>NC_080162.1:198954934-199697434 GCF_950295315.1 Erinaceus europaeus
GTGGTGCAAGGGATTGAACCTGGGATTTTTGGAACCTCATGCATGAGAGTCTTCTTGCATAACCATTATGCTATCCCTGAGAGACAACATTTTTGAGAAATATTGGTCTATAACTAGTAGCAACCCTCAGAAGCCAGAAGAAACATCTGCACATTAGTGAAATGTTTCTCCTATGTTGATCTTACATATTATGGCAAATTAAAATCAATGATCTTTAAATTAAAGATCAGAAAATATCCAGAATCCCAAACCACCAGAGCAAGAGTCAGCAGAAATTAAAAACAACACATTTCATTCTCCAAATGTACAGTTACGGGAATTGCAAGATAGAGAATATTAAATCACCATCCTAAAATGTTTAAAGAAATAGGCATCACCATAGAGGTAAAAAGAAACAAACAAACAAACAAAAAACCTAGAAGACATTATCCAGAGTGAAAGGACAGATATGAAATCCACTTCTAGAAATGCAATATATTTTTGAAAAGTAAATTTTCAATGAATAATAACTTCATTGTGGCCATGTGAGACAAAAATCTTATCAGCTTTATACTACTATATCCTAAACAACTATAAAATATAATGTGATAACTACAGCAATGATAATAAATGAGGCATACTTTTAGAAACTGAACATGGGTATAGAAAAACCATGGTCTTAATAATAACAAAAATGTGGGATACAGATCTCTGGTGATGGGAATTATGTGGAATTGTACCCCTCTTATCCTATGGTCTTGTCGATATTTTTTATTTTATAAACATTTTTTAAATAAAAGGAAAATTACTAATGTGAAAAATATAAATAAGAGAAATACCTGACTGAATTCATATTATCTCCTGAGTGTACTCTCTTAACTATCCTGTAGGGCATAAGCAAAAAAGGGCTGAGCTAAAATGAAGTGGCATAATTGTTGTTCATAGATGCTGCAAGTTGTGGGGTAGGCAATTGAAGAGTAGGGATTTATAAATAAAGAATGCTCTTGAAATTCCTGTGGGAGATCAATGCAGATTTTAGCAGAGGGTTGAGAGAGACATTCCTAGGAAGACTCAGCACACCTAGTAGATTCAAGACTCAGAGTCAAAGGACTGGGTCCTTAACATTAACAGGTCACTGAAAGAGCTCATACTCTTATTTATTTATTTATTTATTTATTCCCTTTTGTGGCCCTGGTTTTAAGAGCCCATACTCTTAAAGAATTCTGGATTCTGAACACAGGAAAAAGTACAGTTTATCTAGGGGGGCTGCATGCTGAGAGCAAAATATTCTCACAGAAGCAGAGGCTACAAGATTAAGGGGCTGGGACTTGTACCTATTACTGAAGGTCTGGTTGCCTTAACTACTTTTCCTGTAAAGCTGTGTCTGGGGAAAGGTTAGCCTAGGGGTTTAGAATCTTCATGATCTTTCAGGTTAAAATACACCACTGAGGTATTGGCTGGGGAGAAGGTATCAGAGTTGGAAATAGTTGGAAAGCTGGATCAGGGAAGAAAGTAGCTCCCAAATATGGGGAAAGTATATAAATATCATTAACTGTACACCCCATCAGTTTGACCTGGGGCTCATATTCAGGACAGAGAGTCTGTGTAACCTCAGCATCCCTGTAGGTTTGAGCTTGCATCCTGTGGTTACGAATAAGAACATTCTAGGCTGCACTCACCTGCATATTAGCTCTCAGGCTCAGGCAAAATTTAGTAAAATCATGGGTCCCTTGGAATATGCCTAAAATAGACCTACTAGCCTTTTCCAAAATGAAGACCCCTAAATCTCATCCTGCTATAATCTTAGCTTTTAGATTCCTGATGATTAAACAACTTCTTCTCTTTTGTATCTTAATGTCTTTTCAGCCATCAAGTTGCAGGTGCTACCATGATGCCAAGCTGACTTCACTGGACAGATAACCTCACTAATGTACCCTAGAGCCTCACCTTTCCAGAGCCCTGGCCCACAAAGGAAAGAAAAAGACAGGCTGGGAATATGGGAACCTGTCAACGCCCATGTTCAGTGGGGAAGTAATTACAGAAGCCAAACCTTCCACCTTCTACACCTCATGATCATCCTGGGTCCATAATCCCAGAGGGATAAATAACAGGAAACCTGCCAATGGAGGGGATGGGATGTGGAACTCTGGTGGTGGGAATTGCGTGGATTTATACCACCCTTTATACTATGGTCTTGTCGATCATTACTAAATAAAAATAAAGACACCACTGAGGATGGGGACAGGGGAGGACACCTTTCTCAAGGTCTCCTATTATCTGGGGCTTCTCTTCTTCCTAGTTTGGTTAGTTAACTCTTTCTTTGCCTTGCCATTCTCTCTTCTTTTGTCTTTCAGCTGATACAGGACTCTGACAATTTAAGAGTAATTAATAACTCAATGTCAAAAGCCACAGTTCTAGGTCAGCAGAGTTCTGTTAAGCATCCCTAGTATTAAGTTGAGACTCAAGGAAAAAATATAAAAATTTAAAAAAAAAAGCTCATTTTAAGAAGTAAGTATGCTCTTTGGTAATAAGAAATAAGGTCACTACACACAAAATGAAAAAAGATATATTCAGTAATCAATAATTCAACTGTTTTCCCTTTAAAGGGAGATCTTATGACCCATACTTCCTATAAGATATTATACACACACATGCACAAGCGCACACACACAAACAAAACATATAATGGAATTTTCTAGGTATGTGAAGAAATAGAAAATTGTGACAGATAAATGCAGAATAAAACTGGGAATAAGGATGAAACTTTCAGAGGTTCATGCTTGCAATAAATTGCTCCTCTTCTACCATCTCATTTCAACCTCTTACAAAAACAGAATAGTCCATCCACCAAAACATTAGAGATACTGAGACAGTCTTTGACTCTTAATTTGCATTTTCTCACACTTAGCATGGTTTTCCCCTCTCAGGAGAGAAAACACCTTGAGTAGAAGTATCCATTCGCTGTCTTACTAAGATGTTAAGAAATACCATATAACCTCATAGGTAAATGCTTTTGTTTTGTTACATTAAAATGTTTATATGATGCAAATTTTCCCTCTACTGATAATAGCTCCCTCCCTCCCTTTTTTTTTTTTTTTTTTTTGCTGTTTGTAAATGCAATGGCACTCTGGTGGAGGCTAAAATGAATAATTTAAAAAGAAAAATGCAAAAAGGCAAAATGTGAGAAAGAAAAGTGTCACTCAAAGGACTTACCATCAGATTGTAGAGAATACAAGACAGGATGGGGAACTTGAGTCTGAGACTGAGTAATGATTTTTTAAAGCCTAGAGTCTTGGTAAGACTTAGAATGACTTAAATGGCCAATGATATATGAAATCAAATGTTTATAAAAGAGAAGATAATAATTAAGGTATAAAATACAGAATTTAAACAATGCTAAAAATTTCCATAATTTGAAATGATGATGAAAAAAAGTTTAACTTACAGATTTAAAAATACGATCAATAAACTTGACAGTAAAAGTAAGTAAATAATGCACAGATATAGATTCATGACATAAATTTCTGAGAACCTAAGATAAAGAGAAAAATATTTAAGATACATGTGTCATAATAAACATTTCTCTCTGTCCTATCCAACAACAATAATAGTAATAACAACAAGAGCAACAAAATGGAAGTAAATGGCCTCCAGGAACACTGGATTCATAGTGCAGGCACAGAGCCCCAGAGCCTAGAGGCAAAATGAAAAATAAATAAATAAATAATAGGAATTACATCGGATTAGTACAATTTTTATTGTTTTTTTTCTTTTTTTAAAGTTTTTTTTTTAATTTTCTTTTTTTTATTATTTATTCATTCCCTTTTGTTGCCATTGTTGTTTTACTGTTGTAGTTATAATTGTTGTTGTTACTGATGTCATCATTGTTGGACAGGACAGAGAGAAATGGAGAGAGGAGGTGAAGACAGAGAGCAGGAGAGAAAGATAGACACCTGCAGACCTGCTTCACCACCTGTGAAGTGATACCCCTCCAGGTGGGGAGCCGGGCTTGCACCAGAATCTTTACTCTGCTTCTTGTGCTTTGCGCCACATGCGCTTAACCCGCGGCGCTACAGCCTGACTCCCCGGATTAGTAATTTGATGTGAAAATTCCCATTTTGTTGTCTACAGTATTAAATCTTCCATTTCCCCACCTACAGGAGGGTCGCTTCACAGGCTGTGAAGCAGGTCTGCAGGTGTCTATCTTTCTCCCTCTCTGTCTTCCCCTCCTCTCTCCATTTCTCTCTGTCCTATCCAACAACGAACGACATCAACAGCAACAATAATAATAACCACAACAAGGCTGCAACAACAAGGGCAAATGGCCTCCAGGAGCAGTGGATTAATGATGCAGGCACCGAGCCATAGCAATAACCCTGGAGGCAAAAAAACAAACAAACAAAAAAAAAATGTTGCTAGACAAAAATCATTAAGAAGGTAGTTATAGTCATATTTTTAAGAGGGAGAAAGAGAGAACAGCAGGAAATCTTTCTTCAATGTAATGGAGGCTGGGTTCTCACCTGGGTCGTGCCCACGGCAAAGCAGTGCACTAACCAAGTTAACTGTTTTTCTGCCTCCAGGGTTATTGCTGGGGCTCAGTGCCTGCGCCACCACTCCACTACTCCTGGAGGCCATTTTTTCCCGTTTTGTTGCCCTTGTTGTTTATCGTTGTTATTATTATTGTTGTTGTTGTCATTGCTGTTGCTGTTGTTGGATTGGACAGAGAGAAATTGAGAGCCGTCTGGAAGACAGAGAGGGGGAGAGAAAGACAAGATACTTGCAGACCTGCTTCACCACCTGTGAAGTGATCCCCCTGCAGGTGGGGGGCTGGGGGCTTGAACTGGGATCCTTATGCTGGTCTTTGCACTTCCGCACCACATGCTCTTAACCCACTGCACTACCGTGAGGCCCCCTAAGTGACTTCTTTGTGTCCTGCACACAGGGGAATGGGTAGTCCTTCACAGTATTTAGGGGGAAAAATATTTCTAGGGATCATGTTGCTATCAGGTAAGGGGACTTTGATAGCAAAAGCAAGACCAGAGATGCCATAAAACCAACAAAATGTGTGTACTAAAAGTTATGAAAAGTCCAGGGTACATTATATTTCATCAAAATTATTTTCTATTCCTAAGATAGTCAACGTTTGCTCAGTTATTCCCATTTAGAAAAAGAATGAACATGGGAGGGTAACTCAGCACTGTGAGGAGAAGTAATGTCATTAGGAGGTACCCAACTTAGGACTTACAGAAAAAAAATAATGGTTTCTTTCCCAAGAGAAGCCAATTGTGCTTCTGAGTGTTTTCAGCCCTGCTTTTCTTCAGGACACCCATTAGCCTCAGCTATATTGTGGGGAGAAAATGTACTGGCCCCAAATCAGTAAAGATAAGAGGCTTACTGGCGAGAAATTAAAAAAAAAAAAAAGACAGGAAGCAACAAAGGCCGTGGAAAGATAGGAGAAAATGCTATCTTAGCAGCAGTAAATAAATCATTGGCTAAAAAGGTATTTGGCTAAATTGCTTCCCAGTATTGTTCCCACAGGGCATTTTTGATCAGAAAATGCAGAGAATCATTTAAAGAGTTAGAAGATGGGACTGTGCTGTACCAAGAACCTAGAGAAGTGCAAAGAGAGGACCTTCTTGCCATAGTGTGTTGGGGGCTCCAATCACACTTTCTCACTTACCAGCCACTTAGGCTAGAAATAAATCCAGAGGTCTCCATTTTTCTCATCTGATCTGTAATAGAGGGGCCACAACCTCTGTGCATCAGGTTTAAATGATGGGATATTTGGTTCATGGGAAATCTGATTTTATACCTTCTCACAACATGAAACACAGAAAGCTGATTTTTTAGCCGTATCTTCAGCAAATTGTACCCAATTTTTAAAGCTAATTAAGGGATACCAAAAAAGCCAACTGGAATTCAGGATTCAGAAGCTGTATTTCCAAGTTTGATGTTTATATTCCACTTCCTGAGTCTATTAAACTGTTTCAGCTTAGGGGTCAGGCTGTGGTCCACCCAATTAAGCACACACACATTACCCTTTGCAAGGATCCAGGTTCAAGCCCCTCGTCCCCAACTGCAGGGGGGAACATTTCACAAATGGTGAAGCAAGGCTGCAGGTATCTCTGTCTCTCTATCTCCCCTCCCCTCTCAATTTCTATCTGCTCTATCCAATAATAAATAAATAAATATATAATTTAAATTTATCTCTTTTTTTCTCCCTATTTACCATAGCATTACTCAGCTCTAGCTGATGGTGGTGTGGGGGACTCAACCTAGGACTTTAAAGCCTCAGGCATGAGAGTCTCTTTGCATAATCATTATGTTATCTACCCTCCCAATAAAAATATAACTGAAAAAATATCAGCTTATTCCAGTGGCTTCTTTCTCTGAACCTCACTGTTCTAATCTGCAAATGGAAGAAACAGAAATAGTTGTGACTATTAAATAATAGATGTAAATTTATTTTCTGAACAATGAAGCCATGTACCAATATTTGATGTGCATTCTGTGTTGTTTAATAGAACGGTCCACCAAGTATGCTGTCTAAGCAGAGACAATGAAGATATTCAGGAGAGTAAATTAAATTATAATCATAGGTCCTACAGTGATCACCTCATTGTAGGTCACATGACAAAGCATGAGCTTTAATCAGGAAGGCCAGGTGCAGGTATTAGGGGAAAGACTATCCTGCAAACTTCATTGGAGTTTTCTCAGAAAAGGCAAGACGGGTTTGGGTAACAATTTTGTGACTAGTTAATCACCCAGTTAAGCACACAAAACTAAGTGCAAAGACCCCTGTAAGGTTCCATGTTCAAATCCCTGGCTCTCTACCTGCAGCAGGGAAGCTTCGCAAGCAGTGAAGCAGGTCTTCAGGTGTACATCTTTCTTTCTCCTTCTCCATACCCCACTTCCCTCTGAATTTCTCTCTAGCCTTACGAATAAATAGAAAATAAAAAACAGAAAAACTGGCTGCTGGGAGCAGTGAATTCCTAGTGCCAGCACAGAACCTTAGCGATAACCCTGGAAGCAAATATAAAATAAAATAAAATAGGAAAGCTATCAGGGGAGGGTATGGGATATGGAGTTCTTTTGGTAGGAATTGTGTGGAGTTGTACCCCTATTATCCTATGGTTTTTGTCAGTGTTTCCTTTTTATAAATAAAAAAAATAAAAAATAAAATAAAATAGAGATTAGTGACCATCTTTCTGTCCTTTCACACCCTGCCTAGGTTTCTTCCTTTTCACATCCTGTGTTTTGTAAATAGCCTTACCAGTGTGCTCTCCTTATGCCTCAGAAAAGCTTGCTATTTATCCTTTAGCCTTTACTCCATCCCACCTTGACTTTCAGGCCTCTGCTTCAGTGGAAGGCAAGCCCTGGTCCCACCTGAGTCCTTCTCTCTGAAGACATGCCACTGGGCTGTGTTTCATCAAATAAACTCATCCAAGCAGAATAAAGAAGTGATATGTTATCAGGCAAATGTTCCCATGGTGATAGTGTCAGAACAATTCATCACCGAGAGGGAGACGCAATGGCAAGATAACCTACCTCATGCTCATGACCTCACTGCTTTCTCCCCAAGTGTTACTAATACCTATAGGCCTCCTTGAAACAGCGGATCTCCACACCCCAGTGAATTTTCTCAGTCCCAGCTAATCACATGCAGGAAAGTGACAGGGTATTTACCCAACATTCTTGCTATGCCATTTGATGAATATGATACAAATGAACTGGCTATTAAAACAAGAATCTAATCAACTTATATCTTCATAGAACACAAGTTGAAAATGAGGGACATGGAACAGCAACAAAAATCCATCCCATTTAAGCCTCAGGGAAACTCTCTGAATTCAATCTCGGGGTTCACAATTTGCAACCGGAAATGCTGTACCACAGAGAAAGTGCCAAACATTTTAACTGGCAGAAGTGGGTTTCAAAATAGGTGCAACTGGTAATCTGATCAGCTATTGTCTCCCACTCTGTTGTGTGTATCTAAACAAGTTACTTCACTAAATTTCTAAGAAATCACTGAGGACTGGTAAAATAAGTCACGTCGATAGTACACTTGTTTTGTCCTATGGTTTGAGCCCACCACAAACCACAGTGGAGGGAAATTTAGTGTTGTGCTGTATTCTCTCTCTCTCTCTCTCTCTCTCTCTCTACTCTCTCTCTATCTCTCTATCTCCCTTTATCTGAAAGTCATCCTGGAAGGGTGAAACTCCAGTGATGAATATATATATGATGATGATATATATATATATCATTGTATTTTGAAGAGAAGATATATCATCCTGGAAGGGTGAAACTCCAATGATGAATATGTGTGTGTGTGTGTTTGTGTGTGTGTGTGTGTGTGTGTGTGTGCATCATTGTATTTTGGAGAGAGGATATTTCTTCAGAAGTTATCTAGTCTACTTTATGACTGAAGAAACAAATCCTGAGAGGGAAAGTAATCAGCTTAAGGTCAACACTGCGGCAGCTTAGAAACAGAATTCACAGCATCCAGTAATTATTGTGCTGTGATGCCCAGATACCATTTTCAAGATTTCAAGACAAGACTCTATCCCCTGCTTTGAGACTGTGGGGGGCTGATCTTTGACAGCTGAGTAAGCAAGGGGTCACCTTACTCCAAACCAGGTGCCCTCCCTGGAAGGAGCCAGCATCCAGCAAGTACGTAATGAATAGTCACAGAATTCTGACCTCCTTGCATCAGACCCCAATTCTAGAGTCCCCACAGGACCTTCTGAATCTTTGTTGCAGTATTTTGACAGGACAAACTCTTAGGTCTGTTGCATTTTTGTTACAGTAGTTATTCTTGAGAACATGAGTATTAATTGATAATTTTTGCACATAAATTTCTTTTATAAAAGGTTTATTTATACCTACATTTTTTTCTTTATTGGGGGAATTAGTGGTTTACATTCAACAGTGAAATACAGTAGTTTGTACATGTGTAACATTTCTCAGTTTTCCACATAATAATTTAACCCTCACTAGGTCCTCCTCTGCCATCATGTTCCAGGACCCAAACCCTCCCCACCCCAGTTCCAGAGTCATTTATTATGGTGCAACGAGCACATACATTTCTGCCTCATCTATTATCAGTGAGTCTGGACCAAAACATCTAATACCTTGAGTGGTGCTAGGAAATCAGCTCTAAAATGAAATTTTCAAACAGTTGATTCAGTGGCTGAATAGCAAGGAGAACATTTGGCTGGTGGTATGATGGGTGAATAACTAGTCATTACTTGTATTCTGTGATTGTGCAATTATCACTTTTTATTTTCCCTCCAGGGTTATTGATGGGGCTCAGTGTCAACACTATGCATCTACTGCTTGTGGCAGCCACTTACTCTATTTTACTGGATAGGACAAAGAGAAATTGAGAGGAAAGGGCAAGATAGAGAGGGAAAGATAAAGACAGAAACCAGCAGACCTGCTGCACCACAAGTAAAGTATTCCCCCTGCATGTGGGAAGTCCGGGGACCTCAAACCCGGATCCTTGCACTTATTACTATGTGTGATTAACCAGGTGTGCCACAGTCCAGTCCCAAGTTATCACTTCTCTTGTGGAACTCAGAAGGGGTAACTGGAAGAGAGTTACTGATTAGTGCAATTGCTGAGGTATTTGGAAGTTCTCAAAAAAAAATAAATAAATAAGTAGCAGTTTTAAGGATTTTGGTAATTAATTGATTGATATTGCTGAGAGCTATTTATTGACCTACTGAACCAAGAGAGCAAATAGCTGAGGATCACTAATCACTAATTTTCACAAACGTGGAGTTCCAGGATATTCTTAGTAGCATATAAAAGCAATGTTACTTCCTCCAGTCAGAGGACAAAATTCCAAGGGTTGACTTGCTCAGAAAAAGTGTGAATTCTCAAAGTCAAAGTATCTGCTATGCCAAGATCAGGTCTCTGAACTGAGAGGGAGTACAAATGTGAGACCTGGGATAAAATTTTCAGTTGATGATCTTGGAAATAGCGAATTCCTAGATTCTACTGAACTTTGCTCCTGCAAGGAGTAACTCACTACATCATTCAAGAAGTTATCACCCAATCTTTTTTCCTAAATTTAGCTCTGGGAATGAGTCTAGATTCTTATCTATGAACAATACCACTGAATGATTTCACCAGATTAGTTTTATGTTACTTTTTCTGTATTTGTCATCACTGGGGCATCATCATGATTAGCTGAATTTTTCAGATAGAATCAGAGAGAGGATGCGGGGGGAGGGGGGCAGTGGTGCATCAGGTTAAGCACACATAGTACTAAACACAAGGACCTGCTCAAGGATCTGAGTCCTAGCCCCCACTTCCTATCTTCAGAAGAGACACTTCACTAGCAGTAAAGCAGGTCTGCAAGTGATACCTTTCTCTCTCCCTCTCTATCTACCCTTCCCTTCTCTATTTCTCTCTGTCCTATCAAATAAAATGGGGAAGAAGGGGTGAGAAAAGGGAGAGAGAATGGCATCCAAGAGCAGTGGATACAGTGCCAGCATTGATTCCTAGTGATAACCTTGGAGGCAAAACAGAAAAGAAGAGAGAGAGAGAGAGAGAGAGAGAGAGAGAGAGAGAGAGAAGGGAGGAAGGAAAGAAGGAAGGGAGAAAGAAAACCACATATTGGATATCAATTGCAAGAACAATTAGCCATTTATACTCCTCACCAATGAGCCACAGTGTTGGATAGTATGCCAGCTCCCCCTGGCTTCTGCTTAACCATATGCCTATATAGGGATAGATTTAATCCCATTCAAAGCTTTGGTCTATTTACATAAATCACTTTTACATTTACATAAAGCACTCCAGGGCATTGGTGGTTCAGTGATAGGATTCTCGCCTGCTCTGCCCCCCTCCTTGTCACACTCTGATTGTCACCAGTCACTTTTCTCTCCACCCTCTCTATGTCACATCCTGTTTCCACCCTACTTGGCAAGTATATATAAAGACAGCATTGTGAGTTTTACAGTACCTTTAGTTTAGCTTAGCTCGGCTTAGATTGTGCTGCGTCCTGCATGAATAAAGAGATACTGCCTACAACCCAGCCATGAGTCCCTGGTCGTCTGTTACCCGCCCGTGAAGCCAGCCCGGTGAAAACAACACCACAGATTGAAGGTTTCAGCAACCCCCATCTTGGGTTAAGTTATTTTGCTTGTGCAGCTTACAAAATTCAGGGAAACATACTTACCAGTTAATTTAAGTATGGAGATGAACAGGCAGATGAAGATGGCATGGATAGGACAAGCCTGGGGAAGATTCACTGCGCAGTAATCTCTAATCCTGTGGACCTGGAGGGGCTTCCATACCCCACACCACTTGGCTTTCTATGAAGACTTCTTTACTCAGATGTAATCATATTTTCATCCTACTAATGGCTGGTGAATACTTTCTGGAGAAGTACATAGTCAGTAGCCAAGTGACAAGCCTGGGGAAGATTCACTGCACAGTAATCTCTAATCCTGTGGACCTGGAGGGGCTTCTATACCCCACACCACTTGGCTTTCTATGAAGACTTCTTTACTCAGATGTAATCATATTTTCATCCTACTAATGGCTGGTGAATACTTTCTGGAGAAGTACATAGTCAGTAGCCAAGTGACAAGCCTGGGGAAGATTCACTGCACAGTAATCTCTAATCCTGTGGACCTGGAGGGGCTTCCATACCCCACACCACTTGGCTTTCTATGAAGACTTCTTTACTCAGATGTAATCATATTTTCATCCTACTAATGGCTGGTGAATACTTTCTGGATAAGTACATAGTCAGTAGCCAAGTGATGGTCCTGAAAGTTCCAAGCTTATAATTATGGATTTTTTTTTCCTGGAGACTAGTCTTCCATTCAAAAGCCCATGCAAAATTTCTCAATATAAATGTGCACACGCGCGCACACACACACACACACAAACACACGCGCGCGCGCACACACACACACACACACACACACAGTGGTGCTCATACAGCTTAGGGATTTACAAAGGTTTCAGAATCTCTATGTCAGAGACAGGAAAAAGATAAGCATTTGAAGAAGAGATTAACTTGATTTTTTTTTTTAATTAGGAATTTATAAGGATTACAGGAGCTCTGCCACAAGCTGGAGGTTGGGGTGGGAGAGAAATAAATATAACATAACAGAAGTGAGGAATATCCAGTCCTCAATCTGGATATAGCCTATGAAATCATTTGTTTGATCCTGTCAGTGCCACCAGATCACTTCAAAGCAACATTAAGTGCTAATTTTTAAGTTGATAAAGTTTCATGGCTTGTGAATAACATTATAAACATCAAAACAGTCCTTGGCGGAATCCTGACGTGATAGATATCAAGTGGAGACATGTGACCACTAAAAGGAAGATGGGAACAATTGTTGTAAAGATATATATCAGAAGGGTAATCAGAGAAGCTCCACATGCAGAGTTATGGATAGAGAAAGAATATGATAGTTTCATAAGGATAAGGGACTGATGTCTTCCAGCAACCCAGATGAAATCAGAAACAGTTTTGCACCTTGTTGTTCCACAGAAGAGTGCAAGCTGATACAGCTGGTTGCCAAGCTTGTAAAATTCTATGCACATCTCAGCAGTCTGACCTCCAGATCTGTGAGAGAGCAAATTAGTGTATTAAGCTACCGAATGTGCAATGAATCAGTGTAGACCAAGTGAAAACTAATGTAACCATTATAGGTTTGTGGACTACCTGGGTCTGGAAACCAGATGGCACGTGTCAAGCATCCCTCTTTACCATCGCACTCAGTGATGCAATGTGCCTCCTGTCCCCAAACCATTAGGCTCTTTCTATCTAGAGATTCTAGTTGCCATAGCAGAAATGCTTGCATTAAGAATGCAAGATGCTTATTCATTTATAACTGCAGCTGCAGTTCAATCACTTCAGTTTCCCTGTGGAAAGAGTCCAGCAGGCAAATAAAGGAGACATCATCAAGAAAGAGATAATGGATCTTGATCTCATAGAAAACATACACTTTTTCTTACATATGGAAGCTGAGAAAAGCTGTCAGGTACCTATGTGATCTTCTATGATGCCTTTTGGTTCTGCTCTGCCCAGCTTTGATGACAATGGATAAGTAAAGAACCCATATCCCAACAAAAAAAGTCTTACTGTCTAAAGTCTTCAAGCATAAGAGTTGGGGATAGGCCATCACATAAGCCCCTTAGGCTGACAGGTCTATAAGCTGAGGGTAAGGGAATCTGGAGTCAGTAACAGAGAAGAGAAACAAGAAGTAGCAAGAGTCTTCAGGAAAAAGTAAAGTTCAGGCTGGAATTATAGTTTTCACTGTTATAATTTCTCATGTAATTTCCCAAAGGCAAAGACGCTGACAAGAATTCTGTAAAAGCGGAGGAATCCAAGTGCTGAAAAAGATGGACGGCCTGGTATATTTCCCAGTTTTTTCTTCTCCCATAGGACCAAAGCAGTCATTTTCTGGTTGATTGCTGATCACTGGGTTTTCACAGCTGAATTGTCTTTAGCCAAAGAAAACTCCCTCATGCTACCTGAGGATAGTTTATAACTAAAAACTGGTCAGAAAGTAAACCGAAGAACTGGTCAAAAAATAGGGCTGGGTGGTAGAGAGCGCACACATTACAGTGTTTAAGGACCCGGGTTCAAGCTCCCTGCCCCCACCTGCAAGGGGGAAGCTTCACAAGTGATGAATCAGGGCTGCAGATGTCTCTCTGTCTCTCTCCCTCTCTATCACCCCTTTCCCTCTCAATTTCTGGCAATCTCTATCCAATAAATAAAGATAATAAAAATAAATAAGAACCCCAAATCTATAGTATGTGTCTGCAATTATATCTCCAAACTATCCATGGAACATGGTGTCTCAACTGTATCAGATTCCAAACTCTTTTCTCCTCAACTCAACTTCCCTTATCTCTTAGATAAGTTATTCTAAGGTTTTTTTTTCTCTCACTACACTCACCACACACATGCCTTGTAGTGCCTATAACCCAATCAATAATGCAATGTGTTTTAATGTCACAAGTTTTAAAAAGTTAAACTTTGAAAATAGGTCTAGGTACAAACTAGTTCCAAAGTCTAAAACTTAGAATTTTTTTTGTTTTTAGGTTTATTTAACTTATTTTAGTGAGAGAGACAAAGAATGGAGAGAAGAGAAGCACTTCTTAGCTCTGGAATATGGTGGTATCAAGAATTACTAGTCTTGGGACCTAGGAATCTTAAGCATGAAAGCTTAATGATGCAATGATTGCCACCTCAACATGCTTCACTTCAGACTGTGTCCAGAGACTTCACGAGTGGAATGACAACCCTTCAGCTTCATTACTCGGGTGAGACCTTGCCTTTCATAGTATACTCTAATTTAATCTCAGGTGGTTCACTTTCTAACAAAGTCCCAAAACCTAGATATACACCAGTTTCTGTGAGAGAGAGCATATCTCCACAGGTATCTATAAACTACTGCAAAATATATACCTGAAAGCAGAAGTACACTAGAGCTTGCAGTGAGTACCTCCCTAACACTTCCTCTCCACTATTCCATCCTTTGGGTCCATGATTGCTCAACAATTTGTTTGGCTTCGTATGTTAACTCTCTTTTCAGTCACCAGGTTCCAGATGCCATCAGGATGCTGGCCAGGCTTCCCTGGATTGAAGACCCCACCAATGTGTCCTGGAGCTCTGCTTCCCCAGAGACCCACCCTACTAGGGAAAGAGAGAGGCAGACTGGGAGTATGGACCGACCAGACAACGTCCATGTTCAGCGGGGAAGCAATTACAGAAGCCAGACCTTCCACCTTCTGCAACCCACAACGACTCTGGGTCCATACTCCCAGAGGGATAGAGAATGGGAAAGCTATCAGGGGAAGAGGTGGGATATGAAGATTGGGTGGTGGGAATTGTGTGGAGTTGTACCCCTCCTACCCTATGGTTTTGTTAATTAATCCTTTCTTAAATAAAAAAAATAGAAAGCTTAATGAACAACACCTGTACTACCTCCACAACTAAACTTTGCATGAATTATTAAACTTACCTGAACTCCTAGGCTTGCAATTAAAAAATGGATTCTGGAGAGGTAGTATAGCTGTTTATGTGACAGACTCAGACTTGAGACACTGGAGTTCCCAGATGCAGTTCTTTACACCATCATATGTCAGAGCTGAGTAAGACTCACCTCATTAGAATAAAAAATGAAAAAGACAGTATGAGAATTTAAAAAAAATAACTAGGGGGTTAGGGAAGCACCTGGTTAAATGCACATATTACCATGCACAGAGGATACAGGTCTGAGCCCCTGGCTCCCCACCTGCAGGGGGAGGTTTCACAAGTGGTGAAGCAGGTCTGCAGGTGTCTGTCTTTCTCTCTCCCTATCACCTCTTCTCTCTCAATTTACCGCTATCCTATCAAGTATAACAGGAAAAAAAAAAAGGAAAGGAAAAGAAAGGGGAATAAAATGACCACCAGAAACAGTGCTGGCTAGTATCAAGTCCCAGTTATAAACCTGGTGACAAAAAAAAAAAAATGCAAATTTCTGATGAGAATGCAAACTGGTGCAGTCGTTATGGGTAACAGTATGACAAATCTTTAAACAAATAAAAAAGGAAAATACCAGGGGCTGGGAAGTAGCGCAGTGGATTAAACACACGTGGCACAAAGCTCAGGGATGCCTATTGGAGCCCCTGGCTCCCCCACCTGCAGGGGAGTCGCTTCATAGGCGGTGAAGTAGGGCTGCTGGTACCATCTTTCTCTTCCCCTCCTCTCTCAATCAACAAGAACATTAACAGCAACAAAGATAACAAGGGCAACAAAATGGTAAAAATGGCCTCCAAGAGCAG
This sequence comes from Erinaceus europaeus, assembly GCF_950295315.1. Taxonomy (NCBI): domain Eukaryota; kingdom Metazoa; phylum Chordata; class Mammalia; order Eulipotyphla; family Erinaceidae; genus Erinaceus; species Erinaceus europaeus. The sequence goes on from NC_080162.1 coordinate 198,970,718, forward strand.
TGGATTTGTAGTGTAGGCATGGATCCACAGCGATAACCCTGGAGGAAAAAAAAAAAGGGGAATACCTAATTATCTAGCATACCACTTCTAGACTTTTATCCAAAAGACGTGAAAACACTAGTTTGGAGGAACATATGCACCTCCATATCCATAAGTGCACTATTCACAATAGGCAAAATATGTAAAAAATAAATAAATAAATAAATAAATCTAAATGCCTATCACCTGATGATTGGATAAGGAAGTTATGGGGCATATACTCAATGGAGTATGACTCAGCAATTTAAAAATATGACATTATCTCCTTTGAGATAAATGTATGGAACTGGATGAGATTATGTTTAGTGAGATAAGTGAGGAGGTGAAGGACAATTACTGGATGGTTTCACTTATACATGGACTATAGGGATTGAAGCACATGAACTTGAGAAAAAAAAAACCAGTCAACCCATATATAAGAACTTGGGAGAATTATGGTGATTATTGTTGGGAAGGTAGGGGAACAGAACTTTGGTGGTAGGAATGGTATGGAATTACACTCAAACGGTTTTTTACCAAATGCATGTGTAACAGTATCATCAGCAGTTATTCTTAGTACTTGTCGATGTTATCAGGAGTGTAAAAGGTCACATGATAGTGGAACATATATTCTGATGTTACAGAATACTCTCACAAATTAACAAAGCACCTGAAGATCCCATGTGAGTTCAAAGCATGTTACTTCATCTCAAGATATTAGGTAGGGGAACATAGTGGCAGGAAAGGAAGGCATCATGCTTTAAATGTCAATATTTAGGGAGTCTGGCTGTATGTAGCACAGCAGGTTAAACGTGTCTATCTTTCTCTCCACCCTTCTGTCCTGCCCTCCTCTCTCGATTTCTCTCTGTCCTATCCAACAAAGGCAACATCAATAACCACAACGAGAACAACAAAAATAAATATTTTTAAAATGTCAATATTTAGACTTAGAAAAAGTAGATTGTTATCACCCTGCTAATGATCACATATTCTGATCACTGTAACATCCCTCAAATTAAGCCATCATATATTTTAAAATAGGACTTTGTAATTTTTTCAAAAGCTTATCAATTAACCACTAGGATGATAGCCACCTATCATTTGGAAATGTGGAGCAGTGACAGTGAATGTTCCTGAATGCACTGGAGCAATTATCAGAGCAGCTTATACAGACACTCTGGTCCGTCTGCTCTGTACCCCCTTGACCCCCCCCACCTACTGTAGTATATTTTTAGAGCTGGAGTAAGTTGTTTCAACATTGCAATAATTAAAGAGCAATCACTGGGAAAAAGCAAACAAATTAAATCCAAATGCATGTGGGATGCAGCACATTAGGAGGCTGTGTCGAGTTGGCAGACAAGAATTTATTTTTAAAGTTATATGACTGGGCTACCCAACTCGGTTCTTTCACTAGACAAAAAGCGGGACTTTTGCAGGAAAGTGTGCATTACTCTCCTGAAAAAAACCCTTTGGACTGATGATGATGCAGGCTCCTAACTTCAAAGGAACTCATTAAGTGAGTAATGCTGCATGGCCATGACATGAACACACATTCAAAAATGTTGTAGTATGTGCAGTATGACCAGTCACAAAATTCCATAATAGTGTCAAGAACATGCTGAACTTGCAACCTGAATTAATTCTTTGTTATTTTTTTTCTTTTACCTTCTCAACCATTTTCTGCATCTGACAGTCTAGATAATTTGCGTAGTGAGAAAGTAACAAAAATTTCAGATACAGTTTGCATGTCTAGTGAGTTGCATATTGTCATAAAGGAAGAATCCATTATTTGTGAAAAATAAAAAAATACTTTTTAAATGCCAGTTTAAACTTATAAAATATTTTTTCAGCTATCTCAAAATATAAAAATAGAAGTAAAATGATTAAATGAAACAAAGGTATAGTGTCAACCTCCAGTTTACTATGCTTTAAACTTCCTTTGACTGAAATATATTCGAAGAATGAACACCCAGCTAAGGTTAATTGAGATTATAGCCTAGTATTTATTTTTAAATTGCTTCTGATTCAAATGTCCCAATATTAGAGGAAATAGTATTTCTGGTTATAAGAAAATAGAGTCTGTCAAGTTAACATGTATGTTTGTTTTTTTTAAAAAAAGGAAGAAATAAAACAAAACAAAATCTCAATTCCATATAACTGGAAATAGTGACAAGGATACAAGAACCCAGAAATATACAATACAATTCTTCCTTCAAAAATATGTTTTCTTCAGTTAAAAGTAACTTTGCTGGGCCACTGAAATAGTTCACTGCTTAGAAAGACTATTTGCCATGTGTTTAAGCCTCAGCATGGGTGCAGCACATAGGACAAAGACACTAGGAAAGCTCCAGGGCTGTGGCGTTTCTCTCTCTCTCTTTCTCTCTGTATATATTTATATATCTGAATGAAAATGTCTGCCCAGAATGGTGAGATAGCATGCAAGTGTGAGGTCCCACAATGAAAAATTAATAATAATAACAATAACAATTATTATTATGTAGATAAAGTAACATTCTTGATATCTTGTCACTATTCTACCTCTCACTCTCTCCATCATAGCATGGACACACATTAATTGTGCTAGTGATAGACATTACCACGGCTAAGAAAACTAAGTACAATTGTCACAACTTCATTAAAAAGAAGAAAAGATCCTTATTTTACCTGCTTCTGCCCAACTCCCAAGAACCTTATTTTATATTTTAAAAAATCAACGGATAAGTTTGTTCACCTATTTTGGACAGAATGCCTATAACATGCAGTTGTGTCAAGAAGCTTGCATGCGTTCTATGTTCATTCCTGAAGTTTCGTAAATTTCCTCTAGAAACATCAAAGGCAAACATATCATCAAGGGCTGATAAAAACTAACAAGGATGTTTAGTAATATTAATTGAAATTCTCCCGCTTCCTCTATAGAGTGTATATTTTCCCAAGACCTGGAACCCTCTAGGGTGGGGCTCATTTTCCTGAATGCTTCTCTCAGTTCATACCAAATGATATTGCTTCTGCCAGTCCCAACCTAGTCAATGCAACAAGTGCCACCTCAGCATACTTCACTTTAGACTGTGTCCAGAGACCTCAGGCATGGAATGTCAACCCTTCAGCCTCATTAATCGGGTGAGACCTTTCCTTTCATAGTATTCTCTAATTCTATTCCAAGTGGTTCACTTCCTAACAAAGTCCCAAAACCTAGATATAGACCAGGTCCCATGAGATAGAGCATATGTCCACATATATCCACAAATTAGGGCAAAATATATACCTGAAAGCAAAAGTACACAATAGTCTGCAGTGAGTCAGTATCAAGTTCATAATGAAATAGTGTCTACTTAGACTTAGATACCCTACTTACCTACTTCCTATTACACTTCCCTCACTCAGTTCAAAGCTAACCTTATCAAAGCAAAGACTGCAAAACTGAATAAGGACAAGAGACTGGCATACTGTAATGATGACTCTTTAGTCATTATCCGGCCACACCATCAGAAGTTATCAACAAAATTCATAAGGAGCACACTTTCATTGACAGTCTCAATAATAAACAACTGTATGCTGCAATTTGGACTAAGGGAGTTTATGTTATTTGAATCTTATAACCAATCTATTAATATACATAGAGAGGAATTACCATCCTTTCCGTTTTTTTCTCTTTCTTTTTTTTTTTCCTCCAGGATAATCACTGAGGCTCAGTGCCAGCATTAATGAATCCACTGCTCTTAGTAACAATTTTTTTCTGTTTTATTGGATAGAACAGCAAGAAATTGACGGAAAAGGGCAGATAGGGAGAGAGAAAGGTAGACACCTGAAGACCTGCTTTGCCACTCATGAAGTCCCCCCTCCTTGCAGGTGGGGAGTGAATGAATCCAGATCTTTGCATGGTCCTTGAGCTTCAGTACTACGAGTGCTTAACCAGGTATCCCACCCCTTTCCTGCAAAGAAAAATAGTGGGACAACAAGTGATTACTTCACTTACATAAGATCTCACAACTTACAATGATTGACTAGGCATCCAGACCAATACAGACTAACAAGCTGCTGGACGTATTAGTATGACAATTTTTGGGGGGGGAGGTGTCTTATGGGATAGTCATTTTGGCTGAGCTGCCATTGATACCTCAATTCATATCCTCTTAGTTCCCTTTAAATAAGAATGTCTGGTATTAAATGAGTCTGTGGCAGCCCAGTGAAAGGTGTCATTTCCCAGACCTAAAAGCAGCTGTGGTCATGTAATGTGCCTACACACAGAAAATCGCTGAGACAATTCGCCGCACGTGCAGCTCGTCTTCACAAAGCACAAATTCACCTTATGACTTCACTCCCATTTTCTCTCTTCATTGGCCCCACATACCAAGAGCAGATTAAAGGATTTCATGAGGCTCAGTCTGATCAAAAAGATGTTAGATTAATTCTTCCCCTGTCTGCATTCATCCTGGAAACTTTCTTTTGTAAAAATTGTTCTTATTTCCAAATTCCAGGTATGACCCTCTGAGCACTGAAAATTCTGAGGATTACTCATATCTTGAAGTCTTAGCATCCTCTTTCCATCCAATTGTTTCTTCCTTACACTTGCCAATTTACCTCAGTAACTAATATTTTTTATTTATTTCTTCATTTATTTATCATTGGATAGAGACAGATAGAAATTGAGAAGGAATGGGGAGATAGAGAGGAAGAGAGACAGAAAGACACCTGCAGCCCTGATTCACCACTCATGAAGCTTTCCTCCTGCAGGTGGGGACCAGGGGTTTGAACCTGGTTTGTGTATTTTAAGGTGTGCATTGAACCGTGCAAACCACTGCCTCACCCTTATAACTGATATTTTTCTCAGAATCTACTCTCTCTCTCTTTAATATACTTTAGTTGGATTTTACTAGTCCAGAAATGTAGTTGATTCCATGGCCTTCTAAACAACTAAGAAGGAATCTGAAGGTCTGTGCTTATAACATCTGACTATAAAATGATTAATTAGGGCGGTAGCACAGTGGGTTAAGTACACGTGGCACAAAGTGCAAGGAGCGGCATAAGGGTCCCGATTCAAGCCCCTGTCTCCTCACCTGCAGGGAGTCCCTTCACAGGCAGTAAAGCAGGTCTGCAGGTGTCTATCTTTCTCTCCCTCTCTCTGTCTTCCCCTCCTCTCTCCATTTCTCTCTGTCCTGTCCAACAACGATGACATCAATAACAACAACAATAATAACTGCACCAATAAAAATATTTTAAAATGATTAATGAGCTCATGATGATGTGATTATTAAAAGGCCACTAGAAACAAGCTTGCTAAGACTACAGTTTGTCAAAATTAGTGACCTTCAACCTTCTGCATCCCACAATGATCTTGGGTTCATACTCCCAGAGGGTTAAAGAGTAGGAAAGCTATCAGGGGAGGGGTTGGTATATGGAGGTCTGGTGGTGAGAACTGTGCGAAACTTTATCCCTCTTATCCTATGGTTTTGTCAATGTTTCCTTTTTATAAATAAAAAATAAAAATAAATCAGTGGTATTAGTGGTCCCAGGGAAAATCCCTACCTCCTACTCTGGGGATTTCCAGCACTGTTGCAACTATAGTCCAACATGACCACCAAGAATAGCCCTTGTCAATACAATGACATCTGCAGCTGGCTATGTCAGCACATAGTAGGCAAGGGGAATACCTGACAGGTGTTTCAAAGGGCCAAAATAAAAACCTAAGAGGCTAAGATAAAACAAATACAAAATCGTGCCATCCACTTGGCACATGTGCTGGGCTCCAACTTGGACTGCACACAAGGCAAGGTAGGAACACTACAATATGAGCTATTTTGCTGGCCCCAACCAATAACTCAACCAACAACTTTTTAATCTTTATTCTCTTCAGTTTTTACATATTCACAAAGTTGTGAGCCTCTATGTAATGACTTGTAGTAGCTGATAGAAGGGTCTATCTGCATCTCCCTCTCATACATATAATTTTCAACTGTGTCAAGTAAATTTTTGCTGCCTTTCTTGTGTTATCCTTCCTCCATTTTTAATATAATTCTGATAATTACCCCCACAAAGAGGAGAGACTAAAAACAGGCAGGACTGCATGTTAGATAGTGACTATACAAGAATACCAAGGGCTGGAGCAGGGGTTGGGGCACAGCATAATGATTATACAGAAGATTTTCATACCTAAGACTCTGAGGCTCCAGATTCAATCCCCAGCACCATAATAAATCAGAGATGAGTAGTATTCTCTTTCTCTCTCTCTTTCTCTCCTATATTTTTATCTGTATCTCTCTTAAATTGAAAGAAATAATAACAAATAAAGCAATTTAAAAAGAACTCTGAATAATATAGTATGCAAACTTCTACCTAAAAAATATTCTTAAAATTCTTAGTGGTAAGAGGAATGAGATATCTATTTGAGATCACCACTATGAGGTCTCATAGCTTGGGTAAGTCACCCCCCAATGTGGGTGTGTTCCTTGATTATCTGTCTTATCTCCTTTGGAGGCCCACTAATGATATTTTTGTTGATGTGAATTTTCTAGTCATCAGAATAAGCAGTGGGTTCATGTCTCCTTATCATTTCACATTCTTTCTATAGGAGAAAAAATTTCATTTTGGATCAGATTCATTTTTCCTAAACTAATATACTTTCAGCTATATTTCATCGATCAGATGGGTGGATATCATTAACATAGGTGTTAACAAGAAAGCAAAAATACCTGCAGTAACATCTCATGGAAGCACGTAACATCAGACCTTAAAACACATAATGACAGGCCTTAGGGGACCCTTCAAAATTACCTTCATTTTAGCCACAATTTTCTCTCCTTTTTATTCTCAACCTTCTTTAAAAACATTTGCTTTCCTTACTTATCAGACAATTATTTTCTCCTGTGATTGTTCCATCAAGAACCCAATGCCTTCAAACCTAGAATCCATAATTATCTCCTTTCTCTGACAAGGGTGTTATTTCAGTTGCTTGAGAGGTGGAAAGTAGACTTGAACAAGATTAGCCAATAGCATCATGGAGATATGATACAGTGTTAAAAGTGGGAGCATTTTATTCCCTCTCTTAAACCACAAGGTCTAAATGCACTAGAAGGTTGAGCCAAGAGGAAGATGAGGAAATGTCCTGGTGATGTGGTTGGTCTTCCCTAAGTCCAATCATGATTGGTAAAGCTCCAGCTCTGAATGTTCCAGCTATGTCAGACAGACCTTCTCTTCCCTTCTCTTCCCTTCTCTTCTCTTCTCCTCTCTTCTCTTCTCTTCTCTTCTCTTCTCTTCTCTTCTCTTCTCTTCTCTTCTCTTCTCTTCTCTTCTCTTCCCTTCCCTTCCCTTCCCTTCCCTTCCCTTCCCTTCCCTCCCCTCCCCTCCCCTCCTCTCCCCTCCCCTCCCCTCCTCTTCTTTTCTCTTCTCTTTTCCTCTCTTCTCTCCTCTCCTCTCCTCCCTTCCCATCCCCTCCTCTCTCCTCTCACCTCCTCTTCCCTCTTCTCCCCTCCCCTCTCCTTCATTATGCTTCTTCTTTTCCTTCTTCTCCTCCTCCTTCTTCTTCTCCTACTCCTCTCTCTCTCTCTCTCTCTCTCTCTCTCTCTCTCTCTTTTCCCTTTTGTTATTTGATATGATAGAGTGAAATTGAGAGCTGAGGGAGAGAATGAGAAGTGAGTGTCTGTCTGACATAGTTGGAACATTCAGAGCTGTAGTTTTGCCAAGGGGGAGGGGAGAGGGAGAGAGAGAGGGAGGTAGAGGGAGAGGAAGAAGGAGAGGATGAGGGGGAGAGGGTGGGAAAGAGAGGGAGGGAGAAAGAAAGGAAGACTGACATACCTGTGGCACTGCTTTTCCACTAGTGAATCTTCTCCTGGATTTCTCTCACCCCATGCAGCTGGACACCTCAGGTTTGAACCCAGACCCTTGCATATAGAAATGTGTGAGCTCAACTAAATGTGTAACCACCTGACCCTCATTTATGCCCCCACCCCGTGTTCTCTGTGTCTAAGTAATCAAACTAGATTATGACTGATATCTCCTAGACTCTTTCCATAGCTAATACCCCGCTTTGCTTTGTGATCTATGCAATCAAAGTAGTGTGAGGAATTTGCAAGGTGCCCTGAGCTCAGGACAGTACCCAGTGATAGGCAGCCTATGGTATGAATCATGCCAGCTCAGATAACAATCCAGCTCCCTGGGTTTCTGCCCATGTCAGTGTCTACTTACGCGACCTCAGGCTAGTGTTTCTAAACACATTTTAACAATATTATTCGTGTCTGTAAATTCAAGGGGTAAAAATTAGTGATTTAAAGAGGTTCTCTAAAGAGCTGAAGGAGTGCATCTTTAAAAAGGTCTGAAGAGTGCTTGGCATATAGCTAGTTCTACCAGTGAATATCAGCACTTATTATAAGATAGCAGTTTTCATCAGGCAATAATCAGGACAAATTATAAAACATTTTGTAAAATGCTTTTGTCAGACATTTAATAGGCTATTCTAACAAATTCTTCAAGCAGTTAAGAGCATACATATGTGTATGTGCTATGTGCATACACATGTTTTCACGAATACAGATGTACTATGTAGAGAGCTCACCAGTTAGAGCAGGTGATTTGTGGTGTGTGGGGTACAGGTTTAAGTCCCAGCATCAGCTGGGAGGCCAGTGGCATCAGAAGTTAACTTTCTTTCTATCCCTGTCTTTAGTCAATGTGGATAAACAGGTGTGGGCCAGGTGGTGGCACACACTGTTAAGCACAAATATTACTAAGTGCAAGGACCAGGGTTCAAGCCTCCACTCCCCACCTGCAGAGGGAGGCTTCACAAGCAGTGAAGCAGATCTGCAGGTGTCTATCTCTCTTCCTTTCTGTTTTCCCTTCCCCCTCTCAATTTCTCTCTGTCCTATCAAAAGCAAAAAAGTAGGAAAAGAGGGGTGGAAAGAAAAAATACCCCTCCAGGAGTGCTGCCACCAAGTTCCAGTGATAACTCTGGTGACAAAATAATAATAATTAATGATAATAATAAAACAAAAGGTATAAGAGCAGTAAAATTGCACATATGAAAGGGTTTGGCTAAAAACATAGATAATTAGAAATATATATCTTCACTGGCAGGTTAGGAAACTGAGGTCTAGGAAAAATACATTCTTAGCTATCCTACAGTTAATTGGCAGTAAGAACCAAACTATCTTCCCCCCCATTCCTGACACAAGTGTCTTTTTTCTTTTTTTTATCTTTATTTATTTATTGGATAGAGAAAGCCAGAAATAAAGAGGGAAGGAGAGATAGAGAGATACCTGCAGCCCTGTTTCACTGCTTGTGAAGCTCTCCCCCTGCAGGTGGGGAATGGGGGCTTGAACCTGGGTCCATGCACAGTGAAACATGTGAGCTCAACCAGGTGCACCACCAACCGGTCACAGTTTATTTTTTCTTTGCTCAACATTGATACTATAGTCATTTAGTTAAAAAAAAAAAGGGGGGGGGAATTGTTGTATGCTTTACATTGGGTTGTTCTAGTTCTCCCCCGCCAAGAGAATTGGATCAGTCCGGTTAGTTTCGCGGGCCCGCCCCTAGGAACCCCGCCAGAGTTCCAGGGTTCCTGAGTTCGAGAGTTAGAGAGAGTGCTTGCGCCGCCGCAAAGAGACAGCAGAGTTCTGTTTGGTGATTAGTTTGGTTTAGTTTATGAATCGTTGTTCCTGAATAAAGAAATACAGCTTCCCTGCCCAGCCGTATGTCTCTGGTCGTCTCTGTTACCCGCCCGTGAAGCTAGCCCGGCCAGCTAGAGCCTCCGAATTTTAACAACACATAATCAAACCTAGATAATTTTTTTTGGCTCAGCAGTGCATTCAGTCTCGCCTTTAAAAAAATTAAAAAGCAATAGCAGCTTGCCATCTTATAAAGAAGGACTGGAATCAAAGAGCTTTTAAGGGCCAATTGTGCTAGAGAGTAAACACATAACTGTCCTTGTAGCTCACACTCACAAGTGATGAAAAATAATTTGTTATTACCTACAGCAAAGAAAGAGGAATTTACAACTGGCCACAAAGACTTTATCATTAAGTCCAGTGGCTTTACTCATATTAACACAGTCAAAATAAATCAGAAGCAAATCTGCAGCTGACTCCAACAAGGAACCAGGAAGATAAATCAGTGGGTCCTAGCATAAAAGAGTTTGTAGAACAGAAATAGTAATAAGGGGTAAAGGTCCACCCTGCCTTTCCTCCATCACCCAGGCCAAAACTGACTAAGCCCACAAAGGCAAGTAGCAAGACTGTACAATTTAGAAACAGCGATTAGAGTTCCATAGCAATTGCAAACACATTAATTACTCCTAAAAGGCCCCAGGTTGTCTTTCTGTTAATTTTCCAGTGGATAAATTCACTACTTTGAGACAAGTCGAGTAAAACTTCATTAATTGAGACTGCCCAGGGGACAAGAGTCTGAGTTAGTGAAAAGTGTAAATTTCACATTTATAATCAAACAAATGTGTTGCTTGTGCTTCTGAGAACACAGGGTAATTGGAAATAGATTAGCAAAAGCTTTCTGAGTCACTGTATATATATATGCAAGAAAAAAAGGATAATAATATCTATTTCTATCTAAAATTATTTCCCATTGTTTCTTAAATCTGATTGAATGAAACCATAAGATTATTGTTTCTAACTAGCATTTCAATTATTTGCAAATAACACTATAAATAATTTTGACTTGAGAAAAATTTTAGAAAAATGTTTTTTTCTACATTCACCTCTAAAGTCTGCTAGTGTTATATATTCTATAACAATCTTCTGTAGCTTGGATTAAATCTAGTCCAATCTTTTTCCAAATAATTTCTTCCTCTGTAAATACACTTGAATTCATTTGACCAAATAACACATATGCATTCTCTCTATCTTCTTTATCATAGTTGACACTTTCTCATTCTGAGTCTAAGTAGTAAGGATCCTTCCATGAACACCATCTCTGAAGAATTTTTTTTTAATTTTGTCATTTTTTATCTTTATTTTTATTTATTGGATAGAGACAGAAATTGAGAGGGAAAAGGGAGATAGAGAGGAAGAGTGACAGAGAGACACCTGCAGCCCTGCTTCACCACTCGTGAAGCTTTCCCCCAGCAGGTGGAGACTGGGGGCTCAAACCTGGGTCCTTCTGGATTGTAACATGTGCACTCATCCAGGTGAGCCATCACCCAGCCCCTGAAGAACTTTTAAAACACATTCATTGTAGGGAGTTGGGCGATAGTACAGTGGGTTAAGCTCATGTTGCACAAAGCGCAAGGACCTGCATAACGATCCCGGTTCGAGTCCCCAGCTCCCCACCTGCAGGAGAATCGATTCATAAGCGGTGAAGCACGTCTGTGGGTGTCTATCTTTCTCTCCCCCCTCTGTCTTCCCCTCTTATCTCTATTTCTCTCTGTCCTATCCAACAACAACAACAACATCAATGGCAAAAACAACAATAAAACAAGTGCAACAAAAGGGAATAAATAAATAAACCTTTAAAAATATACATACCCCTGTTAACCCATAATTTCGTAAATCAATGTTAAATCATTAATAAAAAATTTTTAAAAAACACACATTTATTGTGATAAAAACAGGCTAGGGGGACAATATTTTTAGTCCACATGCATGTTAGCTGTGGGTCTCAGGGAAAAATCAGTAAAGTCATGGGCCCTTTGGAATATACTTAAAGTAGACTTTCTAGCTTCTTCCAACATGAAGACCCCAAATCTCATCTGCTCAGAATCTTACCTTTAGGTTCCTGATTATTAAACAGTTTGTTCTGCTTTACATCTTAATGCTTTTCAGCCGCCAAGCTGTGAATGCTACCATGATGCCAACCTGACTTCCCTGCGAAAACTCACCAGTGTGCCCTTAAAGATCGCCTCTCCAGAGCCCTCTACTAGGCTGGAGGTGTGGACCCACCTGCCAACATAAATGTCCAGTGGAGAAGCAATGACGGAAGTCCAACCTTTTACTTCCCACCCCTCCCCCATGAAGATTGTTGGTCCATACTCCCAGAGGGATAAAGAATAAGTAAGCTTCCAATGGAGGGAATGGGAAATGGAACTCTGGTGGTGGGAATTATATGGAATTGTATCCCTGTTATTTTATAATCTTGTTGAACATTATTAAATCACTAATAAAAACTTAAAAAAACATACTTATTGTCTGCCCATCCAGATTTTTTTTTCTTCATCTACTCTGTCACAAAGTTTACTCTGAGTCCACCAGCAATTCCTTTTCCTTTCCTTACATTCTTCATGTGTCACAGTGGTATAGTATAGGGCAGCAGATGTCTTTTTTATTCTCAACTTTAATACATATGAATGGCAGCATCCCTGCTAAGAACACTATGAGAGCTCAGAACATCAAGAGACCAGTGATGGGCTTGCCCTGCTCCACCAACCAGGAAAATCTCCAAGAACCTGTCTGCAAGGAGAGTGAGCTAAGAAACAGTGCATCTAGCATACCTGCCTGAAGACACCTCTTAGTTGGATATTTTCACCCTTCAGTAGATGAATAAATGAAAATGTCAGTAAATCCAGTCATAACTAGTATCTGACTGAGCTAAGCTTTAAACCCATATCTATCTGAGTCTAAATGCCATGGTTGCTCTTCAAAAACAAAAAGATTTAACTCATTGAGTGTTCATCAGAAGAAACCCAATTCAATTTCAGTCTTCACTGGAAATCTTTCTGAAATATATCAGACAACCTCTGCTGCCAAGAATCTAAAGAATGGAGAATGCAGACAATGTGGAGGACTTGTTAATTATGGTAGGAGTAGGTACAAGGACTAAGCAGATACACATTGGCCCAAGAAAAACATGAAAACATTTTCCCTGAAGCAAATACTTCTGGGTTTGAATTTCAGCATAAGCATCTGCTACCCCTAGCAGAAAGCTATTTCACTGAGTAACCTCTTGGTAAAACTTAAAAAGAATAAATGAATAACAACTGATCTATGTAGCATTGTCAGGTGGATTAAAAAGGATAATGCATACTGAGTGAGATTAGTCAAAAAGAGAAGGACGAATACCAGATGATTTCACTTATTAGCAGAACTTAATAAAGTAGGGACAGAGAGGGAGAGCACAAAGTGAAACATAGACCAGACATGGTGTATTGCACCAAAGCAAAGGACTCTGGAGAGGGGAGGGGAGGGAAGGGAGGAAGAAAACTTTGGGGGCCTATTACATAATGAAATTGTATGCATGTGTCAATGAATCCACTGTTAAAACATTAAACTCCCTTAATAAAACTAATTTTAAAAATCAGATAATGCATAGTAAATGCCTCACTACCTACTTGACATAAATAAAAAATAAAATAAAATAAAATTTGTGTTTTGTATAGATGAATAAATTATTCCTTCCCTTCCCTCCTTCATTTTATTTCCCAATAAATAAATTTTAAAAAAGCAAACCAAACGCCAGTTGACCCAGATTCAAATTTTAGATCCTACCAAGATAGAAACACATTCTTGTGTGATCTTGGGTTCATAATTATTTTTGTCACTTTGATCATCTATCTGTATAAAAAATAGAGACATAATAACGCCTATCATCATGACTGGCAGGTCATTTTCTTTTTAATTTGAAAAAAAAAGTAAGTGTTAATAAGTGATGTTCATTATACCATCCTGGTTTTATACATCTATTTATTCTATAAATTATTATTAACTACCGTCTGGGAGACAAAACTGGGCCCACAAAGAAAAACCAATGAAAAAAAAAGTTCACGATTTCATATAATTAAATTCTGTTGGATAATAGCCAAAAGAAATAACTGGTCAACAATGTCAGACATTGATTCAAACTAAGAATAAACTATGAACATTGGTGTGATAGGGAGGAATCAGATGGAAATGATGTTCTTATGCTAATAGCTGTGACTAACATGGTGCTTTACATTAGAACTTAATCTACTCTCTAGGCTACTGATAACTGTGTGATCACACAGTTAACTATGTGATCTGCTGCCTGGCCTGACTGCTTTTAGTGTCAGATCCTGGCCATAGAGATGTTTTCTGTCCTGAACACTGAGAAGTAGTCATTGTAATTAAAAGAGCTCAGATGTTAGTGGCAGATCAGAGTTTCACTTTTCTCACTGGTATCCCATGTAACAGGCTTTAAATCATACAATCACCCTTCTGCCAACTCTTCTGTCTATCTGGCAGGTATTTTTTTAGCTCTCTACTTTATTCAAAACTTCCTTATTATACACATGCCATTTATCTTGACTCAGTGAGGGACTTAAAAGAGTGTTTCTCAAATTGTATATTAAGATTCCCCAAGGGAGGCTGGCTAGCAGCTCACCTGGTAGAGAGCACACCTTACCAGGCAGGAAAACATAAAATGACCTCAAGCACAAGAACAAATGATTTGAGAACTATTCAAGTTTTTAAAGGGAAAGTGTGTTCAAATTACTCAAGTGTTCATTGATTAGATTATAGAGTAGCTTAGCTGTTTACTTAGTCAACACTTAAAAATGAAATGGAGCTGGGAATATATCTCACTTGGTTAATGTGTTGCCATGTGACTGACCCAACTTTGAGTCCACTCCCCCCTGCTTCATTGAAGGAAGTTTGTTGTATGGTATCTCTCTGCTTCTCTGTCTCTAACTGAAAAGAAAAATAAGCCTGGATAGATTAAGCTTCAGAGATGACAAAAAAGAAATAAAATAAAGAGGAGGAGTAGAATTGAAAAGCAGGAAAATACCCAATAAAAATTTTCAGGAGGATGGGGGGCAGGAAGAAGGGAAAGACACTTGCTAGAAGAGAATGTATCTTTTCTAATAAAAATATTGTGAGACCATTTAATTACTGTTTAATTTCACAGATTGTATCTAGAATGTCTTCTCTGTTGCCAACCTGACTTCCCTGGGCAGATGACAACACCATGGTTTTCTGGAACCCCACCTCCCCAGAACCCTGACCCACTAGGGAAAGATAAAAACAGGATGGGAGTATGGATCGACCTGCAAAGGCCCATGTTCACAGGGGCTGTAAGTACAGAAGCCAGACCTCCAACCTTCTAGACCCCATAAAGATCTTTGGTCCATACTCCCAGAGGGATAAAGAATAAGGAAACCTCCAGTGAAGGGGATGGGATATGGAGCTCTGGTGGTAGAAATTGTGTGGAATTATAACTCTCTTATCCCACAATCTTGTCAATCATTATTAAATCACTAGTAAAAAAATTAAGTATTTTTTAGTATTATACAATATTCAGATGGAAAATGTACATTTCAAAAGTATATAGCTTAATATCTACAAACTATAATTAGACCTGTAACCTAGTGTTGTCACCTACCCAGAAGCCCCACCGCCACCACCACCACCAAGCTTTTTCCCATTATTTACTTCAGTCCCTACTCATGGATGTTTTTTGTCCTAAATTCTCATGATACTGATTGATTTTTTTTTTTTTAGTGAACTTCTTATGATTGACACCATGCAATGTGAACTCTTTTGTACCTGGCTTCATTTGCTTAACATAATTTTTGAGATTCATCAGTGTTGTTTGTTGCATGTAGTATAGTTTAATTTTATTCTCATTGATATATTGTGTTCCTCTAAGTATATATGCTACAATTCATTTACATTTTATGTGAATTTTCAGATTTTTTTGGAGATAGTGTAATTTATGATTAAGATGAATGATTATAGATGTTATAAACATTCCTTATATTAGTATTAATTATTACTTGGCATTTTTCTTTTGTGAGTTTACCTAAACATAAAGTTCTTGTGGTTCAGCATATACACCTGTGTAACTATAGTTTATTTTAGCTCTATTGCTTTGTGAGATAGCAGCTGTAACTATACAGACATAATACATACAAAGAACATCATTATATGTCAATAATGTCCGATATAGTACTTATACATATATACATACACATGTATATCGTCTCATGTATATATGTAGAAAGAAAATGTATATAAACACAAGCATGTGCTCATTCCTTTAGGCAATGGGAGTAATTCTAGATTATTTATTCTTTTTTTCCTAGATGAATGAATACTTGGTAATCCAAATTTGTATCTATTAAAGAAAGAAATGAGCAATGAGCTCAAGTGGCATGTATTCTGCCACTTCAACTTCAGTTTCTTTTTTTTTAATTTTTATTTGTTGTTAATAGTTTTTTTTTTACAAGATTGTAAGATTGCAGTTTATAGATTCACAATACACCAGCCACCAAAGTTGTGTATTCCTGCTCTCCCACCTCTCAAAGATAACCACCATAATTCTCACAAGTTTTACAGTTTGTTTGGTTCTGTTTTGTTTGGATTTTGGGGGGGAAGTTCATGTAAATCAAATCTCTAGAGTCCACATATGAGTGAAGCCATGTAATAGTTGTCTTTTGTTGGTATGCATGAGACCCCTTCTGTTTCATTTGGTTTAAATCCCCCCTGCTTAACACTATTCTATTTACATAACCACTGTTAACAAGTTCCATCCTCCCTCCAGGGCATTGTGGTTCAGTGATAGGATTCTTGCCTGCTCTGCCCCTTCTTTGTCACACTCTGATTTTCACCAGTCACTTTTCTCTCCACCCTCTCTATGTCACATCCTGTTTCCACCTTACTTGGCAAGTATATATAAAGACAGCATTGTGAGTTTTACAGTACTGTACTTTGAGTTTAACTTAGCTCGTCTTAGATTGTGCTGTGTCCTGCATGAATAAAGAGATACTGCCTACAGCTCAACCATGAGTCCCTGGTCGTCTGTTACCCACCCGTGAAGCCAGCCCGGCGAAAACAACATAACCCGTCGAAAACAACATATGGCGCAACAACGTGGGACCAGACCTGCGCAACTCCCAGATAAGTGAAGATTTTGCCTACCTATGCACTATGGTCTTCTCTTCTACTTATGAAGAGGTTTGCCAAAGCCTCTACTGTTTCATTATGAGACAGTTTCTCTGTCTCTGGAACATTTTACTCTGGGCCACACTTCGGTTCCCTGACCGGGAACTTTGGTTTCTTATGACCGGGATCATAGAGCTTGGGAGATGCACTGAGATTTCTTGGACTTTCTGGATTCCCTCTCCCATGTTTCCTGAGGAAAAGGACTACATTTTGCTCCGGGCCACAGTTTGGTTCTTCATGACTGTGATCGTAGACCTTGGGATATGCATGGGGATTTCCCCTGGGACTTTCTGGACTTCTTCTCGAATGTTTCCCATGGAGAAGGACTACTCTAATTTGAAGAACATTCTCAAGTACCCTGGCAATTCCCAAGTATGGAGACACGTGGTTAGTTCTACTCTCCTGATTGGATTCTTTCTTCGATGGGAAGACACTTTTAAAAATGGGTGCCTGAAGCAATCCAGCAGGAACAGTCCGAAGCACCCTAAATGGAATTTCGAGGAGCTTTTTGAACTAGGACGCCCTCTGGGGACTCTTAATCCTACATGGTGAGATCTTGATAATCTGGTTCAAGTTGCGTTTCATAAGAGAATGATTTGAATGACTGAATTTTTGTTTGACATTGACTTAAAAAAAAAAATTGCTGGACGCAGCCATGATTTCTAGAGACATCCAGAAACAATCCAAAAAATTGTTTTTTCCCTCCTTTGATTTCTCTTTTACGTCTTGACATGAATCTGAAATGTTTAATCCTGAAAACCGTATGAGTTATGGGTGGGGCAGATAGTGCAATGATTATGTTAATTATTCTCATGCCTGAGGCTTTTAACCGTGGTTCTTCTGTTTACCTTTCCACATTTTATTGAGTTTAAACTGTTTAAACAACCTTAAAATCATACTAGAAAGGACTTCCAATTATAATGGAGTTATCAATTATAGTAAACTTCTAATCTGCTACAAGTTTTGTTTGACAAGTAAGTGAATTTCAGCTGTCAAAGTCTTCACATGAAAAAGCATCTACTCAAATGGAATTCCTGGAAATCCATTTGGATCCTGTTCTCTGACATCGCCCACAAGATGGAATGACTACAACACACCCCTGGAAACCAATGATGAGACCTGGCTTGACCTGAAGAAACAGAATCACAGACTCCAAAGATCACTCTCTACAGAAAAGCAGAATTCTGGTGGCCGACATTCTCCATCGAGACAGACGTGCAGCATTTCATCCTCTGGCATTTTCTTCTGTGGTCAGCTACTTTGGACTGACACCTCCATCGGACTTACTGGTACACGCAGCTGTGTTTCTCAAAGACTAACTTCAGCCAATTGCCTTGAGACTTTATAGACCATGTCCCCTTGCCTGCAGGCTCTGTCCCAGAGGCAGAAAACTCCCCCTCCTTATTAGGTTATGCCCACAGAGACATGAAGTGCCCCAAGAGGCAAGAGATGCCCACAGAGGCAGGAAACGCCCTTTGAGGCAAGAGATGCCCCCAGAGGCATGAAACGTTCCCAGAGGCAAGAAATGCCCTTTCGCCTGCTAGGCCTTGCCCTTTGAGGCAAGAAAAGCTCCCCTTGGCATCACACTGATTATTGCTACTCGCCTATTTTGTTTTCCATGTCTTATGCCAGTTCTTTTGAAAACGCCTGTACGATATACGTTTCTGTTCACCCCACAATGGCCATTAGTTAAAAAGAAAGGGGGAATTGTTGGTATGCATGAGACCCCTTCTGTTTCATTTGGTTTAAATCCCCCCTGCTTAACACTATTCTATTTACATAACCACTGTTAACAAGTTCCACCCTCCCTCCAGGGCATTGTGGTTCAGTGATAGGATTCTCGCCTGCTCTGCCCCTTCTTTGTCACACTCTGATTTTCACCAGTCACTTTTCTCTCCACCCTCTCTATGTCACATCCTGTTTCCACCTTACTTGGCAAGTATATATAAAGACAGCATTGTGAGTTTTACAGTACTGTACTTTGAGTTTAACTTAGCTCGTCTTAGATTGTGCTGCGTCCTGCATGAATAAAGAGATACTGCCTACAGCTCAACCATGAGTCCCTGGTCGTCTGTTACCCGCCCGTGAAGCCAGCCCGGTGAAAACAACATAGCCTGGAGAAAACAACAGTCTTTCATCTCTTTACTGATTTCACTAAGCATAATCACCTCCAGTTCCATCCATTTTGTACCAAAGAACACAGTATCATCTTTTTTGGATTGCAGAGAAGTATTCCATTAAATATATGTCCCATGACTTCTTCACCCATGCATCTCATGATGGGCATTTAGGCTGCTTCCATTCTTTGGCTATTATGAATAATGCAGCTATGAACATAAGGGTGCATTTATCTCATGTAATTAGTATCCACTGTATAAATGCCTAAGAGTGGTATTGCTGAGTCATAAGGTAATTCCATTTCTATTTGTTTAATGATTTCCCATGCAGTTTTCCAAAGGGGCTGTACCAGTTTGCATTCCCACTAGCAATGTAGCAGAGTTCCCTTTTCTCCACAGTGTCTCCAACACCTCTTACTTCCTGGTCCATTGCTATAAGCCACTCTTTCAGGTATGAGATGACATCTCACTGCAGTTTTAATATGCATTTCTGTAATAATAAGTGAAATGGAGCATGTCTTCATTTGTCTGTGGGCCATGTGTATCTCTTCTTTAGGAAAACTGTCTGTAGTTCTTTGGTCCAATTTTTTTATTGGGGTATTTGTTACTTTTTTTGTAGATCTGTACCACCCCTTATCATTTACCAAAATATTTTTGTATTATCTTTCTTCATTCAATAGAAGCATCCATAAATTAAGAGGGGAGGGGGTGGTAGAGGGGGAGAGAGATAAAGAGACACCTGTAGTACTGTTTTACCACTCGTGAAACTTTCCCCCTGCAGGTCAGAACTGGGGGCTCAAACCCAGGTCTATGCACATTGTAACATGTGCGCTCAACCAGGTGTGCCACTATCTGGTCCTGTCCTGTATCAATTCTTTATGGATGTTTTATATCAGTCATTTGTCTTATGTGTAATGTGCAAATATCTTCTCCCATTTACTGAGCTGGCTGGTAATCCTTGTGTAGTTTGCTTTCAATGTGTGGAAGCTTTCTAGTTTCATGTAATCTTATTTATTTTCTCTTGTTTTCATTTCCTGTGCCCAGGGGGCTGAGTCTCCAAGTAAATCTTGTATTTGATACTGCAAACTTTCATTAACATTTCTTCTATAAATTTTAAAGTTTCTTTTTTAAATATTTATTTATTTCCTTTTTGTTGCCCTCATTTTTTATTGTGTTGTAGTTATTATTATTGTTATCGATGTCATCGTTGTTGGCAGATGGTGTCAGAGTTGGGAATAGGACTATAAAGCTAGATCAGAGAAGAAAGTAGCATTGAAATATGGGGAAAGTACATAAATTAAAAAAAAGGTTTTTTTAGTGGAATTAAAAAAGTCATGGTTTCATCCATTCATAAACATAAACCATCTCTGATTTGCTTCCTTTACTTTAGGTATAATCACATTTTGGAATACTATGATATAGCACAGAATCCTGGGTTACAAGAGCAAGTCCTCATGTTTTATTCCCATAACAAATCAGGAGGCTGATAAACAAGTGCATTATTGAATGAGTATGCATCGCTCTCTCTCTCTTTTTTTTTTTTGGCTATTTTCATTCCTTTAATATAAAGTCTAACACATCCTGAGTCTAAGATCTTGTTCCAGAGAAAGCCCATCAAGTTCTGATTAGCTGCAACCCAGAATGAATTCTTTCAGTGAATGAAAATGAGGTGAGCTTTGATGGGCCTATTACCCGAGGGCATCCAGTGGTATTTTTATTCTCCATATTTGACCTTAAAAATGTTTTGGAGTTTGTCAAGGATATAATTTTCACCCAGTCAGGCTGTAAGGGCAGCTAATTAAGTGGTGTTTAATGACATTTGTTCCTTAAAGGAGGCCTGATTAAATGTACCAAGTAATTTTTTTACCAAATCAAGCAATTCACCCAATTTTCAAATGTGCTTCATAAGCCAGGCCTGAGTCATTACAACCCACCAGCTGTGTGACTGATGTGGCTTCAGCAGGAAGGAATCTCAAACTAGCTTATCATTTCCCATCAGCATACCTTTGTACAGGTTGTTTCTTCCACCTGGGGCATTCTCTCCACCCCAACCCCTTACCTATTTATTCTAATCTGACTCATGTGAGGCAATCAGTCTAAAATTTCACTTTCTTCTTAGAATTTTCACCATCTGGAAATTTTCTAGTTCAACCCAGATCAGCTGTCTTCCTTAACTCTTTTAACTCCTGGGATATGCTACTTATCTCTCAGTTTATGCCCACAAACCACGTTCTCTCCCTTACAAATCTGTTCCTCTAGCACCCTTAATTAAATTATAGCCAATGATAGTTCAGGAAGCACTTCTATACTATTTCAAAATCTCGGAGCTGTGCAAAGACCCAAGGACACAGAACAGTTTCAGTTTAAGAAAAGATGGGCAGCTGCTCTGAGAGGATGTACAGATGTCATAGCCCTGCCACTTACTTAGTGATTGTGTAGCTTTGGACAGCTAACTACTATTTTATTTTGTGAGTTACCTGTGTTGAATAATAATGGTGATAGTGGGCAGCGCTGTCTAGTACCTGATCTGAGGGGAAATGCTTCCAGTTTTCCACCTTAAGTATGATATTGGCTGTAGGTTTGCTGTATATAGACTCCACTATCTTCAGGAATTTTACCCCTCTTATCCTGTTTATAGGAGAGCTTTCAGAACTTCTTTCAGGGAAGGTTTAGTGGTAATTCTTCTTCTTCTAGCGTTTGCCCTTCTTCCGTAGCCAGTCAACAGCGTCAGGTTGAAAGCTGTCAGGAGCTGCTTGTTGCTGGCTTTGAAAGTGACTGGGATCCATGTGGATTCAGTCGGCTAGGAAGGATCGCCAGTTTCCCCAATGAATGGGTACTCACGGGATGCACCACGAGAAGGTCGATCCAATGCATCCCATTTAGTGGTAATTGATTCTTTCAACTGTTGCTTGTCTGAGAAGGTTTTTATACCTCCATCTAGTCAGAATGACAGTCTATATGGATACAGTAGCTTTTTTTTTTAAAGCCTTTCTCATTGAGCACTCCATAGATATCTTGCCATTCTCTTCTGGCCTTTAGTGTTTGTGTGGAGAAGTGACCTGTTACTCTTATGGGTTTTCCTCTGTAGGTGACTCTTTACTTTTCTCTTGCAACCTTCAGGATCCTTTATAATATATATATTATATGTATATATATATGTATATATATATTCCCTTTTGTTATCCTTGTTGTATTATTGTTTTAGTTTTTATTGATGTCGTTGTTGTTGGATAGGACAGAGAGAAATGGAGAGAGGAGGGGAAGACAGAGAGGGGAGAGAAAGATAGACACCTGCAGACCTGCTTTACCACCTGTGAAGTGACTCCCCTGCAGATAGGGGCTCGAACCCAGATCCTTGTGCTGCTAGGAACATAGGTGTACAAATATCTTTTTGGTTTGGTATTATGGAGTCCTTGGGGTATATCCCTAGCAGAAGGAATACTGGATCATATGGCAGGTCCATTTCTAGCCTTGTGAAAGTTCTCCAGACTGCTCTCCACAGAGACTGAACCAATTTATATTCCCACAAGCAGTGAAGAAGGGTTCCTCTGTCCCCACAGCCTCTCCAGCATTTGTTGCTGCTGTCCTTTTTGATGCCATTCTCTCAGCGACCTGGATCAATTTTTCATGTGTTTGTTAATCTTTTGGATCTCTTCTGTAGTGAATGTTCTGTCCATATCTTTTGCCCATTTTTGGATGGGGTCATTTGTTTTTTTGTTGCTAAGTTTGCTGAGCTCTTTGTATATTTTAGTGATTAGTGTCTTGTTTGATGTATGGCATGTGAAGATCTCCCATTCTGGGAGGGGTCTCTTTGTTTGTGTGATTATTTCTTTGTCTGTGCAGACCTTTTTCAATTTTATGTAGTCCCATTGATTTGTTTCTGCTTTAGTCTTCTTTACAATTGGATTTATTTTATCAAATATGTCCTTGAGGTTTAGGTGGGAAAGTGTTCCACCAATGTTTTACTCAATACAATGTTATCAAATATGTATTTGATAGTTTCTGGTCTCACATTCATGTCCTTGATCCATTTTGTGTTGATTTTTGTTTTTGGTGAGATAAGGTGGTTCAGTTTCATTTTTCTGCACGTTTCAACCCAGTTTTCCCAGTTTGAGATCTGGGATTATGATGACTCCATTTTTGTTTCTTTTCCTCAAGATTGTTTTGGCAATTCTAGGTGTTTTCTGGGTCCAGATAAATGACTGTAGTTTTGTTTTTCTATTCTATTAACAAAGTTTGGTGGAACTTTGATGGGTATCACGCTAAATCTGTATATAGCTCTGGGGAGAATATTCATTTTGATGATATTTATTCTTCCAATCCATGAGCATGGGATGTCTTTCCATTTCTTGGTATCAGTTTTTATTTCCTTGAATAGTGACTCATAGTTTTCAGTATACAAGTCTGTCACTTCTTTGGTCAGCTTTATTCCTAGGTATTTTATTGATTTTGCTGCAACAGTGAGTGGGAGTGATTTCTGGATCTTCTTCTTGTTTGCATAAAGAAATGCCACTGATTCTTATACATTGATTTTGTAGACTGATACCTTGCTATATTTCCTAATAATTTTAAGTAGTTGTCTGCTGGATTCTTTAGGTTTTTCTATGTATAGTATCATATCATCTGCAAATAGTGAGAGCTTGAATTCTTCCCTTCCAATCTGTATTCCTTTGATTACTTTCTCTTGCCTGATTGCTATGGCAAGAACTACAAAACATAAATGGACCAATCACAGACAGAGAAATCAAAGCAGTTATTAAAAATCTTTCAAACAACAAAAGTCCTGGACAAGATTGCTTTACAGATGTATTCTACAAAACCTTCAGGAAACAGTTAATACCTATACTTCTAAAGCTCTTCCAAAATATCTAAGAAATAGAAACATTCCTTTATACCTTCTATGAATCAACATCACTCTGATACCAAATACAGATAGAGACACAACATAAAAGGAAAACTACAGACCAATATCTCTGATGAACGTAGATGCCAAAATATTAAATAAGATCCTGGCCAACCAGATACAGCAGTATATCAAAATTATTGTTCATCACGACCAAGTGGGATTTATCCCAGGAATGCAAGGGTGGTTCAACATACATTAGTTAATCATTTACCACATCAATATAAGCAAAACCAAAATCCACATGATTATCTCAATAGATGCAGAGAAAGTCTTTGACAAAATCCAACCCATTGATGCTTAAAACACTACAAAAAATGGAAATAGATGGGAAATTCCTCAAGATAGTGGAGTCCACATATAGCAAACCTTCAGCCAACACCATACTCCATGGACAGAAGCTGAAAGCATTACCCCTCAGATTAGCAGACTAGACTAGGCTGTCAATTATCACCACTACTCTTCAACACAGTATTGAAAGTTCTTGCCATAGCAATCAGGCAAGAGAAAGGAATCACATGATACAAATTGGAAGGGAAGAAATCAAGCTCTCACTATTTGCAGATGATATGATTTTATTAATGGAAAACCCTATATAATTAAACAGAAAGCTACTGGAAGTTATTAGGCAATAGAGCAAGATTTTAGGATACAAAGTCGATGTACAAAAATCAGTGGCATTTCTTTATGCAAACACTAAAACAGAATAAAAAGACATCCATAAATCACTCCCATTCACTGTTGCAGCAAAATCAATAAAATACCTAGGAATAAACCTGGCCAAAGAAGTGAAAAATTTGTATACTGAAGGAAATAGAAACTGATACCAAGAAATGGAAATACATCCCATGCTCATGGATTAGAAGAATCTTGTTTATATACCATCAATGAAAGGGAAGCAAACCTGAAAGATTACCAGAGGTAGCCAGGCACTATTGCTCCTATCTGAGAGAGAAAGAGAAAAAAAGAAGGAAACTTGAAAGAAGCAATAAGTGTAGATGTGACTTATAAAGGAAGGGAAGTCAGGGCAGTAGAAAAAATGGCAAAAAAATTACAGATAGATGAAAGAAAGACAGCTAAAAATATAGATAGATGATATAGATAGGGATATAGGTAGATAGTTATAAAGCCAGCCCATATTTGTGACCTTGGGAGAACTACTTGTAGTTTCCACTGGAAGGGGTTGGGGACACAGAACTCTGGTGGTAGGAATGGTACAAAATTATACCGCTATTTTCTGTATAAGTACCGCGCGCTAACCAATCACGCCACTGGAGCTCCGGTACCGCTATTTTCTTATAATCGTGTGAATCAAATTAAATCACTAATAAAAAATAGGAGAAAAGAGAGAGGAATAAAGAAAGAGAGAAAAAAGAGAGAGAGAAAGGAAGAAATAAAGAAAAAAAGAAAGAAAGAGAGAGAGAAAGAAAGAAAGAAAGAATGAATGAATGAATGAAAGAAGCTTTTTACCACACAAGAAATATAAAAAGATAGGATATGGGGACATAGTTTAGAAGGGGGTTTCTAACCCTCCCCAGCTACCGGAAGTTTAGAATTCCTATTAACTAACTGGTGACTTATAATAGAACCAGTTACTAACTTTTCAAAACTTCAGCTTACTTGTTTATAAAGAAGAAACAAAAGTAATTTCTCTTTGTAAAAGAGACAGGAGGACACAATCATTCATGCAAAACCTCTAAACAGGCCCTGGTATGCAGTAACGGCCTTAAGATGTGAATTGTTATAGTGAGAGGTTTTAACCTCGCTCTTTCTAAAGAAGAGAGGAAAGAGTATGCCAAGGGAGAGAGGATAGAGATTTTTGAAGTGGCTCATGGGCTTAGAACAAAAATGAAAAGACTTTTAAGAAAGTACAACGTCCTTGGATGGAGAATAAAAGCCAGCTGAGCAGGAAGACACACACACACACACACACACACACACACACACACACACACACACACACATCAGTGGCTTGAATCCCATGTAGCTTTTCTTTTTAGATTTAAGAGGGGAAAAAAAATCAAACAAACAAAATGTCATTTTTATTTTAGCCATCTTATTCTCAGGTCTTTGTTCATGCTTCACTCACTCCCAAATCTCTCTTGCTCAAGATCTACTTTAATCACCACTTTCCCCTGAGAAGTGTCCTTATTAAAGCAATAGTCAACGCCCAGATTTTAACAGAGTACTGGAGATGTAGAAAGTTATCCAGAACAGCTATGGAGGTGTTTCCTGAAAAGTGGGAACCTACTCAGGGAAGAGGGCTTCCCTGGGAAATGACACCCAAGTGAATAGCTAAAACATAGCTAAACAATGATCAGGACAGAGGGCCAGGTGGTGGCACACATATTATTAAGTACAAGGACATAAGGAGAACCTGGTTTGAATCCCCACTTCCCACATGCAGAGAGGGGACACTTCACAAGCAGAAAAGCATATCTACAAGTATCTATCTTTCTCTTTCCATTTCTATCCTCCCTACCCCTTAAATTCTCTCTGTCCTATTCAATAAATGGGAAATAAAGTGGAGGGTGGGGTGGGTAAAGAGCAATGGATTCGTAATACTGGCACCAAGCCCCAGGGATAAAACTGGAGAGAGAAAAAAATGACTAGGACAAAGGAAACTAAAAGAAGGCATCACTCTCAGGCTTGTTAGACAAGAATCCCAAACCTGCTAGTGAACCAACCAGGATATATTCATTGAGCGCCGACTAAACACCAAGCTTTGGGTTTTCAAAGGAAATTGAACATATTTAAGTCCATAGCAGCTAATATTACTGGAGTAATGTTCTGATAGCACAAACTACTGGGGGACTGGATGTAAAGGAGAGGAGTATGAGAATATTCACCAGCTCAAAGTATCCTGGAGAGCAAATGTGTATCCTAAAAGAATTCAGCTCCAACTTGTAAATACAGAAAGCCTAAGGAAATGCCACCCTGGATGGCAGATGTGAGGTTTAAGACCAGGTGACTCAACTCCTAAAGCAGGTCTGACATCACAGTATGAGATTCCTTTGCTATTCATTTATTTCCATACAGGCAAATAGCAATAACAACAATAGTTACAGCAGCAACTTTTTGTTAAGCTCTTATCATACATATGCCTGATCGTATTCTTATCACTTTTCTATCTTCTTAAAAATTGCAACAATCCTATGAAATATATCTATAGTAATTACTCCTTATTCCACAAATGAATCTTTTCAGGCACAGGGAGGTTAAATAGCTCAGTCAGAGTTATTCAACTAATATGAGGTAATGCTGGGATTTAAACCCTAACATTCTGACTTCAAAATGCATGAGTGCCTATACATCACTGACATACTAAGCTGATGATCGCATCTGTGCACTAACAGGGAAACTCAGAGCTGTCTTGGATGAAGGCCAATCTTTGGATTTTCTATTTGCCCTTTTCTTTAACCTCAAACCAGAATGTTTATCTGGAGAGCTATGGTTCCAGCATCCTTCCAAACACTCACTGCTAACACTGCACTGTACGTGTAGGGAAGCCAGTTGCTACTGATATGCTGTATGTACGATGAGTTGCCACACTTTGATCCCAGTATGACAACACAATGAATCTCTCTTTTGGGAGCCCGGTGGTGACACATCTTGTTGAACACACATGTCACAATGTACAAAGGCCCGGGTTTGAGCCCCTGGTCCCCACCTGCAGGATGGAAAGCTTTGTGAATGTTGGAGCAGGACTGCAGGTGTCTCTCAGTCTCTCTACCTCTTTATCACTCCTTACTTTCTCGATCTCTGGCTGTCTCTATCCAATAAATAAAGATGATAAAACAAAAAGAAAATTAAAGGATCTCTCTTTTCCACTGCAATTTTCACTTAAAACATCCTAGCCTGGCCAGGCAATGGCACACTTGGTTAAGCGCGGACATCACAGTGTGCAAAGATCCAGGTTCAAGCCCCTGGTCCCCACCTGCAGGGGGAAAGCTTCATGAGTGGTGAAGCAGGGTTGCAGGTCTCTTTCTCTCTATCTATCATCTATCTATCTATCTATCTATCTATCTATCTATCTATCTATCTTCTCTCAATTTCTGTCTCTATACAATAATAAATTAATAAAACATTAAAAAAATAAAGAAAAACTTCCTACCCTAGGAGTATGGATCAGCCTACCAATGCCCATCTTCATCAAGGAAGCAAATATAGAAGCCAGACCTTCCACCTTCTGCACCCCATAATGACCCTGGGTTCATACTCCCAGAGGGATAAAGAATAGGAAAGCTAACAGGGGAGGGGATGAGATGCAGAGTTCTGGTGGTGGGAATTGTGTGGAGTGGTGCCCCTCTTATCCTATGAGTTTTGCCAGTGTTTCCTTTTTATAAATAAAAATTAAAAAAAATTCCTACCCTATGGATAAAAGCAAGAGACAGGCATACTTTAATGATGGCTTTTTGGCCATCAGGCCACCCCATTACCTGAGGTACTAGTCATGGAGTCCTGGGATTCCCACATAGACACTAGACCTCTAACAGATCCCTCTCCACTGTCCCTGGTCATCTCCATCAGGAACAACATAATGGATGCCTCTGTGGGCCCCTATAGGACCTTGTCTTCACTGTGGATCAACAATGGTAGGGACTGTTCCATTCTCGACAAATATGTGCCCTGATCATATCAATGGGGTTTACAGTTAACAATATTTAGTTATTTTCCAACTCTGATTTCATCTCTCCAGACAATACCTTGGGTCTACCAGTATATTAGCTGTCAGGCACAGGCAAAAACTAGTCATGGGCCCCTTGGAATATAGCTAAAATAGACCTACTAGCTTTTTCCAAAATGGAAATTCCAAATATCATCAGCAAAATTCTTGCCTTTTGGTTCATGATTAGTCAACAATTTGTTCTGCTTTGTATCTTAATGCTTTTTCAGCTACCCAGGTTTCAGATGTTACTATGAGGCCAACCTGACTTCCCTGAGCAGATGAGCTCACCAATGTGTCCTAGAGCCCTGCCTCCCCAGAGCCCCACCCCACTAGGGAAATAGAAATACAGGCTGGTAGTATGGATCCACCTGGAAACACCCATATCCAGTGGAGAAGCATTTACAGAAGCCAGACCTTCCACCTTCTGTACCTCATAATAACCCTGGGTCCATGCACCCAGAGGGATAAATAGGGAAGCTATCAGGGGAGGCAATGGGATACAGAGTTCTGGTGGAAGGAATTGTGTCCCTTTTATCCTATGGTCTTGTCAGTATTTCCATCTAATAAATATTTTTTTTTTAAATGAAGTGGAAAAAAAATCCTAGCCTAACAGAAAATCAGGTCAGCAATGGTCTGAGACCAAATGACCGTCATATAATAAGGTTTCCCAGAAAGACTGGAAGAACCCAGTATCATTTCCAGACTGTCAGTCTGAGTATGTATGCTACTTTCATCACCTTACAGGATAGATTCTAAATCTCCCAAAAATGTCAAAACCTCAACTCCTGGCCTGCACACTGAAATGTTAAACTTATATCTTCATTTCAGAAAAGCATTTGTAAATGTCTTCTGCGGACCAAATTCAATCCTGAGCACTCAGAAGGAAGAGTAAAAGCATGTACTTGCTGAGTATGTACCAAGTGCTGAGAAGCTCTCTAAGACTTTTGGGGGGAGCAGGTGACTAGTAGTTTAAGTAAATACATTTTGGTACATTATAAAATGTCTCAGTTTTCTGAAAAAAAGAAAAGAAAAAACTTGCTCCTCAGCCTAAGTCCTCCTCAAATCAGCTCACCAAACTCTAAAATAATAAAAAGCAAATGATCCCATTCAAAAAATGGGGAGATTATATGAGCACAGAAAAGATCCAAAAGGTCAACATACACAAGAAACAATGTTCCTAGTCACTGAATGTCAGAGAAATGCAAATAAAGACAACAATGTGATACCACTTCATCCCCATGAAAATGTCCTACATCAAGAATACAGGTCCATGAAAAATGATGAATGAAATAGTGGGGGTTGTATTGCTAAATGGGAATCTGGGGAATGTTATGCATGTAAAAAAAAAAAAAAAAAGAAGTAGAAACGCAAAGCAGAAATTGACTGAGTTTGGAGTATGGCACCAAAGTAAGAAAGCAGAAGTATCCTAGAGTTTGCACTGAGTACCTCCCTAATACTTCCTCTCCACTTTTCCAAGCTTTGGGTCCATGATTGCTCAACAATTTGTTTGGCTTTGTATGTTAACTCTCTTTTTAGTCACCAGGTTCCAGGTGTCATCAGGATGCCGGCCAGACTTCCCTGGATTGAAGACACCACCAATGTGTCCTGGAGCTCAGCTTCCCCAGAGACCCATCCTACTAGGGAAAGAGAGAGGCAGACTGGGAGTATGGACCGACCAGTCAACGCCCATGTTCAGCGAGGAAGCAATTACAGAAGCCAGACCTTCTACCTTCTGCAACCCTCAATGACCCTGGGTCCATGCTTCCAGAGGGATACAGAATGGGAAAGCTATCGGGGGAGGGGGTGGGATATGGAGATTGGGTGGTGGGAATTGTGTGGAGTTGTACCCCTCCTACCCTATGGTTTTGTTAATTAATAAAAAATAATAAAAAATAAAAAAAAAGGAAAAAAAAAAAGAATAATAGCAACATCATACTGGAGAGGTTGTAGCAGCAAAATAATACTCCTGCACTGCTTGTGGGAATAGAAATTGGCCCAACCCCTATGGAGAGCAGTCTGGGGAACTCTCAGAAAGCTAGCTTTCTAAGACTTTGTATACATGATGCTTTTAAATTGCTTGGCATGGGTGTGATTAGTGTGCTCATTTGGTAGGCAGGAAGCTAAGTCACAAGATGAGTCGTCTGTTACCTGCCCGTGAAGCCAGTCTGGCGAAAACAACCTAACCCGTCGAAAACAACATTCCATTGTCATTTATCCCCTTGAGTATGTGAGAGGCGCATTGGAAGGATTCAGATTTTAGAAGAGATGTCTGGTTCTAGTTGTGATGGGAAAGCTATTTCAGAACACAAGGTGTATGTCGATCAGACCTGATGGGCAATAAAAAGAAACTGCCTTGAGCAGTTCCCCTGGTCAGCCCACAAAGAAATCAAAGCTGATGGTATAGGTGGGAGGAGCATCCTGCGAGAGAGAAATGATTCCTAGCTTTCAAGCTTGTCTCTGACTCTCAAGTCTCAATAATTAGTTCTAATTTCATGGCAACATGGAATATAATCTGTCCTTGTTCATTTCCATTACTCAGTCCCACTGGGATGATTTCCATAAAGCAGATACTGATCCACTCCTTCTTTGATTGTCAAGCCCTGGCATTCTCTCCACCATCAGCACATGGATGATCTTCGCATAGGGTTCGC
This sequence comes from Erinaceus europaeus, assembly GCF_950295315.1. Taxonomy (NCBI): domain Eukaryota; kingdom Metazoa; phylum Chordata; class Mammalia; order Eulipotyphla; family Erinaceidae; genus Erinaceus; species Erinaceus europaeus. Next base: position 199,001,902 of record NC_080162.1, read on the forward strand.
TGGCAAATCGTATTGAAACAATACTGATTGTTGCATCCTCCAACATGGCGACTGGTGATGTGACTGGTAAGAAAAGAGTTCTGGGACTATGTCTAGATTCAGATCCTGGTACTGCCTCTGTTTGTACAGTATGCTAGTGCACTGGTTACTTAATCATCTTGTGACTTAGCTTCCTGCCTACCAAATGAGCACACTAATCGCACCCATGCCAAGCAATTTAAAAGCATCATGTATACAAAGTCTTAGAAAGCTAGCTTTCTGAGAGTTCCCCAGACTGCTCTCCATAGGGGTTGGGCCAATTTCTATTCCCACAAGCAGTGCAGGAGTATTATTTTGCTGCTACAACCTCTCCAGTATGATGTTGCTATTATTCTTTTTATTTTTTTTATTTTTTATTTTTTTTATTGTGAGTTTTAGAGTACTGTACTGTACTTTGAGTTTAACTTAGCTCGTCTTAGATTGTGCTGCGTCCTGCATGAATAAAGAGATACTGCCTACAGCTCAACTATGAGTCCCTGGTCGTCTGTTACCTGCCCGTGAAGCCAGCCCGGCGAAAACAACCTAACCCGTCAAAAACAACATATGGCGCCTGAACAGGGACTGAAATAAGCCCTGAAACATGGACCGGCATCAACGTGGGACCCTACCCACCCATCGTCCAGATAAGTAAACTTGGCTACCCATCCACCATGGGTTGTCTTTCTACTTATGAAGAGGTTTGCCAAAGCCTCTATTGTTTCATCATGAGACAGTTAGTCTGTCTCTGGAACATTTTACTCTGGGCCACACTTCGGTTCCCTGACCGGGAACTTTGGTTTCTTATGACCGGGATCATAGAGCTTGGGAGATGCACGGAGATTTCTCCTTGGACTTTCTGGATTCCCTCTCTCATGTTTCACGAGGAAAAGGACTACATTTCGCTCCAGGCCATAATTTCGTTCTTTATGACCGTGATCGTAGACCTTGGGATATGCATGGGGATTTCCCCTGGGACTTTCTGGACTTCTTCTCGAATGTTTCCCGTGGAGAAGGACTACTCTAGTTTGAGGAGCATTCTCGAGTACCCTGGCAGTTCCCAAGTATGGAGACACGTGGTTAGTTCTACTCTCCTGATTGGATTCTTTCTTCGATGGGAAGATGCTTTTAAAAATGGGTGCCTGAAGCAATCCAGCAGAAACAGTCAGAAACACCCTAAATGGAATTTCGAGGATCTTTTTGGACTAGGTCGCCCTCCGGGGATTCTTAATCCTACATGGTGAGATCTTGATAATCTGGTTCAAGTTGCGTTTCATAAGAGAATGATTTGAATGACTGAATTTTTGTTTGACATTGACTTAAAAAAAAAATGCTGGACGCAGCCATGATTTCTAGAGACATCCAGAAACAATCCAAAAAATTGTTTTTTCCTCCTTTGATTTCTCTTTTACGTCTTGACATGAATCTGAAACGTTTAATCCTGAAAACTGTATGAGTTATGGGTGGGGCAGATAGTGCAATGATTATGTTAATTATTCTCATGCTTGAGGCTTTTAACCATGGTTCTTCTGTTTACCTTTCCACATATTATTGAGTTTAAACTGTTTAAACAACCTTAAAATCATACTAGAAACGACTTCCAATTATAATGGAGTTATCAATTATAGTAAACTTCTAATCTGCTACAAGTTTTGTTTGACAAGTAAGTGAATTTCAGCTGTCAAAGTCTTCACATGAAAAAGCATCTACTCAAATGGGATTCCTGGAAATCCATTTGGATCCTGTTCTCTGACATCGCCCCCGGAAACCAATGAGGTGACCTGGCACGACCTGAAGAAACAGATTCACAGACTCCAAAGATCACTCTCTACAGAAAAGCAAAATTCTGGTGGCCAACATTCCCCATCGAGACAGACGTGCAGTGTTTCATCCTCCGGCATTTTCTTCTGTGGTCAGCTACTTTGGACTGACACCTCCATCGGACTTACTGGTACACACTGCTGTGTTTCTCAAAGACTAACTTCAGCCAATTGCCTTGAAACTTTATAGACCATGTCCCCTCGCCTGCAGGCTCTGTCCCAGAGGCAGAAAGCTCCCCCTCCTTATTAGGTTATGCCCACAGAGGCATGAAGCGCCCCAAGAGGCAAGAGATGCCCACAGAGGCAGGAAATGCCCTTTGAGGCAAGAGATGCCCCCAGAGGCATGAAGCATTCCCAGAGGCAAGAAATGCCCTTTGAGGCAAGAGATGCCCCCAGAGGCATGAAGCATTCCCAGAGGCAAGAAATGCCCTTTCGCCTGCTAGGCCTTGCCCTTTGAGGCAAGAAAAGCTCCACTTGGCATCACACTGGTTATTGCTGCTCGCCTATTTTGTTTTCCATGTCTTATGCCAGTTCTTTTGAAAACGCCTGTACGATATACGTTTCTGTTCACCCCACAATGGCCATTAGTTAAAAAGAAAGGGGGAATTGTTGGTATGCATGAGACCCCTTCTGTTTCATTTGGTTTAAATCCCCCCTGCTTAACACTATTCTATTTATATAACCGCTGTTAACAAGCACCTCCCTCCAGGGCATTGGTTCAATCCCCACTGTTTCATGATATGTTTTTGCTCCACCCCCCCTCCTTGTCACACCCTGATCCCCTCTTTGTCACACTCTGATTTTCACCAGTCACTTTTCTCTCCACCCTCTCTACGTCACATCTTGTTTCCACCCTACTTGGGAAGTATATATAAAGACAGCATTGTGAGTTTTAGAGTACTGTACTGTACTTTGAGTTTAACTTAGCTCGTCTTAGATTGTGCTGCGTCCTGCATGAATAAAGAGATACTGCCTACAGCTCAACTATGAGTCCCTGGTCGTCTGTTACCTGCCCGTGAAGCCAGCCCGGCGAAAACAACCTAACCTGTCAAAAACAACAATGGAAGACTTCAGATTCTTCTTTATTCTTCCAGATTCCCTCCAGGTATGTGCCTACTCTTGTCCACACACAGTGCCTTTGGCCTAAACTAATGACAACACAGCAGGATACCAACACTGTATTGACTACATACAATGGCCGTGTTTAATCCTCAAACTTACCCACTAAGCTGTTATACTTGCAGATTTATCTTACAGCAAAAAGGCTTCACAGAAAAGGTAAACCATCAGCTCAAGGTCATGAAATCAGTCAGTGGCTCCATCAGGAATGTCATCATAAGCCCTCTCGCAGGACTTCCCAATACTTGTCCTCACTATGAAGTTGCAATGGTTTGGAATGTCCCACTCTCTGAAGGGAGGCTGTGTCATCCTGCCCTGCCACTCAAGGAAAACTGGTCCAGAAATGATTGTAGCCTAGAATGTTCCCAGCCGTGGTCATGAACTTTAAGCTCAGACTCACAGGGAATCAGCTAACACAGACTCCTATGCTACATATGAAAATACATGGGTCCAGGGTAAGATGGATGAAGTAAACAGTTAATTTTATTCAGAGATATTTTTCAAGTGTAGGAGCTTCTCTCTGCCCTCATCCAACCTTCTAGCCCTAGTCTTAACTCTGACACTTTTTCCAGGCAAATTTCTAGTCTACCTCCATGTTAGCTAGCAAACTCAAGAATAACTATGAAAGCCATAGGTCTCTAGGAACATGCCAGAAATACGTTTCCTCACTTCTTTCCACCCTAAGAGCCCTTATCTCATCTGTTCTGTACTTACTTTTTGATTCCTGATGATTAATAATTTATATCTTGTTACTTGCCATCCACCAAGTTGCAGACACAATTATGAAGCCATCCTGATCTCCCTAGGCAGATGACCTCACCAATGTGTCCTAGAACATTACTTCTCCAGAACCCCACCCTACTGGTTGGACATATGGATAAACCTGTCAGTGACTATGTCCAGCAGAGAAGCAATTACAGAAGCCAGACCTCCCACCTCCTGCAACCCAAAAAGAATTTTGTTCAGTACTCTCAGTGGGGGAGAAGTGACAGGGGGAAGATGACCAGAGGGCTCTGAACTATAACTCCATCAGAACTCAGAGAGAGAAGAGGAAAAAGGGGGAGACAATTGGAAGTAATAATAGGCGTAGGTATGACCTGGAAAGGAAGAGAAGATGGGGTTCATAGTGAAAAATGAGTAAACATATACAAATATAGATAGACAATTGTAGAAGTAATAGCTAACCCATATCTACAACTGCTGTAAGAGAACTGCTGTAGCTTCCTATGGAGGAGAGAACTGCTGTAGCTTCCTATGGAGGAGAGAACTGCTGTAGCTTCCTATGGAGGAGCTGGTAATTTAGAATGTTGGTGGCGGGAACAGTGAACAGTTATACCTCTGTTATCTTGTAATATTGTAAATCAATATTAGACCACTAACAATTTTTTAAAATAGTAATTCAGTGATGAGGACGCATGTTACCTTGTACTGTCTGTCTCTAAAACTCACACTCCTAATACAAAACATGTATCCCTTTCTGAGACAAGTGTCCATTATCCTTCTGCATCCTTACTGGAGCATCATCTATGCCCAGCAGCACAGACATCCTTCCTGTAGAGCCCTGCTTTCCCCCACAGTATCCACTGTGGAGCTTGAATGCTTCATGAAAATGAATTCTGTGCTTCTGGGCACAGCTTCTTCCACTAGACTCAGAGTACCTCACACCCTAACCTTCCCTGCATCCTGAACAATGTCTCCGTGGTTCACTGACCAAAGCAGTTCCTATTTGATGAAGGAATACCTGAACCTGGAAGCTTCCTACACAAGTGGGTTTGAAATAGTTCATTTCTTAGTCTCTCTTCTTTTTCTTTGGGGCTTTAGCTGTGGCACTCTTTCTTTGATGGAGGTAGTTAGAGGGTTGAGGGTCATTCAAATCAAAGGAAACAGAACACACTGCTGAATCGTGTGTTGGGCTTTCGGACTTCAAATATGACAGACACACATTTTCTTCATCAGGCAACAAGACCCCAAAGGGCAGTGCACAATGATGGGAGACTCAGACTGCCTGCTTTGAATCCATTTGGCCATTGTCACCAGCTATGCAATCTGAGAGGTTATTTAAACTCAACAGGCCTCCTTTTCCCATTGTATTAAATAGGGACAACAAAAAATATAGATTACACCCTAGTAAGGTGACTGTGAGAATGAGGTGAGTTAACATATGAAACATTCTTAGAAATGTTCATTATTATTTTGAAATTGAAGATGTAGTCTCAACTCTCAAGGGCTGTAGAAAACTTGATCTAGAGTTTCCCCATTCACTTAAAAGGTAACTTCTCTACATTTTAAATAATGGAGGATGGTTGTAATAAAATAGTCATTGATCTGGATGGATGTAACTCATATAGCAAAATAACAAAGCTGGGACCAGAAGAGCTGGATGTCCAACCCTATTCTGTCTCGTGTGACACTGTATTGAGTGTCTTAACCTCTCCTACCTGCATTCTCACCAGCTACAATATAGATAATGCTACGACTTTGACACATTAGTTAAGGTGTACAATAGACACCTTGGCCACTTTTTAATTATAAGAGTTCACTTGAAAAAGATGAGCCCTATTGAGTCAATAAGCCTACAAAGATCATTAATAGAGAAAATAATAGATTTTTTTCAACAAGTGGTGCTGAGAGCAGTAGACACCCACATGGAACAGAAAGAAGGAGCAAGGGCATCTCTGACTACACAACAGGCACAAACTCAAAATGGATCAAGAAACTAATTAACATTGCAAAACTTTAGAAAATAAAAGGTAGTGGAAATTATCATAACCTTAGGTTGAACAATAGCTTTTTTGTTTGTTTTAAGACCCCAGATATATAACAAAGCAAAGGAAAAACAGATAAATTTTACTCTAAAAATTAAAAAGTTTTACATGTCACAGAGATGTTCACATAACAATCAAAGATGTTCTTTGGTGGAGAGAATTTTTTGTTTCTCTGCTTTTGCCACCAGGTTTATTTCTGGGCTTTGGTATATATGTAACTCCATCACTCTCAGTGGCAATTTTTTCCTTATCTTTCTTGAATTTCCTTGCTTGTTTTTGTTTCTGTTTTCATAGAAGGTGAGGAGAAGAGACAGGGAGAATCATAGAGGAGGAGGAACATCCACAACACTGCTTCCTCAATCATGAAGGTTTTCTCCTCCGGGTGGTGATGAGGATTTGAACCCAGGTCCCATGCATGGTAATGAGTGTGCTCTACCAGCTGAAACACCACCTAGCCCTACTACTTAATTGCTTTAATTTATTTGTCATGATTTTAATGATTTTCTACTTTACTAATAAATGCCTTATAAGAGAGATAAGGAGGAGTGCAGGCAGTGGCACACCTGGTTAAGCTCACAGGTTACAGTGCACAAGGACTCAAGTTCAAGCCCCTGGTCCCCACCTGCAAGGGGAAAGCTTCACGAGAGGTGACAGAGTCTCTCTAGCTCTTCCTCTCTCTCTCCCCACTCAATTTCTCTGTCTCAAGTAAATTTTTTATTACCTTTATTTACTTATTGGGTAGAAACAGCCGGAAGTAGAGAGGGAAGAGGGGATAGAGAGGAAGAAAAGCTTAGAGACACCTGCAGCCCTGCTTCACCACTTGCAAAGCTTTCCCCCTGCAGGTGGGCACTGGGGACTCAAACCTGTGTCCTTGCGCATTGTAACATGTGCACTCAACCAGGTGCACCACCACCTGGCCAATTCAATTTCTGTCTCTATCCAAAAATAAACAAGTACAAAATGTTAAAAAAAAAAAAAAACGATAGATAGATAGATAGATAGATAGATAGATAGATAGACAGACAGACAGACACAGAGAGAGACAGAGAAGAAAGAAGGATGGAAAGTGAAACCAAAGGATGTGGTGGGGCAGAAAAGAATAGATTAGATGTAGATGTAGAGGAAGGAAGAGAGGAGAGAGAGAATGGGGAAATGAATAGAATTTACTCAAGTATTTCCATACATGTTAGATAATATTTTACTTTACCTATAAAGCTCATAAATTAATATTAATAATTTAGTGTTAGACGATAAAATCTCCAATGAAGCAGTTATATCTGTGACCTCAGGCCACTCATATGAATGATGGTACTTAATTCCTAACCTCCATCTGTTTGATAGTGTGTTTTTGTTAGATCATTTCTATTCATTATCATTACCTACAAGTGATGCATAAATACAGTCGCATAATTACAGAATTCAAACCATACCGGTAAGTTCTCTTTCTTTCATCAAAGCTGACCCTGAGTGTCAGCCTTGTTCTCGATTTGTATACGTATAAAATAGATTGCAAAAATGTATATAATTTAAACTACTAGTTTAAATTATTTTTCTCTTAAAAGTGTTATGTCTTACAGATCGTCCCCTGTCCACTGTTTTACCTTCTAAAATTCTGCATTCTGTTCACGGTATTAACATACAATGGTGTCTTATCAGATAATTTTGTTACTTCCTTTGTTTCTCTTGTACATAGATGGGCGAACTGAAATCTTGCAGAGCATTTAACAAAATATATTAAGAGTGAAATCACATATACTCTTAGCCCAACATGACTGTGTACATGTCTTAAAGGCAACTTTAGATATGTACACAGAGGCTGCATGAATAAAATCCCACCCAGAGTGTTAGTGAAAGCTGAAAACACTCTGTATTCTCTAACATTGATGTTCTTCACCAAGTGGCATACAAGAGAGTCTTTTGCACTGGGGAAGCTTTAATGCTGTGTTGTTTAATTCTCTCTCTCTCTCTCTTACTGGGGAAGCTTCAGTGTTGTGTTGTTTAATTCTCTCTCTTTCTCTCATTCTCTTGCCCCTCCCTTTTTTCTTCCCCCTTTCTGTCTCTCCCTCTCCCTCTCTCTCTCTCCTTCTCTTTGTCCTTCTCCCTTTCTCTCTCTCTTCTTGTCACTACTACAGCTTGCTTTACATCTTGAAGTGACATTTTCAGATAGAAAATGACAGAGACAGAGAGATGGGAAAAGAGGAAAAGATACTACAGCCCCAAAATTTCTTCCAGGATGGTAAGGACTTGTTTCTTGCAATGTCACTACCCATATGAACTATCTTTCTGGCCTTATCTCTCTTTGTATTTGAACTATGCCGACTGTAACAGTAAACATCTTTAACTAGAAAAAAAATTTAGAAGACTTTCGGTGGCAAAGTTAACTGTGAATTGGGCAGAAGAAACATTTAGAAATGTGGTTTCAGAGAGGTAGATACAAATATAAAAATAGTCTTCTAGAAAAGATAAGAAATCACAGTCTGCCTATGACCCTTCTATGCTTCCCTCCCCTTCTCCTGTGTCAGCTGATAAGCTCACAGATCCACATTCTACTGGGTGAGGTGGACTGGAAAAACATGTCCAGGCAGCCACAACAAAAGGAAATCATCAGGACTTTGGAAAGAAAACACAGGCAAAGGCAACAGCTAGTATAAGTATCAGTTCTCGTGGTTCTTTCCCATGTTTCCAGAAACGGGTAAATTTCCTTCTAAATTGTCTTGCTGAGTCTGCTTTATTACCAGCCTTAGGAAGACTGCATCTGGGCCAGCTGGGATGCAGGCTGCCTTCAGAAACGCTCATGCTTCTCAGCTTAGACAGCACTAAGGCCAGCAGAAGCTTGATTTCCCCACAGATCCCAGCAGCAGCCCCATCACTATGATTGCTTCTGATCAAAGCAGATTGACGAAAGTGAAACAGGGACATCTGTTCTCTTTCTGTCAGTTGAAGTCAGCAAAAATAAATAAATAAAAACCCTGCAGTCAGTGCAGTGCGGTCATTCAAAACCAAAACAAAAGTAAAATTCTAAGGGCATGAGACCCGAATAGCAGAATTATGAGTTAAACTTTGTGACATACTCTATTAAGAAGGGAAGCCACAGGATGGTTGTAGTCACAATCACATGTCTGTATTTCTATCTCAAATGCTCATGAGGAGGAGGGTTGATTGCCCTCATATCCAGGCTGTGAGGAATGGGAAGACAATAGTTCTTAGGGGTCTGAGTATGACATCTATCTCTGCTATTTGCAATCTGTTAAGTCCTTGACAAATCCACCATAAACCCTCTCATGGGCCTCTCCAGAAACCCGCCCTCCCTATAAAGTAGCAATGGCAGGGACTGCCACACTTACTGAATGGAGGCTGGGTCATCCTATCTGCCACTCAAGGAAGACAGGTCCTGAAATCAGTGCAGCCTAGAATGTTCCCAGCTGTGACCATGGTCTGTGAGCTCAGACTGACAGGGGCTCAGAAGTTGTAAAGGCTCCTGTGCTAAATATAACTGTATATGGACCCTGGGTCAGACTGATGGGGTAAATAGTTTTATTCATAGATTTTTTTTTCAAGTTTGAGAGCTACTCTCTGCTCCAATTCAGCTTTCTAGACCAATTCTCAATTCTGACACCATCTTTCCAGAGAATATTTTTAATTGACCTTCATGTTAACCTTCAAGCTCCAGTAAAAACTATGAGAGTCCTAGGCCTCTATGAACATACCTAAAATGGACTTCCTCAAGCTTAGGGACATACAGCATAGTGGTTATGCAAAGAGATTCTCATGCCTAAGGCTCTGAATTCCCAGGTCCAAATAGTGCCCTACACCACCTTAAGCCAGAGCTGATCAGTGCTCTGGTAAAGAAAAGACAAGAAGAGGAGAGGAGAGGAAAGGAGGGGAGAGGTGGGGAGGGGAGGGGAGGGAAGGGAAGGGAAGGGAAGGGAAGGGAAGGGGAGGAGAGGAGAGGAGGGGAGGGGAGGGGAGGGGAGGGGAGGGGAGGGTAAGGAAGGGAAGGGAAGGAAAGGAAAGGAAAGGAAAGGAAAGGAAAGGAAAGGAAAGGAAAGGAAAGGAAAGGAAAGGAAAGGAGAGGAAAGGAGAGGAAATAGAAAGTAGAATTTGACTGAGTTTAGAGTATTTTACCAAAGTAAATAACTCTAACTGGAGGGAGTGAGGATAGATTTTCAGCTTCACTATTCTTCTTCTAGCATTTGCCCTTCTTCAGTAGCCAGTCAACAGCGTCAGGTTGAGCCTGATGTAAAGTTTCAAGACCTCCTTTATAGCTTCACTATAAGGGGTGGGGATAGGAACATAGACCTCTGATGGTGTTTAAAAAGTAAAAAAAAGAATTCCTCACTTTTTCTACCCTAATATCCCTATTCTCATCAGCTCTAGTCCTACATTTTGGTTCCTACTAATTGATCAGTTTATCCTGTTTTATATCTTACTACCTTTCAGCCACCAAGTTGCAGGTGCTATCATGATTCCATCCTGATTATCCTGGGCAGACAACCTTACCAATGCTTCCCAGAACCTCACCCCACCTCTCCACTGCCCTACCCTATTACGGAAACATAAAATAGGTATGGATTGCGAGTTCCAGGAAGATGGTGGACTGAGAAGCTGCTAGCAGTGTGAGCTCTGATCACATCTTCTGGAAACAAAATCTGACTCAGAGTGGACTCTCTATGTGTGTATATCTGCTCTAGTTCCCTTTCCCCTCTTGTTATCCCTAGAATATACAGTGCATAGTAGATTTGCATAATTTTCTATTCTTGCTATCCTCTCTTTCTTTTCTCTTTCTTCACTGGGATTTGGTTACTATTTTTTCACGGACTGGAGAAATTGTTTGGCTAACTGGTAACAATTAAACTACTTCAATACTTACTTCAGTTGCTACTGTAATTCCAGAGGTTGGTGAGTGCAATTGTCATAAAGGTATTTAGTACAGTGTTACTTGTACTCAAGACACAAAACTGAGGAACAACAGAGCATAAAAAAAACATAAATAAAAAAAATGGGTAGATCAGAAACAGATAAAACTGCTACTCCAATGAATGAAGACAATAGCCCAGAAGAAACTACAAATCAGCCACAAGTAACCATAGATAAGAAAAGTATGCAAGCAAAAATAAACTTATTAATCACAGAAATGAAAACAACATTGGAGGAAAGGAATGGCAGTATTAGGGAAACAACAGTTGAGACCCCCCAAGGAAAATACTAATTATCTTGAGGCAATTAGAGAACTGAAAGCTGAAATAGCTGTAATGAAGAAAGAAGCTGAGGCAAGGGAAAGCAGACTAACAGAAGCAGAAAACAGAATTAGTCAGACAGAGGATGAGTTAGAGAAAACTAAGAAAGAGGTGAAAGAGCTTAAAAAGAGATTGAGAGACACTGGAAACAACAACAGAGACATATGGGATGACCTCAAAAGAAGTAACATTCATATAATTGGCCTGCCAGAGGAAGAAAGAGAGGAAGGGGAAGCAAACATTCTAGAGGAAATAATAGAATAAAACTTCCCAGACCTGAATAACAGAAAGGATATCAAGGTTCAAGAGGCCCAGAGAGTACCAAACAGAATCTACCCAGACCTGAAGACACCAAGACACATCATAGTCACAATGAGAAGAAGTAAGGATAAAGAAAGGATCCTAAAGGCTGCAAGAGAGAAACAAAAAGTCACATACAAGGGAAAACCCATAAGATTATCTGCAGACTTCTCCACTCAAACTCTAAAATCCAGAAGGGAGTGGCAAGATATCTATCGAGCCCTGAATGAAAAAGGGTTTCAACCAAGGATAATATATCCTGCTAGACTTTCATTCAAACTAGATGGAGGGATCAAAACCTTCTTAGATAAACAACAGTTAAAGGAGGGAACCATCACCAAGCCGGCCCTGAAAGAGGTACTAAAAGACCTCTTATAAACAGGAACATCACTATAATACTTGCAATATATCAGAGCAAACAATTTTTTTTATAACAATGGCACTACAAAACATTAAATCCATAATATCAATAAATGTCAATGGCTTAAACTCACCCATCAAAAGGCACAGGGTGGGGGGATGGATCAGAAAACACAACCCAACCATATGCTGCTTGCAAGAATCCCATCTGTCACAACAAGATAAACACAGACTTAAAGTGAAAGGATGGAAAACTATCATACAAGCTAACGGACCACAAAAAAGGGCAGGAACAGCCATTCTCATCTCAGACACGATAGATTTTAAATTAAATAAAGTAATAAAAGATTGGCAAGGACATTACATAATGATTAGAGGATCAATCAGCCAAGAAGACTTAACAATTATTAACATCTATGCACCCAACAAGGGACCATCTAAATACATTAAGCATCTACTGAAAGAATTTCAAAAATACATCAATAGTAATGCAATAATAGTGGGAGACTTCAATACCCCACTCTCACACTTAGACAGATCAACAAAGCAGACAACCAATAAAGATTCAAGAGAATTGAATGAAGAAATCGACAGACTAGACCTCTTGGACATTTCCAGACTCCTCCACCCCAAAAGACTGGAATACACCTTCTTTTCAAATCCACATAACACATACTCAAGGATAGACCACATGTTAGGCCACAAAGACAGCATCAATAAATTCAAGAGCACTGAAATCATCCCAAGTATCTTCTCAGACCACAGTGGAGTAAAACTTAACATTTAACAACAAACGGAAAATTATTAAAAGACACAGAATTTGGAAACTAAACAAAATGCTCTTTAAAAACCACTGGGTCAGAGACTCACTCAAGCAGGAAATTCAAATGTTCCTGGAAACAAATGAAAATGAAGACACAACCTATCAAAATATTTGGGACACAGCTAAAGCAGTACTGAAGGGAAACTTATATCCATACAATCACATATTAAACACCAAGAAGAAGCTCAAATGAACGACCTTACTGCACACCTTCAAGGACTTAGAGGAAGAGGAACAAATGAACCCTAAAGCAACCAGAAGGACAGAAATCACTAAAGTTCGAGCAGAAATAAACAACAGTGAAAATAAAAGAACCGTACAAAAGATCAATGAAGCCAAATGTTGGTTCTTTGAAAGATTAAACAAAATTGACAAACCTCTAGCCAGACTCACCAAACGAAAAAGAGAGAAGACTCAAATTAATAGAATTGTAAATGATGCAGGAGATATCACAACTGACACCACAGAAATCCAGAGAATCCTGCGAAACTTCTATAAAGAACTATATGCCCCCAAGCTAGAGAATCTGGAAGAATTGGAACAATTCCTAGAAACCTATGCACTTCCAAAACTGAACCAAGAAGAACTACAAAATCTAAATGCACCAATCACAGACAAAGAAATTGAAACCGTTATTAAGAATCTCCCCAACAATAAAAGTCCTGGACCAGATGGCTTCACAAACAAATTCTACAAAACTTTCAGGAAACAGTTAATACCCATACTTCTTAAGCTATTCCATAAGATTGAAGAAACAGGAATACTCCCTTCCACCATTTATGAAGCCAACATCACCCCGATACCAAAAGCTGATAGGGACAGAACAAAAAAGGAAAACTACAGACCAATATCTCTGATGAACATAGATGCCAAAATATTAAACAATATCTTGGCCAACCGGATACAGCAACGCATCAAAAATATTGTTCATCATGACCAAGTGGGATTCATCCCAGGAATGCAAGGCTGGTTCAACATCCGTAATTAAATCAATGTCATTCACCACATCAATAAAAGCAAAGCCAAAAACCACATGATTATCTCAATAGATGCAGAGAAAGCCTTTGACAAAATCCAACACCCGTTCATGCTCAAAACTATACAAAAAATGGGAATAGATGGGAAATTCCTCAAGATAGTGGAGTCTATGTATAGCAAACCTCCAACCAACATCATACTCAATGGTAAGAAGCTGAAAGCATTCCCCCTCAGATCGGGGACTAGACAGGGCTGTCCACTGTCACCGTTACTCTTCAACATAGTATTGGAAGTTCTTGCCATAGCAATCAGGCAAGAGAAAGAAATCAAAGGAATACAGATTGGAAGGGAAGTAGTCAAGCTCTCACTATTTGCAGATGATATGATAGTATACATAGAAAGACCTAAAGAATCCAGTAGAAAATTACTGGAAGTTGTTAGGCAATATAGCAAGGTATCAGGCTACAAAATCAATGTACAAAAATCAGTGGCATTTCTTTATGCAAACACTAAATCTGAAGAAGAAGACATCCAGAAATCACTCCCATTTACTGTTTCAGCAAAATCAATCAAATACCTAGGAATAAAGTGGACCAAAGAAGTGAAAGACTTGTATGCTGAAAACTATGAGTCGCTACTCAAGGATATAGAAACTGATACCAAGAAATGGAAAGATATCCCATGCTCATGGATTGGACGAATAAATATCATCAAAATGAATATTCTCCCCAGAGCCATATACAAATTTAATGCAATACCCATCAAAGTTCCACCAAGCTTCTTTAAGAGAATATAACAAACACTACAATCATTTATCTGGAACCTGAAAACACCTAGAATTGCCAAAACCATCTTAAGGAAAAGAAACAGAAATGGAGGCATCACACTCCCAGACCTTAAACTATATTATAAAGCCATCATCATCAAAACAGCATGGTACTGGAACAAAAATAGGCACACAGACCAGTGGAACAGACTTGAAAGCCCAGAAGTAAATCCCAAACACCTATGGGCATCTAATCTTTGTTAAGGGGGCCCAAAGGATTAAATGGAAAAAGGAGGCTCTCTTCAATAAATGGTGCTGGGAAAACTGGGTTGAAACATGCAGAAGAATGAAATTGAATCACTTTATCTCACCAGAAACAAAAATCAACTCCAAATGGATCAAAGACCTAGATGTCAGACCAGAAACAATCAAATACTTAGAGGAAAACATTGGTAAAACACTTTCCCACATACACCTCAAGGACATCTTTGATGAATCAAACCCAATTGCAAGGAAGACCAAAGCAGAAACAAACCAATGGGACTACATCAAATTGAAAAGCTTCTGCACATCCAAAGAAACTATTAAACAAACAGAGAGACCCCTCACAGAATGGGAGAAGATCTTCACATGCCAGACATCAGACAAGAAACTAATCACCAAAATATATAAAGAGCTAAGCAAACTTAGCCGCAAAAAAGCAAATGACCCCATCCCAAAATGGGCAGAGGACATGAACAAAACATTCACCACAGAGGAGATCCAAAAGGCTAACAAACATATGAAAAACTGCTCTAGGTCACTGATCGTCAGAGAAATGCAAATTAAGACAACACTAAGATACCACCTCACTCTTGTAAGTATGGCATACATCAAAAAGGACAGCAGCAACAAATGCTGGAGAGGATGTGGGGACAGAGGAACCCTTTTACATTGCTGGTGGGAATGTAAATTGGTACAGCCTCTGTGGAGAGCAGTCTGGAAAACTCTCAGAAGGCTAGACATGGACCTTCCATATGACCCAATAATTCCTCTCCTGCGGTTATACCCCAAGGACTCCATAACACCCAACCAAAAAGAGGTGTGTACTCCTATGTTCATAGCAGCACAATTCATAATAGCTAAAACCTGGAAGCAACCCAGGTGCCCAACAACAGATGAGTGGCTGAGAAAGCTGTGGTACATATACACAATGGAATACTATGCAGCTATCAAGAACAATGAACCCACCTTCTCTGACCCATCTTGGACAGAGCTAGAAGGAATTATGTTAAGTGAACTAAGTCAGAAAGATAAAGATGAGTATGGGATGATCCCACTCATCAACAGAAGCTGACTTAGAAAATCTGAAAGGGAAACTAAAAGCAGGACCTGATCAAATTGTAAGTAGGGCACCAAAGTAAAAACCCAGTGGTGAGGGGTAGACATGTAGCTTCCTGGGCCAGTGGGGGATGGGAGTGGGTGGGAGGGATGGGTCACAGTCCTTTGGTGGTGGGAATGGTGTTTATGTACACTCCTAGCAAAATGTAGACATATAAATCAGTAGTTAATTAATATGAGAGGGGGAAATCAATTGTATGTCTCAAAGTTTCTCAAAAGACAAACTGAATCTTTTTAATATATAGGCTATGTATTTGATATGCGGACTCTCTCAAAAGCATAGACCAAGTAGATTAGAAGCTTCCAATAGCACAGCTATATACAAGACACTGGGTACTGTACACCAAACCATAACAAAGGGACTTTTCAAAGTTAACCCAATTAACAAATAATGTGATGATAATATAAACTATTGATTGTCTTTTTGAACCCTAAGACAGCAGGAACCTCACATCTTCACTATAGAGCCCCTACTTCCCCCAGTCCTGGAACCCTTGGATAGGGCCCACTTTCCCATATGCATCTCCCAATCCAAACCAAATAATATTGCATCCGCCGATCACAACCTAACCAAAGCAACGATTGCCATCGCAACATGCTTCACCTCAGACTGTATCCAGAGACTTCACATGTGGAATGACAACCCTTCAGCTTCATTACTCAGGTGAGACCTTTCCTTTATTAGTACACTCTAATTTCATCTCAGGTAGTTCACTTTCTAACAAAGTCCCATAACCTAGATATACACCAGTTTCTGTGAGAGAGAGCTTATGTGCACACATATCCATAAACTACTGCAAAATACACACCTGAAAGCAGGATTACACTAGAGTTTGCAGTGAGTACCTCCCTAACACTTCCTCTCCACTATTCCAAGCTTGGGATCCATGATTGCTCAACAAATTGTTTGGCTTCATATGTTAACTCTCTTTTCAATCACCAGGTTCCAGATGCCACCAGGATGCTGGCTAGGCTTCCCTGGATTGAAGACCCCACCAATGTGTCCTGGAGCTCAGCTTCCCCAGAGACACATCCTACTAGGGAAAGAGAGAGGCATACTGGGGGTATGGACCGACCAGTCAACGCCCATGTTCAGCGGGGAAGCAATTACAGAAGCCAGACCTTCTACCTTCTGCAACCCTCAACGACCCTGGGTCCATGCTCCCAGAGGGATAGAGAATGGGAAAGCTACCATGGGAGGGGGTGGGTTATGGGGATTGGGTGGTGGGAATTATGTGGAGTTGTAGCCCTCCTACCTTATGCTTTTGTTCACTAATCCTTTCTTAAATAAAAAATTAAAATAAAAAATATATATCAAAGTAAGAACATTAAGTAATTTTTTTTCTATAGACTCTGCTTATTTGATTATTGTCTTGATTTTATTTTTCCCTTCCCAATAAAGAATGTGTCCTCCATAAATGTAAAAAAAAAAAAAAAGAAAAGTAACTATTAAACAAACAGAGAGACCCCTCACAGAATGGGAGATCTTCACATACCATACATCAAACAAGAAACTAATCACCAAAATATATAAAGAGCTAAGCAAACTTAGCACCAAAAAAGCAAACGACCCCATCCAAAAAT
This sequence comes from Erinaceus europaeus, assembly GCF_950295315.1. Lineage (NCBI taxonomy): Eukaryota > Metazoa > Chordata > Mammalia > Eulipotyphla > Erinaceidae > Erinaceus > Erinaceus europaeus. Next base: position 199,019,049 of record NC_080162.1, read on the forward strand.
GGGCAGAGGATATGAACAAAACATTCACCACAGAGGAGATCCAAAAGGCTAACAAACATATGAAAAACTGCTCTAGGTCACTAATTGTCAGAGAAATGCAAATTAAGACAACACTAAGATACAACCTCACTCCTGTAAGTATGGCATACATCAAAAAGGACAGCAGCAACAAATGCTGGAGAGGATGTGGGGACAGAGGAACCCTTTTACATTGCTGGTGGGAATGTAAATTGGTACAGCCTCTGTGGAGAGCAGTCTGGAAAACTCTCAGAAGGCTAGACATGGACCTTCCATATGACCCAATAATTCCTCTCCTGGGGTTATACCCCAAGGACTCCATAACACCCAACCAAAAAGAGGTGTGTACTCCTATGTTCATAGCAGCACAATTCATAATAGCTAAAACCTGGAAGCAACCCAGGTGCCCAACAACAGATGAGTGGCTGAGAAAGCTGTGGTACATATACACAATGGAATACTATGCAGCTATCAAGATCAATGAACCCACCTTCTCTGACCCATCTTAGACAGAGCTAGAAGGAATTATGTTAAGTGAACTAAGTCAGAAAGATAAAGATGAGTATGGGATGATCCCACTCATCAACAGAAGTTGGCTAAGAAGATCTGAAAGGGAAACTAAAAGCAGGACCTGATCAAATTGTAAGTAGGGCACCAAAGTAAAAACCCAGTGGTGAGGGGTAGACATGCAGCTTCCTGGGCCAGTGGGGGGTGGGAGTGGGTGGGAGGGATGAGTCACAGTCTTTTGGTGGTGGGAATGGTGTTTATGTACACTCCTAGAAAAATGTCGACATATAAATCAGTAGTTAATTAATATGAGAGGGGGAACATCAATTGTGTGTCTCAAAGTTTCTCACAAGACAAACTGAATCTTTTTAATATATAGGCTGTATATTTGATATGCGGACTCTCTCAAAAGCCTAGACCAAGTAGATTAGAAGCATCCAATAGCACAGCTATATACAAGATACTGTGTCGTATGCTTTACATTGGTTTGTTCTAGCCCTCCCCCGCCAAGAGAATTGGATCAGTCCTATTAATTTCGCGGGCCTGCTTGGCCCCACCCCAAGGAACCCCAGGAGAGGGTTCCTGAGTCCGAAAGTGACTGAGTTCCTGAGTTCGAGAGTTTCAGAGTTACAGAGTAAGAGAGAGTTCCACAGTGGCAGAGTTTCAGAGGGTTCCCCAGTAGGAGGGTTCCAGAGTTCCAGAGTTGGAGAGTTCCCGAGTTACAGAGTAAGAGGGAGTGCTTGTGCCGCCACAAAGAGACAGCAGAGTTCTGTTTGGTGATTAGTTTGTCTTAGTTTATGTATCGTTGTTCCTGAATAAAGAAATACAGCTTCCCTGCCCAGCCGTTGTCTCCGCGTCTCTGTTCACCACCGTGAAGCAAGCCAGCCCGGCCAGAGCCTCCGAAAATTTTAACAACAAATGGCGCCCACATGGACCTGACCTGCGCATCTCTTAGATAAGTAAAGACAATTTGGCTACCTATGCACTATGGCCTTCTCTTCTGCTTGTGAAAAGATCTCCAAAGGCCTCTGCTCTTTCTTCACGAGACTGTTTTGCTGTTTCTGGAACATTTATCTCTGGACCACTCTGTGGTTTCCACTTGCTCGGGCGAACTCAGAACAGCCAGCGGGAAGAGCCAGCGGGCGGGAGGCAAGGCACGGAGCTGCTGTTTCCACCTGGTCAAACAGCCAGCCAGCCGGCTGCACCCAGAAAACCCCGCGCACCGCGCCCGCAGCCCTGCAGCCCCGCAGCCCGCAGGAGGCCTACGCCAGCACACAAGAGCCCCAGGAGCCCAATGTCAACATGCTGGAGCCCTATGCCAACACACAAGAGCCCGAGGCCAGCCCACAGGAGCCGGCTCTCCACCGCGTGGCGCAGGGCACTGGACGCGTGATCCCTCCACGCTGCTCGGCCACTGCGAGCAGGGCAGCAGACATGGCAGGGCCATGGGCCAGGGCCACGGCGGCCTATCATGGCCGCCACCCCTGCGCACCTAGGCTCATGCCTTCTACAAAGATGGCCTGCCTGCCCTCTTTCTATGAATTCTGGAACCATCCTGGGCCTCCCGGACCCCCGGGCTCCCTGCTGAAACTGGGCACACGAGATCTCCAGCCGCCGGTCCGGTCTGAAGGCAGACAAGCTGGAGTATGCAGAGACTTGTGCAGAGATCACAACCTGCAATTCCTAGAAGTGGAGCTGCTCGGGAATGGAGCTGCGCGGGAAGCCACCTCCGAATGGTGACAACCCCCAACCACTAAGACAGTACAGATTTAAATTCGTGTTTAAAATGACATGTCTTCGTAACAAAGGTTTCTCTCCTTGTGTATTAATGACCATGTTTATGTGTATGTTTAAAGTTTGGTAAACAGTAGCTTTAAGGCTAAATTCTTACTAGTCAAAGTTAAATGAAAAAGGTTTTCAATGTAATTCTCATAAAGATAAAATTAACTTACATTTAAAGTCTAAGGTAAAAATTAGTTAACAATCAATATATTTTAACTAAGTTAGTCTAAACAAAAGGTTAAATAGACTTGTTGATATGTAAAACACTACCTTCTCTATTAGAAATGGTAGATCGCACAATGGCTATGCTAATTATTCTCATGCCTGAGGTTTCCTCTCCGGCCCACACCTAGGGTGTGTCTCCATCTTGAATGGGTGTAACAAAAGGTTAAAAGATGTTGTTGATATGTAAAAGTCTCAAATTCCTTCTCTATTAGAAATGTTAGATTGTGCAGTAGATATGCTAATAACAAGTTTTGTTTCATAGTAAGTAAGTTGCAGCCAGCTGCCTTTGGGACCCTAGGCCGTTCCCCGCCCCCATGCAAATGCCCATCGAGGCAAGTAGCCCCCCAGAGGCAGATATGGCCCCCTCAGGCCTTCCCTTGGCAACATGCTGGTTTTTGTTATATATGTTTCTGTTCACCCCACACCCTTGATACTATAGTCATTTAGTTAAAAAGAAAAGGGGGAATTGTCATATGCTTTACATTGGTTTGTTCTAGCCCTCCCCCCGTCAAGAGAATTGGATCAGTCCTATTAATTTCACGGGCCTGCTTGGCCCCGCCCCAAGGAACCCCGAGAGAGGGTTCCTGAGTCCGAGAGTTCCAGAGTTCCAGAGTAAGGGAGAGGGTTCCTGAGTTCGAGAGTGCCAGAGTTCCTGAGTTCCTGAGTTCGAGAGTTTCAGAGTTACAGAGTAAGAGAGAGTTCCACAGTGGAAGAGTTTCAGAGGGTTCCCCAGTACGAGAGTTCCAGAGTTCCAGAGTTGGAGAGTTCTCGAGTTACAGAGTAAGAGAGAGTGCTTGTGCCGCCGCAAAGAGACAGCAGAGTTCTGTTTGGTGATTAATTTGTCTAAGTTTATGAATCGTTGTTCCTGAATAAAGACATACAGCTTCCCTGCCCAGCCATTGTCTCCGCGTCTCTGTTACCCGCCGTGAAGCAAGCCAGCCGGCCAGAGCCTTCGAAAATTTTAACAACAATACTGGATACTGTACAGCAAACCATAACAAAAGGACTTTTCAAAGTTAACCCAATTGCCAAATAATGTGATGATAACATTAACTATCGATTGCCTTTTTGAACCCTAAGACAGCAGGAACCTCACATCTCCACTATAGAGCCCCTACTTCCCCCAGTCCTGGAACCCTTGGATAGGGCCCACTTTCCCGTATGCCTCTCCCAATCCAAACCAAATAATATTGCATCCGCCGATCACAACCTAACCAAAGCAACGATTGCCATCGCAACATGCTTCACCTCAGACTGTATCCAGAGACTTCACGTGTGGAATGACAACCCTTCAGCTTCATTACTCGGGTGAGACCTTTCCTTTTATAGTACACTCTAATTTCATCTCAGGTAGTTCACTTTCTAACAAAGTCCCATAACCTAGATATACACCAGTTTCTGTGAGAGAGAGCTTATGTTCACACGTATCCATAAACTACTGCAAAATATATACCTGAAAGCAGAAGTACACTAGAGTTTGCAGTGAGTACCTCCCTAACACTTCCTCTCCACTATTCCAAGCTTGGGATCCATGATTGCTCAACAAATTGTTTGGCTTGGTATGTTAACTCTCTTTTCAATCACCAGGTTCCAGATGCCACCAGGATGCTGGCCAGGCTTCCCTGGATTGAAGACCCCCACCAATGTGTCCTGGAGCTCAGCTTCCCCAGAGACACACCTTACTAGGGAAAGAGAGAGGCATACTGGGAGTATGGACCAACCAGTCAATGCCCATGTTCAGCGGGGAAGCAATTACAGAAGCCAGACCTTCTACCTTCTGCGACCCTCAACGGCCCTGGGTCCATGCTCCCAGAGGGCTAGAGAATGGGAAAGCTATCATGGGAGGGTGTGGGTTATGGAGATTGGGTGGTGGGAATTGTGTGGAGTTGTACCCCTCCTACCTTATGTTTTTGTTCATTAATCCTTTCTTAAATAAAAAATTTAAAAAAAAAGAAGAAGAAGAAGAAAAAAAAAAAAAAAAGAAATAGGTATGGATTGACTTGCCAATTTCCATGTCCAGTAGAGAAGCAATTACAGAAGCCAGAACTCCCGCGTTCTGCACCTTAAAAGAATGTTGGTCCATACTCCCGATGGGGGAGAAATAATTTGGGAAAATTATCAGAGGGTTCTGAGCTAAACCTCCATCAGAATCCAGAGAGAGAAGAGGAAAAGAGGAAGGACATTTAGAAGTAGTAATAGGTGCATGATTTGGAAGGGAAGAAAGGACAGGATCATAAAAAGGGTACTTATATATATAAATATGGACAGATAGCTATAGAAATAGCAGTCCATATCTGAAACTTTAGGAGAACTACTGTAGCTTCAAATGTAGAGGATGGGAATACAGAACTCTGGTGGTAGGAATGGTGCAAAATTATGCCTCTGTTATCTTAAAATTTTGCAAATCAATCTTAAGTCACTAATAAATATTTTTAAAATAGTTTACTAATACAAATCCGGGGGTCAGGCGGTAGCACAGCAGGTTAAGCACAGATGTCGCAAAGTGCAAGGACTGAAGTAAGGCCGGTTGGAGCCCCGAGCTCCCCACCTGCAGGGGAGTCACTTCACAAGCGGTAAAGCAGGTCTGCAGGTGTCTGTCTTCTCTCTTCCTCTCTGTCTTCCCCTCCTCTCTCCATTTCTCTCTGTCCTATACAACAACAACATCAATAACAACAATAATTACAACAATAAAACAAGGGCAACAAAAGGTAAAATAAATAAATAAATATAAAAAATAAAAATATATAAATCAACAAAGACTGAATTAGAAATCACTGTGCACAATCATCTCTTACCAAATTTTCCACAACATCTCCAGTGAGTGGTTTTGGTGTTTTCTGACTTTTTCCATCCATGGTCCAGATGCTGTAATAAACACAAGTTCCCTCCTGCCTCTTCTTTCTGCAGGTCCCACTTCAAATCAGGGCAGACCACAGGGGCTTTCAGTTATTTGAGCAAGTCTTCCTCTGCTTGGCTTCATACTTGTCCTTCCATCTATAACGTCTCAAACCACTACCGTACTTTTTGCAATGAGTTGACCCAACTCCTCCACCAGGTATAAAACCTTCCTGACCAAGTATAAATCAGGTGATTTTTCTTTGACTTCCTATGATAGCCCATGCCATTCCAAAGTCCCAAGATGTGTAGCCCCAGTATACTGTGAGTTCTGTGAGCACAACAGCCATCACACTACTCATCACAGGCCATAGTGCCTACAAGGGCACTCAGTAAAGACCAAGAACCATATAGTCACCTTTTGTACCAGTGAATGACTACATACACAAAGGTGAAAGACTAGTCTATGCTTCCAGAAACTTACAGCCAAAAGGTAAACAACAAGAAATAGCTGTGACTTTCAGATCTTGGTATACAACGATGACAAATGCTTTGGGGTTTTAGTTGTAAGAAATGGCATCTTAGTCACTGCATTACCACAACCAGCACAATGCTGGCACATAGCAGATACTCTATATATACTTGATGGACTCACTGACAAGCTGAGAAGCCACCGGATAATCTGAACCAAACAAATATTATAGGCTGCATCAATTGTAAGGTCTGGCTATGGCTGACCCAGTTATTATATTCTACTGTTAAATTGCAAAAATGAGAACTGGGTGAATAACATCATTAAAGATAATTTCAGTGCACTAATGAGCAACAATACTAAATTAAATTGTGTGCTGCCACATCAAAGGCTGGGCTCTGGAATGCACTTGAGGTATGCACTCTCATTTCAGAATTAAAGCACCCCTCAGTGAGCTACTCTTCTTCAATTGTGAGTTTTGGAGTTGATACTTCAGTAACTTGGTCATCAAAGAAAGGGGGAGGGAGAGAGAAGAAACTTAAGAATTAGAAGGGATAGAAAGAATAGGAAACAAGGTAGAGAGACGTAAAAGCACTGAAATTAAGATATTCAGTGTGAGGAAGACAAAGATTCTACATAGAAACAAATGGCATTATGGAAAAAATAGAGACAACAGAGAGTCAAACACAGTTCCAAAACTGATGTTCAAACTCCCATCTCTGGTGTCCTCAAAGTCCAGGTCTACAATAATTAAAAATTATTTTTAATATGTACATATAACAATACTGGAAGACACAGTACTAGGTGTTATGAATGTGATGCTAACAAAACAGACCTGGCCCCTGTGCTCATGGGATGAGCATTACTCCTCTAGGGAAAACTGAACAGAAAATTAAATAACTACAGAAAATTCAAACCATGATTTTCTACCCAATACAGCTATGCCTATGTCCTAGGGATTCTCTGAGAAATGTGTCACTTTTGCGTGAATGCCATGAAGTGTAATTACATCAACCTAGAAGGTACACCCTACTACATCATCATGTCTTTTGAATAGCTATTAACCAAGGCTAGATACCATAGCCCATAAGGATCATCATCAACCCTTGTTGACCAAAACACCATTGAGTGACTTATGCTTGTAAGTGAGTCTGGTGCTCACAATAGATATTACTCTCTTTGATGATTAATTTTATTATCTCAACCAGTTGTTGAATCTTTGTGGCCATCCACACCTTTGAGGAGAAAATGTGATTATGTACTTGACAAATTATCGTGAAGTTGTGAACTCCATTTGTGAAAATATAACAAGTATCACAGAATATAACACTGAGAAGGCTTCCCTTTACTTATTTTTATTTTTTTATATTGCCACCGGAGTTATTATTGGGACTCAGTGTCTGAAAAACAAATCCACTGTACCGGGGCCAGGTGGCAGCACATCTCCTTAAACACACATGTTGCAATGCACAAGGACCCTCGTTTGAGCCCCCAGTCGCCATCTGCAAGACGAAAGCTTTAGTGTAGTAGTGTTGCAGGTGTCTCTCTGTCTTCTTCTTCCCTCCTGATTTCTGATTGTTTCTATTCAATAAACAAATAAAGACATTAAAACATTTTTAATTCACTGCTTCTTACGGCCAGTTTTCCCTTTTTCTTTCTTTTTTTCTTTTAAAAAAAATCTTCCTTTATTTTATTTCATAAAGTAGAAAGAAAGAAATAGAGATGGAAGGGAAGGTAGAGAAAGTGAGACACCTGCAGCACAGCTTCACTGGTGGGAGCCAAGGATTTGAAACTGGGTCCTTGTGAATGGTAACATATGCACCCTACCTGGCATGCCACTGCCTGGTCCCCTGAGAATACTTTACAACGCTATGATTATTATTGCCCAATGTAATTCTCCAGTTGAACTTCCATTTTAAATATCTGTTATTGTTCTGAACTAAGTGGGTGGAGCTCTAAAAGTGGGCATTTTTCCAGAGAGTGAAGACCGCATTGCTGCTTGAATACAGATACTCGTTCTCATAAAGAAAAGCATCTTCATTTTCACTTTATAAGCCGGAGGGATAGCAACTAAACTTCTCTCCTTGTCACTATTAATCAAAGTATTCCCACTCCCTACTTTTTGTGCTAAAAATAGTAATGCACTGACTGATTCAGAAACTGCAACAGATACATAGATAAATCAATAAAGCAATACTTGTACATAACATTGCAGTCCTAAAAAGAAAAGAAAGTAAGCGTATCTGTTTACCAGTAAAACTTTTCCATTGACTCATTGTGTGATTTTGAGACATTTTCTTTTCCTAATTTAGTCAAAAACAGTTTCCTTATATCTAAAATTGTACTAAGCACAAGGACTCACACAAGGACACAGGTTTGAGCCCCCGCCTCCCACCTGCAATGGACACACTTCATAAGCTGCAAAGCAGGGCAGCAGGTGTCTATTTTTCTCTTTGTCTCCAGCACCTTCTCAATTTCTCTGTGTTATACCCAATAAAATGGAAGAAATGAGGGGTCAGATGGTGGTGCACACGGTTAAGCACACATGGACCTATGTTCAAGTCCCTGATCCCCACCTGCAGGGGGGAAAGCTTCACAAGTGGTGAAGCAGGGTTGCAGGTCTCTCTCTCTCTCTCTCTCTCTCTCTCTCCCCACCCAATTTCTCTCTGTCTCTGTCCAATAACAAATAAATATATTTTTTAAAGAATATGAAGAGCTTTTAAAAAATGACCATCGGGAGCTGTGGCTTTGTAGTGCTGGCACAGAGTTTCAGTGAGCACCCTGGAGACAAATGAATAAATTAATAACTAGAGTAACTTAGAAAAAATACTCAGATATTTTTCTCCTTTTAATATACCATTTATAAAATATCTCCCCTTTCTAGAAAGAGAAATAAGATAATGAAAGAATCATTAATGCTATCTTCCAGTTATTTCTGGTACTTTGCTTACAGGACACATGATAAACATACAACCCACAGCCTGAATGGATTTAGATATATCTATGTGAATTGTTTTGGACCTTGATATGTGAGCAGAGGTAATATATTTTACTTTTTTTGGACAATTTTTATTGATTTAAAAATTTTTTTATTGATTTGTACCCTTCTTATAGGATAAGAAGGGTACAAATCCATATAATTCCCAAAGCAAGTGTTTCATATTCCATCTTTTCCATTGGAAGGTTCCTTATTCTTTTTTTTAATTTTTATTGTTGTTTATATTGACTTAATGATGATTGCCAAGATTTTAGGATAACAGAGGTACAATTTCATATAATTCTCACCACAAAGTTCTGCATCCTATCCAATCCAATTGAAGTTTCTTTACTCTTTATCCTTCTAGGAGTATGAACCAAAGATTTTTATGGGGTACAGAAAATGGGAAGTCTGACTTCCATAATTGCTTCTCTGCTGGACATGGATGTCAGCAGGTGGATCCATACCCCCAGCCTCTTTCTCTCTTTGCCTGGTGGGATAAGGTTCTGGGGAGGTGGAGCTCCAGGACACATTGATGAGGTCATCTGCCCAGGGAAGTCAGGTTGGCATCATGGTAGCATCTGCAACTTGGTGGCTAAAAAGCATTAAGATGTAAAGCAGAACAAATTGTTTTAAACCAGGAAGCTAAAGGTAAGAATGCACATTTTTTCCTAGTTCCTTTTACTATGGCAAGTGGCAATAATTGAGTTGGTGGTTTTTCTATCAGCCTGGCTCCATATTAAGTAGAACTTCCCCAGTTAATCAACGTGTTGAGGCACTGATATCACACAGACCTTATTAATGTATGTGACCCAGCCCATCCCGCCTGATACAGTGATCTATAATGGAGGAGAAGATAATTCTATTTCAAAGCAAGGGGCCTTGTCTGAGGAGAAACTAATGAGATTAAGAGCTAAAACTGTCCTTGAATGGATGAGGGGCTCAGTTCTCAGAGCAGCTCAACAAATTATGTCAATATTCCATATAGTATCTGTGTAAACCATATAAATCCTTGTTCTTCAGGAAATTGCAGGTCTGGAATATGCTGTCATAGAGTTAGTGTTGTGGTCAGAGCTGGACAAGACTCAGCTAATCATCTAACATAAGGTCTGCAGAGTATCTAAGTCAAGCATGTAACAAATTGGCAACTTGAATATGCTCTGGTCATGTCAGGGAAAGGGATAGATAACGCTGACCTATATACACTTAAAGGGAGATGAAACCCATCTGAAGAGGAAGTATGGCAAGCTTTTCTAAACATGAGATTCTACTGTGTTTTGAAAAGGCTATACAACAAAGGTTGCATTTCTGAAAGTCCTTCTAAATGATAAACAATAACAGAGGGGTGACTTTGTAAGAAATGAACAAGTGACTGTGAGCAAGGTATTCATCTTTCCTTGAATAAGACCGGGTGTGATAAGCCAGCAGGGAACAGGCATAATAAATGGCAGCAGGTGGAATGTAGGTTAGCTCCAGAAGGAGAACATGTCAGTGAAGGTTATGAAACAGCAAAGGAAGTGACAGATGAGGTCATGCCATTCTTTCTCCTTGAAGATTACTGGGAATTGGGTAGAGTCTTGCTCAAAATCAGAAGTTTAGGAATCAGTCCAGTCCCAGGCAAGTGGTAGTTGAAGGTGAGACAGGTAAAGGAGTGTGGAAGACATATCTGCTCGATACACTTGAGAGAGGAGGGGAGATAGACAGGGAGAGAGAAAGATAGACACCTGCAGACCTGTATCACCTTGTAAAGCAACCCCCACCCCCGCAGGTGGAGAGCCAGGGCTCAAACCAGGATCTTTGCAGGAATCCTTGTGGTTTTTTATTAGGTGAGTTTAACTCTGTGCACCACCTCCCAGACCCCAACACATTGTACTATTTTTCCTATCTGAGTCTCCAACAAACAAATCTGATGAATGACAAGGCAAAATGAAAGCCAAAGTATCACCTTTGACTAAGGGTCAGATGGACCTGCTAAATGAACTGTAAAATAAGACTAGCTTGTTTCCTGGCTCCTGTCAATGGCAATGTGGGAAAGTTTTTCAAGCAAGCAAGGACAGGGTCAGGTAAGATCCTCTGCTCATGCCTCTATATGCGCATTATTCTCTACAAGGAAAAGTTTGAGATGAGCTGCTCATGCCCAGTATAACAATGCCAATTTTCCATTCAGAAAAGATACTACTGTGCTGGCGGCAAAGTAAACAAAGATACCATATCCAGTGGGTTCCCCAAAATAAAAGGGGACATCAGGTTTAGGGGAATCCTTCTCTGACCCTGAATACTTGCTGCTTACTCTCCAACACCAATGTTCTACATCCAACACACCCCTTTTCATTATTTCATATAGATACTTTTTTTTACAAAGTTTAGCTTGGGAAGGGAGAAACATATTAGTAGCATGTGCAACTCATAGATGAGGAAACTGGAGTCAGTGAAAACAAGCCAGAAGATAAACCAAAGATTTCTGATTCTACGAGTTTTGCTACATTAACTCATTTTTAGCATGAATGCCAGAACAGAGTTTTACACAAAGAAGACCTAGCCAACTATTTAGAACTTGGGCACCCATATTTACACTAAATTCTTTTACACCCTGTTAAGCAATCTCGTGAGAGTTTTATGGTTTATAAGGAACATTATAAAAGTGTTAGAGAAGGGGGGCTGGGTGGTAGTGCACCATGTTAAGAGCATATGTCACAAAGCACAGGACTTGCTCAAGGGGCTTGAACCAGCCTCTGGTTCTCCACCTGTAGAGGGTCACTTTACAAGTGGTGAAGTGGGTCTGTAGGTGTCTTTCTCTCCCCCTCTCTGTCTTCCCCTCCTCTCTCGATTTTTCTCTGTCCTAACCAAAAATAACAACAACAAGAACATGGGGGGGGGGGGGGAGATGACCTCCAGGAGCAGTGGATTTATAGTGCAGGCACCAAGCCCCAGCGACAACCCTGGAGGCAAAAAAAAAAAAAAAAGAATAAAAGTGTCAGAGAGAGGGCCAGGTGGTAGTGCACCTGGTTAAGCACACACATTACACTGCACAAGTACCCAGGTTCAAACCCCTGGTCCCCACCTGCAGGGGGATATCTTCACAAGTGGTGAAGCAGGGCTGCAGCTGTTTATCTGTTTCTCTCCCTCTCTGCCTCGCCTTCCCCTCTCAATTTCCCTCTGTCTCTATCCAAATAAATAAATAAATAAAATTTAAAAAGTGTCAGAGAGATACATGTAGGAAGATAGGAAAGAATCTTGGATGTCCATACTTCTGATCATATATCTCAAAGAATATATATATATATATATCCCCACCACCATCAGGGCTCCCTAGTTGGTAGATTGCAGGTCATAGGACTAGGAGTTTTGGGAGTTCAGTCTAGTTGCTGTAAACTCAGTCTTTACTCCTCACTGTCTTCCTTGTGAAAACACAGAAATCCACAAAAACCAACACACTGAAAATATGCAAGACTATGGGTCTTGCCCATAGTGTATAGATTCATCACCCATGTGACTTTGGGCAGGCCATGTATTTATTGTAGATCTTGGTTGTTTTTGAACTAAATCAAGCAACCATCATATTATTAGAACCACACTACTCATACATCTTTGAGGGCATGTGACCCAATATACATGAATGAAAGTTATACAAATAAAAGGATGCAAAACCTTTTCTTTTCCCTTTTTTCTTTTTTTTCTTTCCTTTTTGAGTTTGTGCTTCTTATTCAAATTAGAAAGTGGAAAAATAAAGAAAGAGGAAAAGGAGTAGATGATATTACTGATTCTGTATATGATTATATCATCTGGTGTTCTCTTCTCCAGTGATGTAATGTCTCTGTTTTCAACTCTCATGGTTATTTTCAGGTTTAAGACTCATTTCAGTTCTCTATGTCTATACCCCTTTTAATTTTGAGACAAATATGGCTTAAGATTTAGACTCTGACCCATGACTCAGGAGGGCACCTCATCCATGTGCCTGAAGGGAAGGCCCCAGGGTCAAGGCTGTGACTGACCTGCATACTATAGTCCAGCATGTGTTCAAAACATTTAAATTCTTCTCACAAGGGAGAGTTTCCATTTCAAGTTAATAAAGCCCCTCAAGGAAGAAAGTGCAGCAGAGCAAACAAACAGCTCACAAATATTTTGTTGCCAGAAAAAAATTACCCAAACATGGTACTAATGCAGCAGGAGGGAATAGAGGGTGTTCAAGGGATAGATTGTTTGTATTAATGGGAAAGTCTAAGCATTTGGCACATTCTTGGCCTGCTTCTTGATGCTTGAAGATTTTGTAGCCCCCACAAGTCAGTTAAAGTCAAGCTCTTGTGTATATAGTGCTACATGGAGGAGAGTAGGAAACACAGAGACAAGTAAAAATGGAAATAAATCAATGACACTTTAAAGTTAACAAACTATGTGTCTGAAAGAATAAATCAACCAGTTGCAAATATACATGAAGGCCCAAGAGAAGCAATCCTGTGACCCAGGGAGCAAGAGCCCAGTCTAAATTTGTGTGCTTTCTAGTGAAACAAAACAGACTATTGGGGACAGTTGATGGCACACCTTGTTAAGTGCATACTTCACAGGGCAGAAGGCCCCAGGTTCAAGTCTCTGGTCTCCACCTGCAGGGAGAAAGCTTCATGAGTGGTGAAGCAGAGATGCAGGTGTTTGTCTCCTTCCCTCTATCTGCCTCTCTCAATTTCTCTGCCCCTATCCAATAGTAAATAACTACCTTTAAAAAATGTTTTAAATGATTATTACCAAATAATTTCAGTTAGTTGATTCTAAGAAAAAATAATTGGACATTAGAGGGTAAAGGAATAAGGATTAAAAAGTCAATTCTTGACTAATTAAGCTAAAACTTAATAGTGAAAAGAATCTGCTTTTCATTCTCAAAGGCAAAAAGTTTTCAACCAAAGAGCAATACAGCTTCCAGGAACATGGGGCAGGACTGCTTTTGATTTATTGATTGAACAACAACAAACAGAAAGTCAGCTATGCTGGAGCAGAGTAAATATGGAGACAGTTATGGGAGAGGATGTCAATAAGCTGCACTTGGAAGGACCCCAGGTACTTGATTAAGACGTTGAGACCTAGACTGAAACTCAGGGCCTGAAGTGAGCCTTCTTTAGGAATTGGGTAGAGGTGGGGTATCTACTCTGAGAAATACAGGAAATACCAGAGACTCATGAGAATTCTCATTCCTAAAACATTGGAATTACTTGAGAAGCTGTTGGGCGTCTTCCACATTGGTCCATTCTGCAAAGATTTTGACATAGGCTATGGTGTAAGATTTTTTTTTTCTAATTCTCCCAAGATTTTTATAGTGTAGTTAAGATAAAAAAAAAAAAAAAAAACTTGCATCCCATGATTCAGAGAAGCAAGATTTGGGCTACTTGAATAAGCTCTGGTCATGTCAGGGAAAGATAACAGTGACCTACATGTTGGTTAGCATACCAACACCTACATACCTTCAAATGCTGAGCTCATAGAGGGAGATGAAGCCCATCTGAAAAGGAAGTATGGCATGCTTTTCTAAACATGAGATTCAGTTGTGTTTTGAAGAAAAAGAAAGGCCATCCAACAAAGGTTGCATTTCAGAAAATCCTTCTAAATTATAAACAAGAGAGGGGTGACTTTGTAAGAAATGAGCAAAGTGTATGTGAGCAAGGTATCCATTTTTCCTTGAGTTAAGACCAGGTGTTTGCAAACAGATTCATAATATAAGAGAGTTCTTGACCTTAGGGTTCTAGTGTCTACTATAGACTAGATATTTCCCAAGGATCTATCTTATCCACTCTAAAATATTTTTTTATTTTAAATTTGGATTAGCAGGGAACTGGCAATGACTCACTAGGTTAAATGCACATAGTATGAAGCACAAGGACCCACACAGGATCTGGGTTGGAGCCCCCAGCTCCCCATCTGCAGAAGGTTCTCTTCAAAAGCAGTGAAGCAGGTCTTCAGGCGTCTGTCTATCTCTCTCCCTCTCTATATGCTTCTTCCCTCTCAATCTCTCTCTGTACTATCAAAAAATAATAATAAAATGGCCACAGGCACAGTAGATTCATAGTGCAGGCACCAATCTCCAGCAATAACCCTGGAGGTGAAAGAAAGAAAGAAAGAAAGAAAGAAAGAAAGAAAGAAAGAAAGAAAGGGAGAAACTTTTTTTTAGTAATTTATTTGGTTTCAACTAAAAAAATAAAATTTTCATCCTTTCTCCCCCACTTTTTTAATGTATTTATAAAATGAAAACACTAAAAAGACCATAGGATAGCAGGGATACAATTCCCACCACCAAAGCTCCTTCTCCCATCCACTCACCTGATAGCTTTTCTATTCTTTATCCCCCCCCCCCTCTCTGGGAGTATGAACCCAGGGTCATTAGAAGGTAGAGAAGGAGGAAGGTCTGGCTTCTGTAACTGCTTCCCCACTGAACATGGGCATTGACAGGTTGATCCATATTCCCAGCCTGTCTCTCTCTTTCTCTAGTGGGGCAAGGCTCTGGGGAAGCAGGGCCCCAGGACATATTGGTGGGGTTGTCTGTCCCAGGAAGTCCGATTGATATCATGGTAGCATCTGGAACCTGGTGTCTGAAAAGAGAGTTAACATATAAAGTCGAACAAATTGTTGGCTAATCATGAACCTAAAGGCTGGAATAGTGCAGATGAAGATTTGGGGTCTCCATTTAGGAAATAGCTAGTAGGTCTATTTTAGTTATATCCCAAAGGGTCCATGACATAATTAGTTTTTGCCTGAGCCTGACATCTGATATACTGGTGGACCCAGGCTATTGTCTGGGGAGAAGATGTCATGGCTGGAAAAAGGTTTAGAAAGCTGCATCAGGGAAGAGAGTAGCTCCCAAATATGGAAAAAGTGTATAAATATTGTTGAATGTAAACCCCATTGATTTGATTTTTTAATAAGGAATTTGACATGACCTTAGTAAGGCAAGGAAGTATACATGGCATTGTCAGCTTGGGGGTCAGAAGAATAATGTTTCTCCTCTCTGACATATGAGTCTTTTTATCTTGCAGAGCTTCCAGCAGAGGAACTTAAACTGGACCTTCTAACCCTCCATAGAACAACCTGAGATGAAAAGGACAAGTGCTTTAAAATTGGTTCCAATATGGAGATCTCTTCAGTTCCTACATTTCCTCCTCAGCAGTTGTGCTCAACCTTTAATTCTGACTGGGATTAATTGATTTTATTTTATTTTTTATTAGTCACTTAATAGTTATTTGATCCCCTTTCCCTCCATTGAAAACTATAGCAGTTCTCTTAAGGTTGCAGAAATGGGTTAACTCTTATGTGGACAACTGTCTGTCTATATTTGTACATAATTGCCCATTTTTAAATTCCCATCTTCTCTTCCTTCTCAAGTCACACATACACCTATTACTATTTCAGAATATCCCTCCCTAAGGCTCTAGAGCCCCAGAGTCAGTCCCCAGCACTACCATAAGCCAGAGTCAAGCAGTATTCTATTTTTAAGTACAAAAAGCATATGTAAATTCATAGAAATAAAGACTAGGTGGGGATGAGTGGTGACACACCCAGTTAAGCTCTATAGTACTATGCACAAGGACCTGTGCAAGGACCCAGGTCCAAGCCCAGGCAGGAACATTTTACAAGTAATGAAACATAACTGCAGGTGTCTATTTTTCTCTGTCCCTCTATATCTCTTCCTCCCCTCTCAATTTCTCTCTGACCTACCAAATAAAATAGAAAAAGAGACATAGAAAGACTAGAACAGTTACTGGAGAGGTAGGTAGTAAAAGAAGTAAGGAGAAGTTAATAAAAGTTGTATTAACTTTTGGTGGAAGGATGAATAAGATCTGAAGATCTGATGTATAACGTGGTATTTGTAGTTGATAAAAATTCACTGTAAATATTACCCAGATTTTTCTCATATGTGAAATACAGAGAACTGAAGCACATGAACTTTTAAAAGAGAAAATAAAAGAAGCATCCAGACTACTTCTGAGTATTTGTGAGAACTCTAATGATTATCCTTAAGAAGGAGAGGGCACAGAACCTTAGAAATGGGTAAAGTATGGATCTATACCCTGTAGTCTTATTAGCTTGAAAACTACTGTCATATTACTAATAAACTGAAGTTATTTGATGGGCTAGGAAGTGGCACATCTGGTTGAATGCAAAAATTAAAATAAAATTACTTTATTATTTCCTTAATTAATGTTTGGATGTTGACTTCATTATTTTGTCCTTCACCCTTTGGGGGACTTTTAGCTGGACTATTGTCCTGGTTCATTTCTCCAATATTTCTTCTTGTTGATTTAACCATTCTATATAATATGTTATGAGGTCCCTCTCTCAGTATTTTTCAAATTACTAATCACTCTTGCCTGAATTGACTTGTGTCTAAGTAAGGTACTTAAAGGGTTCACAGTTAGGGAAATTGACAGTTGTTTCAATATTATTTTAATCTCTGAGTTGGAGCATAGTGGCTTAAAAGCCTCTTTTGTTCTTTTTCTTCCCTGTAGACTATGAGAGCCTGAGGGCTTTGAAATTATAAGTAGGCTTCTTAGCTTAATCCTTCACACCTGACCAAAAGATCAAGCAGGGTGGGGGAGAGATAATACAGTGGTTATGCTAAGAGACTCTCATACCCCAAGGATCCCATGCTCCAGGCTCAATTCAGCTTCTCTGAAAAGCCAGGCAGCATTGGTGGGCCCTGTGAGTTTCTAAACAACTCCCGTTTGTTTATAGTCTGTAGGTTTTGAGGCAACTATTCACTATGTTCTCATCTGGAGAATAATATGGAAAGGCTCCCACCACACAGCCCCACTGCTAGACCCCCAAGATGTAGATCTTCTTCTCAGTTTCTTGGTTAGTTCTCTGTCACCCGATGTCAGCACAGGGCCTCCCCCTTGCTGTTCCAGCCTCTGAGGATAGGAGCAATGGAGACAGTTGCATTTGGTGAGTCTTAGGGGAGTCGTCTCCTCCCTTCAGCAGTCTTTTTGTTGGTAAAGTAGACTAGAGGTGGTGGCTCAACTGGTAAGCTGCCTGACTGTTACCAGCCGCTTAATCTCTCCCTAGGCTCCTCTTCTCTGTCCATGAGCCACATGTATTTGCACTCATTGGTGATTTGTTGGATTCCTGAAGTTTCTAGTCCTGCCTTGCTGTCTCAGATAATCTCCTTTGGTATTCCTCGTTGACTTGGTAGAGGA
This sequence comes from Erinaceus europaeus, assembly GCF_950295315.1. Lineage (NCBI taxonomy): Eukaryota > Metazoa > Chordata > Mammalia > Eulipotyphla > Erinaceidae > Erinaceus > Erinaceus europaeus. The sequence goes on from NC_080162.1 coordinate 199,037,035, forward strand.
GAGGAGAGGAGAGAAACAGAGCTGCTGCTGCCCTGCCTCCAGAAGATCAGTAAAATCATTTTTAAAAACTTTGTATAATTCAGATTCACTTAGTGTTGCATTTAAGTGTTCTAACTAAGAGGAAGAAAGGAAGAGAGGAAGAGAGGGTGAAAGAAAGAAAGAAAGAAAGAAAGAAAGAAAGAAAGAAAGAAAAGAAAAACAAAGAAAGAAAAAAGAGAAAGGAAGGAAAGAAGAAAAAGAAAAATGATGGAAGGAACAAATGAAAGGAGGAGGAGGAAAGGTAATGTAAGGTAATAAAACAATTATTTAACCAGAAAGGGGTTCTTTTACAAAGTAATATGAATGTAAACACCACACTGGACAGTTTAATCACTTAGAATTTTATTTGTCAGTCATATTTCAATAAAACTGGGAAGCAGGTCATTCGAATCTTGTAAACTAGTATAAAATAAAACTAGAGAGGCAAAAACAAAGACAACTGTTTACAACCCACACTTGCCCTTGTGTCAGCAACTCAGCATTCCCTAATACATCTTCGAGGCAGAGCTCATTAACTGTAGCAGGAAATGAGCACTCCAGCATGGAGCATAATGCATTTCATTTCAGTTGCATGCTTCCTGAAGACTGAGACTGCCTTTACATACTGTATTTTGGAATATATATATATAACAGAGTGATATGTTTTGTGACTGTTCTTTCCTTCCCCCTCAAAATTCAGGCTAATGTTAAGAAACTCAGTCTAACTCCTTGTCCCTATCTTTCACTGCAAAGTCTCAAATCAGGCATGATTATAGTATTCTCCTCAAGAATTTACCAAGTATTTCAGCCAGTCTCATGTACCAATAAGGAAATTGGCATTGTGCTTGCAGAACCATCTTACTGATATAAAGGACTTTTGTATCCAAATAACTAAGCAGCAGGTTCCTCCGCCCTAGTGTACATGAGACTTTTTGTTCTCCTTCTAGATCGCTGGAAAAAAATCAGTCATGCTCTCCCTGCTGTATTGTGTGACAGTAGGAGAGGATTGTTAGCATACAGGTTTAGCAACTTCTTCACTTGTTCCAGTAAGAAATTCATCTGGGTCCAGTCATCTGTCTGCTCCATTCTTTTTGGCTGATCATTTTCACATAACTTAGAGGTCTCATGTCATATCTGTGGTCCTCACAGCACCTTCCTGAGTGCCTCCACTGTGAGTACACCACCAAAGGTGACCACTCTAAGACATGACCAGCCACAGGAGAAAATGTGATATATCAATGACAACATGTGATCAAGTATTACATTTTAGTCAACAGGAAGTTCAAAATGAGGCTATCTGTCTCTACCAGAAGGCCTAGAATCCATTGTATCACTGCCTTATAATCTCTGAGCCTCAAATGTCTTCAAAAGTCAGACCTTGAGTTACTCCCACCCTCCCCAATAAGAGTCCCCACTCAACAGAAAGGTCCCCTGCCCAGGTTAGACTACTTCATCAGTCATACCAGCTAAACCTGATCCAGTTCTCAAACTAATAGATTTTTTTACTTTCTAGCAGTCTATGAAATTATTCAAAGAAATCATTGCACCATAGGAACTAGAGACCATTCTAGCCACTTGTTAAAGCCAACAGCCTCTGCTAGTTTACTTTATTTCCTAAGATGAACTCAGAGTGACCTTTCCTCCTTCTGTTGGATATCCTCTTGCCCCAAGCAGGCTCTGAGTAGATCTGAAAAATGGACTTCAGTCAATTTTATCCAGTGTAACTGTGTTTGACCATCAGGTACTACTTAGTGTAACACATCACTCCTTCACCAAGGAGGAAATAGGACAATATATAAATCCAACAAATTCCCTTTTGTTACATGAATGAATGAAGAACCGGCATTGTGACAATTCTTTTGCTTAAAGTATCTGCAGAGATCACTTCAGGTCAAAGGAATGTCTGTGTAAGGAAGACCATCAATAAACCAGAGTGTGCTCAGAATACTGATGGAGTAAAGGAAACAGGAGGTTAGACTCACACTAGAATTCTTCATTCAGGAGCCAGTTGGGCAGATGGGGGAAGACTATAGAATAGAAACCTTAGGCACACCCCATAGGAAGAGTTTTGGCAGATGCTGACAGTGCTTTGCCAGTTCCCAGCTTCAGCATGTTTCTCTCCAAAGGACTCACCTCTGAGACTTTGTTCAAAAGACTATCCTAGAGAGCAGATAGTGATACACTTGGTTGAGCACACACATTACAGTGTACAAGGATCCAGGTTCAAGCTTCCAACCCTCAACAGGAGAAAAACTTCATGAGCAGTGAAACAATGCTGCAGATGTTTCTCTCTCTCTCTCTCTCTCTCTCTCTCTCTCTTTCTTCCTCTCTGTTCCTCACTTTCTTCCCAATTTCCACCTCCACCCAAAACTAATTAGCTAATTATGTAATTTAAAATATATATCATCTAAGAGGGCTCTGAACTATAGCTATATCAGGACCCAGAGAGAGGAGGAGGAAAAAATGGAGGGATATTTGGATGTAGTAAAAGGGTCATGAGGGTCTTGGGTGGGGAGAGAGAACTGGATCTGGAAGAAAAAGAAGGAAATTTGTACAAATGTAGGCAGATAGTTGTAGAGAGTATGGTTGGCCCATGTCTGCAACCTTAGGAGAAGCACAGTGACTTATAATGGAGGGGTTAGTGATCCAGAACCCTGGTAGTGGGAACAGTGTGGAATTATACCCTGTTGACATGTAATTCTGTAAATAAATATGAAATCACTAATAAAATATAAATCATTCTAGAAGGATGGAAATGTTCTCATTTGGGAAGATACTTGCTTTGACAAGCATGCAACATAGCTATGAGTCCCCAGTTTTCACAATACTGGGGAAAGTTTAGGTGCTGTCATGTCTCTTTGAGTTTCTCTATATATATTGGTAAAATATCTGCCTGGAGCGGTGAAACCCTGATGTTGAGTATAATAAGAAAAAATAGGAGCTTTCTAAGTAGGGCACCAAATTTAAAACCCTGTAGTGAGGGGGAGGGTGGAGATGCAGCTTCCTGGGCCGGTGGGGGTGAGGGGTGGGAGTGGGTGGGTTGGATGGGACACAGTCTTTTGGTGGTGGTAGTGGTGTTTATGTACACTCCTAGTAAAGTATAGTCATATAAATCATTAGTCAATTAATATGACAGGGGGAAAATTAATTGTATGTCTCAAAGTTTTTAAAACACAGACTGAGTCTTTTAAATATATAGGCTGTGTATTTGATATGCAGACTCAAAAGCCTAGACCAAGTAGATCAGAAAAAAACAGTGGCATGCTATATAAGATACTGGGTACTATACAGCAAACCCTAACAAAAGGACTTTTCAAAGTTAAACCAATTACCAAATAATGTGATGATAACATTAACTATCGATTGTCTTTTTGCACCCTAAGACAGAAGAAACCTCACATTTCCACTATAGAGCCTATATTTCCCCCAGTCCTGGAACCTTAAGACAAGGCCCACTTTCCCGCATGCCTCTCCCAATCCATATCAAATAATATTGCATCTGCCGATCGCAACCTAATCAACGCAACGAATGCCACCTCAACATGCTTCAGCTCAGACTGTGTCCAGAGACTTCAGGTGTGGAATGACAACCCTTCAGCTTCATCATTCGGGTGAAACCTTTCCTTTCATAGTATTCTCTAATTCCATCCCAAGTGGATCACTTTCTAATGAAGTCCCATAACCTAGATACACACCAGTTTCTGTGAGAGAGAGCATTTGTTCACATGTATCCATAAACTAGTGCAAAATATATACCTGAAAGTAGAAGTACACTAGAGTTTGCAGTGAGTAACCCCCCCAACACTTCCTCTCCACTATTCCATCCTTTGGGTCCATGATAGCTCAACAATTTGTTTGGCTTTGTATGTTAACTCTCTTTTCAGCTACCAGGTTCCAGATGCCATCAGGATGCCAGCCAGACTTCCCTGGACTGAAGACCCCACCAATATATCCTGGAGCTCCACTTCCCCAGAGACCCACCCTACTAGGGAAAGAGAGAGGCAGACTGGGAGTAGGGACCGAAAAGTCAATGTCCATGTTCAGCGGGGAAGAAATTACAGATGCCAGACTTTCCACCTTCTGCAACCCACAAGGACCCTGGGTCCATGCTCCCAGAGGGATAGAGAATGGGAAAGCTATCAGGGGAGAGGATGGGATATGGAGATTGGGTGGTGGGAATTGTGTGAGTTGTACCCCTTCTACCCTATGATTTTGTTAATTTTTCCTTTCTTAAATAAAAAATAAATTAAAAAAATAAAGAAAATAGGAGCTTTCTATCAATTTTATACCTAAGACTACTTTATTTGAGAAAATATAATGTCAAAATTTATGATCCTTGAGGGAGTAGATAGCATAATGATTAATGGTTATACAAAGAGATTCTCATTCCTGAGGTTCTAAAGTTCCAGGTTCAATCCCCTGTACCACAATAAACCAGAGCTGATCAGTGTTCTGGTAAAAAAAAAAATGAAATGAAAAATTTATGATCCTGGAGCCATCCATCACCAAGGAATGAAAGTGGTAAGAGTGTGAAAAATCTCTTGACTCAAGATGGAAGAAAAACTATACAATGTATTTTAGATTCCAGAACTGTCTCAAAGAATCTACTTCAGGCCAAAGTTTTCACTATCACAGTACCATTGTTTGACCTCTGTTTGCCAAGCTTCTCTGGAGATTCTACCAGAAGTTTATCATAGATCACCCACATAACTCTTCATCCCAGACACCCTGGGGAAACACCGAACTAATTCGGTATCTGAATCCTGTGTTTAATCAAGCAAAGAGATTGCAAGTCTCAGAGAGACAGAGTTGAACAGAGGAAGAAATCAGGCAAGATCATCAAACAAGAAGGGGCAGAAGAGTGCACTTGACTTTGTAACTAGAAATTTGCAGCCCAAGGAGTTAATGCATGCCACAGGGAATTTAAACTAAACTATCATGATCTCATGGTAGGAAGCAGACTATGATGGAAAAGAAGCATCAAAATGGAGAAAGTAATCAGCTTAATGTATTCAAATGCATTTCCTGGGAATCTGTTGATTGCCTAAGAAAAGAAGCAAGATAAGCAACTACAGATACATAGCACTCATGAAGAAAATTTAAACTATTTTCTGGGATATTATAGTGGTAATTTGGATCAATACATGAAATGAGTTGAAATTTTTCTTACTCTGTTTAAGGTGACTCAGAAAGTTGCAGTCATTCAAACTAGCCCATTTCAAGGGCTAGTTAATATTTGACCATTAGAAATATGTTAAGAGTTTTTAGGGACACTACTAAGGGAATAAAGGCATCTTTTTTATTAGAACATTTATAAGATCTATTCCAACCTATACCAAGAATGTCACAGTTTCTCATTTGTCTCACAAAGAGCTGGAGAAAATGGACCAATGCTTCCAATCAAACTTATTTCATTTAGCATATCCTTAGCACTGAGAAAATCTTCAATAGGTAACAAATAAATAAATCTCCAAAATGAAGACCACTCTAAAATGGTAGGTATAACTTTAGTACATTTTTATTTTTTTAGAAATAAAAATCAAGGTATTTGGAATAGTCAAGTTACATTAACTTATTAGTTGGCTATGTGTGAATTATTTTAAATACTATCAATTTAAATAAAAGTTTAATTTTTCACCAAAATAGATCAACTGGTAATGTTATACTGACACTAAGTATAGGTAATGCCTTTGTTTTACACTAGTCTTGACCCATAGACCCAGATTGGAAATTATACTCTGAAAAAAAAATGTATGTATGTCCACAAGGTTTACTCATATTGCGCCTTTTAGTTTTCATGATGTAAAAGCTACATTCATATAATAAAAAGGAAGTTTCTTTCAAACTTTCATGATTAACTTCAACCTTTCAATTAGAATATAGTTGAAGCTGTTATGATTCCATTTTTTAATGCACTCTTCAAGGGTTATTAGTGCCTTTAGTTTATAACATAGCTCCATACTCATGATTTCAAGGAGGCCTCATAATAACCCTATATCAGGAGGTACAGTGGTATTGTTTCTTGAACACTGAAGTGTATTTGTAGTCCAGGATAAGCATGACCTGGGCACAGAGATTCCAGTATGAAGAGCCGGTCACCCTTTCTCTTATCTAGCTTCTCCTGCTTTTAAAAATGGAGTATGCTTGCCTTTGAGAAATGACCATGTAGTGAGAACACATGCCCTGCCTAAGGACCAGAGAGAGAAGTTAGTTGAAAGTGGATTCCACCTGTTCTAAGAAAAGTAAAGAAGGAATAAACTGGTAAGACTTCCCAAAGGAAGGTCACAGCAGGAAAGGAGCAGCAAACCTAGTAGGTAGAAGGGTCAGTAGATGGAAAGTCTTGCAGAGAAGAGCATTGGGGGTGGGGTGGGGATAAGATCCAGAATAAAAGCTGGAGGAAATGAAAAATCCTGGTGGAAATTCAGAGAAAATGTAAGCTCCTTTTAGACATTAAATAAAGATTGTTCTCTACTGAGCCTGCTGATCAGCCTTTTTTCTCTGTCTAAATAAATGACATCAACTACCCAGATCTTCAGCCAGTAACATAGAACTTCTTCTTGATGCTCCCTTCCATTTATGTCACCCAATGGACAGTCACTAAGAACTGTGACTTTCAGTTCTATAATCTCACTCAGAGTTGGGTCACTGTCATCTCTTAGGACTTCCAGGGATACCTGCCAGGTATCTGCAGGTTGAGCTTGTTCTTTGCCAATCCCCTTCCACAGAAAAATCTAAACTTGACTCATTCCTTATGTTAAAAACATTCCAGTACTTCCAGAGGTGGGGCTAAGGAGCAGCAGCCCATGTGCTTCTCTCCTCTCCTCTACCAAGTCAACTAGGAATACCAAAAGAGATCATCTGGGATCACAATAAGACAGGACTAGAATGACTTCAGGAACCCAACAAATCACCAATGAGTGCAAATACATGTGGCTCATGGACAGAGAAGAGGAGCCTAGGGAGAGATTAAGCGGCTGGTAACAGTCAGGCAGTTTACCAGTTGAGGCACCACATCCAGTCTACTTTACCAACAAAAAGACTGCTGAATGGAGGAGAGGACTCCCCTAAGACTCACCAGATGCAACTGTCTCCATTGCTCCTATCCTCAGAGGCTGGAACAGCAAGGGGGAGGCCCTGTGCTGACATCGGGTGACAGAGAACTAACCAAGAAACTGAGGAGAAGATCTACATCTTGGGGGTCTAGCAGTGGGGCTGTGTGGTGGGAGCTTTGAGACTATAAACAAACGGGAGTTGTTTAGAAATTCACAGGGCCCACCAGTGCTGCCTGGCTTGTCAGAGAAGCTGAATTGAGCCTGGAGCATGGGATCCTCGGGGTATGAGAGTCTCTTAGCATAACCACTGTATTATCTCTCCCCCACCCTGCTTGATCTCTTTCTCAGGTGTGAAGGATTAAGCTAAGAAGCCTACTTATAGTTTCAGAGCCCTCAGGCTCTCATAGTCTACAGGGAAGAAAAAGAACAAAAGAGGCTTTTAAACCACTATGCTCCAACTCAGGGATTAAAATAATATGAAACAACTGTCAATTTCCCTAACTGTGAACCCTTTAAGTACCTTACTTAGACACAAGTCAATTCAGGCAAGAGTGATCAGTAATTTGAATAATACTGAGAGAGGGACCTCATAACATACTATATAGAATGGTTAAACCTGGTAGCACAGTGGGTTAAGCACAGGTGACACAAAGCACAAGGACCATGGTAAGGAACCCAGTTTGAGACCCCAACTCCCCACCTGCAGGGGAGTTGCTTCACAGGTGGTGAATCAGGTCTGCAGGTGTCTGTCTTTCTTTCCCCCTCTGTCTTCTCCTCCTCTCTCCATTTTTCTCTGTCCTGTCCAACAACAATGACATCAATAACAACAACAATGATAACTATAACAATATAACAAGGGTAACAATGACATCAATAACAACAACAATAATAAGTATAACAATAAAACAAGGTCAACAAAACATAATAAATAAATAAAATATTTTTAAATTAATAATGGTTAAACCAACAAGAAGAAATATTGGAGAAATGAACTAGGACAAGAGTTCAGCTAAAAGCCCCCCAAAGATTGAAGCACAAACTAATGACATCAACATCCAAACACTAGTTAAGGAAATAGTCACAGGAGTGAATAGAGTTTGAAAGAATTTCCATCAAAAATGAAGAAATAACAAATGAGATTCTGGAATAAAACACTAATTATCTTATGGTTATTAAAGAACTGAAAGCTGAAATAGATGAGCTAAGAACACAACTAGCCAAAAAACTAAAACAGTATCTGAACAGGGTAACAAAATAGATGAACTCCAGAAAACAGTAGAGGGGAGAGAGAATAGAATAAATGAGGCTGAAGACAAAATTAGTAAGATCGAGATTGAATTAGAGACAACTAAAAAAGAAGTGAGAGATCTCAAAAAGAGATTAAGAGATACTGAAAACAACAACAGAGACCTATGTGATGACTTCAAATGAAAGAATGTACACATTATTGGCTTACCAAAGGAAGAAAGAGAGGGAGGGGAAGAAAGTATTCTTAAGGACATAATAGCTGAGAACTTCTCTAATCTAGACATCATCAAAGACATAAAGGTGGGACAGAATTAACCCAGACTGAAATACACCAAGATATATCATATTTAGAATGCAAAGTAATAAGAATAAAGAAAGGATCCTGAAGGCTGCAAGAGAAAAACAAAGTCACCTACAGAGGAAAACACTAATTATCTCAAGATTCTTAGAGAGCTGAAAGTTGAAATAGCTTAGCTAAGAAGACAACTAGCTGAACAAACTAAAACAGTATCAGAACAAAATCCAGCATCCGTTTGTGATCAAAACACTAAAAAAAAATGGAAATAGATGGAAAATTCCTGAAGATAGTGGAGTCTATATACAGCAAACCTACAGCCAACACCATACTCAATGGTGAAAAACTGGGAGCATTTCCCCTCAGATCAGGTACTAGACAGGGATGCCCACTAACACCATTACTATTCAACATAGTGTTAGAAGTTCTTGCCATAGCAATCAAGCAGGAGCAAGGAATTAAACAGAATGAAGATTGGAAGAGAAGAAGTCAAACTCCCTATTTGCAGATTACATGATAGTATATGTACAAAAATCTAAGGAATCCAGCAAGAAGCTTTTGGAAATCATCAGGCAATACAGTAAGGTGTCAGGCCACAAAATTAACATTCAAAAGTCAATGGCATTCCTCTATGCAAACACTAAGTTAGAATAAGATGAAGTCCTTAAATCAATTAATTTTACTATGGCAACAAATGCAATACAATATCTAGGAATAAACTTAATCAAAGAAGTGAAAGACTTGTATACTGAAAATTATGAGTCACTACTCAAGAAAATTGAAAAAAGACACAGAGAAGTAGAAAGAGATTCCATGTCCATTGGTTGGAAGAATTAAAATCATCAAATATACACATTTAATGCTAGCCCCATCAAGTTCCCAACCACAGATTTTAGGAGAATAGAACAAATGCTACAAATGTTTATCTGGAAGCAGAAAAGACCTAGAATTGCCAAAACAATCTTGAGAAAAAAGAAGAGAACTGGAGTCATCACACTCCCAGATCTCAAATTGTATTATAGGGCCGTTGTCATCAAAACTGCTTGGTACTGGAACATGAATAGACACACTGACCAGTGGATTAGAATTGAGAGCCCAGAAGTAATCCCCCACACCTATGGACATCTAATCTTCGACAAAGGTGCCCAGACTATTAAATGGGGAAAGATGAGTCTTTTGAAAAAATGGTGTTGAAAAAAATGGGTTGAAACATGCAAAAGAATGAAACTGAACCACTACATTTCACCAACTACAAAAGTAAATTCCAAGTGAATCAAGGACTTGAATGTTAGACCAGAAACTATCAAATACTTAGAAGAAGATATTGGCAGAACTCTTTTCCGCAAAACTTTTAAAGATATCGTCAATGAAATGAATGTAATTACAAAGAATACTAAGTCAAGCATAACCCTATGGATGCACATCAAATTAAAAAGCTTCTGCATAGCAAAAGAAAACACTACTCAAACAAAGAGACCCCTCACAGAATGAGGGAATATCTTTACATGCCATAAATCAGGCAAGAGTTTAATAACAAAAATATATAAAGATCTTGCCAAACTCAACCACAAGAAAACAAATAACCCTACCCAAAAATGGGGACAGGTCATGGACAGAATATTCACCACAGAAGAGATCCAAAACGCCAAGAAACATGAAAAAATGCTCTGTCTTTGATTGTCAGAGAAATGCAAATAAATACAACAATGAGATACCACTTCACTCCTGTGAGAATGTCATACATCAGAAAAGCTAACAGCAGAAAATCCTGGGGATATTGTGGGGGTCAAAGGAATCCTCCTGCTAATGGGAATGTAAACTGGTCCAAGCCCTGTGGAGAGCAGTCTGGAGAACTCTTAGAAGGCTAGAAATGGACCTACCCTATGATCCTGCAATTCCTCTCTGGGAATATATCCTAAGGAACCCAACACACACACATCCAAAAAGATCTGTGTACATATATGTTCTTGGCAGTACAGTTTGTAATAGCCAAAACCTGGAAGCAACCCAGGTGTCCAACAGCAGATGAGTGGCTGAGCAAGTTGTGGTATATATACACAATGGAATACTATTTAACTATTAAAAACGGTAACTTCACCATTTTCAGCTGATCTTGGATGGAGTTTTAAAAAATCATGTTAAGTGAAATAAGTCAGTAACATAAGGATGAATATTGCATGATCCCACTCTCAGGCAGAAGTTGAAAAAAGATCAGAAGAGAAAAGACAAGTAGAACCTGAACCAGAGTTGTTGCATTGCACCAAAGTAAAAGACTCTGAAAAAAACTGGTCCAAAAAGGATGACAGAGTACCTAGTAGGGGTTGTATTGTTATTTGGAAAACAGGGAAATGTTATGCATGTACAAACTATTGTAGTTACTATTGAATATAAAATATTAATCCACCATTAAAGAAATTAAAAGAAAATAAACTTCTTAGTGCCCTTCCCAATAGGGAAAGGTAGAAACAAGCTGGGTGTATGGATCCACCTACCAAGGCCCATGTCCAGTGGAGAAGCAATCACAGAAATCAGACTTCCCAACAACTGTGCCCCATAAAGATCTGAGTCCATACTCCCAGAGGGATAAAGAATAGGGAAACTTCCAGTGGAAGGATGGGACATGGAACTCTGTTGGTGGGAAATATATGCCTCTTATCCCACATTCTCACATCCCACATTGTTGATTATTGTTAAATCACTAATAAAATAAAAATCCTGGGGGCTAGGCAATAGAGTAGCAGGTTGAGCGCACATGGCACAAAGCCCAAGGATCTCAGTTCGAGCCCCCAGCTCCCCACCAGCAGGGGCGTCTCTTTGCAAACAGTGAAGCAGGTCTGCAGGTGTCTTTCTCTCCTCTTCTCTGTCTTACCCTCTTCTTTCAGGCAGAAGTTGAAAAAAATATCAGAGGAGAAAATACAAGTAGAACAACTATAACAACAACAACCACAACAAGGGCAACAAAAATGGGAAACATAGCCTTCAGGATCTGTGGATTCATAGTGCTGGCACCAAGCCCCAACAATAACCCTGAAGGAAAAAACAAAACAAAACAGAAAAACAGCCATAACAGCAAGGGCAACAAAAGTGGGGAAAATGGCCTCCAGGAGCAGTGGATTTTTAGTGCAGGTACCAAGCCTCAGAAATAACCCTGGATGCTAAAAATAAATAAATAAATCCTTTCTAGATATCAGTCTTTTGTTTAGAAAGAATAAAAATCCAGATACCTACTGTGACCACCTGAGGCTATGGGACTAGCTCCCCAGAATGACCTGCTTTATTCTCATTTTCTTCATCCACTCAGGTTCCCATCAAATCGTACTGCATCCCAGGTTACCTCTGCTCCAGACTCTCCTCTTTTTATTTCTTCTGTTAGTTCATCTTTCAACCCTCAGTGAAAGCACTAATTCCTTGGAGATTTCTTCATCTCTAAATGGGTGAGCAATTCTGTTATCCATTGTTAGCCCATCAGTCTGACTCAGCAACCAATCACTTTTCATCCCTCACTTCCTAGACTAGAGTGATATCACTACCCATATCTTTTTATGCACCTGAGGCATAAGCTTGCATTTCATGTATGCCCAGGGCCACGCACAAGAACTGGAGCATTTTAGGGGATGTTTAAATGTTAATGATAAATAATACAAGTGAACTGGGCAAAAAAAAAAAAAAACTAACAGAAGATGGTAAAGTGAAGAGTCTGGGTCAGCAGAACAGTTCACCTAGATAGTGCACTTCCTTTGCCATGCAAGCAAAACCCAGGTTCAAGTCCAACCCCCCAGTATACTGCAGCAAGATTCAGTGCTATGGAATCCTTTCTTTCTGCCTGAAAAAGTCAGTCTTGAGCAGTGAAGCCCTAACAAGCACAAGAACTCAATAAGAAATATATGAATTATGTTAAGTGAGTTAAGTCAGAAAGATAAAGAAGAGTATGGGATGATCCCACACATGAACAGAAGTTGAGAAAGAAGAACAGAAAGGGAAAATCAAAGCAGGATTTGACTGAGTTTGGAGTAGAGCACCAAAGTAAAACCTCTCTGGGTGGAGGGTGAAACCACTTTGGATTCTATGTTTGGATTCACTGTGGGGGGGGGGGTGAGATGGGACAGTCTTTTGATGGTGGGAAGGGTGTTTATTTACACTCCTATTAACTTGTAGTCATTTAAATCACTATTTAATTAATATGAAAGGGGAAAAATAGAATGAATGTCTCAAACTTTTTAATGCACAGACCATAGGCTGAGTCTTTGAAATATCGACTCACTTAAAAGCTTAGACCAGGGAGAACCAGCAACCAGTGTCAGTAATCTATAAGACACAGTTATCCAGGTCACTGACTGTCAAATAAATGCAAATAAAGACAGCATTAAGATACTACCACACCCCTGTAAGAATGGCATACATCAAAAAGGACAGCAGCAACAAATGCTGGAGAGGTTTTGGAGACAGAGGAACCCTTTTGCAAAGCTGATGGGAATGTGAATTGGTCCAGTCTCTGTGGAGAGCAGTCTGGAGAATTCTCACAAGGCTAGACAAAGACCTTCCATATAACCCAGTAATTCCTCTCCTAGGAATATTCCCCAAGGACTCCATAACACCCAGCTAAAAATATATGTGTACACCTATGCTCATAGCATCACAATTCATAATAGCTAAAACCTGGAAGCAACCCAGGTGCCCAACAACAGATGAGTGGCTGAGAAAGCTGTGGTATATATACACAATGGACTACTATGCAGCTACCAAGAACAATGAACCCACCTTTTCTGACCCATCTTGGATAGAGCTAGAAGTAATTATGTTAAGTGAGCATAGTCAAAAAGATAAAGATGAGTATAGGATGATCCCACTCATAAAAAGAAGTTGAGAAAGAATAACAGAAAGAGAAATTCAAAGCAGGATTTGACTGAATCTGGAGTAGGGCACCAAAGTAAAAAACCCTGAGTTGAGGGTGAGGGTGGTTATTCAGCTTCACAGGGTGGGAGGCAGTGGGAGGAGTGGGAGAGAACGGGGAAGAGGTAGGATGGGATGGGACACAGTCTTTTGGTGGTGGGAATGGTGTTTATGTACACTCCTATTAATTTGTAGTCATATAAATCACTACTTAATTAATATGAGAGGGGAAAAATTGATTGAATATCTCAAACTTTAATGCACAGACCATAGGCTGAGTCTTTGTCATACTGACTTTCTTAGCTTAGAGAGGGATAATAGATTTAACAGTGGCACAGCTATATACAAATAATGTCAAAGGACATAAATTATGGTGATGTTGTGTATGATACAGCAAATTGTAACAAAAGGATATTTCAAAGTTAATGCAATTGCCAAATATTTGGTTATAGCAAAAACTATCTATTGCCTTCTTAAACCCTAAGACAGCAGGAACACCCCACTTCCTCTATAGAACCTATAATTGCCCCAGTCCTGGAACCTCTAGGGTGGGGCTCGCTTTTCTGCATGCTTCTCTCAACTCATTCCAAATGATATTTCATCCACTGATCCCAACCTAATCAACGCAACGTGTACCAATTCAGCATGCTTCACTTCAGACTGTGTCCATACAAGACAGGCATGGAATGTCAACCCTTCAGCCTCATTACTTGGGTGAGAACTTCCCTTTCATAGGATTCTGTAATCCCATTCCAGGTGGTTCACTTCCTAACAAAGTCCCAATATCGATATATATACCAGGTCCCATGAGATAGAGTATAGGTTCACATGTATCCATAATTTAGGGCAAAATATGTACCTGATAGCAAAAGTACACAGTAGTCTGCTGTGAGTCAGTATAAAGTTCCTAATGAAATAGTGTCTACATAGACTTGGATACCCTCCTCACATACTTCCTATCACACTTCCCTCAGTCACTCCAAAGCTAACCTTATCAAAGTAAGGACTACAAAAGCTGAATAAGGGCAAGAGACTGGCATACTTTAACGATGACTCTTTAGTCACTATCAGGCCACCCCATCAGTTGGGGCTCTATTCAGAGAGTCCTGAGATTCCCAAACAGACATGACAGGCCTAGACCTCAAATAAATCCTTCTCTTCATTGTTACCAGTCATCTCTATCAGGAGCAACAAATAGACCCTTTTGTGTGCCACCGTAGGACTTTGTCCTCAACTTGAATCAACAACGGTAGAGAATATTCCATGCTCTGAAGGGAAGCTGGACAACATACTCTATGCTACATCTGTGGAAGATAGGTCCTGAAATTGGGGCAGCTTGGAACGTTCCTACTCATAACCACAGAATGTGAGCTCAGATGTAGAGGGATGCAGAGGTCACATAGGCTCCTAAACTTAATATGGGCCCCAGATCATCAAATTGATGGAGTTTTCAGTTAGCAATATTTATACCCCTTTCCCATATTTGGAGGCTGCTCTCTTCTCTCATCCATGTTTCTGATCCTTTTTCCAGCCATGACATCATCTCCCCAGACAATAACTTAGATCCACCTCCATATCAGGTATCAGGCTCAGGGGAAAAAAATAGTATAGTCATGGGATTTTTGGAATATAACTAAAATAAGCCTACTAGCTATCTACAAAACAGAGACCCCCTCAACTATTCATATGAAATTTTCCAGCCTTTAGGCTCAGAATTACTCAACAATTTCTTTTGGCTCTATAGGTTAACTCTTTTTTCAGCTACAGGTTCCAGATGCTAACATGATGCCATCTGGACTTCCCTTGGCAGACAACCTCACCAATATGTCCTGGAACACCACTTCTCCAGAGCCCTGCCCCACTAGGGAAAGAGGGAGATAGGCTGGTAGTATGGCTAAACCTGCCAATACCCATGCTCAGCAGGGAAGCAATTACAGATGCCAGACCTTTCACCTTTTGCAACCTATAATGACCCTGGGTCCATACTCCCAGAGGAATAAAGAATAGGAAAGCTATTAGGGGAGGTAATGGGATATAGAGTTCTGGTGGTAGGAATTGTGTGGAGTTGTACCCCTCTTATCCTTTGTTTGTTGTCAGTGTTTCCTTTTTATAAATAATTTTTTAAATATTTATTTATTCATTTTCCCTTTGTTTTTGCCCTTGTTGTTTTAATAAATTTTTTTTTAAGTATAAACTATATTGTGTCCTTTGGGGCAAAATGCAAAAAAAAAAAAAAAGAGAGAGAGAGAGAAAGAGGAACAAAGAAAGGAAGAAAGAAAGAAATACATGGTAGGCATGTGTGTGAGAGACTAAGTGGTTTGTGGCTATAAGAGTGACCTGATGTGGGAGTTGGGCAGTAGCACAAAGGGTTAAGCGCACATGGCACAAAGCACAAAGACCAGCATAAGAATCCTGTTTAGAGCCCCCGACTCCCCACATGCAGGGGAGTTGCTTCACAGGCATGAAGCAGGTCTGCAGGGGTCTATATTTCTCTGCCCTTCTCTGTCTGCCCCATCTCTCTCAATTTCTCTCTGTCCTATCCAACAACAACATCAATAACAACAACAATAATAACTCCAATAATAAAACAACCTGGGCAACAAAAGTGGATAAACAAATATTTAAAAAAATATTTTTTTAAAAAAAAAAAGAATGACTTGATGCAGAACTTGAGCAGGATCTGGTCATATTTTCAGTTTAAGACAATAGGATGGAAGACAAGAGGCTCAAGAATGAATAGAAGAGCTCAGCTGGGAATTAGCTGCTAAGGTGAACCAGGATATTATGGAGACCGCAGATGGACATTGACAGTGGAAAACAGGCTGTAGAGACTAGTGGGGAGTAGATTTGGCAGGATGTGCTACTTGTTTGGATGCTACAGATCCAACTGGCAAAGTTGAGTCAGGGCAATATTTGGGCTTAAAAAACTGTCTGATTAATGCCCAGAATCAGCAGAGAAGTAATTACAGAAGCTAGGCCTTCCACCTTCTGCACCCCATAATAATCCTGGGTCCAGGTCCCCAGAGAGGGATAAAAAATAGGAAAACTATCAAAGGAAGTGGATGGGATACAGTACTCTGGTAGTGGATATTATATGGAATTATACCCTTCTTATCCTATGGTCTTGTTGATAATTTTTATTTATAAATATATTTTTTTAAAAAGCTAGCAGATCAGTGATAAATTCAAGGAGATAAGACCAGGGAATGTGAGGAGCTATGCAGATGTATCAGGTTCTCAGTGTTTTAAAAGCAAAGGTTGACAAACTGGGTGATGGACGGCAAAAGAAACTTTCTCTCTGAGATGCTCAAAGTGCTAATTGTGCAATAAAGCTGTCAGTAGAGTCTCTTTGTTTTTTTGAAGCCACTGAGGCAGATTATGAAATCTCTGAAGGTCCAGGGTTTGAGTCTGTAAGAGACAATGGGAGGGCCTGAGGAATAGCCAGCTATTTGAACACTCATTCAGTAATATTTGATATTTTAATAACAGGTATAGTTATACTCGTACTTCCGAATAAAAATCTACACAGTCCCCAGATCAGATCAAATTGATGGGATTTACAGTCAATAATACTTATATACCTTTCCCATATTTGGGAGCTACCCTTTTCCCTGATCCAGCTTTCTGGTCTTTTTTCCAGCCATGACATCATCTCCCCGGACAATAACTTGAGTCCACCTGCATATCAATGTCAGGCTCAGAAAATAAATAAAAAAAAAAAACCACTAATTTAGTCATGGGCCCTTTGGAATATAACTAAAATAGGCCTACTAACTGTCTACAAAACAGAAACCCCCAAATCTTCATCTGCAATATTCTAGCCTTTAGGTTCATGATTAGTCAACAATTTTGTTTGATTTTATGTTAGCTCTTTTTTCAGCCACCAGGTTCAGATGCTACCATGATGCCAACCAGACTTCCCTGGGCAAACAACCCCACCAATGTGTCTTTGAGCCCCACTTCCCCAGAGCTCTGCCCCACTAGGGAAAGAGAGAGACATGCTGGGAGTATGGATTGACCTGCCAACACCCATGTTTAGTGGGGAAACAATTACAGAAGCCAGACCTTCCACCTTCTGCACCCCATAATGACCCTGCGTCCATACTCACAGAGGGATGAAGAGTAGGGAAGCTATCAGAGGAGGGGTGGGATATGGAATTCTAGTAGTGGGAACTGTGTGGAGTTGTACCCCTTTTATCCCATGGCTTTTGGCAGTGTTTCCTTTTTATAAATAAAAATTTTAAAAAGTATATACACAGTCAGGACTCAAACACAGGCTCTTGTGACATAACACCTTCTTCTTGTAAGGATGTAGTGTGAGCATGGACCTAGTAATCTGAGAGCCCACACAGGTACTCACAGGGTTAGGATGACACTGTGGACACCTTCAGGGATGGATGGAGTCAACAAAACAGAACCCTACTCTTTGTAAGAACAAGAATCTGTAAAGGGCCTGTCATTCCTCTTCCTTTCCACTTCCTTAACCCACTTGATTTAAATACCCAGCTTTTCCATTAAGCTCACTCAAATAATTAATATCTCAATGTTTTCCTCTCTTTTGTCACTCGTTACTAAATATACATTCCCTTCAGCAAAGTTTTCAGATTGACTGCTCCTGACAGACAACACAGATTTCAACATTTACACAGAAGTTGTCTGTCAAAAAAAGAGAGGGAGAGGGAGAGAGAAAGAGAAGAGGGAAAAAATGCCCTATTTTAGGTTGTCTCTGATGAAAACACTGGAGAGAGAATTTCTCTATGTTCATAAGAGCAGTTTATGCCAGGATGTACAGTCTTGCTGGAGAGGTTGCTAAGCAACAATCAGGCAGCAGCATGTCAGGGGGTGAAGGGAAATGGAAAGGAAAACATCACGGAGGTCTGGGCACTGCAAGACAGGAGAACACTCTGGAAGCAGCCTTTTCCATAGCCCCTCCCTATAGCTAATGCCACTCAAGGGATGAGATTGCATCTCCATGATCTTTAAGTCAACAAGAGAAATTCCTCACCCACAGCACAACTTGGAACACAGCCAATAGATATTACTGGCATTTTGTTTACTCTCTCATGGGCATTGAGATGAGTTCAAGCTTGAGAGTCAAGCAAACCTTGATCTCTCTATGTATGAAGCAGTGATAATAACTAGAAACACCACTGGGCAGTGGTAACAATTTGTACTATTCTTTCCAACAGCCAGTATTTACCTCTCTTGCAACATTCACCACATTTCATTTGAGTTTTTCTGCTTCTTATCTGTCTTCTCCTGGTGGAATTATGACTCTAATCATGGGAATCATATCTTCTTCATCCAACATTATTCAGTGACTTGGACACTTCAGGAAGTATCTACCTGATCAGAATCAAAGCCAGTTAGAGTGTTTTGTTTAGTCCCTACCAGTTCAGCTTTACCAGAATATCTGCCCTTACCGACAGTTGTCTTTGTACCTTCAATTCACCCTCTCAGCCTCAAGTTGGCCTTCATCTTGTCAGCACCCATGTCCCTACTCCCTGAAGGAATCATGATTTCTTAACCATAGTTGTTTTCTCCAATTAATTTCCAGCTAACTCCTCCTCATACTATTAAACCCTACACAACCAAAGCTTCTTCCAGACAGCCCTTGTGAATTTACTTAAATATGTTATCTGTAGGTAGAGAGTATGGAAATATGGATTGGAGGAAACTGTGCTACACCAGAAGCCCATACTGAGCCATTCATATAGAGAGAGGTGTTCTTCAGTGATTTTTGCTAACGCAAGTCCTGTTATCAGTTATTCGTATTTGGCTTAGAATAGAAATCAAGCAACCATCCCATTTTACCTTGCTCTTGCTACCCCTTCCTCTGGAAGCCTCAGGACTGTTGTCTCACAGAGAATGATAGACAAATGCAAGCTAAGAACCACTTTAGCTGATATCAAATTTCCTGCATACTTCTCTAAATCATAAATTGCCTATTACATGCAATGCAATGCATTCTTGCATTAAAATTAATATGCAGTAATAATTTGTTAAGCACATACTTTAATTACCCTGAAGGGTGCTAAAATACTGTAGATTAACTTACTCATTCAGCCCAGTCATTGATAACATTTATTTCAGTAAAATTCAACATGCTAGTCACAGGGCACTCAACGATAAATATCATCAACTTGCTTTTTAGAAAAACAATGGGGAGTCAGATGGTAGTGCAGCAGGTTAAGTGCAGGGAGCGGCATGGGGATCCCGGTTCGAGCCCCCAGCTCCCCACCTGCAGGGGAGTCACTTCACAGGCAGTGAAGAAGGTCTGCAGGTGTCTGTCTTTCTCTCCCCCTCTGTCTTCCCCTCCTCTCTCCATTTCTCTCTGTCCTATCCAACAGCTATGACAACAATAATAACTACAACAATAAAATAACAAGGGCAACAGAAGGGAATAAATAAATATATTTTAAAAAAAGAAAAACAATTACACTTAAGCACATTATTGGGATATTTTGTTGCATGAATATGATGGGTCTTGTGGCCATATTTGGTGATCAGTGAATGCTCTGGGAATCACAATTCTATCTTCCTGTAGCTATAGTCTTGGGGCAACTCTCTATCTCTATCCAAAATAAATAAATAAATAATATTTTGAAATTGTAGGTGTATTGTACTTAGATAATATTGATTATCTGGCATGGCAGCCACTGGAACACTCTTTTGGAAGTGATGACAGGACATTTGGCTGAAGTGACTGAGACCAAATGTGAAATAACTTGAGACTCATGATTCCATTCCTCACACAAGTATTCATCTTGTACTCAAAAAAAAAAAAAAGTTGATATTTTCCTATGTTAAATCCAGATCTAATTCTCCATACATGAATTTAGTGGAGTACTTAGCTTTCAGTGTTCAGGAATGCTACCCCACTGGCTCTTCATGCCTGCACAAGCGTCACTTATGAATCTATCTCCCTCGGATTAACTATGAGCTCTTTCAACATACTTATTATTGTGGATCCATCTCTGTAAATTTACCTAGCACTATCTTTACTTTGTGACAGATACTATCATTAAGTGAACTACTGAAACAGTGGCTGTGTAAGATAAGCCTATTCTAATTTTCATCTAAATAACAATTCACAGACTTTTATAAACTATCTTGCTACATGAGTAAGTAATAACTATGTGGTACTTATTGACAAAGCACTTGTTTAAATCCCCTTTGAAATTATCTGGCAGGGGGTCTCAGATGTTTATCTATGGAGTATCAGCTGTCTCATCACTCCCCCTGTAAACTAGAAAAAGCAACAAAAACAATCACCTGAAAGATCAACAAAGTACAACCAGGTTTCCTTCGGAAACTCATTAAGCCACAGGCAAATGCAGATACATGTGTCAAGTGGATGGCAAAGGGATGAGGGGGAGATCCTCAGTACTCAACAAGCCATACTTAGTGATGGCTCACACTACATTGGGAGTTAAGCAGCGGAATACATTGCCAGTAGCAGGAAAGTGGGTCTGGGTGCTTAATATATGAACTCAGGGGCAACAGGGTTTTGAATGGCCTACAAGGATTCATAGTGTTTAGGGATAAAACCTGGATGAATTTAAAACCCTCTGATTGGCACAAGATGCTACAGCCGGCTAGAAAAATGAAGCCCAGCCAACCTACAACGGCAAATTAAAGGATTAGCAGCTTTGGTGCATGACTTCCAGGATCCAGTTAACACAAAAACTGTATTTAAAAAAATTACCTAAAAACTCACCAATTTACAGCTGTGACTTCTTAAGTACTTAGCCCCAAGTGGATGCAGGCAGTGGTCAATGGATGGAAAAAGAGTAAGGAAAATAAGATTTAAGCCTAGTTCAGTGGCAGCTGACACCATTTTGGCAGTTACAAAACATTTTGGAAGGACAGCAGAGAATTTGGGGGCCTTATATTGTGAACTCAGCATCACCAAAATATTGAACTACACACAAGAATCATAGATATTTAAGGAAAAAAACCTAACTGAGGACTAATCCTGCATGGGCTACAGAGGCACTGGTACCTGGCTAGGAAAATAAATCCTGTTTTTTATTTTGAACACTCAGCAGAAAAGAATGTTCTGATGCCATTGCCGCTTAGAGGCTGGAACTACAACAAGGAGACCCTGTGTTAACATCATTGACACTAAAACATCCTGGTTACACATGATTAAATCTCTCCTACCCCAGCTATATATATAAAGAGGAAATTTAGCACAAGAGCCACAGAACCTCCTACTGGCACAACAACAAGAACAAAAAAAAAAACACTAGATGGAGAAACTGATAAATACACAGACAACTATAACAGAAATTCCAAATGCCTAGACAGACACATCTGGAAAAGATGAGAGAGTTCAGAGAACTTATTATAAAATCAAGAGATTGAACGTTACATACTCATACAAATTCAAGAACTTGGAGAGCATTTTATAAAATAATTAGAAAATACAGAGAGAAAAAGAAAGCTACAGAGTATAAGGACACTTCAAGTGCAGGTCAGGCTCAATGAGGAGGCCTAGAGAGTAACCAGATCATGTGGAGAAGAGAATATTAATGGTAGAAGACCCACCACCACACTCTGTGAATGTAAAGCTACTGATAAAGGAAGGTTTAAGAAAAGTGAAGCACTTCTAAGTGAAATAGCATATTCCATCAGAAAGATTAATGTCAGAGTTATTGGGATGCCTGAATAAAAAGAAAGGGAGAGAGAAGCAGAGAACATACTCAGAGAAATTATAACAGAAAAATGTCAACACCTAAGCAATGTTCAAAGCAGGGAAATATAGGAAGTTAAAGGCACACCTAAATTCTTGAATCCTAAAAGGTACACACCAAGACACATCACAGTAAAACTATCTAAAAATAAGGACAAGGAAAAAATATTGCAGGCCATTAAAGACAAGAAATAAAGTCACATACAGAGTCTATCATCAGATTTCTCATCACAAACCCTAGAGACAAGGAGGGAGTGGAATGGCATATTCAAAGTATTGAAAGATGAGAATTTCCAGCCACAAATACTTTGTCCAGCTAAATTAGCCTTCATACAGTATGATGGAGAAGATTTTTTTCAAAAATTCATAAACTGAAGGAATTTGCCACTTTCAGTCCTGTCTTGCAAGGATTACTGAAGTGATTCCCACATGAAAAGAAGAAACAAAGGAATTCCAAATGTTTATGAGATGGTCAGGATTAGCATAGAGCCAGTAAAATAACTACAACAGGAAAAAATAGACACAGGAAAGGGGAGAACAAAATAGTGTGATAAAATCCAATGTTAGTAAACCAAGGCCAACTTAAAAAAGACTGTTGTAGATAATGTAAATTTGACATAATACTCTTAGTGATGATAAAACGTAGCATAGCATGCAGACAAATGGTAACCATAAATAGGGATGCAGAGGTCACATAAGCTCCTAAGCTGAATATGGGCCCCAGATCACATCAGATCAATGGGGTTTACAGTCAACAATATTTATACACCTTTCCCATATTTGGGAGCTACTCTCTTCCCTGATCCAGCTTTCTAGTCCTTCTGCCAGCCATGACATACTCTCCCAAGACAATAACTTGGACCCACATGCATATCAGATTTCAGGCTCAGGGGGGAAAAAATTAACAAAAAAGAAAAACTAGTATAGTCACAGGCCCTTTAAAATATAACTAAAATATGCCTAGTAGCTATCTACAAAACAGAGACCCCCCCCAACTCTTCATCAGCACTACTCTAACCTTTAGGTTCATAATTAGTCAACAAATTATTTGGCTTTATACATTAACTCTCTTTTCAGCCACCAGGTTCCAGATGCTAGCATGATGCCAACCAGACATTCCTGGACAGACAACCCCACCAATGTGTCCTGGAGCTCTGATTTCCCAGAACCCCACCCCACTAGGGAAAGAGAAAGGCAGGTTGGGAGGATGGATCAACCTGTCAACACCCATGTTCAGTGGAGAAGTTATTACAGAAGCCAGACCTTCCACCTTCTGCATCCCACAATGGCCTTGGGTCCATACATCCAGAGGGATAAATAATAGGAAAGCTATCAGGGGATGGGACAGGATACAGAGTTCTGGTTGTGGGAATTGTGTGGAGCTGTACCCTCTTATCCTATGGTTTTGTCAATGTTTCCTTTTTATAAATAAAGAAAAAAAGAAGAAGAAATAAAAAAGGAAAGAGAGCCAGCCACATACAGTAACAAATAGAAACAAACAGTAAAAGAGTCAACAAATATAAAGCAACTCTGAAACAAAAACAATAATGGCTATAAGAAAACAACATTTAGTGACTGGATAGATTAAAAAAGGAAGATCCAGTCAACTTGTCAATGTCCATATTCAGCAGAAGAGCAATTACGGAAAGCAGAACTCCCATCATCTATTTTTAAATTATTTTTTCTTATATATTTATTTAGGTGAATTTTACAACAATGGAATTCATCATCTGGAAGTGTGCAATCACACAACCTTGAACAGTTGTAATACCATCAAGTATTGAGCTATAAATTTCCCTGTTAGCCCCCAAAATTCTCTTGCAGTTTGTTGTAGTTAGTTAATTTTAATAATATTTATTTGTTATTAATTATTTGTTACAAGATTATAAGATTACAATGTACAGTTCCAGACCACATCCTCCACCAAAGTTCTGATTCCCACCCTTCCACCTCCCAAAGATAACCACCAGAGTTCTCATGAGTCTAACAATTTGCTTGTTTCTGTTTGTTTTAATTATTTTAAAATATTTATTTTATTTTATTTTATTTATTATCAGATGGAGATAGAGGAGGCAGGAGAGATAGAGAGCAAAAGATGGGAACAAGGGGCTTGAACGCTGGTCCTTGCACACTGTGATGTATGAACTTAACCAGGTGCACCACCACCTGGCCCCTTAAATTATTATTATTATTATTATTATTATTATTATTATTACTATTTGGAAAGTTCATGTAAATAATATTTGTAGATTCCACATGATAATGAAATCATTGAGTAGATGTGTTTCATCTCTTTACTTATTTTGAAAAGCATAATCTCCTCAAGTTCCATCCATTTTGTCTCAAAGGACACAACAGTCTAGAAATGCATCTATTTCATCTGTTTTGTCCAATTTTTTGCATAGAGATGTTCATAATATTCACATTATTGTGAACAACACAGCTATGAATATAGGGGTAAATATGTTTCTTCTAATTATAAAAAATAAATGCATATCTAGGATAATAACCCCTGTCAAGTCTAATGCAAGAGAACGTAGATAGCTTAAACAAGCCAATCACTAGTTTATAAATTGTCTTAGTCATCAAAAATCTACCCAAGAATAAAATTTCAGGCCCTGATTTAATTATATAATGAATTGTATATTATGTCCAAAGAAGAGCCAACACCTATTGAGGCTAACATCACTTTGATGCCCAGAAATGAAAGAATTCTACCAGAAAATAAAACTATAGACCTGTATCCCTGATGTATAATGATACAAAGATCCTAAACAAACTCTTGGAAAATTGAATTCAACAGCATATAGTAGAATAATTCACCAAGACTAAGTAGAATTCCTTTCTGGGAAACAGTCAATTAATAAAATTTATTATATTGACAAAAAGAAAAATGAAAAAAATACATAATCATATCAACTGGTACAAAAGTGACTTGACAAGATCCAATACCCATTTATGATAAAGAACCTTAGGAAATTGGGAATATATAGACAATTCTTCAACAAAATAAAATCCATTTATGGTAACCCACAGCTACCATCATTCACAATGGGGAAAAGCTGAAAATTTTTTCCTAAAATTGGGAACCAAAAATTATGCCTATTATTGCCACTATTATTCAACATAGTCCTTGAGGTCCTTACCACTGCAATCAGGCAAGAAGAGATTTCAAAGCTATAGAGATTGGAAAATAAGAAATCAAACTACTACTATTTTTGGTGACATTATATTATACCTAGAGAACCACAAATATCCCACCGAAAACCAATACTGTAGGTAAGTAAATTCAGTAAAGTAGCAAGATACAAAATCAATACACACAAATTTGTGGCATTTTGTATAAAACAAGGAGTCAGGAGAAATTGAAGTAAAAAAAAAAAAAAACTCAAACCTATTTACAATTGAACACAAAAAGATAAAATACCTTAGGCTGAATCTAATAAAAGAGGTGAAGGACCTTTGCAACCAAAACTATAGAAAATTGCTACAAAGAAATAGAGAAGAACACACATAAACTGAAGAACATTCCTTGTTCCTGGATATAGAAAATAATCATTGTTAAAATGGTCATTTGCCGGGATAGCCTGAGGGTACTTCTTCCCGAGCTAGTGCTCTCTGGCTTGGAGAGAACTCAACTGGAGCCGATCTAGGCTGCTGCGTGGGAGAGGGATCAGGAACTTGTGCCACAAACTTCCGCAGGAGATACACTCTGGAACTCTCAGA
The DNA here is from genome assembly GCF_950295315.1 of Erinaceus europaeus. NCBI lineage: Eukaryota > Metazoa > Chordata > Mammalia > Eulipotyphla > Erinaceidae > Erinaceus > Erinaceus europaeus. Next base: position 199,062,962 of record NC_080162.1, read on the forward strand.
GCCGGAAAGCAATTTCCAAGTGTCTTTAATCAGAAGAGCAGCTGTTTTTATACTCTCCAAGTAGGGTGGAAACAGGATGTGATATAGAGAGGGTGGAGAGAAAATTGACTGGTGAAAATCAGAGTGTGACAAGGAGGGGGCGGAACAGGCGAGAATCCTATCACTGAACCACCAATGCCCTGGAGGGAGTGCTTTATGTAAATGTAAAAGTGATTTATGTAAATAGACCAAAGCTTTGGATCAGTAAATCCCTATATAGGCATATGGTTAAGCAGAAGCCAGGGGGAGGTGGCATACTACCCAACATCTCCACCTTTCTTTTTAACTATTTACCATAGTATCAGGAGTGCGGGGCACTTTGTGAGGCAGGGAGACTGATAAGAGGCACACCTTTTTTGGGGTTCTACTGTCCCTCCTTGCTCAACCTCTCTGTGGAGAGAGAGGCTAACAGGATTGACACACCCCTCAGGCTCAAGCCCTTCCAAGCTCAACCATATCCTCACAATTCCACAACATCTTCCTCTTACTTAATGGCCATATATAACTGGGTCAATGTCTGTAAAAGGCTTCATCTCTGTTAGGGGAATAGCAGTGTAGGGGTGAACAGAAACCTGTTGGGAAGAAAGCAGAATGATAGTGTGTAAGTGTATTCAAAAAGAACTAGCACAAGACAGGGAGGGATAAGTAAGAGTAGCAAGAGACAGAGTGAGCCTGATGGGTGGAGGAGTGGGGGCCTGATAAGCCGAGGGGCTAGAGGGGTGATCTGGCATTGCAAAATCCCGAGTCAGCTGGCGGAAAGTTCTATGAACTGCTACAGTCATTCTTCAAGAAGTCCAGCAGTATAAAAGGAGTGTCCAGCAAGTTCTATAGAAGCATCAGTCCAATGTCAACGGCCAGGAAATAAATGCCACACGTCTATCTTGATGGAGGAGGACGGCCACTGGAACTTTTCTTCTCTGTAGAGAGTGACCTGGAACTGCCAAAACATGGTGGGTGAAACAGAAGCAGGAAGAACAGACACAGATGGTTGAGAGAAAGGCAGTAGGAAAGTCTTGTCCTATGGAGTCTGTGAATCAGGTTCTCCAGATTGTGTCAGGTCACATCATAGGTTTCGGGGGATGGCTGTAATTGTGGGTGATGACAGAGGTCAGGGGTCCAAGATGGATTTCTGGGGATTCTATATGAGCAGATGCTTCTTTATGCGAAGGCTTGTCATAGCTGTAGTCAATTACTTATGAAAAAACTTTGTAACAAATTAGAAGTTTACTACAAGTGATAACTCAATGATTATAATTGGTTTAGGTATCTTTATAATTTTGTGTAAAGGTCATCTTATGTGACCTCATGTAGCAGTCTTTATATAGCAAAATTTTCATATTGAATTTAAGTCACATATATTGATTCTTAACTATTTTTACATTGGGTTTTTAAGCAAACTCAGGTTACTAGAGTTAACACATTTTAGTGACATTTTTTTTGGTACATTTACAATATCGGATTGATGCCAAATTTGTTGTGGATTAACTTCCACAAGATAGCTTACAGGACATTTTTGGGGGCCCTCCAAAAATGTCCTGTATAGAGGATTTGTATTTTAACTTAGGAGATGATGAATTGTCACATTGAATATTTAGAGTTTTACCTTAAACACTCAGTTACTTAAATGAATTGATTTTACCTCTTCTCATAAAAATGTAGCTTCGAAGTTACAATTTAACTGTTAAGTTAATGTTTACCAAACTTGAAACACGCATATTAAACATATAGTTTATAACACACAGGAGAAGAAAGACTTGTAAATAAGACATATCATTTCAAATGTGAATTTAGATCTACTGTCATAGTTGAACCATCTTTACTCACACAGTTTAAGACTAAACATTTCATATTGATATCAAGACTTAAAAAGAAATGAAAAGGGGAAACGAACAATTTTTGGACTGTTTCTGGACGTCTCCAGAAACCATGGCTACGTCCAGCCGTTTTATATAAAGTCAGTTAACTTTCAGAGTACTCTGAGCACAATGGGTCATACAAAAATTTTGGTCACTCAACTCACTCAATTTTTTTTTTCACTCACTCACTCACTCACAAAACACAACTGGCCAGTCATAACATAAGACATTCATTCTGGGGGGGGGGGGAGAGTTCTGTGAATCAGATTTTTTTTTTATTCTGCCATGCTGTATTATGGATCCTGGGGTGCATCCTGTAGCCAGTCCTCTTGCAGCCAGTCTTCTTGCAGTGTTTCTTGTTCTTCAGGAATATCAGCGCCATCATGTGGGTATTGCCAGACATGGCGGGCAGGAACCCAAACAGGCTTGGAGTAATTTTGCGGAAAAATACATGTGAAACCCCTCCCCATAGTCAACAGGGGGTCAGGTCCTTTCCAAATTTTATCAAGTGGGTCTTTCCATTTGACTTTAATAGCTGGGAGGGTGGGTGGTGTTTGCCAATGAAGAATTATAGGAGGTTGGTCTGAGTTTTTGTAAATATTAAAGAGATTTAATGTAGTTAAGGCTTTTGCCAGCTGAATATTGGGGGGTAAATTTCCCCTTTTTCTTTATTTAATTGAGCCTTAAGAGTTTTATGGGCCCTCTCAACAATGCCTTGTCCCTGTGGATTATACGGAATGCCTGTAGTATGAGTAATGTTCCAGAGGGAACAAAAATCTTTAAATTGTTTGCTGGTAAAAGCAGGTCCATTATCCATTTTAAGTTTAAGAGGTAAGCCCATTACAGCAAAACAGGAGAGCATATGACTTATAAGCTTTTTTGAGTTTTCTCCAGTCTGAGCTGTAGCCCACATAAACTTAGAGAAGGTATCAATTGAGACGAACACATATTTTTGTTTGCCAAAGTTAGGTATGTGGGTAACATCAATTTGCCAAAGAGCATTGGCTTTTAAACCTCGAGGATTAACCCCCAGAGTCTGAATAGCAGGTGTTTTCATTAGACCTGCACAGGAGGAACATGTAGCAAGAATACGTTTTAACTGTGGCAGAGGAATATCAGGAAATCGAGCTCAAAGACCTTTAAGATTAATATGGGTTAGGGAATGAAAGTCAGCAGGATTAGAGACAGAGGCTAGGAGAATTTCTGTGGAGGCAAGGTGGTCAGCTGCAGCATTCTCTTCGGACAGGGGACCAGGAAGAGGGCTGTGGGAACATAGGTGCTGAACATACAGTGGATGGGTTCGAGAACAGAGCATAGAGGCAATTTGAATTAAAAGAGGAGAAAGTGGGTTGTCATCAATTCTTACATAAGATCGAGCAAGCCATGGAAGTAAGTTAACAGTATACACACGGTCAGAAAAAAGGTTGAAGGGTTCTGGTACAGCTTTTAATGCAAGGAAAACAGCATAAAGTTCTTTGTACTGAGGGGAATTATCAGGAAGTTCAGTAAAGAGAGGTTTGGGGTATTGCTGGTCTGGATAATATATAAGGGCAGCAGCTCCCTTTTTTCCATCATCAGTGAACACTGTAGGAGCAGAGGGGATGGGATCTCAAGAGAAAAGTTTAGGTACTAGTAGAGGCAACAGAGGTAAAGAAGCTATCAAATTATTAGAGGGAAAATGATTATCTAATTGTCCTGGAAAACCCACTAAACTTATGGCAAAACGAGAATGGTGGCGTATGAGCTATTCTGTATCAGTGAGAGAAAAGGGAAGAATGATTGAATCTGGTTCCCTTCCTAAGACCTGAACCGATCTGTTTCTTCCTTGGCGAACCATAAATGCTAAGGCATCAAACTCGGTAATGAGTCTTAGAGCTCCGCCTACTGGCATATGAAGCCATTCAGGAACGCCATGTTTCTGCCACAATGCCCCCACTACCGTGGGGGTGGAGTTAAAGATTAGAAGATTTACTGGAGAGGAGGGGGAGAACCAAACGAGGTGCATGTCCTGGAGAGCCTGGTTAACTTTTTCCAGAGCCAAGGAGGCTTCGGGGGTTAACATACGCTTTGAGGAGAGCTGTTTGTTTCCTTTTAACAGATCGAACAGTGGTTGCAGGCAGCTCGTAGGCAGATAAAGATACTGCCTAAGCCAATTCAAATTTCCAAGAAAACTTTGTAAAGAAGCAAGAGTGAGATTAGAAGGAAAAGTAACACAAGGTTTTAAAGGACGAATCTGCATTAGGGAAATCTCTGAGCCTAAGAAAGATATTGGAGGGATTAGCTGTATCTTCTCAGGAGCTACATTAAGTCCACTTCTCTTTAAGGCAGCGATTAGAAAATCACGTAGGGCGGAGAGATCTGTATCTAATTCTCCCCATATTAACACGTCATCCATATAATGAAAAACCTTAAGGCCCTTATGAATATATGGAAAAAGGGCAGATTTAACAACCTCTTGACAAATAGTAGGACTATTATCCATGCCCTGGGGCAGTACCACCCATTCAAATCTATCGGCAGGGCTGGCATTATTAATAGAAGGAACAGAGAAAGCAAAACGTTTACAATCTTGTGGGTGTAAGCGAATAGAGAAAAAACAATCCTGTATATCAATAGCTATGACTGGCATTCCTGTGGGAATTGCGGAAGCAAGAGGCAAACCCCTTTGGGGGGAGCCCCAAACCTGCATGGTTTTATTAACTGCACAAAGATCTTGGAGGAGGCGCCATTTTCCTGAGCGCTTTTTAATCACAAAGACTGGAGTATTCTATGGTCTCTGAGAATGACGAATGTGTCCCACAGATAACTGCTCTTGGACGAGTTCTTTTAAAATTTCTAGCTTCTCCCTAGGCAAAGGCCACTGTTCCACACAGACAGGCTCATCAGAAAGCCAATGTAAGCGGGGAGTTCTGTTACGAACAGTGGCAGTTAGTATTGGGGGTGCTGGTTGGGTCTAGCACTCTCACAGGAGTGAGTGTGGTGTCCTGCAGAGGTGTCTGAGGATATCACTACATCTAAAGATTCCAGCAAGTCTCTTCCCAATAAATTGGTGCTTATATCAGCTATTAAAGGCTGAAAGCGTCCGGTAGTCCCTTCTGGATCTTCCCACACAAGGGAATCTCATGTGCAGAATGCCTGAGTCAATCTTCCAACACCATGTAAGCGTGGTCCTGGGAGGAGTTCTCAACTCTGGGGAACCTCTGCTTGTCTTAATATTGTCTTATCTGCTCCCATGTCAATCAAACACTTAAAAGGAATATTACCAATCTTTACTGTCATAGTTGGGTGACCCCTTTCTAAAACAGGGGTAGTCCATAAAATCTCAGGCTCCGAATTCGAGCTGTTCTCTTGCTCCAGCCAGTTATTTCTATGCTGGAAGTTCCCACATACCGCGGGTTCCTCCTTCTGCTCACCCTCTGTTATTGTTACTTGGCGTGGTGGGTGTAGCGACAGATTGGGTCCCAAGCTGGGCTTCTGTTTGTGGAAGAAGGGCACAGCACCAAGCGGGTGACCTGCTTCATTCCCTCTTGGGGGCGAGGCTAAGGGAAGCCCCACACCTAGTTTAAATCCCTGTTTACATTTGGCAGAGGCGTGCCGTTCCTATGGAACCTTGACCAACAATCTCTCCTCCAGTGAAATCCTTTCTGGCATCTGGGACAAGGCATTCGTGGTCTCTGGTTCCCTGTCTGGAGGCGGGGTTGCCCTGACTGGAGGTTGGGTCGCCCTGACTGGAGGCGGGGTCGCGGTCTATTTTCTGGACATTGGTTACGCCAATGCCCTTGGTGACCGCACTGAAAACAAGCCCCTTTTTGCTTATGCAAGGTAGCTGCATAGGCCTGTAACATAGGTCCTTGAAAAGAGCTTGATCTGAGATCCTGTGTAGCTAGAATCCAAGTATCTGGGTGTTCATTTCTAAGAGTGATACAGACCTGTTGAAAATGCGGAAGCATTCCATCCCAGACTATGGATCGCAGGAGGAGAAAACGAGCATCAGGATTATAAATCTTCCTTTCTAAACTTTACTGGACCCTGGAAATGAATTTAGCGAGGGATTCATCAGGTTCTTGTTGCAGGGAGAGAATGGGGGCTGAGGCTGCTCCCATGGGTGGTGTTAATCGCTCCCATGTTTTTAATGCACACAGGCGTACTTGATCAAAATATCCCGGTGGAAACTTGGCTTCCGCCTGTTGAATCCCTGTTTCTTATTGGCCTGTTCCAAACAATGCATCAAAATTACCCTCTGGCTGATTTTGAATATTTTTCCGTGATTGTTGTAAACATTCGTCGTGAAAGAATGCCTCCCATTGCAGGAAGAGGGGGCCTGGGAGCATAGCACGAGTCACATCCCTCCAATCTTGGGGGGTATTAAGGTTCTGAAGCAGGCCTTGTAAAATGGACCTGGTCCATGGGGCATGAATACCGTCATCCTTGATAGCCTGGCGTAGTTCCTTCAGGTCTGTGGCGGAATATGGATACCAGGCCTGAGGTTTTTGTCTATTGGGGACAACATTGACCGGAAATGTGTGGACTTGCTCTGATAAGTGTGTAGCAGTAGGAGGAGTAACCGAAGTGGAAGCTTCTGGACAAGTGGCCGAAGAAGTGGTTTTGGAGGCTACAGGAGAATTCGGACATGTGTCTGTCAAAACAGGGGTGGGCGAAGAAGCAGCCGTGGAGGCAGCAGGAGGTTCCGGATACATGTCTGCCAAAATGGGGGTGGCCGAAGAAGTGGCTGTGGAGTCCAAAGGAGAATTTGGACACGTGTCTGCCAAAATAGGGGCCTCAGGGCAAGATGCCAAAATAGGGGCCTCAGGGCAAGATGCAGAGGAATTAGGGTGGGTCAAGATAATGACAGGCCTTTGCTTCTTCTTGTTTTTAAGGTGCTGGTTAAGTTCTATGATCACTTCCTTTATCTCTTGGACCTCAGCCTCTAGGTCCTTAAGCCTTTTGAGTGGTTGCCCTATATATCCCTTAAAAGCTGCTATGATGATCAACAGGATATAAGGTGAAGCCCCGAGAAAAATGTCCCAGATATATAAAAATTGTATACTGGAAAAAGAATGCAGAATTTGGAAAAGATTTTCCATGGTGGAGAGATCTCAGGAAAACAATAAGAAAGAAAAAAAACTCACAGTGCCTTAACACAATATTGCAGATACCCAAAAGGTGTGTACTTATCTAAGATGTCTTCTTGTAAATCTGCTGCTTACGTGTCCCTGTTCCGGGCGCCAGATGCCAGGATAGCCTGAGGGTACTTCTTCCCAAGCTAGTGCTCTCTGGCTTGGAGAGAACTCAACTGGAGCCGATCTAGGCTGCTGCATGGGAGAGGGATCAGGAACTCGTGCCACAAACTTCCGCAGGAGATACACTCTGGAACTCTCAGAGCCGGAAAGCAATTTCCAAGTGTCTTTAATCAGAAGAGCAGCTGTTTTTATACTCTCCAAGTAGGGTGGAAACAGGATGTGATATAGAGAGGGTGGAGAGAAAAGTGACTGGTGAAAATCAGAGTGTGACAAGGAAGGGGCGGAACAGGCGAGAATCCTATCACTGAACCACCAATGCCCTGGAGGGAGTGCTTTATGTAAATGTAAAAGTGATTTATGTAAATAGACCAAAGCTTTGGATCAGTAAATCCCTATATAGGCATATGGTTAAGCAGAAGCCAGGGGGAGGTGGCATACTACCCAACACTGATTTTGCCAAAAGCAATCTAAGATTATAATGCATCCCTATCAAAACCCCAAGAGTATTTTCAACATAATTGAACAATTTGTCCAAAAAGTTGTATGAAACATGAATAGCCAAAGAACTTCTGAGAAAAAAAAAAGAAAAAACATAAAGGTTGTGTGCTCTCCAACTTAAGTTTATACTACAAAGCAATAGTAATAAAAACAGTATGATATTGAAATAAAAATGGATAATTTCATCAATAGAGAAAAATGGAAAGCCCAGAAATCAACCCACACACACACACACACACACACATATATATATATATATAACTACTACCTGGTATGTCACTAACATACGAAAACCATGGGGTAAAGAATGTCTCTTTAGTAAATGGTGCTGGGAAAATTAGACAGTCGCATGTAGAAATGTGAAACTAGACCACCACCTTAAACCATATGTAAGGCACACATGTTACAATGAGCAAGGGTTCAAGCCCTTGGTACCCACCTGCAGGGAGGAAAGCTTTGCAAGTGGCGAAGCAGGTCTGTAGGAGTTTCTTTGTCTCTTTCCCTCTCTATCTCCCACTTCCCTCTTAGTTTCTGACACTCTCTACCCAATAAATAAATAAATATAATAAAATATTTTTTAAAAGACTCAACCTCATGGCATGGGAAATGAAAAGAAAGGTAAATAAATAGGTTTACATGGAACTAAAAATCTCCTGCATATCAAAAGGAAAACACATGAACACGAGAGAGAGGGGGTCTGGAGCAAAGAGGAAACACAAATCTTTATTTGCGCTGACACCTCAGAGTTGGGTGCTAGAGAGGCAGGTTGGGCCACGTGAAGGTAGTGAAAATGGCCGCCTCACGCAGTAACCTTTGCTGCATCTGAACACTGAAGTGAAGCACTGGCAAGAGAGTGAGGTGCAAAAGAAGAAGGGCTTTTATAGGAGTAGCTTTCGTGAGAATGGGAAGGGGGAGGAGTAACCATAGCACTCCAGGATAGGATAATAACTCTCATGAGAATGGGAGGGGGAAGGAGTAATCAAAGCACTCCAAATATTGCGGGGATATAGACAATGCCCTGAGGGCACAACATGGCTGAACAGGCACTCCAATAATGTCCCAACTCTCACAGGAACTAGCAGTAGCCTGAGGGGACAACATGGCAGATGTGACTGCATCGGCACAATTTCCCAGCATCTCCCCCTTTCCTTTTATCTAATTGCCAGGGCAATAGTGTGTAAAGTCTATGAACTACTCAGGGTCAGTCTATGAAAAACCAGCAACGTGAAGGGAAGGAAGCTGCTGTAAAATTGTCTAAAGTGTCCAAAGGGTATACCAGCAAGTCCGATAGAAGTCTCAGTCCAAAGTAGCGACTAGGGGGAGAAATGGCAGGGGATGAAATGCTGCATGAGGAAGGTCAGCCTCTGAAATTCTGCTTTTCTGTAGATTGTGAGCTGGAACTGCCAAAATGTGACAGGCAAAGCTGAAGCAGGAAAGGCAGACAGGCAGTAAAAAAGTTCAGTCCTTGGAGTCTGTGAATCAGGTTCTTCAGATCGCATCAGGTGACATCTAGGGTTTCGGGGGGGGTATGCCACTGTAGTCGTGCCATCTAATGGGTGATATCAGGGTGTGCAGGGGTCCAGATGGTTTTTCTAGGATTCCTGTGGAAGAAACACAAACAATCTGCTTCTCGTGGTTAGCAGGGCATCTGATTTGAATGCTTTATAGAAAAAGAGGTTTGATGCCTTAGCCAACTGAGTGTTGGGGGATGTATCTTTCCTATTCATTTATTATTATATATTCATGGGGAAAAAGAACTTATCTTTTAACAAAGACTCTAAGGTGTGGGGAAGAGGGAACTATCTTATCCCTTTTTTTTGTATCTTGCCTTTTATTGCCCTAGTTGTTTTATTGTTGTAATTATATTGTTGTTATTGCTGATATTGTGGCTGTTGGATAGAGCGGAGAGAAATGGAGAGAAGAGGGGAAGACAGGGGTAGAGAAAGACACCTTTCTCTGCTTCACCACCCGTGAAGTGATTCCCCTGCAGATGAGGAGCCGGGGGCTCAAACTGGGATCCTCAAGCCAGTTCTTGCACTTAGCACCACCTGCGCTAAACCCGCTGCGCCACCGCCTGATTCCCAGGAACTATCTTTTAACATAAACTCTATGGCCATGTCAATAGCAGCCTTGAGGGCACATGTGGCTCCCCACATGTCCCCCTGTCTTATATCATGTTTTGATGTTTGGCGGACTTTGTTTTGTGGTAGGGTGGACTGTGCCTCTCTTAGGTTGGGGATCAGCCTTCCGTCTTACCCATCATTGGAACACCTGGTCATTTTTGCCCAGTAGTACTAGGTGCCCTGTCTTACATTGACTGGATAGCGCTAATTTCATCTTACCTGTCATTGGCTAGCCAGCCCTCTACAGGGTGGACGTTCTGATGGAGGGGGGCAAATCCTCCACAGCAACTCAATATTCTGCCATGTCCATCCTATGAGAGTGATTTTATATAGGTTGCATCTTTATGGCATCAATCTGTTGCCGCAAACAGGCCATGAGCTTGTTAAGAATTATAGGACCGTGGTTTGGGAGGTGTCACAGTGGATAAGGTGTTAGACTCTCAAGAGTGAGGTCCCAAGTTTGATCCTTGGCAGCACATGTACCAGAAAGATATGTGGTTCTTTCTCTTTCCTCCTCTCTTTCTCATTAATAAATAAATTAAAATGTTGAAAAAAAGAATTATAGGACCTATTTTGAGCAGAAGAAGTAAAACAAGCTAGGGTCCAGCAACAAAGGGTAGACAGGTAAGGAAGGGGGAATGTATCCATTGGTATGAAGAGGTGGGATCATATCTTAAGTCTAAGGGAAGCAGTCAGTGGATGTGATGTCTAGGGGAACAGCCATTTGTCTTTGGGGTAGTAAAGGATGTCTGTGGCACGGGTGATGTTATAAAGGGAAACATCTTTAAATTGTTGGTTGACAAAGGCAGGCCTATGGTGGCAAGACAAGATGCCCCAGTTAAGTGTACAAGATTATGTGAATGTTGTTAATTCATATAGGTTGGATATGGAGGAACTTCTTACAGTTTAATACCTTACCATATGAACAGATGGTTCCTCATATGAAGGCTTGATAACTGTAATCATTTACTTGTGAAAAATATAAAACTTGTAACAAGTTAGAGGTTTACTATAATTGAGTTTGGACTATAAACAGACTCAGGTTACTTAGAGAGTTAACGCATGTTAGTGACAATGGTTTTAACATTTAGAGTACTCTGAGCAGATGGGTCATACAAAAATTTTTGGTCATTCAACACACTCACTCACAAAACACAACTGGCCAGTCATAACATAAGATATTCATGGAAGGGGTAGGAGAGAGGGCTCTGTGAGTCAACTTTTGTAGGTTCTGCCATGTCATATTATGGATCCTGGGATGTATCCTGCATCTAGTCCTCTTGTGTTTCTTGTTCTTCAGGGATAACAGTGCCATCATGAGGGTATTGTCGGACATGGCGGGCAGGAACCCAGACAGGTTTAGAGTAATTATGTGGGAAAATGCATGCAAACCTTTTCCCATGGTCAATAGAGGGTCAAGCCCTTTCCAAATTTTATCAAGTGGATCTTTCCATTTGATCTTAATATGTTGGGTAGTATGCCACCTCCCCCTGGCTTCTGCTTAACCATATGCCTATATAGGGATTTACTGAACCCATTCAAAGCTTTGGTCTATTTACATAAATCACTTTTACAGTTACATAAAGCACTCTCTCCAGGCCATTGGTGGTTCAGTGATAGGATTCTCGCCTGTTCTGCCCCCTCCTTGTCACACTCTGATTTTCACCAGTCACTTTTCTCTCCACCCTCTCTATATCACATCCTGTTTCCACCCTACTTGGAGAGTATAAAAACAGCTGCTCTTCTGATTAAAGACACTTGGAAATTGCTTTCCGGCTCTGAGAGTTCCAGAGTGTATCTCCTGTGGAAGTTAGTGCGGCACGAGTTCCTGATCCCTCTCCCACGCAGCAGCCTAGATCGGCTCCAGTTGAGTTCTCTCCAAGCCAGAGAGCACTAGCTCGGGAAGAAGTACCCTCAGGCTATCCCGGCATTAATAGATGGGAGAGTAGATGTTGTTTGCCAGTGAAAAATAATAGGAGGTAAGTCTGAGTTATTGTAAATATTAAAGAGATTTAACGTAGTTAAGGCTTTTGCTAGCTGGATATTGGGGGGGGTACATTCCTCCTTTATCTTTATTTAATTGAGCCTTAAGGGATTGATGGGCCCTCTCAACAATGCCTTGTCCCTGTGGATTATAGGGAATGCCTATGGTATGAGTAATGTTCCAGAGGGTACAAAAATCTTTAAATTGTTTGCTGGTAAATGCAGGTCCATTGTCAGTTTTCAGTTGAAGAGTTAAGCCCATCACAGCAAAACAGGAGAGCATATGGCTTATAAGCTTTTTAGAGCTTTCTCCTGTCTGAGCTATTGCCCACATAAATTTAGAAAAGGTATCAATTGAGACAAACACATATTTTTGTTTGCCAAAGTTTGGTATGTGGGTGACATCAGTTTTCCAAATAGCATTAGCTTTTAAGCCTTGGGGGTTAACACCAAGAGTCTGAATAGCAGGTGTTTTTATGAGACTTGCACAGGACGAGCCTGTAGCTAGGATATGTTTTAACTGTGGTAAAGGAACATCAGGAAATCGAGCTCAAAGGCCTCTAAGATTAACATGGGTTAGAGAATGGAAATCAGCAGGATCAGAGACAGAGAATAGGAGAGCTGCTGTGGAGGCAAGGCGGTCAGCTGCAGCATTCCCTTCAGACAGGGAACCACGAAGAGGGCTGTGGGAACGAAGGTGCTGAATATATAGTGCGTGGGTTCGAGAAGAGAACATAGAGGCAATTTGAATCAAGAGAGGGGTAAGTGGGTTGTCATCAATTTTCACATTAGAACGAGCAAGCCATGGAAGTAAGTTAACAGTATACACACTGTCAGAAAAAAGGTTGAAGGATTCTGGTACAGCTTTTAATGCAAGGAAAACAGCATAAAGTTCTTTGTACTGAGGGGAATTCTCAGGAAGCTCAGTAAAGAGAGGGTTAGGGGGTTGTTTGTCTGGGTAATATATGAAGGCAGCAGCTCCCTTTTTTCCACCATCAGTGAAGACTGTAGGAGCAGAAGGAATGGGATCTCGAGAGAAAAGTTTAGAAGCTAGTAGAGGCAAAAGAGGTAAAGAAGCTATCAATTTATTAGAAGGAAAATGGTTATCTATTTGTCCTGGAAACCCCATGAAGCTTATGGCAAAGCGGGAATGATGGCATATGATCCACTCTGTATCTGTGAGAGAAAAGGGCAGAATAATTAAATCCAGTTCTTTCCCGAAGACCTGCACAGACCTATTTCTCCCTTGGTGAACCATGAATGCTAATGCGTCTATCTCAGTGAATAGTCGTGGAGCTCGTCCTACTGGCGTGTGAAGCCACTCAAGAACCTCATGGTCTTGCCACAATGCCCCTACTACTGTGGGGGTAGAGTTGAAGATTAGAAGGTTTACCGGAGAGGAGGGGGTGAATCGAACAAGGTGCATGTCCTGGAGGGCCTGGTTAACCCTTTCTAGTGCCGAGTAGGCCTCGGGAGTTAACCTACATTTTGAGGAGGGCTGTTTTTTTCCTTTCAACAGGTCAAACAGTGGTTGGAGGCATCTTGTAGGCAGATAGAGATACTGCCTAAGCCAATTTAAATTTCCTAGAAAACTTTGTAAAGAAGCAAGAGTAAGGTTAGAACGAAAGGTGACATTAGGTTTTAAGGCACGAATTTGCGTTAAAGAAATCTCTGAACCTAAAAAAGATATTGGAGGAATTAGCTGTATCTTCTCAGGAGCCAAATTAAGGCCACTTTTCTTTAATGCAGGAATGAGAAAATCACGTAAGGCATAGAGATCTGTATCTGATTTTCTCCATATTAATAAGTCATCCATGTAATGAAAAACACTAAGGCCCTTATGAATATATGGAAAAATGGCAGATTAACAGCCTCTTGACAAATTGTAGGACTATTGGCCATGCCCTGGGGCAGCACCACCCATTCAAATCTGTCAGCAGGGCTGGCGTTATTAATAGAAGGACCGGAGAAGTCAAAATGTTTACAATCTTGACTGGAGGCGGGGTTGCCCTGACTGGAGGCGGGGTTGCCCTGACTGGAGGCGGGGTTGCCCTGACTGGAGGCAGGGTTGCCCTGACTGAAGGCGTGGTCACAGCTTATCAGGACATTGGTTATGCCAATGTCCTTGGCGACCGCACTGAAAGCAGGCCCCATTTTGATTACGTGGGGTAACTGCATAAACCTGTGTCATAGCAGGTGCCCCATAATTGCCTGATGTAAGTTCCTGTGTCACTAAAATCCATTTATCTGGGTGTAGGTGTTTAAGACTAAGGCATGCCTGACGGAACTGTGGTATCATGCCATCCCAGACAATAGAACACAGGAGGAAAGAGAGGATTTCAGGATTATAAACCTTTCTCTCTAAGGTTTGCCTCACCCTTGAGATAAAATTTGCTAAGGCTTCATCAGTGTTTTGGAGAAGAGAGTTAATAGGGACTGAGGAATCTACATTGGTTGGGGTCACCCTTTCCCATGCTTGTGTTGCGCAGATGTGTACCTGTTCAAAATAACCAGTTGGAAACAGCTTCTGCCTGCTGAGTTCCTGATTCAAACACTCCTGCTCCAAACAAAGCATCAAAATTCCATTCTACCTGTTTATTACTATTTTCCTGCGATTGTCTAGAGCATTCATCATGGAAGCATGCCTTCCATTGTAGGTAGAGGGTGTCTGGGAGTGCAGCACAAGCCAGGTCTTTCCAGTCCTGGGGGTTGTTAAGGTGCTGGTAAAAACTCCTTAAAATGGACTTAGTCCATGGAGCATGAATTGCCTCCTCCTTCACGGCTTGTCTGAGTTCGCTGAGCTCTTTGGAGGAGTATGGATGCCACACCTGAGGATTTTTTTCTAGTTGGGGCCACATTTACCGGGAAGGTGTGGATTTGGTTCGATGACACTGGGGAGAGATCTACGGAAGTGGAAGGTGCTGTAGTGGCAGGGGACACTGAACACTTATCTACAGGGATGGAGCTCTTGGGGTGGACTGCACATGGTTTAAAGTCTTTAAATGCTGAAAAAATATCCTTTAACTCTCCTATCTCAGCCACAAGGTCTCTTAATGATGACGTATCAGCAGGGGGCAGAGTCAGAGAACTGGAAGCCTCAGAGGAAGCAGGGGCGGGGCCAGAGAAGCAGAAGCCTCAGGAGAAGCTGAACCCAGGGTGGCAGGGGGTGGGGCCAGAGAAGTGGAAGCCTCAGGAGAAGCTGAACCCGGGGCAGCAGGGGGTGGGGCCAGAGGAGGAGCTTCCGAACACGTGTACTTGTCTTTGGGAACGGAATTTTTGGGTCTAACCACTGATCGCTTAGGGCATCTAAGTCTTAAGCACATGTTCTTTAACTCTCGTATCTCAGCCTCAAGGTCGCTTATCCTCATGGCAGACCACATTGTACATATCTTGTAAGTGGCAATTATAGCTATGAGAACCCACGGTGTAGCAAAAATTAAAGTGTCTCTGAGAGTGAGAACCTGTCCTCGGAGAGAAGGAAATAATGTCTGGGACACCTCCTCATAAAACGAAAAATATCCCATGGTGAGGAGAAACACAGGGCCACAGAGTCAGGCGGCTGCCACTTACCTGTGTCTGGGCGGCTTTTCTGGACCTCAGGCTGGCACCAGATGTTGTTGTGTGCGGGCCATGGAGAAGACAGAGAGGGGTTCCATGTTGGTATACGTGAGACCCTTTCTGTTTCATTTGGTTTAAATCCCCCCTACTTAACACTATTCTATTTACATAATCACTTCATTCTATTTACTGTTAACAAGTTCCACCCTCCCTCCAGGGCATTTGTAGTTCAGTGATAGGATTCTCGCCTAATCTGCCCTCTCCTTGTCACACTCTGATTTTTACCAGTCACTTTTCTCTCGACCCTCTCTATGTCACATCCTGTTTCCACCCTACTTGGCAAGTATATGTAAAGACAGCATTGTGAGTTTTACTTTACTTTGAGTTTAACTTAGCTCGTCTTAGATTGTGCTGCGTCCTGCATGAATAAAGAGATACTGCCTACAGCTCAACCATAAGTCCCTGGTCGTCTGTTACCCGCCCGTGAAGTCAGCCCGGCGAAAACAACATAACCTATCGAAAACAACATATGGCGCCCGAACAGGGACTGAAATAAGCCCTGAAACATGGACCGGCATCAACGTGGGACCCTACCCACCCATCGTCCAGATAAGTAAACTTGGCTACCCATCCACCATGGGTTGCCTTTCTACTTATGAAGAGGTTTGCCAAAGCCTCTACTGTTTAATCATGAGACAGTTAGTCTGTCTCTGGAACATTTTACTCTGGGCCACATTTTGGTTCCCTGACCGGGAACTTTGGTTTCTTATGACTGGGATCATAGAGCTTGGGAGATGCACGGAGATTTCTCCTTGGACTTTCTGGATTCCCTCTCCCATGTTTCCTGAGGAAAAGGACTACATTTTGCTCCGGGCCACAATTTGGTTCTTTATGACTGTGATCGTAGACCTTGGGATATGCATGGGGATTTCCACTGGGACTTTCTGGACTTCTTCTAGAATGTTCCCCATGGAGAAGGACTACTCTAATTTGAAGAGCATTCTCCAGTACCCTGGCAGTTCCCAAGTGTGGAGACACGTGGTTAGTTCTACTCTCCTGATTGGATTCTTTCTTCGATGGGAAGACACTTTGAAAAATGGGTGCCTGAAGCAATCCAGCAGGAACAGTCCGAAGCACCCTAAATGGAATTTCGAGGAGCTTTTTGAACTAGGTCGCCCTCCGGGGATTCTTAATCCTACATGGTGAGATCTTGATAATCTGGTTCAAGTTGCGTTTCATAAGAGAATGATTTGAATGACTGAATTTTTGTTTGACATTGACTTAAAAAAAAAATGCTGGACACAGCCATGATTTCTAGAGACATCCAGAAACAATCCAAAAAATTGATTTTTTTCCTCCTTTGATTTCTCTTTTATGTCTTGACATGAATCTGAAACGTTTAATCCTGAAAACTGTATGAGTTATGGGTGGGGCAGATAGTGCAATGATTATGTTAATTATTCTCATGCCTGAGGCTTTTAACCGTGGTTCTTCTGTTTACCTTTCCATATTTTATTGAGTTTAAACTGTTTAAACAAACCTTAAAATCATACTAGAAAGGACTTCCAATTATAATGGAGTTATCAATTATAGTAAACTTCTAATCTGCTACAAGTTTTGTTTGACAAGTAAGTGAATTTCAGCTGTCAAGTATTCACATGAAAAAGCATCTACTCAAATGAAATTCCCGGAAATCCATTTGGACCCCTGTTCTCTGACATCGCCCCCGGAAACCAATGATGAGACCTGGCACGACCTGAAGAAACAGATTCACAGACTCAAAAGATCACTCTCTACAGAAAAGCAGAATTCTGGTGGCCGACATTCCCCATCAAGACAGACGTACAGCGTTTCATCCCTTGGCATTTTCTTCTGTGGTCAGCTACTTTGGACTGACACCTCCATCGGACTTACTGGTACACGCTGCTGTGTTTCTCGAAGACTAACTTCAGCCAATTGCCTTGAGACTTTATAGACCATGTCCCCTCGCCTGCAGGCTCTGTCCCAGAGGCAGAAAACTCCCCCTCCTTATTAGGTTATGCCCACAGAGACATGAAGTGCCCCAAGAGGCAAGAGATGCCCACAGAGGCAGGAAACTCCCTTTGAGGCAAGAGATGCCCCCAGAGGCATGAAGCATTCCCAGAGGCAAGAAATGCCCCTTCACCTGCTATGCCTTGCCCTTTAAGGCAAGAAAAGCTCCCCTTGGCATCACACTGGTTATTGCTGCTCGCCCATTTTGTTTTCCATGTCTTATGCCAGTTATTTTGAAAACGCCTGTACGATATACGTTTCTGTTCACCCCACAATGGCCATTAGTTAAAAAGAAAGGGGGAATTGTTGGTATACATGAGACCCTTTCTGTTTCATTTGGTTTAAATCCCCCCTACTTAACACTATTCTATTTACATAATCACTTCATTCTATTTACTGTTAACAAGTTCCACCCTCCCTCCAGGGCATTTGTAGTTCAGTGATAGGATTCTCGCCTAATCTGCCCTCTCCTTGTCACACTCTGATTTTTACCAGTCACTTTTCTCTCGACCCTCTCTATGTCACATCCTGTTTCCACCCTACTTGGCAAGTATATGTAAAGACAGCATTGTGAGTTTTACTTTACTTTGAGTTTAACTTAGCTCGTCTTAGATTGTGCTGCGTCCTGCATGAATAAAGAGATACTGCCTACAGCTCAACCATAAGTCCCTGGTCGTCTGTTACCCGCCCGTGAAGCCAGCCCGGTGAAAACAACATAACCTATCGAAAACAACAGTTCCAGAGTGAAAAGAAACACAAATCTTTATTTGCGCTGGCACCTCAGAGTTGGGTGCTAGAGAAGCAGGTTGGGCCACATGGAGGTAGCAAAAATGGCTGCCTCATGCAGTAACCTTTCCTGCGTCTGAACACTGAAGTGAAGCACTGGCAAGAGAGCGAGGTGCTGAAGAAGAATGGCTTTTATAGGAGTAGCTTTCGTGAGAATGGGAAGGGGGAGGAGTAACCATAGCACACCAGGATAGGATAATAATTCTCATGAGAATGGGAGGGGGAAGAAGTAACCAAAGCACTCCAAATATCGCGGGGATATAGACAATGCCCTGAGGGCACAACATGGCTTAACAGGCACTCCGAGAATGTCCCAACTCTTGTGGAACTAGCAGTATCCTGAGGGGACAACATGGCAGATGTGACTGCATCGGCACAATTTCCCAGCAAAATGGGAGAAGATATTTTCACATTACAGATTCAATGAGCAACATATATCAAATATCTGTGCAGAATTGGTACAAAACTACAAAAAAAAGTAAAAATAACCCAATAAAAATGGGCCAAAGAACTAATCAGACAGTTTCTTTAAAGAAGAGTTATACATGTCCCACAGACACATGAAGAAATGTTCTACTCCATGTATCACCAGAAAACTACAAATTAAAATTACCCTGAGATAACATCTTACACCTGAAATAATGGCTTACATTAACAAACTAGGTCCATCCAAGACCGGCCGAAAAATTCATGTTATGTGAAATAAGTCAGAAACAGAAGGATGAATATGGGATGATCTCACTCTCAGGCAGAAGTTGAAAAACAAGATCAGAAATGAAAACACAAGTAGAACCTGAAATTTAATTATCATATTGCACCAAAGTAAAAGACTCTGGGGTGGGAATGGGTGGGTGGGGAGTATACAGGTCCATGAAGGATGATAAATGACATAGTGGGGGTTGTATTGTTTAATGGGAAACTGGGGAGTGTTATGCATGTACAAACTATTGTATTTACTGTTGAATGTAAAGCATTAATTCCCCAATAAAGAAATTAAAAAAAAACTAGCAAATGATAGGTGTTGGAGAGTTGGTAGCAAAAGGGAACTCTGTTACATTGCTGATGGGAATGCAGACTGGAGCAGCCCCTTTGGAAGACTGCATGGGAAGTCCTTAAACAAATAAAAATGACATTACTTTATGATCCAGTGATCAAGCATTTATTCAGAGGACATCCATGCACTAATTTGGAGGGACATATGCACTCTTCTGTTCATAACTTCATTATTCATAATAGCCAAAGAGTGGAAGCAGCCTAAATGTCCATCAACAGAAAACTGGCTACTGAAATTACAGGATATATATGATCCATGGAATATTTCTCTGCAACCAATTAAGATGGTATTGTGGGGGACCAGGTGGTGGCATATCTGGTTAAACACACATGTTACAATATAAAATGTCAGGGTTTGAGCTACTACTCCCCACTTGCAGGAGGAAGCCTTCACCTAGAGGTGAAACAGGTCTGCAGATGTCTGTCTTTCTCCTTTCCTACCTCCTCCTACCCTCTCAATTTCTCTCCTATCAAACTAAACAAAAAATAGAAAGAAAAATAATAAAAAGGATAAATGGCCACCAGAAGCAATGGATTCATATTCTTGCACCAATACCCAGAAATAACCTTGGTGACAATTTAAAAAAAAAAAGATGATATTGTGTCTTTTGGGACAAAATGAATGGAACTGAAGGTGACTGTGCTTAGCAAAATAATTAAAGAGATGAATAACAACTACTGGATGGTTTTTACTCATATGTGGAATTTAGAGATTTGATACTTATGAACTCAAAAACGGAAGAAAAAAACAGAAGTAAGAAAATTGTTTCTAAGACTTGTGAGAACTATGGCAGTTATCTTTGGGAGGTGGGAGGGTAGGGATACAGAATTTTGGTCATGGGTGTGATATGGAACTATGGGTCCCACATCATCTTATAACCTATTAATCACAAATGAAAAAAAGGAAATAAATTATCTGGCAGGTGGGATGGCAGACAAAACAATACTAACCCTAAAATGATTCGTGTGCATATCTGAATTTCACTTCTCTTGCAATGAGATCCCACTCAAGGCAAAAAGTGGATATACTTAGTGATTTCAGGGATGGAAGGAATCTGAGCTCGGCCTGTTAATTAGGCTGTTCTTAATTATAGTCATTCTTCATGCTAAGAAACTGGAGGGAAAGCAAGGAGAGTGAGGGTTTTATTTTTAACAACTACACTTTCTGTGAAAAGTGTGGCCCCCACTTACAGCAACAAATGGAGTCTGTGCCAAGGAGATGGGACTGAACTATTAAGTGCAAATAATTAGGCCCTTAGTTCCTGGAGTTGGGAAAAGGAGCTCTCTGTGCAGCACAGGGGTGGAGAGAGTACCATTCATTTTGAGTTTTTCATCATTTAAAATGATAATTAGTGAAAGATAATATGCCTCAGTAGCCAATTTCGCCTCTGATTATTTGCTTGAATATGGTAATTGTGTGGTTTTGTTTTGCTCTCTCTTCAACACGCTTCCTAAAGTCCTTGTAATGTTTAGGGGGCTGGGGGACTTGTTATTATCTCTGAAAGTAACCATGGAAATATATAATTAGACATTGTGCAGGCTAGAACGACCTAGGTTGCAGAAAGTCTCTATAGCACAATGCACTGGCTATGCAAGAGCTTTCTCCTAGGGTCGGGGGCTTCATTTTCCCACAGACTCAATAGTCTTCTCCTGTGAGACTGTGAAAGATCCCTGGATCATGCAACAGGAGAATATTTTTGTGTTCCTGGCACTGTCATGTCTGCAAAGTGTTCTGTTTCTTTGGAAATGAGGTTTTGTGTGTGTGTGTGTGTGTGTGTGTGTGTGTGTGTGTGTGTGTGTGTGTGTGTAACTTGGTGATTCCAAGCGTAATGCTAAATGCTTGCATTTGTACTGCTTTGCACTCCATTGCAAGTGACAGATTCCCAAAAAATTTCTTTACATTTGGATTGTTTAGTACTTAAAAGGTAGAAGTGAGGGTTTTGTTTTTGCTAAGATGTGTCTTTCTCTCTTTTTATTATTAGTAAATTAATACTCATTTACAAAATTACATGTCATCAGCAGTATACTTGCACACCATTCCCCCAATCAGAGTTCTGAATCCCCAGTCTCCCCTCTGTAAGCCACCACAGTTCCCCTGAGGTTGTAGACATGGGCCAACCATCACCTCTACAACTGTTTACATTTGTATATAATTGCCCCTTTTTGTTCCAGGTCTAGTCCTCTCTTCCCCTCCAGGCCACTCATGGCACCTTCACTGCATCCAAATTTCCTTCTCATTTTCTTCCTCTCTCTCTCTGGGTGCTGATGGAGCTGGAGTTCAGAGCCCTCTTACCTCTTCCTACTATCAATTCTCCCCCACTGGGAATATAGATCAAAATTAGTTTGGGTGTGTAGAAGGTGGAAAATCTGGCTTCTGTAATTGCTTCTCCCCTGGACATGAACTTTGGCAGATTGATCCATACCCTCAGATTGTTTCTATCTTTCCCTACTGGAGTAGAGCTCTGGAGAGGTGAGGTTGCCCTCCCCATACTGGTGAGGTCCTCTGCCCAGAGAAATTAAGACAGAACCATGGTAGCATCTGCAACTTGGTGTCTGAAAGGTGGCTGTACATTAAGTGAAACAAAATGGTTAATGAACAGGAACCAAAAAGTAAAAACAGAGCAGATGAAATTGTTTGTTGTAGAGTGGAAGAAAACTAGAAAGCCCAATTTAGGCATGTTTCTAGGGGCCCACAACTATGGTAGATTTTTTTTGAGTTTGATAGTTAGCATTAAGTTGGATAAGAATATTGTCTGGAGAAAAAATGGTGTCAGAGTAGAGAAACAGGCTTGAAAGTTGTATTAGGGCAGTAAGTAGCTCTCATTCTTGAAAAATTTCTGTGGATAAAATAAACCATTTATCTCCATCCACTCAATCCAGGGATGTATATAGAGAGAGCACTAGATCCTGTGTAACCTCTAAGCCCCTAGTGGCCTGAGCTCACAGCTCCAACATGTCTTTATTCTCTATGTCATGTGTACAAAAGAAAACCAAAAGGCATGCCTGCATTGCCTTGTTGTATTGCACAAAATATCAGTGAAACACAGTGGATCTCAGCTTCAATAGATCTGGGTTATAGAAACTATTTGAAAATCTAGAAATAAACACTCAATCCAGAAAGATGGCTCATCATCAAGCTCCCAGTCCTTCATGGTAGAAAAAAGAAGATAGAATTCAAATAAAGTCTTCAACCCCCAAATAAAGCATAGACAGGGATTCTAGGATTTCATCCAAGGCTTAGTGCAATGCCAGTAAATGGCCTCTGTGAAAAATAAGACAAGATCAGCTACTTTCAGATAAACCCAAGACACAGCACAGAGTGCTTTCAGCAATCTAAATGTAGCCTGCTTTCCCAACTACCTCACTTCATCCCCCTCCATGTCCTTCCTGCACCCTGTTTTTGTCATATACAACTTCTGTTGTTTGTTTTAATTTTTTATTTATAAAAAGGAAACACTGACTAAATGATAGGATAAGAGGGGAACAACTTCACACAATTCCCAACACCAGAACTCTATATCCCATCCCCTCCCCTGATAGCTTTCCTATTCTTTAACCCTCTGGGAGTATGGATCAATTTCTGTTTTTTAAAAAGTAATAATTTTAGTTTCATTCATGTGAAACAGAGAGTTTCTAATGAGAGGGAAAAAGCCTGAGAAGCACTCTAGTTCCTAGGACTCTGGAGATCAAATCAATAGGCTTGGGAAAGCCAGTCCTGAGCACAACCAAATGAACTATTTCTCCAATGGTAACACAGTGAAATTCATGCTGTTTCTAGAATATGATAAATTTGTTGACACTTCTGAAACTGTGTGCTTTTCCCTTGTGTGTTTTCATCTTATTTGCATATGGAACTATTCATCACTGCTTAAAACAAAATGAAAGTATCAACTCCTCTAGAGAACATCTGGGGGGGCGGGCAGTGGTGCAACTGTTTAAGCACACATTTTACAATGTGTAAGGTCCCAGGCTCAAGTCATGGTCCCCACCTGTAGGGGTAAAGTTTCACGAGCGATGAAGCAGGTCTACAGATGTATCTCTGTCTCTCACTAACTCTATTTTCTGCTTCACTCTCAATTTCTGGCTGTCTCTATCAAAGAAAGAAAGAAAGAAGAAAGAAAGAAAGAAAGAAAGAAAGAAAGAAAGAAAGAAAGAAAGAAAGAAAGAAAGAAAGAAAGAAAGAAAGAAATTTGGGGGCAGGCAGTGGTGTACCTAGTTAAGTACACACACTATAGTGCACAAAGACCCAGGTTCAATCCCCAGGTCCCCAGGTTCTGCGCTCTATCTCTCTTTCTCTCTCTCTCTCCCTCTCTCTCTCTCTCTCTTTCTCTCTATATTCCATCAATTTCTATCTGTCTGTACTAAATAATAAAATTTAAAAAGGAAACATCCCCAGGCTGGGTCAAATATAGTTCCTTAGTGTTCCCAACGACAGTCTACATTTCTTCCAACATTGTAATTACCTAAAAGAATAAATATTCAATAAATGTTTGATATCCATACCATTACCAATGACCATGAAAAGGCTGAAAATTCAACTCTGGTTTAAAGTCTGAAAATATCCAGTGGCCACCTCTCAACTGTAGTCTCAGTCTGTTTTGTGTGTGATGAAGTTGACATTTGAATGGCATCATTCTATCTTCAGTTTCTCAGTGGCTTCTAGTGATAGGAGGGGGAAAGAATTTATATATTTATGTCTTTCTCCACAACAGAAAAGTTAAGCTTTTCCACCCACACAGTTGTTCCAGATCTGTTTCCTAACTTCTTCTTTTTATAATTTAATTTTTGTATTTGTGATTAATAGTAGGTTACAAGACTGTAAGATTACAGTGTATATAGCTCCACACCATACCCAGCACCATAGTTTGAGAATCATACTTCCTGTCATCAATGTGTTGTGGAAAATAAAGTGACAGGTAGAAATAAAGGCACAAAGTAGAACAACACAAAATAGGATGTTAGTACCTTTCCTACTTAGGGAAAAGGCTGCATTGATATAATGCTCTGATTTTCTTTCTTTCTTCTTTTTATCTCAATCTCATTTCGCACTATATATTTATGTCTACTTTATATTCCTTGCTTAAGTTAATGAAATTACTTTATATCCAGCTGCCATGGATACAAATCTATGTTACTGACACTTAGACCTGATATCTCCAAACCAGTGCCCACAAATTCTGAATTTGCATCTTTGCAATGATGTCAAGAGCTGCCTAAATGTAACACATAACAAAACCCTTCAGTTCTTTCCAAGTAAACACACAACTTTTCCTCAGCAGAAATAACAACTATCTAGTAGAAGGAGTACACATGTGAAGAAACTTAGCTGGTGGCCTGGTCCCTGAGATAAGATGTGTTCCAGGGTGGAGAGAAGGTTACCACAGTCAGTCACCATGAAGTTGATTTTAAGAGGTCAGGTGGGGACACACACATATGACTTCCGAGCTGGGACAATATCAATAGTGTGCCCCTCATTCTCCCCAAGCTTCAAGGATTTAATTTGTAAAATTTATGCATATTATAACATTGTTCAGAAAAAAAAACAGGTGATAATACATTTCACAGAATATATTTCTAGGGAAGAAAAAATCAGGTTAAGGGTGCTGGAAGCTATCATTATCCCAACGGCATAATGTCAGGTAGATTCTTTTGCTGCCGTAAGATACTGAATTAATTCCAGTTATCCTGTGAAAAATCTCCAAGCTCTCGGGGCAGTAGGCAGACATTATGGGTGACCCCTGTGGCAATCCAACACTCTTCTTCCTGTGATCAGGAATCTCCAAAATATCTATACTTTGCCTTAAAGTCTAGATATTTTGGAGATTTTGTGATAATGGTACAGAGCCTGAAATACAGTCCTCATGGTTTATTAGCCAAAGGAATGGACCTTGTAGACATATAAAATATTCTGTAAACATAGATGCAAAATTAACAATCAATAGGATTTCTAATGACAAGTATCAGGAAGTCTGGGATCAGAAAACTTCTACAACAATCTAAACCATATGAACTATGAGAAAATCCTATTGAGGGACTGAGTGGTGGCATACCAGGTTGTGTGCATGTCACAATGCACAAGGGCCCCACCTACAAAGGCAAAGCTTTGTGAGTGGTGAAGCTGTGATGCAGGGTTCTCTCTCCTTCTCTATATCTCTCATCCCCTTGATTTATGGATATCTCTATCCAATAAATAAAGATAATAACATTTTTGAAAAAGAAAAAAATAAAATATTATTGATGCTAACTTGAGATTACCCATTCAGATTATATTTCCCATAAACCACTTGCTCAGTAAACACCAATTAGATTAATTCAAGAACTCCTAATCCTCCCACCATCCATTATGCACCAGAGAAACAGCTACTATAAAAACAGTCAGCTGTACTGTATATATGTCCTCTCCTTCCCAATACACTGCAAATTGCTAGAGGCAGGACCAAGGTATCTATTTCTGAGTACTCTTCTTGTTTTTTACAAAGCTTTTTAAAAGAAAGTCATCTTAACTGTGTTAATTATTTGGAAGTGGATTGACCTAACCTCTACTCCTTGACTTATCCTGTCCAGAAATAATCTTATGTTTGAGGTGACAGTGAAGAGTTTTGAAGAAAAAAGTGACATCAAGTATTGTTAACACTGTGAGGTGAAAAAAAAATGTTGAATTGATCAATGATACCCTCATGCAGTTTTTTCTAAGATGATATTTAAGTGATCTCAAGCAACCAACTAACAAGATTTTTAGTTAAATACCCAAATCTACCTGTTTATGTTATGGAATGCAAGCTTTAAGAGAATAAATCCCCTCTGTGCTAAAGCATAGTGAGGTCAAGTATATTTTGTAGATGCTATCTATTGGAATATCATAGAAAACTGTGGGACTATGTGAAAGCTTGGTAGAGCTTAGGAAAGCTCTCCCATCCTTAGATGGAGATCTGGAAAGACACCCACTTGTTAGCCTCTCTCCTTAGAGATGAGCCAAGAGGGAAAAGTCTGCCAGACTCAGTTTCTCCTTGTTAGTCTCTCAAGCTCACAGAAATCCTACAGTCCTCTCACACTTAGTTTCTCCCTGCTAACAGGCCAAATGGCTGCCTGCTTTAAGGTTCACTCAAAGTTCATGATAGTCACTCAAAGTTCATACATCCACTTCAACTTTTGATCAAAAAGGAGAACACACTCTATCATACACCTCCCCAACACCACACAGAGAAAAACTCAAAATATTATTTCCTTGGGTTCTTCGAAATCTATGATTTACATCAAGCCTTGTTTTTCTTCTCTCTATGTCACCTTACTGGTTTAGCCCCTATGCTTCTCTCAAATGCCTTTGTATAATTAAAGTGCCTGCATCATGGAGACTAATTGTCTTGACCTTTATGTATCAGCATCAATTCTTGTCATACCAGCCCCCTACCATAGGGGCAAGCTGATCTTTAAGAAACCTGTAATTTCTTACATATTTGAAAAATATTCTTTGCTTAACTTTCTATATATACCCAAACCCACCTTTCAATAAATGAGTGTTTGTACCAAAATACTCCCCAAGTCTTCCTTTCTGAATCACTGAGCCCTTGAGCTGGTGGCTTACCTCCTGGATGGTGCCACGACCACCACCCCCCATGAGCCCCAGCATCAAAAACAAACCCCTAACTAACCTGGTTATAATAATAATTATATTGCCATTTTAAACTCTTTTTAGAACTACAATAAATTTTCTGTATTCTAAGATCCTCATTTCTCCTAGTCCTGGAAACTCTAGGACTATCTATGCTTATACTACTTGATATTTCTTCTCTCTGATTCCTTACCACCATACCACCTCTGTTGACCTCAAGAAAATCTCTACTACTGCTGCTACCCCATATCATGTTACTACTAAATTCTTGCTGTGGACTATAGGCAGAGATACCAAGACTGAGATGTCAACCTCACAACTCTTCAAACCTGGTGATATCTTTCCTAACATATGAGGCTACCTACATCTGCTTTAGATGACACATCATCTGACAAAGTTACAGTACTAGGTATAGGCTGTGGTTTAGGGTACTGGGTACAGGTGTACATGTAGGAATAGGCAAGGGACAATTATATAACTCATAGCAAAAGTGCACAATAGTTTCAGTGACTAGATATAGACCTTATAAACCTGAAATCCTCATTGAAGTACCTGAAGTAGACATTATAAAGTTTCTTTTTTTAAAATTATTTATTTATTTATTGGGGAATTAATGTTTTACATTCAACAGTAAATACAATAGTTTGTACATGCATAACATTCCCCAGATTCCCATTTAACAATACAACCCCTATTATGTCATTCATCATCTTTCATGGACCTGTATTCTCCCCACCCTCCCACCCACCCCAGAGTCTTTTACTTTGGTGTAATACTCCAATTCCATTTTAGGTTCGACTTGTGTTTTCTTTTATAATCTTGTTTTTCAACTTCGGCCTGAGAGTGAGATCATCCCATATTCATCCTTCTGTTTCTGACTTATTTCACTCAACATGATTTTTTCAAGGTCCATCCAAGATCGGCTGAAAACGGTGAAGTCACCATTTTTTAAAGTTTCTAATTGACTAGACTTAAACCAAATTCACTTGGCAATCTAGCAAAAAAAAAAAAAAAAGTAAAGAGGACAGACCCAAAAACTTAATTCTGGTTGGGTTCAACAAATGACACTCAATACTTTAACAAGTGGAAGAAAATCTAGTGTCATCAGATAAAGAGAGAACTACAAAATTTGGATAAGAGAAAGAGACTGGCTCAATTAATGGTGGCCTTTTTGATTAATATCACACCACCTCATCATCTCAGGCCTTGGTCAGGAAATCCTTGGATTCTCACACAAATATGATGGGCCTAGATTTCTAATGGATTTCTCTCTGCACCTCCACTGGCCACTTCCATCAGGAAAGTCATCATAAGCCCTCTTGCAGTCCTTCCCAGGACCTTTCTCTCACCATGAAGTGGCAATAGTAGGAACTGTCCCAGTCTCCAAAGGAAGGCTGAGGTGTCCTGCCCTGTCACTCAAGGAAGACTGGTCCTGATATGAGTACAGCCTTCACTGTTCCCAGCTGTAACCATGTGCTGTGAACTCAGATCAATAGGGACTTAAGGTTCACAGGCTCTGGTGCTAAATATATATCCTGAATCAGGTAGATAGAGATAGTTAATTTTATTCATAGAATTTTTTCAAGAATGGGAGCTATTGTCTACCCTAATCCAACTTTCTAGCACATTTCTCTACATCATTTCTCAAACAATATCCAATTTCATGTTAGCTATCAAACTCAAACAAAAACTACCATAGTTATTGGTTCCTAGAAACATGTCTAAAATGGACTTACCAGATTCCTTCCACCCTTCATATGCCTCATGTTAACTTCACATATTTTCCCATTTGCTAGCCCACAAAGACTATTTTGAGTATCAAGAGGAAGTCAAAGAATGTTGGCATTAAGAAGGAGGAAAAGAAAAAGAAGGAGGAGGATGAAGAGTAGGAGGAGAAAGATAGCAGCAGCAGAAGGAGGGGGGAGGGAATAGGGAGAACTCTGACACTTTCTTTAAACTTATTATCTTGATAAATGTTGTAGCATCACCCTAGGAAATATAAAGGACCTGACACACTATAGGGTGTTCCTGGCACCACGTGACTAAATGTGAAAATCTGCCTTTTATTTGTCAAAACAAAGGACAAAAAAATAAAATGTCCTCTGCTTAAGATGCACAACAGTTTGCTTCTCTTCTCTTTTATTTTTTTTTAAATTTTTTTATTTATAAAAAGGGAACATTAAGGACTGGGTGGTGGCACACCTGGTTGAGTGCACATGTTACAACACTCAAGGACCTGGTTTGAGCCCCAAGTCCCCACCTACAAATGGAAAGCTTTGCAAGTGGTGAAGCAGGGTTGCAGGTGGCTCTCTTTCTCTCTCCTTCTCTATCTCCCCTACTTTCTCTATTTCTGGATGTCCCCATTCAATAAATAAAGATAATAATTTTTCAAAAAAAGGAAATATTGACTAAACCATAGAATAAAAGGGGTACAATTCAACACAGTTCCCACCACTAGAACTTTGTTTCCCATCCTCCCCCCCCCCCCAGTAGCTTTCTTATGCTTTAACCCTCTGGGAGTATGGACTCAAGGTCATTGTGGGATGCAGAAGGTGGAAGATCCGGTTTCTGTAATTGCTTCCCTGCTGAATAGGCATTGACAGGGCCATCCATACTCCAAGCCTGTCTCTCTCTTTCCCTAGTGGTGAAGGGCTCTGGGGAAGCTCCAGGACACACAAATTTGAGGGGTTGTCTGTCCCGGGAAGTCTGGTTGGCATCATGCTAGCATCTGCAACCTGGTGGTTGAAAAGAAAGTTAACATACAAAGCCAAACAAATTGTTGACCAAACATGGACCTAAAGGCTGGAATAGTGTAAGTGAAGAGTTTTGGGACCCTCCATTCTGTAGATAGCTAGTAGGCATATTTTAGTCATATTCCAAAGGGCCTGTGGCTATACTAGTTTTCTGCTTGTTTTTTGCTTGTTTGTTTGTTTTTTGTTTGTATGTTTTCCTGAGCCTGAAATCTGATATGAAGGTGGATCCAAGTTATTGGCTGGGGAGATGTTACGGCAGGAAAAAGGACCAGAAATCTGGATCATAAAAGAGAGTAGCACCCAAATATGGGAAAGCTGTATAAATATTGTTGACTATAAATCCCAATGACTTGATGTGATCTGGGGACCATGTTCAGCTTAGGAGACTATGTGCCCTCTGCATCCCTGTAGATCTGAGCTCACATTCTGTGGTCATGATTAGGAACACTCCAAGCTGCCCCAATATTGACCCATCTTCTTCAGGTGTAGAACAGAGTATATTGTCCAACCTCCCTTCAGAGTACAGAACATTTTCTACCATTGTTAATACAAGTTGAGGGCAAGTTCCTGGGGCCCACAAAGGGGTCTATTGTGTTGTTAACGGTATAAATTACTGGTAACAATATAGAGAGGGATTTATTTGAGGTCTAGGCCCATCATGTCTCTTTGGGAATCTCAGGACTCCCTGACTAAGCCCCATCTGATGTGGTGTCCTAATAGTGACTAAAGAGTCATCATTAAAGTATGCCAATCTCCTGCCCTTATTCATTTTTTGCAGTCCTTGCTTTGCTAAGGTTAGCTTTGGAGTGAGTGAGAGAACTGTAATAGGAAGTAGGTGAGGGGGGTATCGAAGTCTAAGCTGACACTATTACATTATGAACTTTATACTGACTTACTACAGACTACTGTGTATTTTAGCTTTCAGGTATATATTTTGCCCTAATTTATGGATACATGTGGACATATGCTCTATCTCATGGGACCTGCTCTATATCTAGTTTTGGGACTGTGTTAGGAAATAAACCACCTGGAATGGAATTAGAGAATACTATGAAATGAAGGGTCACACCTGAGTAATGAGGGTGACATACCTGACATCTCTGGACATAGTCTGAAGTAAAGCTTGCTGAATTGGTATTCCTTGTGCTGATTAGATTGGGATTAGCAGATGCAATATCTCATTTGGTATGAATTTAGAGAAGCATGCAGGAAAGTGAGTCCCACCCTAGAGGTTCCAGGACTGGGGGGAAATTCAGGCTCTATAGAGGAAATGGGAGGTTCCTGCTGTCTTATGGTTTAAGAAGACAGTAGATAGTTATTTTAATAATCACAACATTTGGCAATTGGGTTAACTTTGAAATATCCCTTTGTTAGGATTTACTGTATCATACACAACATCACCATAATTTATATCCTTTGACATTATTTGTATATAGTTGTGCCACCAGTTACTTCTGTTCTCCCTGGTATAATCTTTTAAGAAAGTCAACATATCAAAGACTCAGCCTGTGTATTTAAAAGACACAGTGCTTTAAAAAGTTTGAGACATACAATCAATTTTTCCCTTCTCATATTAACTAGAGATTTATATGACTACAAATTAATGTGAGTATACATGAACACAATTCTCACCACTGAAAGACTGTTCCATTACATCCCCCCTAACATCTCCTCCCCACCCCATGAAGTCAAACATTCACGTTCACCCTCAACCCAGGGTTTTTACTTTGGTGCCCTACTCCAAATTTAGTCATACCCTGTTTTTAGTTTTCCTTTCTATTCTTCTTTCTCAACTTCTGTTAATGAGTGGGATCATCCCATACT
This sequence comes from Erinaceus europaeus, assembly GCF_950295315.1. NCBI lineage: Eukaryota > Metazoa > Chordata > Mammalia > Eulipotyphla > Erinaceidae > Erinaceus > Erinaceus europaeus. Next base: position 199,094,315 of record NC_080162.1, read on the forward strand.
CATCTTTATCTTTCTGACTTAGCTCACTTAAGATAATTCCTTCTAGCTCCATCCAAGATGGGCCAGAGAAGGTGGGTTCATTGTTCTTAATAGTTGCATAGTATTCCATTGTGTATATATACCACAGCTTTCTCAGCCACTCATCTGTTGTTGAGCACCTGGGTTGCTTCCAGGTTTTAGCTATTACAAATTGTACTTCTATGAACATAGGTGTACAAATATCTTTTTGGTTGGGTGTTATGGAGTCCTTGTGGAATATCCCTACAAGAGGAATTACTGGGTCATATGGAAGGTCCATGTCTAGCCTTATGAGAGTTCTCCAGACTGCTCTCCACAGAGGCTGGACAAAATTACAATTCCACCAGCAATGCAAAAGGGTTCCTTAATTTTGTTCAACCTGAAGAAGGAGGGGAGAAAAGGGGCATGCATATAATAATAATAATAATAATAATAATAATAATAAAGTAAAAACCATAACAGTCAATCTGAAGCTTGGACTGCTCCAGATTGGCTGTAGGTAGCCTGACCAAAGACAGCCAGTTATAAGAAGTATCCAAAAAAAAAAATGGGAGTGGGGTAGTGGCACAGTGGGTTAAGCACATGTGGCACAAAGTGCAATGACCAGCATAAGGATACCAATTCAAGCCCCTGGCTTCCCACCTGCTGGGGAGTTACTTCCCAGGTGGTGAAGCAGGTCTGCAGTTGTCTGTCTTTATCTACCCCTCTCTATCTTCCCGTCCTCTCTCCATTTCCCTCTATCCTATCCAACAACAATGACATCAATAACCACAATAATGTAAACAACAAGGGCAACAAAAGGGAAATTATATATATATATAACCTCCAGGTAGTCTTTCCCAGGCCAAGATGAAGCTCTAATTGGTCAGGTATTTTGTCACTCAAATAGAGCTCCAGCCACTTAAAAAAGAGAGAACGAAAACAAAAAAGGAAAGGGCTTGGAATGACACCCCTAGTGAGCCAGGAATCTTGGTAAAGAAAATAGCTCAGTGGGAAGCCTGCTAGGAGTGGTTTTCCAGCCCCTGGGGGCTGTTTCTGGGGTGGGGGGGAGGGATGAGCTCAGAAATAATCAAAAGATTTCCTTTCTTTGTCCCCCTGGTCTCCGTTTTCCAAATCAAGAGTGAATTATAGGACTCCTCCTTGTTGTCACCCTGAGGACCCCTTAATCACCCTCCTGCTGATGGCCCAGTATCCTACCCTATCCAGAGAATTCCAGGTCACAAGCTGCTGCTTTTTGGAGCTCATGCCAGCTGCTGCTTGCAAGTCACCATCTTAGGTGTCCATCTGCTTCTCATTTCTGTCACTTCCAAATTTATCACTTTGTTTTCTCAGGACTGTTGGTGAGTAGAGAGACAGAATCATCTAAGTGACAGAAATTCTAGTGATCTTTCACATCTTCTCCTAGCTTACCTCTGAACAGAGAAGGCTTTTCCTGAATACCAGCAGACCTGTCTACACACAGATAGACTTGAAGATGCTGAAAGTGGCTCTCCTCAAAGAAAGAAACAAAAGTAATAGATACACATATCTGAACCTTAAATCCCAGGTAGAACAATTCAAAAAGGGGCCAGGTGATGGCACACTTAGTTAAGTACACATAGTACAATGCATAAGAACCCAAGTTCAAGACCCTGGTCCCCACCTGCAGGGGAAATGCTTCATGAGTGTGGTGAAGCAGGGTTGCAGGTGTCTCACTATCTCTCTCCCTCTCTATCTTTCCCTCCACTCAAAAGTTCCCTATCTCTCTATCCAAAAATAAATAAAATAAAAGTTAAAAATAACAATTCAAAAGTGAATATGCTACATTATTTTCCAGGATGGATTCTTCAGTAGGATTGAGTTTACATAGTCACAGAAGAACTTTCTTGACAGCACACACATTGCTGGCTTCCTAATTTCCTGTCTTACTGGGCTCCTCTCTGTAATAGTTTTAGAATCATCTTTTAAGTAAATCATTAAACCTTAAATGCTGGTTTCAATGTCAGCTTCTAAGTCAACTGTGCAAAGACAAATCTCTCCCTAATTTGGATGACAGCACTTCTACAGAGAAATACCTTCCTCATAAGCAGAGTCTTGGTAATCTGAGGTCTTGGTCAGCAGTATCATGCAGAGTTAATCTGGACAGGGGTTGGTTTCTTTAACTTTTAGGTTCACAATTTGGAACTGAAGATGGAGACAGTCTGTAAAAGAACAGCATGTGAAAATGCCCAATCAAAGGGAAGTCACATAGAACCAAGTATCAGAACTGATTGAGAGTGAAGGGACTCACTGGCCTTCAATGTGAACTTCTCCACTAACACACTGTTTCACAAATTTATTTAATGGCTAACTATTGTATGTCAAGAATGTACTAGCTACCTTCTTTCACTACCTCCATATAAGAGTCACACTGCAATTTTTATTTTAAAAAAAAGTCAAAGGATACAAAAACAAGTTTAGACTCTTATACTGGAATTCATATAGTAAACTAGGAGAAGGTTCTTCCATGAATAGAGGTCAAAAAGGTAGGTCATTCAACTATGTCTCCCAAAGAAGCATACAGGGTTTTATTTCTGAAACTAATGCAACTGGCGTGGAAACATGTCTCTCCTCAAATTTCTACAGGTCTTCAACATGAGATGCTCTTCAGAAGTGCATTACGACTGATTCAGTTTCAACATCTTATCTGTGTTAGCTATGGGACTGTAAAATAAAACATCCTATCTAGAACATTTCATCACTAAGATGATTGAAGAATAAGGATAGTTCCTTTTATTCCCTTACCAGGGGCATACTTTCTCCGCCATGAATGTGGGTGTATGCTATTCTAATAGTCGAGTTCATCTGCTGCTACTCCCCAGTCTGCTCTACTAATATCATAATTGTTTTATGGATATCAGATATTTTCTTTCTCTTCCAAGAATGTTTTCCTGGACTTTAAAAATTCAGAGGGAGGCAGGTGGTTAAGCAGTCACATTCCATTTCTCATTTTTCCATATAACACTAATCCTCACCCAGGTCCTCTTCTATCCCTCACTCCATAGATAATGAACTGAGTTCCAGTGAGTGAAGCAAATCATGTTCATATAGAGATTTGTATAGACACTAGAATTTGCAACCATTTATGGAGCCCAATAATAGAAACAGAGAAATTGAGAGGGGACAGGGCAATAAAGGGGGTGGAGAGACAGAGTTTCCAGCAGACCTGCTTCATCATTAGTGAAACATTTCCCCTGCAGGTGGGGACGAGGGCCTTGAACCTGGGTCCTTGTACACTGGAATGTGACTGCTTAACCACCTGCCTCCCTCTGAATTTTTAAAGTCCAGGAAAACATTCTTGGAAGAGAAAGAAAATATCTGATATCCATAAAACAATTATGATATTAGTAGAGCAGACTGGGGAGTAGCATATAACTAAATAAAATAGATATTAAAAACAATCATAAAAAAACAAATTTCACTCTTCAATTGTAAGCCTCCTTAACTCTCCACACTTTTGTTTTACAAAATTTGTCATAGCTGTGATTATGTATTTGACATAACCATTCTTTCTATGTGTTCCCCGAAAGTAGGAACTATGTCTCTTCCTGGTCATCATTGAATCCCCATCATCTCATGCCAGGTGTGACCCAGTTCATCCACAGTCATTGCATAACCCATGAAAACACTCCTGTTTTCACCAATACTAGAATACAGAACTAAACCAATGTATCTCCCAGCCCAGCACTTCTCAAAATGTGTCACAGCATATCAGCTCCAGGGAATGTTAATATATTTTATATCAAAAGGCAAAATATGCTTTTTGAATCTTAATAAAATAAGACTAATGATGCAGATTTTAACTAAACCAACCAGGTATGTCTCCTTTTCAGAACATTTAAAATTGCAATGTCTGTTATGACTCCAAAGATTGGAATACTCTTTGTTCGATGGCCAATTTGACTCCTCAGGCTCCTCCACCACTGTCACTCACCTTTCCTGTGTTCCAAGCATGCATTTTTATTGCCTGTGTTAAAATCCCAACACCAAGTGAGCAGTCAATATGTATTCAGTATGTGCTGAAGAAAAAAACAAAGCAGGTGACATGGAGATTGGTCTATGTATTTGTAAAACCATAACTTTATTCAAATTAAAAGACTATGAAAATTAGAAGGATCTTAGTTTTGTGAATTTCACAAAAAAATAAATAAATGGACATATTAATACTTAAGTGGAATCCTGATTTGAACTGCACCTAAGTTTTCTGATCTTCACTGTATTATCTGATAAGACTTTCCCACAAAAATACACACAATTTAATCATTTGAGGTAAAGAGTATGTATGTTCAGCATACAGTGGAACTAAAGAGAAGATTGTTTTAAGGACACTATATGCATATGTCAAGTGCAAACAAGTGCATATTATTGGGCTCCATAAATGGTTGCAAATTCTAGTGTCTATACAAATTCTCTATATGAACATGATTTGCTTCACTCACTGGAACTCAGTTCATTATCTATGGAGTGAGGGATAGAAGAGGACCTGGGTGAGGATTAGTGTTATATGGAAAAATGAGAAATGTTACACATGTATTTTAATGTCGATTGAAAAACATTAACCACCCAGTAAGGAAAAAATTTGTAATAAATCAACAACAACAACAACAAAAAAACCTAACTTAAAGAAAAGGTGGTTAAACTTTCATTGTTTGGCAAATTATGTTTGTTTCTAAATACAAACAAATATTTTTGTCCACAAGTCACCTATTAATAAATAAAAGACCAAGAGGAGATTTTAGATGGATAGTGAATAGATGTGTTCCCTGTGGATATTCATTTCATTCTCTTCACATGTAATTGTAATTCCTTGTGTCACCTTCTAATTTTTAGCAATATCCTAATATGAATGAGGGGAAAATAAAACATATTGTCACATGGGTTAAAAAAAAAAAACAGGGAGTCGGGCTGTAGCACAGCGGGTTAAGTGCAGGTGGCGCAAAGCACAAGGACCGGCATAAGGATCCCAGTTCGAGCCCTGGCACCCCACCTGCAGGGGAGTCGCTTCACAGGCGGTGAAACAGGCCTACAGGTGTCTGTCTTTCTCTCCTCCTCTCTGTCTTCCCCTCCTCTCTCCATTTCTATCTGTCTTATCCAACAATGACAACAACAATAATAACTACAACAATAAAAAAACAACAAGGGCAACAAAGGGAATAAATAATAAAAATAAATATAAAAAAATTTTTTTTTAAATAGCACAAATCAGAGGCCAAGCAGGAGTGCACTTGGCTGAGCACACACTTTACCAAACATAAGACATGGTTTGACAGCAGCAAGAAATGATGGAGAGGCTGTGGGGATAGAGGAACCCTTTTGCATTGCTGGTGGGAATGTAAATTGGTCCAGCCTCTGTGGAGAGAAGTCTGAAGAACTCTCACAAGGCTACACATGGACCTTGCATATGATCCAGTAATTCCTCCCCTGGGGTTATACCCCAAGGACTCCATAACACCCAACCAAAAAGAGGTGTATATTCCTATGTTCACAGCAGCACAATTCATAATAGCTAAAACCTGGAAGCAACCCAGGTGCCCAACAACAGATGAGTGGCTGAGAAAGCTGTGGTATATATACACAATGGAGTCCTATGCAGCTATTAGAACAATGAACCCACCTTCTCTGACCCATCTTGGACAGAGCTAGAAGGAATTATGTTAAGTGAGCTAAGTCAGAAAGATACAGATGAGCATGGGATGATCCCACTCATCAACAAAAGTTGAGAAAGAAGATCAGAAAGGGAAACTAAAAGCAGGTTATGACTAAATTAAAAGTAGGCACCAAAGTAAAAACCCTGTGGTGAGGGGGAGAGTGGACATGCAGCTTCCTGGGCCGGTGGGGGGTCAGGTCAGGGTGGCTGGGTGGAATGGGACACAGTCTTTTGGTGGTGGGAATGGTGTTTATATACACTCCTATTAAAATGTAGTCATATAAATCACTAGTTAATTAATATGAGAGGGGTAAAATTAATTGTATGTCTCAAAGTTTTTTAAAACACAGACTGAGTCTTTTTAATATATAGGCTGTGTGTTTGATATGAGGACTCTCTAAAAAGCCTAGACCAAGTAGATCAGAAGCAACCTGTGGCACAGCTATATACAAGATACTGGGTATTATACAGCAAACCCTAGCAAAGGGACTTTTCAAAGTTAACTCAATTACCAAATAATGTGATGATAACAATAACTATTCATTGTCTTTTTGAACCCTAAGACAGCAAGAACCTCGCATCTCCACTATAGAGCCTAAACTTCCCCCAGTCCTTAGGGTAGGGCCCAGTTTCCCACATGCCTCTCCCAATTCATATCAAATAATATTGCATCTTCCAATCGCAACCTAATCAACGCAATGGTTGCCACCTCAACATGCTTCAGCTCAGACTGTGTCCAGAGACTTCAGATGTGGAACGACAACCCTTCAGCTTCATCACTCGGGTGAGACCTTTCCTTTCATAGTATTCTCTAATTCCATCCCAGGTGGTTCACTTCCTAACAAAGTCCCAAAACCTAGATATAGACCAGGTTCTGTGAGAGAGAGCATACGTTCACATGTACCCATAAACTAGTGCAAAATATATACCTGACGGCAAAAGTACACTAGAGTTTGCAGTGAGTACCCCCCCAACACTTCCTCTCCACTACTCCAACTTTCTGTCCATGATTGCTCTACAATTTGTTTGGCTTTGTATGTTAACTCTCTTTTCAGCCACCAGGTTCCAGATGCTAGCATGATGCCAACCAGACTTCCCTGGAACAGAATGGGAGTATGGACCAACCAGTCAACGTCAATGCTCAGCAGGGAAGCAACTACAGAAGCCAGACCTTCTACTTTCTGCAACCCACAATGACCCTGGGTCCATGCTCCCAGAGGGATAGAGAATGGGAAAGCTATTGGGAAGGGGATGGGATATGGAGATTGTGTGGTGGGAATTGTGTGGAGTTGTACCCTTCCTATCCTATGGTTTTGCTAATGTCTCCTTTCTTAAATAAAAATAAATAAATAAATACCCCACACCTATGGACATCTAATCTTTGATAAGAGGCCCCAAATCACTAAATGGAAGAAGGAGGCTCTCTTCAATAAATGGTGCTGGGAAAACTGGGTTGAAAGATGCAGAAGAATAAAATTGAACCACTTTATATTGCCAGAAACAAAATCAACTCCAAATGGATCAAAGACCTAGATATTAGACCAGAAACAATCAAATACTTAGAGGAAAACATTGGTAAAACACTTTTCCACCTACACCTCAAGGTCATCTTTGATGAAATAAAACCAACTGCAAGAAAGACTAAAGCAGAAACAAACCAATGGGACTACATCAAATTGAAAAGCTTTTGCACATCCAAAGAAACTATTAAACAAACAGAGAGACCCTCACAGAATGGGAGAATATCTTCACATGCCATACATCAGACAAGAAACTAATCACCAAAATATATAAAGAGCTCAGCAAACTTAGCACCAAAAAAGCAAATGACCCCATCCATAAATGGGAAGAGGATATAAACACAGAACATTTACTCCAGAGAAGGTCCAAAAGGCTAACAAACATATGAAAAACTCCAGGTCACTGATAGTTAGAGAAATGCAAATTAAGACAACATTGAGATGCCACCTCACTCCTGTAAGAAAGGCATACATCAAAAAGGACAGCAGCAAGAAATGCTGGAGAGGCTGTGGGGACAGAGGAACCCTTCTGCATTTCTGGTGGGAATGTAAATTAGTCCAGCCTCTGTGGAGAGCAGTCTGAAGAACTCTCACAAAGCTAAACATAGACCTTCCATATGATCCAGTAATTCCTCTCCTGGAGTTATACAGCAAGGACTCCATAACACCCAACCAAAAAAGTTATGTGTCCTATGTTCATAGCAGCACAATTCATAATAGCTAAAACCTGGAAACAACCCAGGTGCCCAACAACAGATGAGTGGCTGAGAAAGCTGTGGTATATATATAAATATACAATGGAATACTATACAGCTATCAAGAACAATGAACCCACCTTCTCTGACCCATCTTGGACAGAGCTAGAAGGAATTATGTTAAGTGAGCTAAGTCAGAAAGATACAGATGAGTATGCGATGATCCCACTCATCAACAGAAGTTGAGAAAGAAGATCAGAAAGGGAAACTAAAAGCAGTTTCTGACTAAATTAAAAGCAGTGCACCAAAGTAAAAACTCTGTGGTGAGGGGGAGAGTGGACATGCAGCTTCCTGGGCCGGTGGGGGGTCAGGTTGGGGTGGGTGGGTGGGATGGGACACAGTCTTTTGGTGGTGGGAATGGTGTTTATGTACACTCCTAGTAAAGTGTAGTCATATAAATAACTAGTTAATTAATATGAGAGGGGGAAAATTAATTGTATGTCTTGAAGTTTTTAAAACACAGACTGAGTCTTTTTAATATATAGGCTGTGTCTTTGATATGAGGACTCTCTCAAAAGCCTAGACCAAGTAGGTCAGAAACAACCAGTGGCACCGCTATATAAGATTCTGGGTATTATACAACAAACCCTAACAAAAGGACTTTTCAAAGTTAACCCAATTACCAAATAATGTGATGATAACATTAACTATCTATTGTCTTTTTGAAACCCTAAGACAGCAGGAACCTCACATTTCCACTATAGAGACTATACTTCCCCCAGTCCTGGAACCCTTGGATAGGGCCCACTTTCCCACATGCCTCTCCCAATCCTTATCAAATAATATTGCATCTGCTGATCACAACCTAATCAACGCAACGATTGCCACCTCAACATGCTTCAGCTCAGACTGTGTCCAGAGACTTCAGATGTGGAATGACAACCCTTCAGCTTCATCACTCGGGTGAGACCTTTCCTTTCATAGTATTCTCTAATTCCATCCCAGGTGGTTCACTTTCTAACAAAGTCCCAAAACCTAGATATAGACCAGGTTCTGTGAGAGAGAGCATATGTTCACACGTATCCGTAAGCTAGTGCAAAATATATACCTGAAAGCAGAAGTACACTAGAGTTTGCAATGAGTACCCCCCCAACACTTCCTCTCCACTATTCCAACCTTTGGGTCCATGATTGCTCTACAATTTGTTTGGCTTTGTATGTTAACTCTCTTTTCAGCAACCAGGTTCCAGATGCCATCAGGATGCCGGCCAGGATTCCCTGGACTGATGACCGCACCAATGTATCCTGGAGCTCCGCTTCCCCAGAGACCCACCCTACTAGGGAAAGAGAGAGGCAGACTGGGAGTATGGACCGACCAGTCAAAGTCAATGCTCAGTGGGGAAGCGATTACAGAAGCCAGACCTTCCACCTTCTGCAACCCACAAGGACCCTGGGTCCATGCTCCCAGAGGGATAGAGAATGGGAGGGTTATAGCGGGAAGGGATGGGATATGGAGATTGGGTGGTAGGAATTGTGTGGAGTTGTACCTCTCCTACCCTATGGTTTTGTTAATTTTTCCTTTCTTAAATAAAAAATAAATTTAAAAAAATTACAAATAAATAAATAAAGACCTGGTTTGAAGCACCCCTACCCCATCCTCGTGCAGGGCTGGTGTTTCACTTGTAGTAAAGCAGGTCTGCGGGTGTGTTACCTCTCCTCCCCCTCAATCTCTCCCTTCCCTTTCAATTTATTCTGTATATGTGATAAAATTTTTAAAACAAAAGAAAAAAGAAAAAAATGACTCCAGAATTGATGAGTTCATAGTACTGGCACCGAGCCCCAGCAATAATCCTAGTAGCAATTTAGGGGGGGGTTAGGGTCCAGTAATGGCACAACAGATTAAGTGCACATGGCTGAAGTGCAAGGACCAAAGCAAGGATCCCAGTTCAAGCCCAGGGCTCCCCACCTGAAGAGGGATCCCTTCACAAGTGGTGAGGTAGGTCTGCAGGTGTCCATCATTCTCTACCCAACTCAGTCTTCCCCTCCTCTCTCTTGTTTTCTCTCTGTCCTATCTGACAGCAACAACAAAATGGTCTCCATGGGTAGTGGATTAGTAGGGCAGGCACTGAGCCCGGAGACAATCCCGGGGGCAAAAGAATAATGCAAGTGGGGGAAATAACATAAATCAGGATATTATTCTGTTTATTTTTATGAGCATAAAATGTAAAGAAATAGATTAACTGTAATTCTTAACTCAAGAAACTATCGCCAGTGATCCAGGCCTTCTTTTATCTATCAATAATTATTATCTAATCACCCAAGGAAAATTGCACAGTGCTTTCATGATGAATGAGAAGAGGAGAGGATTTCTCATACAGAGAGACAAAGGGATGAAAGGTATGTAGTGGAAATATAGAGACAAATCAGCTATATAAGTAGGAAGGAACTTAAATACAGTACAAGATTATAGAGTAAGAAACCAACGGAAAGTTAATGTGAAAATATAAGAGTTTTCTTTACTTGACAGAATAAAAGTATTGTAACTAGGGTAAATATAAACCCTCCTCCTTTTTAACTTAAAATTGGATGTCATTTGCTTTGGAATTAATTGATAATTTCCTTTAGTTTCAAGGCTATTTAGGCAAAGGAGTTGTCCTAGTTGATCAAGCTTTACTTCTGATTCCTTTAGATATAATAGTTGTAACTTTCACTAATACATATTCCCTTACTTCATACAATCTGAGAATTATAAAAAAGTTATTATCTTCTGAATATTTCATTTCATTAATGAGTACACTGACATCTTAGAATTCTTTTACATTTAAGCAAAGTGATAATAAATATTATTATATATTAATGATATGGAGAGAAAACTGATCCATACATAATACTCTGAATTATAATTTACAATTATCCCATTCACCCATTTACCAAGTACTGAGCACACAAAATCCAAGCAAAATATCAATCCTTGTGGTATTGGTTTCCACTAGTTCAAACATATTATACATGCTTATTTTTCTGTCTCTTCAAAAAAAAAAAAGAATAAAACAACAAACTTCCTGATATCCTTTGATGAATATTAGAGTAATTTTCACCTCATTACTGTACTGAGACCTTTCAGCCTCTATCCACTTAAATGATATCAACTTAATTAGACTCTTCATAGTGGACACTGGATAAAGCAAAAAGAGGGAACCTAACTCATCTGAACCCTTGATTTTTCTGTCATAGTTCTTCCATCTCCCAAGTGTGCATCCTTGAATCTGTGTTCTTTCATCTAGCATTCAAATAAACATTCCTTAGAACTACACAAAAAGGAAAAGAAAAAATGGGCTGTAATTTTCCTGCCTATGTCTAGTAAATACCAATTGTAGATATATCCCTAACTTTCAAGCACAGATAAAGAATGTTCAAACAAAATGGAAGAATCAGAGGGATTTGGAGATCACTCTGGCCAACTCAACTGCTTAATAGAGCTTCTGAATCCCAGGATGGCATGGAAACACAAAAACACAGAGTAAGATGACCAGTTAACAGGTTCACTGCACCTTAGACCTGGATCTTCCCATATGTAGCCAAAAACTATAAATTGATTTCTTTTAATGTTATTTTATTTTTTAATAATGTTAACGAAACCATAAGATGTCATGGGCACAGTGTCACACTTCATTAACCACCAAAATCCTGTGCCTCCTCTCCAACCATCACAGTTCTCACAAAGTATGACAATTCGGTTACTACCTTCTTTTGAAATAACATTTGCTTCAAGTATCTATATTTCTGAAGAAAGGACAATGTATTGTTCATCAGAAATTGACAGTAAATGTTTGTAATTTTTGGCTAGGATCAGATCTGGGATGAGAGTTTCCATTTATCTGGTGAGTTCTAGTTCTAACTTTAATAAACAATGAAAACATTTACTTCAAACAGACACCTTAAAATAATAGCATAGTCCAAAAAAAGCCACAGATTCACAAGCTCACTTTCTACATAGTCCTGGAAAGCTCTTGGTATGCATCAAAAAAAAAAATCAGTGAAAACATATTGAATCTGTGGCTATCATTTTTCTCTGGTAAAGAGTGACTTTCACTTCTGACCAAAAGAAAATTACCAGGAAAAAAATGAAAGCATGTCTTGATATCAAAGCCTTATTGATTTTTTTTATTTAAAAAATCTCAACCATGATGGTCTATTAAAGACAAAATGTCTTGCAAAGAACTCAAACTTTGTTGACTTCAAGAAAGGCCATTGGGTTAAAGCAAATGCATAAAAGGCTTAGGAAACTGAATCCCAAACATGTGGCATTCCCACATGTCAGAGTAATGCTGTGGTTCTTTCTCTCTCTCACTAATAAATAAACAAATCTTAAAATACAGTTTCAGAGCACATCTCATAACTTCTTTAACCAAAATCATCCACTGATAAAGATTTAAGTTGCTAGGTTGCTTGCAGTTCCCTGCTATTTGCTACCTGGCTGGGTGATCTCCAAGAGAAAGCTAACGGGCCGGTTCTTTCTCGTTCACGCAAGGGACAACATGAAGTAAAGACACCGGGGAGACTGCCAAGTGCTCAGACATCATTTATTAGCAGGTGGACATGAGTGAAATAGAAAACCAAACAAAGGGAATTATTGAAATATGTCAGAAATTACAGGTTTCTTAAAGGTCAGCTTGCCCGTATGGTAGGGGGCTGGTATGACAGGAATTGATGAGATACAAGACAGTTATTCTCCATGACACAAGCAACTTAAGTATCCAAAGATATATGAGAGAAGCATGGGGGTTAAACCAGTAGGGTGAGACAGAGAGAATATGGATATCAAAAGGCCATATAGTTTGGAATTTGTCTTGTTTGGGGTCTGAGGTGTATGATGGAGTGTGTGATAAGGTGTGTTCTCCTCTGTGATCAGAAGGTAAGGTGAACTTTGAGTAAGTGAATCTTAAAGTAGGCGGCCATGTGGCCTGCAGTTAATGGGGAGAAGTATTGGGGATTCTGTGGGCTTGAGAGTCAAGAAGGAAAGAACTAAGTCTGAGAGACGGTTTCTCCTCTTTTCTCACCTCAGTTGAGAGAGACTCACAAGAGGGTATCTTCTCAGACCTCCATCCAAGGATGGGAGGAGTTCTCCCTAAGCTCTATCAAGCTTACACATAGCCCCAACAGCTGTTGTGAAGTAATGTCCCTAGGAACACTGGCTACATGTGTCTCTTCTAATTACTTTCCAAGTCCTTTGGATATATGCCTAAGAGTGGTATTGCTGCAGAATACAGTCTTTCTGCTTTTTTGATTGCTTAGGGACTCTCCATATTATGTTCCATAGAGCCTATTCCAGTTTACATTTCCATCAGCAATTTGACAGAGCTCCTTGTCTCTACTTCCTTGTCAACACTTATCTTTACCTGTTTTTGCCACATAGGCCATTCTCAAAGATACTAGGTAGGACCTCAATGTGGGTTTAATTTGCATCACTATGTAGTGACAGTGCCTATGTAATGATAATGCCCATCTGAATGTCTTTTATCTTCACCTCTTTTACTTACTTTTTATTTTGACTGTGCCACTTTTCTTCTTGTTAAGCTGTTCTATTCTTTTTTTTCTTCCTTTCTCCCTCCCTTTCTTTCTTTCTTCCTTTCTTTCCTCGAGGATTATCACTAGTACTCGGTACATCACCACAAATCCACTACTCCTAGCTGCTAGTTTTTCCCATTTTATTGGATAAGAAAGAGGGAAATTGAGAGAGGAAAGGAAGATAGGGCAAGAGAAAGATACCTGCAGACCTACTTCACCATTTGTGAGGCTATCCCCCTGCAGGTAGGGAGCCAGAGGCTTGAACCAGGGTCCTCATGCAGGCCCTTACACTCCGTACTATATGTACTTAACCCGCTGCTCCACTACTGGGTGCCCAATGTTCTGTTTCTTTATATATATTTGATATCTGGCCTTTGTAAGAGTGTGATGCATAAATTTTTTTCCTAATTTCTAGATTACCTTTTTTAAAAAAAATTTTCTCCCTTTTTACTAATGATTTAATACAGTTTTGCAAACTTCTCAAGTTTCAGGGGTAAAATTTTACAAGCATGCATGGTCTGTGTAGGTAAACACACCCTCCACAGACATTCAAAAAAATATTTATTATTGAGAAGTAGATGTAAGGAGAAGGGGTGGGGACACAGAGAGAGGGAGAGAGAGAAAGAACCCACACGTCATTTATATGTGAAGCTGGGGATAGAACTTGGGAGATTTTACCTGTAAGCCCTGTATTCTGCCACTGGGTCACTTACCTGGCTGCTGCTTCCCATTTCAACCTCTTTTATTCTCTGACCCTCATTCCCTTTTTCTCCAGCTTTTCTATTCTCTACTTTACTTCTCTTGTCTTTTCTTTACTTTTCTCTTCTTTTCTTTTTCCTCCCTTTATTGGGGTAATTAACGGTTTATAGTTAACAGTAACATAGTAGTTGGTATATGTGTAACATTTCTCAGTTTTCCACATAGCACTCTAATTTCCCACCCAGGTCCTCCTCCACCATCAAGTTCCATGACCTGAACACTCCTCCCCACCCCAGAGTCCTTTACTTTGGCACAATACACCATCTACCTTACCTTTTTTATCCTTGTAGATCTTTTTTTTTTTAAATACAGATATTTCTAAAACATGATGGACCCTAGCTTGAAAACCATTTCAGAGGATAGCAGGGTTTCATTGGGAACTCTGAGGCAGTGGTATAATATGATGAGATGTGTGTTTCAGGAAGACCATACTTGTGTCATGAGAGGATGTCGCATCAAAAGGAGGAGGAACTGGAGCCACGAGATCACTTGCATCCATATTTGTTACAACTATATTTGGAACTGAAAAGAACACATAAATTACATGTGTGTTGAAAAAAAAGTCCATAATTATTTTGAGTAGATAAAATATCTTCTATGTATCTTATGACAAACAAGAAGCCTCCAATACTGTATATTGATTAAAGACCATATGTTTGTAGGGCACCTAGTCCTAATCACAACTAAATATTTTTTCATTAACTTTGTCACTAGAAGAGAATAAAGTGATCTTAGGAAATGTAACCTCTGAGCATTGCACTGAAGCAGCAAGGTGGAGTCTCCAGCACCTCACAGGAATGTTAGGGACAAGTTAAAAGAGAAATGGGATATAAAATCCCTGACACACTGTTCATGCCCAGATAATCTCATTCTCCTCTCTAAATCAGTAATCATAACTGCTTTTAATATTGTGGAAACAACAGAATGTAAAGATGAAAGTAATATACTGATTGCATTTTCTCTCTCTCTCCCCCCTTGCTCCTCCTGTTAGTTTGAGAAATAAAAAATAACAATATCCCACAAAATTCTTGAAAACTAGAAGGATCAAAGTATGTGTCAATAAAATTAATTTATAGGTCAATGAACTCTCCATACTGTGTTCTATAGAGCCTACTCCAGTTTACATTTCCATCAGCAACGTGACAGAGCTCCTTGTGTCTACATCCTTGTCAACACTTGTCTTTTCTTGTTTTTGCCACATAGGCCATTCTCAAAGATACTAGGTAGGACCTCAGTGTCGGTTTAATTTGCATTTATGTAATGGTAATTCCTATGTAATGTAAAAAACATTATTTTGTTCTTTTGTTTTGAGGGAAAAAGTAGAAATAATGTTCTGTAATTTTACTTCCTAGACTTCCATTTATCTGAGAAAGAAGATTCTAAAGCTGAATGTTTTTTTTGTTTTGTTTCATTTGTTTGTTCATAATTAAGAAATAAGTCAGGAGAAATTTATTAATAGATTGACTTATTGAACAAAAAAACAAAAGTATTCAAAATATAACAATTAATTACCAAACTTGTAAAGTAAATAAATTCCATTCATCAAAGAAACTACAGAAGTTAAGATGGGCATCTCACACACTACACTGAAGAACATACGTAGTTCAGAGAAAATATGAAACCTATGAAATAAACAAAGCTAGAAAGTAACAGATGCAGGATTCCAGTCCCAGATTTGATTGCTCAAAGTATGCCTTCTTGTACTAACACTAGGAAACGACCCTCTGAAACAGACCTTGTGACAATAAATGAGAAGCCACAAAGTAAGCCCAGGTCTTCCAAACTCTATAGAAAATACTTTCTCCAGACTAAGATCCAGGAGCAGATGTGATGTCTGTATATTTGAAAAGGTCATAGGAGTGGTTAGGTTGCCAGAATCAAGTGTATTTACCATAAGCCTCACATTACAAGCTACACTAGTTCAAGGATTTTGGTCACAAATGACAGAATTCCCAAACTCACTCACCGGCAATTTTCAATAACGATAATCAAATCCTGGGACAGAGTTGCCCTTGGACATAGTGTCGCATAATAGTTTAAATAAGGACAATCACACCTCATCTTTCTGTTTACTTTATGCTTATCTCTTTGTTTTTTCTGCCATCAGTCAACATTCTCCACATGGCATAGCAGGCTTCCAAGAGTCCTGTATTTACATACTTGCATTTACAGCCCTTGGTTCAAAAGAAAAAATAACTCATTTATTCCCAGTTTGGGGATGTCCAGGGAATGCTTTCAAATGGTTAACTTGCACTGAATTCTCCTTAGTCACCAAGAAGAATGAGGCATCATGGGCCGAAGTAGAGGAAGGTCTACTGCAAACCATGAATGTTAGCAAGAAGGCATCACTATACCTATACTGCACCCCTACACAGAAGTCAACATTGCAACATTAATTCCAACATTCCCCAAAATGGAATATTTTAAGTGTTAAGACATGTGGCACACCAATACATAAAATTACCTATCTTCTAGTAAAATTGTGCCACTGTAGAATAGATATCATAAACTTTACATCAAATAAAAATCAGATAAATTATAAATGATTAGCTGTCTCTCATGGAGACATCTAAGGTGTCTGGCAGTGGTGCACCCAGGTAAACACACATATTACCAGGCACAAAGGTTTGCTTTGAGCGTCCTCTTCCCACCTGCAGGATATCTACTTCACAAGTATTGAAGAAAATCTACAGGTATCTATCTTTCTCACCTTTTCTCTACATTCCTTCCCTCTCTCAATACCTCTCTGTCCTATCTAATAAGAGAGACAAAAAGACAGAGACAAAGAGACAGAAAGAAAGAAACCTATCAGCTAAGTCTTTCTTTTTTTTTTTAATATTTTATTTTATTTATTCCCTTTTGTTGCCCTTGTTGTTTTTTTATTGTTGTAGTTATTATTGTTGTTGTCATCGTTGTTGGATAGGACAGAGAGAAATGGAGAGAGGAGGGGAAGACAGAGAAGAGGAGAGAAAGATAGATACCTGCAGACCTGCTTCACCGCCTGTGAAGCGACTCCCCTGCAGGTGGGGAGCCGGGGTTCGAACCGGGATCCTTATGCCGGTCCTTGTGCTTTGCGCCACCTGCGCTTAACCCGCTGCGCTACAGCCCGACTCCCTCAGCTAAGTCTTTCTTTTCTTTTAGTTTGTCATCTGATTTTGGGATACTACAAATTCTGTGTAGTATTGAGAGAATAACATTAAGACATGTTTACACAACCCTCAAAACTCTTACTACTGTAGCCTTTGAAATCAATCTGTAAATTCAAGTAAATCTTATCTCTCATTGTTACCTAAATAAGATATTACAAGCTCTGATACATATTTATATACATTGAACAAACACGTCTAAAGTCATGTTCATATTTTATGAGACACAAAAATATGTACCCTCCTAAAAGTTGCTTAAATTTCTTTAGTGGCTGAAGTAATTAATAACTAATTCTCCTAGAAAATAGTAAACCAAACTAGTGGATAAAACACCCTGAGAACTATAGTAAAGAAGCATTATTAACACTCATTTCCATTTCCCTAAAATCATAATCTGAGAAATAAATCCACATAAATACTTTTACAAGTGATCACAGGAAGCAGGATAAATGCCTTGGTAAGGTAAAGAAGGAGTGCAAAAGTCAGTGGATGAGATATTACTGAGAATATTACCACTAAATTCACCTTGGAATGATGTATGGTGTATTTCCTTGATGGGAAATGCCCCTTAGGTTGGCCTTTCAACTATAAGAAGTCAGTGCATATCCATCAACTGGTCTCCCCTGTTGGTTGATGATTGACCACAAAAGCATTAACTTTCTCACACATCTGGTAACCTTCGAATGGCAAAAAGAATTTCTTCAGCTTAGCAGGAACATTAGACTAATCATACTACTACTAATAATAATAACATTCAACTTTGAGCTGCCAAGTTGCAGATGTTAGCATGACTCTATCCTAACCTCCCAGGGCAGATAATCTCACCAACGTGTCCTATTACCTCACCTTTCCTGAGCACTACTAGGGATAAATAGAAATAGTTTGGGGTATGCATGGATCAACCTGTCAATATCCAGGCCCAGTGGAAAAGCAATTACAGAAGCCAGATCTTGGACATTCTGCTCCTCAAAAAAAACCTTTGGTCCACAGTCCCAAAGGGGGAGAAATGGTAAGGGGAGGATGACCATATGGCTCTGAACTCCAACTTCCTTAAGGCCTGGAGAGAGAAGAGGAAAAAAGGGATGGCTATTCAGAACTACTAATAGGTGTAGGTGTAACTTAGGAAAAGAAGACAAGACTGTTGGGGGGATTTGAAAAAAAAAATATATATATATATATAATTTATATATATAATAATAAACACTATATATATAACAGAAATAATAGTTAACCCATATCTTCAACCTTGGGAGAATGTTGGACTAGCTTCGCGAGCGGAGACAGATGACCAGGGACTAATGGTTGAGCTGTAGGCAGTATCTCTTTATTCATGCAGGACGCAGCACAATCTCAGCCGAGCTAAACTAAACTAAAACTAATATACTTGCCAAGTAGGGTGTAAACAGGATGTGATGTAGAGAGGGTAGAGAGAAAAGTGACTGGTGAAAATCAGGGTGTGGCAAGGAGAGGGGGTGGAGCAAAAAGACATCATGAACCAGTGGGGAGTAAACCAATGCCCTGCAGTGGTTATGTAAATAGAATACAGTGGTTATGTAAATAGAATGCAGTGTTAAGCAGGGGGGATTAAACCAAATGAAACAGAAGGGGTTTTTAGAAGCAGAATTAGAAGCATACCAACAGGAGAACTGCTTGCAAAGGATGGAATGGGGACACAGAACTCTGGTGATGGGAACAGTGAGGAATTATATCCCTGTTATCTTATAATTTTATAAATCAACATTAAATCACTAATAAAATTAAATTAAAGAAAATAAAGGTGAGATTCTGATTTAGGAGAAAACACTTCCAGAAGGCATGGAAGTGCTTACAGTGATACTGATGAGATCAAAGAAGAGGAAGAGAATGTGACACAGGGAATTTATCATTTGTTAACAGCTTGGGTTAGAGAGGTAACTCACTGGGTACTGCGTATGCCTTGCTGTGTGCGCAGCTGAGGTTGAAGCTCCAGCAACACACAGATGTTTCTTTGCTCTTGAGCCAGCTTTGGTGTTTTGGTTTCTGCTCTTTGCTTCTTTTTCTCTCTTCTCTCCTATTTATTTATTATCGGATAGAGACAGAAAGTAATTGAGAGGGGAGGGATGAGGAGAAGGGAACCAGATAGATACCTGCAGCCTGGTTTCATCACTCATGAAGCTCTCCTCCCTGCATGTGAAGACTAGTGGCTTGAGCCCAGATCTTTGCACACTGTGATGTGTGTGTTTAACCAAGGGTGCTATCACCTGGACCCTACCCTTTCTTTCTTCTTCCACTTCTCTTTGTCTCTCCCCCTACCTTCCCTCCACCCTCTTTCTATTTGAATGAAAAAGTGATCTGAGGGCAGTGAAATCAAGCCCCTTTTAAGATACTAACAGGTAAAAAATAAATTCTGATGTCTATCTCCCAAACTTTCATTTTAGAACCCTTGTTTCATAAAACATTTATTTTTATTTTTATTTATAAAAAGGAAACACTGACAAAACCATAGGATAAGAGGGGTACAACTCCACACAATTCCCACCACCAGAACTCTGTATCCCATCCTCTCCCCTGATAGCTTTCCTATTCTTTATCCCTCTGGGAGTATGGGCCCAGGGTCATTATGGGATGCAGAAGGTGGAAGGTCTGGCTTCTGTAATTGCTTCCCCACTGAACATGGGCATTGACAGGTGGATCCATACTCCCAGCCTGCTTCTCTCCTAGTGGGGCAGAGCTCTGGGGAGGTGGGGCTCCAGGACACATTGGTAGGGTCGTCTGCCCAGAGGAGTCCGGTTGACATCATTTTAGCATCTGGAACCCGAGTAATGAGGTTGAAGTGTTGTCATTCCACGCCTGACCTTCTCTGGACACCGTCCGAAGTGAAACATGCAGAGGTAGTACTCGTTGTGTTGATTAGATTGAGATCAGCACATGCAGTGTCAGTTGGTATGAATTGAGAGAAGCATACAGGAAAGTGAGCCCCACCCTAGAGGTTCCAGGACTGGAGGAATTATGGGCTCTATAGAGGAAGTGGGAGGTTCCTGCTGTCTTAGGGTTTAAGAAAGCTGTTGTTTTCGACGGGCTATGTTGTTTTCGCCGGGCTGGCTTCACGGGCAGGTAACAGACGACCAGGGACTCATGGCTGGGTTGTACACAGTATCTCTTTATTCATGCAGGATTCAGCGCAATCTAAGCCGAGCTAAGCTAAACTCAAGTACCATAAAACTCCCAATGCTGTCTTTATATATACTTGCCAAGTAGGGTGGAAACAGGATGTAACATAGAGAGGGTGGAGAGAAAAGTGACTGGTGAAAATCAGAGTGTGACAAGGAGAGGATCAGGGTGTGACAAGGAGAGGGGGTGGAGCAGGCGAGAATTCTATCACTGAACCACTAATGCCCTGGAGGGAGGGTGGTGCTTGTTAACAGTGGTTATGTAAATAGAATGAAGTGGTTATGTAAATAGAACAGTGTTAAGCAGGGGGGATTTAAACCAAATGAAACAGAAGGGGTCTCATGCATACCAACAGAAAGCAATAGACAGTTATTGTTATAATCACATTATTTGGCAATTGAGTTAACTTTAAAACTTTCATTCTTAGGTTTTGTTGTATTGTACACAACATCACTATAATTTATGTCCTTTGACATTATTTATATATAACTATTTCTTATAATGCCACCAGTTGCTTCTGTTCTCCCTGGTCTAAGCTTTTAGGAAAGTCAACAATTCAAAGACTCAGCCTAATTTTTTAACATCATGCACTATTTGGAAAATACTCTTTTATATCATGTTGCATAGAAGAAGCAACGAGACAGATTTCAAGAACAGTAGAGAAGAATCCCTGAATATTTATTCTCCCACAAGAACAGTAACTGTACCACCAGCAACAAAAAGTCGAAACAAAATTTCAGAACTCTGGAAACTAAAGAATTTCCTGCAACAATCCAAGGAACATCTACTCATGAAAAATTGCTGAGTTTTTAATAAAGACATAGAGTTCTGTGATGCTTTGCCTTGCCCTATTTCCATTCCTGGCTTCCTACCACAATAAAGCCTTTAAAAACTCAACTGCTGTAATAACTTGCAGACTGTGAAAACAAGCAGTCTAGCAGATGCTGAAGGGGACAGGTGGAGTTCAGATAACAGCTTCAGAAAGCCCCATTCCCATCTCTTTGTGAAGTTGCACATATCTGACAAATCCCTAAAAAAAAAAAACCCGTTCACAGAGTTATTCATTATTTGACCTGATTAGGAGCTCACATAATGAGAAAAGTCCTATCCCCAGGGGTTTTGTCAAAAACAATCAGTAGTCCAAGAATGCGAAAACAAGCTTCAGTCTGACAGAAAATACTTACCAAGGACAATCTGATAAGTCTGTTATCAGAGGCTTGTGAGAAACACTTAAAAGTCAATAATAAAAAGGAATAACTTGATTTTCACATGAGCAAACTCTCTGAACAGACATTTCATTGAAATACATCAAGATAGAATGCAAAAACATGATAAATACAGAATATGTATAGATTTATGAAAAATAAATATATGAAAATTGTTCAACAGCATGTGTTTTGGGGGGAAATGTGAAATTAAACAACAATAAGATAGCCCTTTCAAAACATCAAAAATGTCAAATTCTGGTGAGAGTAGGAAATAATGGAATTCTTACTCATTGTTGTTAGAAGTGCAGAACTGAGAGTCACTCTCACTATATAACCCAATAACTCTGCTCTTCGGTAGTTGTTCAAATGAACTAAAATCTTTTTCTTTTTCTCACACAAAAATCTACCCATGGATATTTATGCCAGCTTTATTAATAATTCTCAAAATAAAAAAGGAAGCTATTAAGATTCCATAAGAATGTGAATGGATAGATAGACAGGGCCAGAAAATCAAGTAATAGCAATGATAAAAAGAAATATTGTGAGGGCCAGGAGGTAACACAGTCGGTTAAGTCCACATGGCTCAAAGCACAAGGACCTGCTCCAGTTTGAGTCCTGGCTCCCCACCTGCAGGGAAGTTGCTTCATCTGTGGTGAACCAGGTCTGCTGATGTCTCTTTATTTCCCAATCTCTGTCTCTCCCTCCTCTCTCTCAATTTCTCTCTGTCATATTCAACAACAGCAGCAATAACAACAATAACAACAAAGGCAACCAAAAAATGGGAAAAAAATGGCCTCCAGGAGCAGTGGATTTGTAGTGCAGGCACTGAGTCTCAGTGATAACCCTGGAGGTTGAGAGAGAGAGAGAGAGAGAGAGAGAGAAAGGAAGGAAATATGATACCAAACTACAAAAAGAAGTCAATCCAAAATAGATGTGCTTCTAACTATATGACAAACTGGAACAGTCAAACTTGTGAATACAAGGATCAAGCAGTCTGGCAGTGGCACAACTGGTTAAATACACACAAAATACACACATTACAGTGTGCAAGGATGCAGGTTCAAGCCCCTGGCCTACACCTGCAGGAGGAAGTTTCACAAGTGGTGAAGCAGGAATGCAGTTGTCTCTCTGTCTCCCTTCTCAATTTCTCTCTGCCTCTACTAAATAATAAATAAAAATATAAAAAATAAAGGTGAAACTTTTAAAAATATGGATACAATGAAACAATCATCAGTTGCTAGGCATTAAAGAAGAGTTTTTGAAACAAATAATAGTTAAAGGATTTCAATAGAACTAAACGAACCCTAACTCCCCCCTCAAAGAAAAAAATACTAAAAGGAAAATACTGGATGTTCTCCCTCACTTGGGTGAACAAAGACACAAAGCTAGGGGAAACAAGCAAAGCTCAAACATTTTGAGTCTGAATATGAAACTATGGCTTCCAAAGGGGGTTGAAGGTGAGAGAGGTGAGTTGTGAGGGTAAAGGCAGTTCTGTGAACTTTTGTGAAGGGATATTGAGACCGTGCTGGTAAGGATGTCATGGTGAGATATTCTGAAGAGGTATGAAATTGAATTTCTAGAACACTTATAGTCTTGTAAACCAAGGTCATCTCAAAAAACAATGAAAAGTAATACAAGTCATACATTTTTTGTTGCCTCTGGGATTTTGCCGCTACAAGAAAAAATTTTCAAGCAGAAGAAAGATATAGAGACATAGAGAGGAGAAAAAAATAGTAACATAGCCCCAAAGCTCCCGCCAGTGTGGTGAGTACCAGGCTCAAGCTTGGTTTATGCACATAGCAAAGTAGGTATACTACCTAAGTGAGCAGTCTTGCCTGTCCATGCTTCTAAAAAATAAATAATAAAATTCCTCCTCCCAATGCTGCAACAAAGTTATGAAACAACACTCCCAAAGAAAATAAACCTGCCCAAAAGAAAATAAATTCAGAAGCTCATGGCAGAGAAAGTACTATAACATTGCTCAAACCCAGTCAGCATTTTGCTGTCTCTGAAAGATACAGAAGTTTCCAGAACAGTTTGTTGGTATAAACTCAGAATGAAAATGTGGAACGTAAACAGTGAACGGGGGCATAAAAGAATGTTCCCAGTTCAATCCTCCTCACCACCATAAGCTAGAGTTGAGTCGTACTCTGGTGGTAAAAATAAATAAATAAATAAATAAATATACTAAGAGCTGGCAATAAATGTCATGAAGCAAGTCATTGCCACCTGTGGGGATAGTTCAGTGTGAAAGGCACACACACACGCACACACATACACACACACACCAATCCTACAAAACCTTGTTCATGAATCATGTTCAGTGCAGCCTTATTTGCAATAACAAAGAAACAAATAAGCATGCATTGACCAAATATTCATCAATAGGCAGATAGGAGAACAAATTGTGATCTACCCATACAATGTAATTCTATTCAGCATTAAAAATAACAAAGTTTTGGGAGTCGGGTGATAGCACAATGGGTTAAGCACATGTGGCGCAAAGCACAAGGACCTGTGTAAGGATGCCGGTTTGAGCCCCCAGCTCCCCACCTGCAGGGGAGTTGATTCACGCTTCACAGGTAGTGAAGCAGGCCTGCAGGTGTCTATCTTTCTCTCCCTCTCTCTGTCTTCCCCTACTCTCCATATTTCTCTTCGTCCTATCCAACAACAATGACATCAATAACAACAATAACTACAACAATAAAACAACAAGGGCAACAAAAGGGAAAATTAATTAATTAATTAATTTTTAAAAAGTTTTGATACACACTAAAATACTAATGACTCTCAAAACAATGAGTGGGAGGGGAATTCAAACAGAAAACACAGAATTCATAATGTAAAATTTGACTTATATAAACTACCAGAAAATGAAAATGGTGGGTGGAGAAATGATAAGGGCAATGAAGATGCGTTGTGTGTGATTGGTTTGTTCACTATGTGGATTGTTATGATGGTTTCATATAATGAGCTCCAAAGCTATCAATATATTCAGTTCATTGTGTGTCAGTTATGCCTGAAGAAAAATGAATGAGACAGAGAAAACAAAACAGAGAATGGAAAGAAAGAGACAGTGATAGAGAGAAATGAGTGATCATTTTCCTACAACTTCTTCCTAAGTACTTAAAGGCTCTTATGAAAGGGTATGGAGAAATATTGTACCAAATTATATTTACAGTCTGTTTTCCACCATCTATGAAGCAAACTATAGACACCTCTCACTACAAAGTGCTGGTACATTCATTCTCTTAAGAAATATTATTGTCAGAAGGGGAGAAATATTAGGGGAAGATGACTAGAACTCTCTGAAACTCAGTTTCATCAGGACTCAGAAAGAAAAGAGAGAGAAAAAAAGGAAAGATATTCAGAAGAAGTAATAGGTGTAGCTGTGGCTTAAAATGGAAGAGAAGGCAGGACCAAAGAGGAAATGGGAAATATATATACATAGATAAATCATTAATTATAGAAATAATAGTCACCTCCTATCTGTGACCTTGTGAGAATCACTGCAGTTTCCAATGGAGGAGATACAGACAAAATTCTGGTGGTAGGAACAGTAAGGAATTGTACCTCTGTTATTTTGTAATTTTGTAAATCACTAAAATATATATATATATATATTGTTTTCATGAAGTCAAAGTTAAAAATAAAAAAGCAGCCCAAGAGATGATACAACAGATAAAGCACTGAATTTACAAACATGAAGTCCTGGGATGATCATTGCATATGCCAGTATAGTGCTCTGGTTCTCTTTCTTTCTCTCTCATCAACCCCTAGTAAATAAATGAATCTTTCTAAAATTAAATAAAAGAACACTAAATTTACTTTTATATGTGGTGGTGAGGAAGGGAAGATGCTACCTGACTTTTAAGGCAGAGATTCTGATACTCAAAGTGAATCCAGATAGTAGAGTTCCATTCAGTTCCCTGAATAAAACACCTTATTTCTGTGTCCTTTGCACTGTCCGTGACAGAACTGTTAAGAGAGCCTAGCTCACTCTCCTGCCTCTCAGCCTCCTCCAGTCTGACTCTGTGAAGTTCAGAAGACTCTCTCACCCACCCACTGAGAGTCAGTTCCTTTGAGGGCCTTTACAGCTCCTGACTTCTCCTCCCATACACCGCCACCCCCTCCTTCCATTCCTCCGGCTCCAACTCTGATCTGCCTGTAACTAAAAATATAACTCAGCTTGGTCCCACAGACTTTGAAACTCTACCCCTCAGGAGTCTCAATTATTTTTCCTTGAAAAATAGCATTTGTCATTCTGCAATTACATAGAGGCCCGAAATGAGATGACACTGGCTAAAGTCTGTCATATGGTAAACCTGAATAAGACATAAGGCTTCTTTTCCTGAGAGGGACTTAAATTCAGCAGATGTGATCTCTGCACCTGCAATGAGCAAAGCACTTGGTCAAACTCTGCCTGGGATGTAGAGATGTCTAGAGAGCTTTCTAACCCTCAGGGAATATGTAAAGTAATCTCTGGGAAGAAAAAAAGAAAAAAAAACATTGCTAAAATTGGAACAATGAAAAAACCGAGTCCAGAGTAAGCTAAATATGTTAGCTTATCTTATGGCTAACAGCAGCCACTGTGAAGCCCAGAAAGAATGACAGTAGAGAAATTTATGAAATGAAAACCCTATGAACTGAAACCAAGAAATGGAGAAAGGGAATAATAGTGCATGAGAAGTGGTGACTTGATTTCAGATAGTGAAATTCAAATGCACAGGTCAGTTGACCTGTTAAGCAGGTTAAGTCTACAAACTTGCCTGAGAACATTAGAAGGAAGAGACTGCTGCTATTTGCTGAGCTGATATCTAGCCTTCTCTTTTTCAACTTGCTCAACCTAGGGAATCAATAAGAACAGCTCTGGTCATCATGACACCTGTCTTTGAATTCTCTGGTCTGTTAATCTTTCTTCTGGAGAAGGGTAGTTATATAACCAGTTCTGGTCTGTGAAACTGAAGAAGTCTTCTGAGGTTGATCCTGAGAATTATTTAGATTTCTTAATAAACTAGCATATATGGAGTCAGGCAGTCGTGTACCTGGCTAAGCACACACATTACAGTGCACAAGGACCCAGGTCCAATCCCCTCCTCCCCATCTGCAGGGGGGGATGATTCACAAATGCTGAAGCAAGACTGCAGGTCTCTCTCTCTCTCTCCCCCCTTTCTCTCTCTCCCTCCCTCCTCTCAATTCTTCTCCCTGTCATATCAAATACCATTTTATTTATATGCTACATGTAAATCATTAAATAATAGTTACATGGGGCCACAGTGGGTTAAGGATTAAGCATACATGGAGTGAAGCGCAAGGACCAGCATAAGGATTCCAGTTGGCGTCCTTGGCTCCCCACCTGCAGGGGGGTCACTTCACAAGTGGTGAAACAGATCTGTAGGTATCTATCTTTCTCTCCTCTTCTCTCTCTTCCCCTCCTCTCTCAATTTTTTGTCCTATCCAACAACAATAATAATAATAGTAGCTACAATAACAACAGGGCAACAAAAATATGGAAAGAATGGCTTCCAGGAGTAGTGGGTTCATAGTGCAGGCACCAAACCCTAGAGATAACCCTTGAGGGGGTCTGGCAGTAGTGCATCGGGATAAGCACATGTGGTGCAAAGAGCAAGGACTGACCTAAGGATCCCGGTTCTAGCCCCTGGCTCCCCACCTGCAGGGGGTGAAGCAGGACTGCAAGTGTCAGTCTTTCGCTCCCCCTCTCTGTCTTCCCCTCCTCTCTCCATTTTTCTCTGTCCCATCCAACAAAGAATGACATCATCTCCCCAGACAATGTCTTAGAACACCTGCATTTTAGATGCCAACCTCAGACAAAAACTACTAAGGTAATGGGCCCCTTGGAATATAACTAAAATAACCTACTAACTTTTTCTAAAATAGAGAACGCAAATCTTCAGTTGCAATATTCTTGTCTTTAGGTTCATGATTATTCAACTATTTCTTCAGCTTTATATGTTACTCTTTTTCAGCCACCAGATGCCAGAATCTACCATTACGCCAACCAGACTTCCCTAGGCAAAAAAACCCACCAAAGTCTCCTGGAGCCCTGCCTCCCCAGATTCTTACCCCAATAGGGAAAGAGAGAAACAGGCTTGGAGTTTGGTTCGAACTGCCAATGCCCATGTTCAGCAGGGAAGCCATTACAGAAGCCAGACCTTCCACCTTCTGCACCCCATAATGGCCTTGAGTCTATACTCCCAGAGGGTTAAAGAATAGGAGAGCTATCAAGGAGGGGCTGGGATACAGTGTTCTGGTGGAGGAAATTGTGTGGAATTGTCCATTCTTATCCTATGGTCTTGTCAATACTATCATTTTATAAATAAATAAATAAATAAATAAATAAGTAAATAAATAAATATTAATGATACATAATCAAAGCAAAGTGACACAAGAAGGAACCATAGCACCAAAGTTCCCTTCAGTTTGATAGTGGTGGGGAGGAGACCAGGCTGAACTATGGGTCTCAGGCATGACAGAGCAGTGCACTACCCAAGTGAGCTATTTCACCAGCCCAGAGAGCAGTGCTTCTCAACTTGGTCAGAGGGCATAACTCTTCTGTCACAAGGATGACTTCTTCTTCTTTTTTTTGAATGTTTATGCTCGGGAAAAAGGCTGAAAGTTTATCATGTTTATTGAGCACCTAACAAGGCTTACTTCTTACCTACCTCTCAATCAAAACATGTTAATCCTTCCCATGGTTGATAAGACCACACTGTCTCCTAGTATCTATCAATCCTAATCACATACACTCTTCCCTCTTACCTTATTTTGTCACCATCTAATGTCATATTTCATTTATTTACTTATTAACTCTTTTTGTCTAGTATGCAATTACTAACCAGGCAGTAACATTTGCTTGGTCACCACTGAATTCTCAGTACACACAAAAGTGTGTGACACATTCAGTACTACTTGTTGAGTTAATAAACTGATAAAGAGTGAAGCGGGGCTACAGAGCAGCAGCAGCTGTGTTTCTCGCCTCTCCTCTCCAGGGTCAATTAGGAATACCAAAGGAGATCATCTGGGAGCTACCAAAGGAGATCATTTGGGAACACAACAATGCAGGACTAGAACAACTTCAGGAAACCACCAAATCACCAGTGAGTGAAAATATGTGTGGCTCATGAAAAGAGAGGAGAGGAGCCTAGGGAAAGATTAAGTGGATGGTTACAGTCCAGCAGTTTACCAGTTTAAGCATCACCTCCAGTCTGTTTCACCAACAAAAATACTGCTGAAGGGAGGAGATGACTCCCCTCAGATTCACCAAATGCAACTGTGAGTCTTCATTGCTACTGTTCTCAGAGGGTGGAACAGTAAGAGGGAGGCCTTGTGCTGACACCAGGGGACAGAAAACTAACCAGGAAACTCAGAAGAAGATCTATACCTCGGTGGACTAGCGGTGGGGCTGTGTAGTGGGAGACTTTCCATGTTGTTCTCCAGATGAGAACAGAATGAATAGTTGCCTCAAAACCTACAAACTAGGTAATTGTTTAGAAATTCACAGGGCCCAGCAATGCTGGCAGGCATGGCAGAAAAGTTGAATTGAGCCAAGAGATTTGCATCATTGGGGTGTAAGAGTCTCTTTGCATAACCACTGTATTATCTCTCCCACACCCTGCTTGACCTCTGGGACAGGAGTGAGGGATTAAGCTAAAAAGCCTACTTATAGTTTCAAAACCCTCAGACTCCCATAGCCTACATGGGGAAAAAAGAACAAAAGAAGCTTTTAAGGACTATGCTCCAACTCAAGGATTAAAATAATATTGAAACAACTATCAATTTCCACAACTGTGAACCTTTTAAGTACCTTACTTAGACACAAGTCAATCCAGGCAAAAGTGATCAT
The DNA here is from genome assembly GCF_950295315.1 of Erinaceus europaeus. NCBI lineage: Eukaryota > Metazoa > Chordata > Mammalia > Eulipotyphla > Erinaceidae > Erinaceus > Erinaceus europaeus. The sequence continues at coordinate 199,123,907 of NC_080162.1, forward strand.
TAATTTGAATAGTACTGAGAGAGGGACCTCATAACATACTGTATAGAATGGTTTAAACCAACAAGAAGAAATATTGGAGAAATAACCAGGACAAGAGTCCAGCTAAAAGCCTCCCAAAGGCTGAAGCACAAAATAATGAGGTCAACATCCAAACACTAGTTAAGGAAATAATCACAAGAGTGAGTAAAGAGCTTGAAAGAATTGTCATCAGAAATGCAAAAACAAGAAATGAGACTCTGAAAGAAAACATTAATTATCTCAAAGTTATTAGAGAGCTGAAAGCTGAGATATCTGAGCTAAGAACACAACACAACTAGCTGAACAAGCTAAAACAGTATCATAACAGGGTAATAAATAGATAAACTCGGGAAAACAGTAGAAAGGAGATAGAATAGAATCAATGAGAGTGAACACTGATTTAGCAAGATCAAGTATGAATTACAGACAACTAAAAAAGAAGTAAGAGATCTCAAAAAGAGATTGAGATACTGAAAACAACATCAGAGACCTATGAGATGGCTTCAAAAGAAAGAAGATATGCATTATTGGCTTACCAGTGTAAGAAAGAGAGGGAGGGGAAGAAAGCATTCTTCAGGACATGATAGCTGAGAACTTCTCTAGTCTAGACAACATAAAAGATAAGGGTTCAAGAATACCAGTGGGTCCCAAACAGAATTAACCCAGACTTAAAGACACATCATATTTAGAATGGAAAGGAATAAGGATAAAGACAGGATCCTGGATCTGCAAGAGAAAAACAAAGTCACCTATAGAGGAAAACCAATAAGAGTAGCAGCACATCTCCCTACACAAACACTACAGGCCAGAAGAGAAAGGCAAGATATCAAGTGCTCAGTGAGAAACGCTTTCAAGCAAGACTACTGTACCCTGTTAGACTATCATTCAGACTACATGAAGGCATAAAAACCTTCTCAGACAAGCAACAGTTGAAGGAATCAACTATCACCAAGCCTTCCCTGAAAGAAGTTCTGAAAGATCTACTATAAACAGTCAGATGACCATAAACAGGCCATATATCAGAACATTAAAAAAGTCTACAAGAATGGTGTCAAAATATCTTCAATCTTTGATATCAATAAATGTCAATGGACTGAATTCAACCATTAAAAGACAAAGAATAGGAAGATGGATCAGAAAACACAATCCAAAAATATGCAGGCTACAGGAAAATCACTTAACTCAGTAAGACAAACACAGACCCACAGTGAAATGACAGAAACTATCATACAAGCCAATGGCCCACAAAAAATGGCAAGGATACCTACTCTCATATATGACATGAGAGACTTTAAAATAAATAAAATTTAAAATATGTAGGAATGGACATCACTTAATGCTCAGAGGATCAGTTAATCAAGAGGACTTAGCAATTATTAACATCTATATACCCAATGAGAAGCCATCTAAATATATCAAACATCTACTGAAGTAGCTACAGCAATATTAACAGCAACACAGTCATAGTAGTGGACTTCAACACCCCACTCACTCAACTTGACAGATCACCCAGGCAGAAAATCAATAAAGACATGAGGGAGCTAAATGAGGAGATAGATAAACTAGAACTATTGGACAGTTTCAGAGTCATTCACCCCAAGAAACTGGAATACACATTCTACTCAAGACCACATTTGTCATTCTCAAGGATAGACCATATGTTAGGCCACAAAGACAGCATCAGCAAACTCAAGAGCATTGAAATCATCCCAAGCATCTTCTCAGACCACACTGAAATGAAACTAACACTTAACAATCAACAAAAGATTAGTAATAGTCCCAAAATGTGGAAGCTCAACAGTACACTACTTAACAACTACTGTATCAAAGAGGAAATAAAGGAAGAAATAAAAATGTTCCAGGAGTTCAATGAAAATAAAGACACAAGCTATCAAAATATTTGGGACACATCTAAGGCAGTACTGAGAGGGATTTCATAACCATACGAGCACACATTAGGAAACAAGAAAAAGCACAAATAAACAGCCTGATTGCACATCTTAAAGACCTAGAAGAAGAACAAAGGAACTCTAAAGCAACCAGAAGGATGGAAATCACTTAAGTTAGGACAGAAATCAGTAACATTGAAAATAAGAAAACTATACAAAAGATTAATGAAAGTAAATGTTGATTCTTCGAAAGGGTGAACAAAATCAACAAAACTTTAGCCAGATTCACAAAACAAAAAAGGGAGAAGACCCAAATAAATCAGATCATAAATGAAAGAAGAGATATTACAACAGACATTGCAGAAATTCAACAACTACATGCCACCTAGCTAGAGAACCTGGACAAAATGGATGATTTCAAAGATACCTACGAACTTCCAAAATTAACTAAAGAGGAACTAGATAATATGAACAGGCCCATTACAGTAATGAAATTAAAACAGTTATCAAAAAGCTTCCCAAGAATAAAAGTCCTGGACCAGATGGTTTTACAAATAAATTTTACAAAACTTTCAAAGAAGAACTAATACCTCTACTTTGAAAAGTATTCCAGAAGATTGAAGACACTGGAATACTCCCTTCCAGCTTCTATGAAGCCAACATCACATTGATACCAAAAGGAGACAAGGACACTAGGGAAATTGTGCAGATGCGGTCACATCCACCATGTTGTCCCCTCAGGCTATTGTCAATTCCCACGAGAAATTCTATTCCCGGAGTGCGTTTCCTAGCCAACACTGTCCCTACTTGTCACTTCTGGAAATTCTCCCATAAAATCCCTTCTGCTTCTGCCCCTCTCTCTTTGCCTCTTTTCACCATGGCGACCAGATGCGGAGAAGGGTTGCTGCGCGTAGTGGGATGCGGCCATTTTGCTAGCTCCACGTGGCCTGAATCGCTGTGCTCTCACACAACTCTGAGGTGTCCGCATGAATAAAGATTTGTGTTCCCTGTCCACTTTGGATCTCCTCTCTCTCCTCCGTATCACAGCCCAACATCTGGCGCCCAAATATACAGCCACTTGACTCTCTGTGGCCTCATGTTCCTCTCCGCCATGGGAGAGGAGAGGAACATGAGAAGGTTTTTCTTTTCTATGAGAAGGTTTCCCAACCCTCCACTCTTTTGTCAAGAGACAGATTTTCTACCTCTGGGATATTTTTCTTGGGGCCACACCTTGGATACTCGTGACCATGTTTGCAGCTTTCAGGGGATATGTAGGGTGTCCCCCCAAAAAGTAAACGGACCTTGAGGCTGAGATACAAGAGTTAAAGGAGATGACCATTGTGCTCACCCACCCTAAACCCTCTACATTTTGCTCTGAGGCTCCCGTTTTAGCAGACACCTGTCCAGCTCCTTGTGCAGCCTCCACAGCCACTTCCCTGGCTGCCGCTTATCCAGCAGCTTCCACTTCCGTGACTCCTCCCCCCACTGCTACCCCGCTATCAAAGCAAGTTCACACCTTCCCAGTAAATGTGGCCCCCAATAGACAAAACCCTCAGGCATGGCATCTGTACTCCTCCAAAGATCTTAAAGATATTCGTAAGACAACTAAAGAGGATAGTATTCATGCCCCATGGACCAAGTCCATTTTACGAGGCTTTCTCCAGAACCTTAATACCCCCCAAGATTGGAGGGACGTAGTTCATGCTACGGTCCCAGGCCCCCTCTTCATGCAATGGGAGGCATTTTTTCGTGAGGGGAACACTTACAGAAATCCCGAAGAAATAGTCAGAATCAGCTGGAGTGGAATTTCGATGCACTGTTTTGAACGGTAATTTTGAAACCGGAATTCAACAGGCAGAGGACAAGTTTTCAGATGGTTATTTTGAACAGGTATGCCTCTGTGCATTACAAGCATGGGAGAGGTTAACACCACCCATGGGAGCATCCTCAGCCCCCATTCTCTCCCTTCGGCAAGAATCTGATGAATTCCTAGCTAAATTCATTACCAAAGTCCAGTCAAGCTTAGAGAGAAAGATTTATAATCCTGATGCCTGTTTTCTTCTCCTGCATTCTATTGTCTGGGATGGCATACTTCCGGATTTCCATCAGGCATGCCTCAGTCTTAAAAACAAACACCCAGACACCTGGATTTTAGTTACATAGGAACTTAGATCAAGTTCTTATGAGGCACCCATTATGACACAGGCCTATGCAACTACCCCACATAAGTGAAAGGAGGCTTGCTTTGAGTGCGGTTGCCAAGGGCACTCTCTTTACTGAACTTCCTGATAATTCCCCTCAGTACAAAGACCTTATGCTGTTTTCCTTGCATTAAAAGCTGTACCAGCCCTTCTGCTTCTGTCCCTCTCTCTCTTTACCCCTTTTGACCATGGTAACCGGATGCAGAGAAGGGTTGCTGCACGTAGCGGGAGGCAGCCATTTTGCTAACTCCATGTGGCCCAAACTGCTGCACTCTCACCCAACTCTGAGGTGCCCGCATGAATAAAGATTTGTATTCCCTCTCCGCTCCGGATCTCCTCTCTCTCCTCCACTTCGCAGCCCAACAGGCCACAACCAAAAAAGGAAACTACAGGCCAATATCTCTGATGAACATAGATAATAAGATATTGAACAAAATTCTAGCCAACCAGATACAGCAGTATTTCAAAAAGATTGTTCACCGTGACCAAGTGGGGTTTATCCCATGGGTGCAAGGTTGTTATAATATACATAAATCAATCAATGTATCCTCCACATCAATAAAAGCAAGAGCAAAAACCACATGGTCATATTAATAGATGCAGAGAAAGCCTTTGACAAAATACAACATTCCTTTATAATCAAAACACTACAAAAAATGGGAATAGATGTAAAATTCCTGAAGATAATGGCATCTATATATAGCAATCCTATAGCCAACATAATACTCAATGGTGAAAAATTGGAAGCATTTTCCCTCAGATCTGGAACTAGACAGGGATGCCCACTATCAACATTATTATTCAGCATAGTGTTAGAAGTTCTTGCCATGGCAATCAAGCAGAAGCAAGGAATTAAAGGGAAGAAAAGAAGTCAAACTCTCCCTATTTACATATTTCATGATAGCATACATATAAAAACCTAAGGAATCCAGTAAGAAGCATTTGGAAATCATCAGGCAATACTGTAAGGTGTCAGGCCACAAAATTAATATTCAAAAGTCAGAGGCATTCCTCTATGCAAACACTAAGTTAGAAGAAGATGAAGTCCATAAATCAATTCCTTTTACTATAGCAACAAAAATAATAAAATATCTAGGAATAATCCTAACCAAAGAAGTGAAAGACTTGTACACTGAAAATTATGAGTCACTACTCAAGGATATAGAAAAAGACACAAAGAAGTGAAAAGATACTCCATGTTCATGGGTTGGAAGAATTAACATCATCAAAATGAATATACTACCTAGAGCCATCTACAAATTTAATGCTATCCCCATCAAGATCCCAACCACATTTTTTAGGAGAATAGAACAAATGCTACAAATGTTTATCTGGAAGCAGAAAATTTCTAGAATTGCCAAAACAATCCTGAGATGAAAGAAGAGAACTGGAGGCATCACACTCCCAGATCTCAAACTGTATTATAGGGCCGTTGTCATCAAAACTGCTTGGTACTGGAACATGAATAGACACACTGACCAGTGGAATAGAATTGAGAGCCCAGAAATGAGGCCCCCACACCTATGGATATCTAATCTTTGACAAAGGTGCCAAGACTATTATTGGGGAAATGGGAGTCTCTTCAACAAACAGTGCTGGAAAAAATTGGTTGAAACATGCAAAAGAATGAAACTGAACCACTATATTTCACCAAGTACAAAAGTAAATTCCAAGTGGATCAAGGACTTGGATGTTAGGCCAACTATCAGATACTTAGAGGAAAAATATTGGGAGAACTCTTTTCTGTATAAATTTTAAAGACATCTTCAATGAAGTGAATCCAATTACAAAGAAGACTAAAGCAAGTATAAACCTGTGGACTACATCCAATTAAAAAGATTCTGCACAACAAAAGAAACCACTACCCAAACAAAGAAACTCCTCACAGAATGGGAGAAGATCTTTACATGCTATACATCAGGCAAGAGTTTAATAACCAAAATATATAAAGAGCTCACCAAACTCAACCACAGGAAAACAAATAACTCCATCCAAAAATTGGGAGAGGACATGGACAAAATATTCACCATAGAAGAGATCTAAAAGGCTGATAAACATAAGGAAAAAAAAAAAACTCCAAGTCTTTGATTCTCAGAGAAATGCAAATAAAGACAACAATGAGATGCCACTTCACTCCTTTGAGAATGTCAAACATCAGAAAAGCTGGCAGCAACAATTGCTGGAGAGGTTGCAGCGTCAAAGGAACCCTCCTGATTCATAGTGCTGGCACTGAGACCCAGCGATAACCCCAGAGGCAAAAAAAAAAAAAAATCACACATTCACAATGAAAATTAAAAATATATATATATATGTCAAAACAAGAAAGTTTCTTTTGAGGTAAAATTGGAAGAGATAAGAAAACTGTAAAAGTGTGGCTGAGGGGCTAAGAGAAGGCTCACATAGTGGAATACACACCATATCATATCTTGTGCAAACCCCTGACAACAATATGCATAGAAGATTCCCAAGAGGTAGGACAATGTTCGGGTATCTCTCTGTCTTTCTCTGCCTCCTACTCTCTCAATCTCTCACTCTTATCTAGAAAGAAAGAAAGGAAGGAAGGAAGAAAGGAGGGAGGGAGGGAAGGAAGGAAGGAAGGGGAAGGAAAGAGAGAGAAAGAAAGGAAGAAAAAGAAAGAAAGAAAGAAAGAAAGAAAGAAAGAAAGAAAGAAAGAAAGAAAGAAAGAAAGAAAGAAAGCAATTGTCTGACCTGTAATGGTAGAATCATGTGGGCATGGAGCCCCAGAAATAACTTTCATAGCAAAAGGAAAAGAACAGAAAGAATATGCAAGAAAATGAAGAAAAGGAAAGAAAAGGAAAAGAAAAGAAAAGGGAGGAGAGGGGAGGGGAGGGGAGGAGAGGAGAGGAGAGAGGAGAGAGGAGAGAGGAGAGAGGAGAGAGGAGAGAGGAGAGAGGAGAGAGGAGAGAGGAGAGAGGAGAGAGGAGAGAGGAGAGAGGAGAGAGGAGAGAGGAGAGAGGAGAGAGGAGAGAGGAGAGAGGAGAGAGGAGAGAGGAGAGGGGAGGGGAGGGGAGGGGAGGGGAGGGGAGGGGAGGGGAGGGGAGGGGAGGAGAGGAGAGGAGAGGAGTCTGCCAGTAGTACAGTGGGTTAAGCACAGGTGGCACAAAGCGCAAGGACCTGCTCAAGGATCCCAGTTCGAGCCCCGGCTCCCCACCCGAAAAGGAGTCAAATCACAGGCGATGAAACAGGTCTGCAGATGTCTATCTTTCTCTCCCCCCTCTCCATTTCTCTCTGTCCTATCCAATGACAGTGACATCATTAACAACAACAAAAATAACTACAATAATAAAACAAGGGCAATAAAAAAGGGAATAAATAAATAAATACAAAAAGTTTTTTAAAAAAGGAAAGGAGGGAGTCGGGCTGTAGCGCAGCGGGTTAAGCGCAGGTGGCGCAAAGCACAAGGACTGGCATAAGGATCCTGGTTCGAACCCCGGCTCCCCACCTGCAGGGGAGTCGCTTCACAGGCGGTGAAGCAGGTCTGCAGGTGTCTATCTTTCTCTCCTCCTCTCTGTCTTCCCCTCCTCTCTCCATTTCTCTCTGTCCTATCCAACAACGACAACAACAATAATAACTACAACAATAAAACAACAAGGGCAACAAAAGGGAATAAATAAATAAAATAAATTTTAAAAAAGAAAGAAATTTTAAAAAAAGGAAAGGAAAGGAAGCAAAAAGAAAGGAGAAAGGGAGAAGAGAGGAAGGAAAGAAGTACAGGAGAGAGGGAGAGAGGGAGGGATAAAGAAAGAGGCATGAATGAAGCTAAAGAGAAATACTCTCACAGGTTTCCAGTGTATCTACACAAACAGTACAATGTTTCTGTAGACAACTTTGGTTAAAGCTTTAAATGCATCTTATTTATAAAGTTATCCCAGGAATTCTACCTCTACGAAGTGGTCCTAAGGGAACCATAGCCTAAGTACACAAAAAGGTAAACATAAAACTCTCTATATATAACATAACAATTGGAAGCAATTATACAAAAATTATAGGCAATAAAAGAAATTTGTAATATGCTATTGACAGAAAAACATTTTGTAAATCAGTAATATGATTTCATTTTTGTTTTCTATTTTACATATATATATAGAGACAGATTAATGAGGTATTTATAGACAGAAAATCTCAGAAATGCCTATAAAATTATACATTCAAATGTTAACATTAAATGTTTTTAAGCAGTAATTATTTCAAGATGAATTTTTATTCATTACTTTTTTTTTTTTTCTTTTTTTTCTTTTTTTTCTTTTTAAATTTTTTATTTAAGAAAGGATTAGTGAACAAAAGCATAAGGTAGGAGGGGTACAACTCCACACAATTCCCACCACCCAATCCCCATAACCCACCCCCTCCCATGATAGCTTTCCCATTCTCTAGCCCTCTGGGAGCATGGACCCAGGGTCGTTGAGGGTTGCAGAAGGTGGAAGGTCTGGCTTCTGTAATTGCTTCCCCGCTGAACATGGGCGTTGACTGGTCGGTCCATATTCCCAGTCTGTCTCTCTCTTTCCCTAGTAGGGTGGGTCTCAACTCTCTTTCAATACTCTTTGTAGTTTTATTTTTTAACAAGAGTTTTTTATATTTATTTATTTATTTTCCCGTTTGTTGCCTTTGTTGATTTTATTGTTGTAGTGATTATTGTTGTTGTCATTGTTAGATAGGACAGAGGGAAATGGAGAGAGGAGGAGAAGACAGAGAGGAGAGAAAGATAGACACCTGCAGACCTGCTTCACCGCTTGTGAAGTGACTCCCCTGCAGGTGGGGAGCTGGGGCTCGAACCGGAATCCTTACTCTTAACCTGCTCACTGTGCTACAACCTGACTCCCTCTTTATAGCTTTAATGAATGTTGCTATAGAATCATAAATAATATTTAAAAAATAAAAATATCAAATTTCAAACACAATATAGTGCTAAGACTATAACAGGTATTCATGCAGAGTCAGCTATTCTTACAATTATTTTAAAATCAAGAAACATAAAATAAAATTAACTCAGTCCTTCAGACAGAAGTCATGAATTTGATCACTTTTTCTCCATTTTCAGATCAATTTAACTTGAATGAACTGGGGCGGGGGGGGGGCGGAATACCATGTTTCTTAATAGTCTGTAGTCTGCAGCTTAGAGTTTGGTGCCTGCACTGTCGTCAGTACTGTGTAAACAAAGAGAAAATGAATATGAGAATGAATACCCTCTTATAGAAAGAAGGCTTCACAAGACTCTAGAAAGATGAAAACAAACTACTCCCACTGTGTTTTGAGACACTCCAGATGCCTTTCTTACCTTTCATTTATTCTTGAAATTCTTGATATTATTAATACCTCTCTGCCCTAATTCAGCTTTCTAGTCCTACTCTCAACTCTGGTACCATCCATCTTCCCAGACAATATTTTTAGTTCACCTGCATGTTATCTATCGGGTTCAGGCAATAATTACTAAAGGGCCACATAAAACATACCTAAAATAGACTTCCTAGCTTCTTCCCACACCGAGACCCCTAGTTTCATCTGCTCTACTCTTACCATTGGGTTTCTGTTTATTAAACAAGTTTCTTTATCTCATACTACCTTTTAACCACAAAGTTGCACCATCCTGACCTCCCTGGACAGATGGCCTCACCAAGATGTCCTGGAATCTCACATCTTCAGAGCCCTACGCCTCTATGGAAAGATAGAAACAGGCTGGGGGTACAGATCCACCTACCAATGCCCAGGTCTAGCAGAGAAGCTATTACCGAAGCCATACCTTCCACTTTCTGTACCTCATAAAGAATTTTGGTCCATATTCTCAGGGAGATAAAGAAAAGGGAAGTCTGGGAGTCGGGCTGTAGTGCAGCAGGTTAAGCGCAGGTGGCGCAAAGCACAAGGACTGGTATAAGGATCCCGGTTTGAACCCCGGCTCCCCACCTGAAGGGGAGTCGCTTCACAGGCGGTGAAGCAGGTCTGCAGGTGTCTATCTTTCTCTCCTCCTCTCTGTCTTCCCCTCCTCTCTCCATTTCTCTCTGTCCTATCCAACAACGACAACAACAATAATAACTACAACAATAAAACAACAAGGGCAACAAAAGGGAATAAATAAATAAAATAAATATTTTAAAAAAAAAGAAAAGGGAAGTTTTCATGAAAGGGATGGGGCATGGAACTCTGGTGATGGAAACTGTATGGAATTGTATCACTGTTATCTTGCAATCTTGTTAATCATTATTGAATCACTTATAAAAATATTCTAATAAAAATGTACCTCTCCCCTGGAGATAAGAAACTTGGAGGGGGCTGGGTGGTAGTGCACCTGGTTGAGTGTATACATTGCAGTGTACTTCTGTCCCCTCTCTCTCACTCTTTCTTTCCCTCTACCCCACTCCCACCACTCCTCCCACCATTTCCCTCTATCTCCCTTTCCTTCTCAATGTCTCTATCCAAAATAAATAACTAAAAATATTTAAAACTACTAGAGGTCACCCATTTAGTCAGTGGTGAAGAGAGATTGACCCCCAATTCACTCTTCAAGCTTGGTCAGCTATACCCTGAAACTGAACGCAGTGAAGAAGTCAGAATGGTCATTTAGACCATACAGCCTTCGTGGTATCAAGTAGTAGATGTGCTGAGTCCTGACTATTCAGAGGCTGAGAAGGAAACTAACCTTAGAGATCCTAAGACCCCTGGTAATGAGGCAGAGAAGCTACCCTCCTCAGCCAATACCCTAAAGCACCTATTCCTCACTCAGGAGACTTAGCAATCAAAGAGATGACACAGAGAGAAGCGGTGAGCTTGGAAAGGTCAACAGTATGAAAACGCATAGAATCTTCCTCTATTAATGTCCTAATTGTTTTTATCACCCAGTTTTTACTCAAACGTCAAACTTAATATCTGCCTTTCTTCTCTCCCAGGTCACAGATGTTTAATATTCCTGGCGAGGACATAATGAACCTTTTTATGGCACTGTAATATTTAGTCTCTTTAGAACATGATTAGCTTCATCCGTTGTGCAATGCAGGGGTGACTAGAAATTTTGGAGATGGGATTCCATTAGGAGGATATTATTACCAAGCCAAGCTGAAAGGGAAATTAAGCCAGGTGACAAAGTTCAGTGCAGTGATAAACTGCACTGTCAGTCTGGGGTTGATTGTCTGTGAAATTCTGGTTTAAAAAAAAAAAAGTCAAAGAATAGGATATTAAGGACTTTGAAAAGTTGTGATTTTTCTAATTTTGTTAAGGTCTACCTCCCAAATGAATATATGTATTTAAATACTCCAGTACACTAAGACTTTTTTATAGAGTAACTTGGGTCTGTGTGGACTCCAGCTTGATTGGCTCGTTGGGCTAAAATAAGTTCACAAGTTAATGAATAAGCAATTGTTCATAAAATAACGTTGAAGAAAGCCAAGTATAGTCTTGTGGGTCTTGTGCAAAAAATCATGAGGCTATACCTGTTGGTTATTACTATTACTATTATTATTATTACTCAAAATAACTTAAACTACTCCAGGCTGGTGGGGGAAAAAATACATTGTATTTAAGGCACCATCCCAAAATATGCAAGCACTGAGTGATAAAACTGAACTGAACATACTCTGGGGCTATTTGTAGCAATTACTCCAATTCTAAATATTCCATTCCAGACCTGTAACTTCAATTTCTACCTAGGAGTTACCTCTTGACTTTGTCTCTCACTTTCTATTCCATCAAGGACTTTAATCCCTGAGTCACCTTATGAAGAATTAGGAAGGTACTTGACATCCTCTGTGAATTACAAGGAACAGTAAAAGCTACAGCAATAGAGGAGGGGTTAGCTTCTGAGGGAGGAGGTAGTGTGTGTGTGTGTGTGTGTGTGTGTGTGTGTCGTGTGTGTGTGTGTGTGTGTTGTGTGTGTCTAACAATAAAAAGAACATATTTTTTTATTTCTTTTAGTTTTCCAAAATGATAGCAATAATAATAATAACTTAAATGCTAATGATTTTAGAGGAATGTTGAAGCCATGGCACCAACTATAGTTTGCCCCCAATCATGAGCCAGAGAAATTGTGAGGTAGATCTTAACAGTATCTCTTAAGTTAAATTGGAGGAAACTGAATTACTTAACTGGTCTAACATTAAATGCTAGTCATGTTGGCCATTGTGATTAAAATTTAGGTTGGGGGTGGGGCAGGTGGTGGCACATCCAGTTTAGTGCACATAGTATGAAGCACAAGGAACCGGGTTTGAATCCCCAGCTCTGCAGGGGAGATGCTTCACAAGTAAAGCTGGTCTGAAAATGTCTCTCTTTCTCCCTGTCTCCCTCTCCCCTCTTAATTTCTCTCTATCTTGTCCAATAAATTGCAAAAGTGGCTGCCAGGAGCAGTGGATTTGTAGTGCCAGCAGCACCAAGCCCCAACTCTTGAGTCAGAAAAAAAAAAGAATTTAGGTTTGTCTGACTCAAAAGTCCATACTGACTATTACAGCACTACCATCGCTAGATTTCATTCCAGAGTTTTCATTACATTAATTGCATACTATAATGTACAAGAAACTTTATCCTAGTTATTATTTTATTTACTTTGATTTTTTTTAAATCATGAACTTCAAAGGTAGTATTTTCCCCATTTTCTAGAAGAGATAATCAAATCAAAAACATTCAATGAAGTTAGTGGAGGAGCAATAAATATGTATTTGGGCTTAAGGTAGCCGTGAATTCTGACTTTGGTTTGCATTTCTGCGATGATTAGTAATGTTGAACAGCTTTAACTATACTTGTAGATTCTTTGCTGCTTCTTGTCTTTTTTTTTTCTTAGAGACAGAGAAGCAGAAATAAAAATAGAGAGTGAGATAGATAGATAGATAGAGAGAGACTGACTACAACACAGAAGATTCCTTTGGTGTCGTGAAGCTGAGCTCCAACCTGGGTTATGTACAGGGCAAAACACAATATCCAAGTGAGCAATTCCACCAACATGTTTGCTAGTTTGTTTTTATAATGTCTATTATAAAAATAAAAAGATATAATAAATTTTGGAAGGATTGTGGAGGAAAAAAAAAACCCTTGTAAACTGCTGATGAGAATACAAATTGACACGGTCATTATAGAAAATGGTATTAAGGATCTTCAGACAGTCCAAAAATAAATAGAGCTGTCAAGTTATCAGTAATCCAACTTCTCTGTATTTAATCAAAGTAAATTAAAACACTGCCTCCAAACAGTATCTACACCTTCATATTCATCACACTGTTCAAAATAGCCAATACATGGAAACAATTTAAGGCAGAGAAGATGGAAGGAGAAGGTAAGGCAGGCTCTACACCCCACACACACACACCATCAATCTACATACATCATGCAAACCTGCACTCCTTCCCATTCCTTTACTCTCCAGTCCAGTTCAGTCCAGTTCACTTTTTTCCAACATCTGTGATAGGGCCATGTTATATAGATGCCAATTCTTATTCAAGAAAGGGGTCAGCAATTTATATCCGACTATACCTTCTTTACCTCATCTTGGATGGAACTAAAGGAATCAGGTCATGTGAGATAAGCCAGAAAAGGAAGGATTGATATGGGTTGATTGCATAGATTGACAGATAGATGATAGATGATAGATAGATAGATAGATAGATAGGTAGATAAATAGATAGATAGATGATACTGAGAAATAAGAGCAGAAGAGGGAACACAAAAGCATAACTGGGACTAGGTTAGATGTATGCATCAAAGTAAAGGACCCTGGGTGGGGAAAGGTTTCAGATCCTGGTTAAGATGGAGCAGGACCTAGGCAGGGGCATGTACTAACAACTATATTTTCTGAAAACTGTAAACTATTAACCCCCCCAAGTTAAAAAAAAATGAGTAGTCCAAATGATGGTCCCAGATGAGCTCATAACATTAATGTGTTCAACCCAGGAATTGGCTAATCTCCATAAAATGGAAGGTGCCTGGGAAAGTTGGGATGCCTTCCTCTCCACTTAGTTTTCTACTCCAATTGCTTCAGCACACATAGGTTTCAAAGGAGCTGCAAGCCATAACTATGGACATTACATTTCACCAGCAGTTGCCCTGGAACTCAGTCAGCATCCCTTCTACTGCATATGTGAGCTACAAATTGTTCCAGATTCACAGAATGGGCATCTATAATCCCCAACAGATGGAAGAATACTGATCCCATTGGAAAGGAGTTACATCTAATGTAGGAGGAATTTGGTCTATGAAGCATTTGTCTACACATGTGTGAGCTTAAAAATAAGAATGTAATTTAGTTTTACTTTAAAATAGAGGGAGTAGTAAACCCCCCTTTTATTTATGTTTATTAATTCAATAATGATCAACAAGACCATAGGATAATGTACAATGCCACACAATTCCCAATACCAGAGTTACGCATCTCAATCCCTCCACTGGAATTTTTCCTATACTTTAACCCTCTGGAAGCATGGACCCAGGATCATTATGGGATGTAGAAGGTGGAAGAGCTGGCTTCTGTAATTGATTATCCTCTAGACATGGGTGTTGGATTCAAACCCTCAGCCTGTCCCTCTCTTTCCCTAGTGGGGCAGGGCTCTAGAGAGGTGGGGCTCCAGGACACACTGGTGAGGTCATCTGCCCAGTGAAGTCAGGTTGCCATCATGGTAGCATCTTCAACTTGGTGGCTGAGAAGCATTAAGATATGTTAACTCTCTTTTCAACCACCAAGTTCCAGATGCAAGCATGATGCCGACCAGACTTCCCTAGACAAACAAACCCACCAGTGTGTCCTGGAGCCCAGCTTCCCCAGAGCTCTGCCCACTAGGGAAAGAGAAAGACAGGCTGGGAGTAAGGATCAACCTGTCAATGCCCATGTTCAGTGGGGAAGCAATTACAGAAGCCAGACCTTCCACCTTCCGCATCCGACAATGACCTTGGGTCCATACTCCTAGAGGGTTAAATAACAGGAAAACTATCAGAGGATGGGATGGGATACAGAGTTCTGGTGGTGGGAATTGTGTGGAGTTGTATCCCTCTTATCCTATGGTTTAGTCAATGTTTCCTTTTTATAAATAAAAAATTAAAATTAAAATATACAAAGCAGAACAAATCGTTTAATAATCAGGAACCTAAAGATAAGACTATATCCAATGAGATTTGGGGTCTCCATTTTAGAAAAAGCTAGTAGGTCTATTTTAGTAGCTATATTCCAAATGGCCCATGACTTTACTAATTTTTGCCTGAGCCTGACAGCTAACATGCAAGTGAGCTAAAATTATTGTCTAAGGATATGATGTCAGAGTTGGAAATAGGACTAGAAACCTGGATCAGGACACAGAGTATTTCCCAAATACTAGGAACGTATATAAATACCATTAACTGTAACCCCAATGATCTGATCTGAAGCCCATATTCAGCATAGGAGCCTGTATAACCTCTGTATCCCTGTAAGTCTGAGCTCACATTCAGTAGTCATAGCTTGGAACATTCTAGACTGTACTCATTGTCGGACCCATCTTCCTCAAGTGGTAAGAGTATTTTGGCCCAGCCTTCCTTTAAAGAATTGGGATATCCCTACCATTGTTGACCTACATTGATAGCATGGTTCTGCAGAGTCCCACAGGAAGGTCCACTATGTTGTTCCTGATGGAGATGACAGTGACAGTGGAGAAAGGAATCTGTTAGAGGTCTAGGCCCATGATGTCTATTTGGGAATCTCAGTATTCCCTGACTAGGGCCTTGGATGATAAAGTAGCCAGGTAGTAAAAATATGCTTTAAAATATGCTGGTCTCTTGCCCTTATCCAGCTTTCGTAATCCTTACTTTGCTGACAAGGACAAATCACTTTGGAGTTATTGAGGAAAATGAAATAGGAAGTAAGTGAGGAGGGTGTCTAGGTCTAAGTAGAAACTATTTGATTAAGTATTATGATAGTTAATATTTTATAAAGTATCTTTTTTAGGTAATTCTACTTGCTTGTTGCACTAATTGAGGGAGAGATAGAGAAGGAGAGAGATAGTGGTCCAGAGGTGGTGCAATGGTTAAGGCATTAGACTTTCAAGCATGAGGTCCTGAGTTCAGTCTCTGGCAGCACATGTACCAGAGTGATATCTGGTTCTTTCTCTCTCTCCTCCTATATTTCTCATTAATAAATAAATAAAATCTTTGAGAGGGAGAGAGAGAGAGAAAGACCCTTCAACATTGCTTCACAACTCACAAAGCTTTCCCCCTAAAGGTGGGGACCAGGGGCTCAAAAACCTGATCCTTGTGCCTTATAACATATGCGCTCAACCAGGTACACCACCACCTGGCCCCAATGATGTACTTTTATTTAAGGTATATATTTCCCCTAATTTATGGATACATGTACACATGTGTTCTGTCTCATGGGCCCTGGTCTATATCTAGGCTCTGTAGCTTTGTTGGCAAATGTACTACCCAAAAATGGAATTGAGGAGTCCTATGAGTCAGAAACAGTCTCACCAGAGTCCTGAAGCTGAAGGGTTGACATTCCCTGCCTAGCATCTCTGGATAAATCCTGTTTCTGTGGTTAAATATGTGAAAATCATAAAAGACAAATATCATCACCTAGATTGTTTGGGACTACTGAAACTTCTACTTGGTCCTGCACACTATCCCCTAGCTGTGCATACCTGGATACTGAGTTGAGAAAATGGTTTTCATCCTCTCAAAGGGAGCTCTAGTTGAGAGTACAGGTTGCTGGGATTTGTTTGGGTAGATTTGTGTGATTGAATGTCACTGTCATTCACAGTAAATACCTGCTAGTCATTTTTTTTTTTTTTAATCACCAATGTGTCCTGCAACATCAACTGTCCAAAGCCCTATTCCAGTAGGGAAAGAGAGAAATAGGCTGGGGGTATGGATCCACCTGCCAACACCCATGTCCAGCAGAGAAGCAATTACAGAAGCCAGACCTTCTACCCTCTGCACCTCATAAAGAATTTGATCCACTAGTGGGGATTGTATAGTTATGTGGAAAACTGGGAAATGATATGCATATACAAACTATTGCATTTACTGTCAACAGCAAAACATCAATCCCCCAATAAAGAAATTTAAAAAGAAGAAGAAAAAAAAGCAGAAATAATAATAATTTGGTCCAGGGGCCTTGTAGCATGGTGGTGTACCTGGGTGAGCACACATGTTATAATGCACAAGAACCAGGGTTTGAGCCCCCAATCCCCACCTGCAGGGCAAAGCTTTGCAAGTGGTGAACTGCTAGTCTTTCTGGTATAGAAGAAACTTCCATAAGTCTTCACCTCCCCCTCTATACCAGTTCATCCTGTACTATGAGTTAGAGACACAAGTTTCCCCCAATAGGTATCTGCCTGCTAGTCTTTGACATTAGACATATGTAGACAGAAAACTAGAAACAAAGTTTGAAATGTACACAGCCTGAAATCTGATGACAGAAAACTCTTCCAGCCATCAATAGTATACAATTATACGTCTGTTTTCCTTGATGTGTAGTCAAAACAGAAGTTCTCTCCTGTCAGCGATATGCTGAAAATTGCAGCAGGTACAATTATAAATGCACTGTACGTGTTTTTCTTTTGTGATGAGCCTTGCACAAAAACGGACTTTATTAAAGTCCTCATTCTGGTAGAGTAGAAGTCAGAAGCAGAACCATAAGGAACAAGTGGGTCTCCGTAAGAAGGTTTTCTTAATGCATTCCAGTCCATGGCATCGCAACTAGCATATTCAACATATCCTGTCCTAAGAAAGTCTCCTGGTTTCAGATGAAAGAAAACTCGCAAAACAGCCTGAAGAAATAAGTGACAAACTCCTACACATTCTCCAGTCAGTCATTGGGTGAGAAGGAAGAATAATTAGATTCCACAATTAAAGAGCTCAATACAAAGTAGAAGCCATTTTTTAAGAGCATTTGGACTGCCCGTGGGTATGTATGCCTTAATTTCAGATTAATTCCAGAATTTTTTTAGAATTAGTGATCAAAGTAAAATTTAAATTTTATAGGAAGTATTTTTTTTTTGTCATGGGGCTAATAGAACTCTACTTCTATCATAATAGTTTTTTTAATTTCTCTACTGGGGAATCAATGTTTTACATTAATTTTACATTTAACAGTAAGTACAATAGTTACTGTGCATGCATAACATTTCTCAGTTTTCCATATAACAATACAACCCCCACTAGGTCCTCTGTCATCCTTCTTGGGTCTGTATTCTCTCCACCCACCCATCCCAGAGTCTTTTACTTTGGTGCAATACGCCAATTCCAGTTCAGGTTCTACTTGTGTTTTCTCTTCTGATCTTGTTTTTCAACTTCTGCCTGAGAGTGACAGGAAGTATTTTAAACAAACCAAGATTAGAAGGATCTTTAAGATGTCAAAAACCCTCTGATATCAGATAGGAACTGAAAATGATAGTCACAGTCATAAAAATAAGGGAAAGAACTCTAATAGCTAAATGTAGAAAAGCATAATTTCAAATGAAATGATGGTAGAAATGGTGAAAATCAGGACTTTCCCCAAGAAAAGAACAAATAAAGGGGATAGAAAGAAGAGAAAAACTAATCACAATTTGTACAAGTGGCAACACTAGCATGAAGTTCAGTGGTACCCTCACTAGGGTGAAAACATCAACTTTAATCAACTCTGGGGTCCTTTGTAGATGCCTCTTAGAATGAGCAGTATTTTTATTTATTTTATTTTATTTTATTTTGCCTCCAGGGTTATTGCTGGGGCTTGTTACCTGCACTATAAATCCACTGCTCCTGGAGGTTATTTTTTCCATTGTATTGCCCTGGTTGTTATGTTATTGTTGTTGATATTGCTGGATAAAATAAGCAGTATTTTTAACTAAAAACATTTCATCAATTTCAAGATCACAGTAATATAAAGAACCATATTTCAATATAAATACAAAAAATAATATTACAGGGGCCAGGCGGTGGTGTGCCTGGTTAAGAACACATAATACTTGGTGCAATGATCCTGGTTTGAACCCCAGCTCCCTACCTGCAGGTTGGACACTTCACAAATTGTGAAGTGTCTTGTTTCACAACAGGTGTCTATCTCTATCCTTCTCTGTCTTCCCCTCCTCTCTTAATTTCTCTGTTTTATCCAATAAAATGGAAATAAAACGGCCACCAGGAGGTGTGGATTCGTAGAGCACACACCAAGCCCCAACAGTAACCCTGGAGGCAAAAATAAATAGATAGATGATGATGATAGATAGATAGATAGATAGATAGATAGATAGATGATAGATAGAACATACAAAATAATTCAGAGAGCTAATCTGAACATTCAAATGGACAGAAAAGATGACTTTGAAACATGCGATTAGAAAAAAATGACCATAGGTTTAGCAGTGAGTGAAACCTAGAATGTTCCTAGCTGTGACCACAGAATGTGAGCTCAGACCTACAGGGAGTCAGAGTTTACACAGGCTCCTGCACTGAATATGGGCCCCAGATCAAATCAATAGAGTTTTACAGGTAACCGTATTTACATACTTTTCCCATATTTGGGAGCTACTCTCTTCCCTGATGCAGCTTTCTAGTTCTATCTCCCCAAACTATACCTTTGTCTTAGCTGCATGTCAGCTTCCCCACCCAGGCAAATATTAGCGAAGGCTTGGACCCCTAGAATATATCTAAAATAGACCTACTAGCTTTTTCCAAAATGGAGGCCACAAATCACATCTGCTATACTTCTACCTTTAGGTTCTGCCAGGATAGAGCTTGAGGGTGCTTCTTCCCAAGCAAGTGCTCTCTGGGTTGTAGAGAACTCAACTGGAGCCATCCTAGGCTGCTGCACGGGAGAGGGATCAGGAACTCGTGCCTAGCTAGTGTCACAGGAGATAGACTCTAGAACTCTTGGAGCCGGAAGGCAATCCCCAGTGTGTTCAAACAGAAGAGCAGCTATATATATAGTCACCAAGTAGGGTGGAAACAGGATGTGATGCAGAGAGGTTGGAGCGAAAAGAGACTGGTGGAAATCAGGGTGACTAGGAGAGGGGGTGGAGCAAAAAGACATCGTGAACCAATGGGGATTAAACCAATGCCCTGCAGGCAGGGCGGTTCCTAGGTAACTGGACCACAGGGATAAGCAGTGTGAAGCTGGCGTACTGCCCAACAAGGTTCCTGATTATTAAACATTATTTTCTGCTTTGTACCTTAATACTTTCAGCCACCAAGTTGCAGATGCTACCATGATGCCAATCTGACTTCACTGGACAAATGACCTCACCAATGTGTCCTGGAGGACCACCTCTCCAGAGCCCTGCCCCACTAGGGAAAGAGAGACAGGGTGGGAGTATGGATCGACCTGTCAATGCCCATGTCCAGTGGAGAAGCAATTCCAGACCTTCCACTTTCTACACCCCATAATGAGCCTGGGTCCATGATACTAGAGGGATAAAGGATAAGAGAGCTTCAAATGGAGGAGATGGGATGCAAAACTCTGGCAATGGAAATTGTGTGGAATTGTATCCCTCTTAGCCTATGGTCTTGTCAATATTTTTTATTTTATGAGTAAATTTAAAAAAGAAAGAAAGAAAAAAATGACCAAATATTCTGAGGTCTTGGATGTCCTATATCATGTCTTAGGTATCATACCCTATCTGACTGGGTGATGTTTTGGTCTTATTAAGACATACATACAAATAAATAAATAAATATTTAGAAGTACATCAAATAAACCAGCCACTAAATACTTTCTATTATTGTGGGTTCTACATTCTCTGTAACAAACATTGACCTGAGGTAGATATTATATTTAAACAGAAAACCCTTTGAGAATTTACTTTCTATTTTCCTTCTTTTTCTTTTCCCAGGTGACTACAATCAATGACTTTGTACAACAGAGTAAAACAAGGTTTGGTCTATTGTAGACTGCCCTTGCACAATATTCATGGTTAGCCATAGCAAAGCACGGTTATTCCTGAGAACAAAGGACTCCATGTGTACCTGAAAACATTTAAAAACAGAATAGTATGTGCAATGAGTGCCTCATTCTCTGAGTCTTGTTAAAGGAAAAGCTGCCCACACAAAGCACAGGTTGTTGACGGTTTTAGTATTATTCTACATTAAAGATTTCTTTTCAGGTTTGAGTTGCAGATGTGTATTTTTATATGCACATACTAACTTGGATTTCTCTTTAGATATTTTAAGGTGCTAAAATGACCTTGCCAGGCATTGAGCGGTAGCGCAGGCTAAGTGCACGTGGCGCCTAGAACAAGGACCAGCTTAAGGATCCAGGTTTGAGTCCCCCGCTCCCCACCTGCAGGGAAGTCACTTCACAAGTGGTGAAGCAGGTCTGCAGGTGTCTATCTTTCTCTACCCCTCACTGTCTTCCCTTCCTCTGTCCATTTCTCTCTGTCCTATCCAAGATGACATCAATAACAATAATAATAATAACTACAAGAATAAAACAACAAGGGCAACAAAAGGGAATAAATTACATAATTTTTTAATGACCTTGCCGTGATAAAGCTGGTCAAGTTTTGCACATGGGCATTTATTTAATGAACTTAGACATACAATTGTGATGACTTATAAGAGAAACCTGAATAATGCACGTATACATATATATGTATATATGTATACATATACATATAGATAAAAATGTACTTGAAAATTTAATGAAACTTAATATGCTATTTTTGAACTGAAAATTGAAAAGCCACTTTAGGATGTGTCAATAAAACGAATAAAAAATTATAGGTTCCTGTTGTTTTCGACGGGTTAGGTTGTTTTCGCCGGGCTGGCTTCACGGGCGGGTAACAGACGACCAGGGACTCATGGTTGAGCTGTAGGCAGTATCTCTTTATTCATGCAGGACGCAGCACAATCTAAGACGAGCTAAGCTAAACTCAAGGTACAGTACTCTAAAACTCACAATGCTGTCTTTATAAATACTTGCCAAGTAAGGTGGAAACAGGATGTGACATAGAGAGGGTGGAGAGAAAAGTGACTAGTGAAAATCAGAGTGTGACAAAGAGGGGATCAGGGTGTGACAAGGAGAGGGGGTGGAGCAAAAACATACCATGAAACAGTGGGGATTGAAGCAATGCCCTGGAGGGAGGTGCTTGTTAACAGCGGTTATGTAAATGGAATGAAGTGGTTATGTAAATAGAATAGTGTTAAGCAGGGGGGATTTAAACCAAATGAAACAGAAGGAGTCTCATGCATACCAACAGGTTCCTGAGTTGGATATGCATAAAGGATATGTTCTTTTATCATCTTTTGATTTACTTAACAATGAGAAGACATTCAATAAAAAATTAATAACAACAAAATGAAAGTATTAAGGGGAAAGGTAACAAAAAGTAATCTGACATTTAGAAATAAACTAACAAAACGATGCTTAGATCACACTATATTTGACAATTCATTAGAAGAATGACTGGGGGGCCAGGTGGTGGTACACACAGTTGACCACACATGTTACATTGTGCAAGGACCTAGATTCAAGACCCTGGTCCCCACCTGTAGGGGAAAGCATCACAAGTGGTGAAGCAGGGCTGCAGGTGTCTCTCTGTTTCTCTCCCTCTTTATCACCCCTTCCCTCTTGATTTCTGACTATCTATACCCAACAAATAAATATAATAAAAATTTTTAAATAAAGAAGAAAAAGAAAGACTTTCCTCACAGATATCAGGCATAGACTCCTAAATTCTTTGATATTTTGATATCTAAAGGAATTATTCATAAATATACATATATAGAGAGGGAGGAAGATATTCATATTTCTAGCTGATTTAGAAGAAAGTGCTAACATCAGTGGGTATCATATAAAACTCAAAATACTCCACTACAAGAGGAAATCATTGGAACGAACAGCATCAAGAAGAATGAGTGTCATTAATTAAAAAATGGTTTAATATTTAGCTACTACTACACACACACACAATTAAAATGCCCTGAAACTGTATATCTCATCTATGGAAGAAATTTAGTACAAAACTTAGTAAAATGCACATGGCATGACCAGGAGTGAGATGGGATGTGGAAATACTTATAAATTATGAGTAAAAACTATTTTAATCCACCTTGCTAGAAAGAAAACTTGATATGTTTTATTTTTTATATTTTATATATTATTCATTTATTGAATAGAGACAGAAAAATTGATAGAATGGGGAGAAGGAGGGGAAGAGAGAGGTCTGCAGTATTGTTTCAGAACTTGTAAAGCTTCCTGCGGGTGAGGAGCAGGGGCTTGATCCCAAGGCTTTGAGAATGATACAGTGTGCTCTCTGCTGAATACACCATCATCCAGCCCCTCAACATGGTGTCTACTCTTACATTAGAAATGATAACAAAATTATTCCTATCTCAAGTGCACCTGAAGTCTATGTTTTCCAACTACCTTTTTCATAGGAAAGGAAGAGGTAGAGAAAAGGGGAAAACTGTTTTTCTGGGTCAAAATATCTGATTTTGAACAGTTCCTCCTAAAAGCTTCAACCCACTTCTTTATCTATCTCTTTGGCCGTTTCTTAACAACAAGACAGAAAGGAAAATAAACTGTTTTCTTCTTTCAGATTGACTCCACACAGGCATGATGGGCCTAGACCACTAACAGATCCCTCTCTCCATGGTCACTGGTCATCTCCATCAGGAACAATATAATGGACCCCTTTGTGGCCCCTTATAGAACCTGGCCCTCAAAGTGGATCAACAATGGTAGGGAATGTTCCATTCTCTGAAGGGATGTTGAACAACATACTCTATCTATTTCCTGAGGAAGATGGGTTCTGAAATGAGTGCAGCCTGGAATGTTCCTAGCCTTGAACACAGAATGTGAGCTCAGACAGGGATGCAGAGGTTACAGGCTCCTGTGCTGAATGCGGGCACCAGATCAAATCCATGGGGGTTACAATTAAAAATATTTATATACTTCTCTCACATTTGGGAGCTACTCTCTTCCCTGATCCAGCTTTCTAGTCCTTTTTCCAACTATGACACCATGTCCCTAGACAATAAATTGGGTCCACCTGCATGTGAGATAACAAACTCAGGCAAAAACTAGTAAAGCCATGGGCCTCTTGAAAAATAAACTTTTATAATTTTTTTTTGTGAAGAAGATATACAACAGTGTGTACTCAAAGTCTTAAGAAAGGAGTACCCTGAACTTAATAAAATATATCAGTTTTCATTTGAATTTCATGGGAATATTTTGGATTTATAGTTATTCATTTGAAGGTTATGTATGTATCCATTCTGAATAGAATTTCAAATCATCTAGCTATTTTGAACATGCTTTTCCCTCTGCCTTAAATGCTTTGTTTTCTCTTCTTTTCTAGATAACTTAAGCATGTAAAGTCTCTGCTGATACAGTCATTACAATTTCTTTCTGTGATATACTTACCCATTCTCCTTCCCACACACCTCTAGTAATAGGTTAAAACTCAATTATGGAGTGGTACTCATTTGACTGCCTTTAGTATATAAAATAGTGGTAGATATATAACGCTTCCTGAGTTGATGACTATTTAACATAGTGGGGGGGGGGTTTGCATAATTGTTGTGCAGAAAGACTTCCATGTCTGAGGCCCCAAAGTCCCAGGATCAATCTCCTGCCCCACCATAAAGCAAAGCTGAGCAGTACTCTGGTTTAAAAAATAGTAATTATGTAGCTTCCTGGGCCAGTGGGGGTTGGGAGTGGGAAAGAGGGATGGGTCACAGTCCTTTGGTGGTGGGAATGGTGTTTATGTACACTCCTAGCAAAATGTAGACATATAAATCAGTAGTTAATTAATATGAGAGGGGGAAATCAATTGTAGGTCTCAAAGTTTCTCAAAAGACAAACTGAATCTTTTTAATATAAGGGTACGTATTTGATATGCGGACTCTCTCAAAAGCCTAGACCAAGTAGATTAGAAGCTTCCAATAGCACAGCTATATACAAGATACTGGGTACTGTACAGCAAACCATAACAAAGGGACTTTTCAAAGTTAACCCAATTAACAAATAATGTGATAATAATATTAACTATTGATTGTCTTTTTGAACCCTAAGACAGCAGGAACCTCATATCTTCACTATAGAGCCCCTACTTCCCCCAGTCCTGGCACCCTTGGATAGGGCCCACTTTCCCGTATGCATCTCCCAATCCAAACCAAATAATATTGCATCCGCAGATCACAACTAACCAAAGCAACGATTGCCATCTCAACATGCTTCACCTCAGACTGTATCCAGAGACTTCACGTGTGGAATGACAACCCTTCAGCTTCATTACTCGGGTGAGACCTTTCCTTTAATAGTACACTCTAATTTCATCTCAGGTAGTTCACTTTCTAACAAAGTCCCATAACCTAGATATACATCAGTTTCTGTGAGAGAGAGCTTATGTGCACACGTATCCATAAACTACTGCAAAATATATACCTGAAAGCAGGATTACACTAGAGTTTGCAGTGAGTACCTCCCTAACACTTCCTCTCCACTATTCCAAGCTTGGGATCCATGATTGCTCAACAAATTGTTTGGCTTCATATGTTAACTCTCTTTTCAATCACCAGGTTCCAGATGCCACCAGGATGCTGGCTAGGCTTCCCTGGATTGAAGACCCCACCATTGTGTCCTGGAGCTCAGCTTCCCCAGAGGCACACCTTACTAGGGAAAGAGAGAGGCAGACTGGGAGTATGGACCCACCAGTCAACGCCCATGTTCAGCGGGGAAGCAATTACAGAAGCCAGACCTTCTACCTTCTGCAACCCTCAACGACCCTGGGTCTATGCTCCCAGAGGGATAGAGAATGGGAAAGCTACCATGGGAGGGGGTGGGTTATGGGGATTGGGTGGTGGGAATTGTGTGGAGTTGTACCCCTCCTACCTTATGCTTTTGTTCACTAATCCTTTCTTAAATAAAAAATTTAAAAATAAAAAAAATTTTTTAAAAAATAGTAATTAAAGCCTACAGCCAACATTATACTCAATGGCGGAAAAAAATGGAAGCATTCCCCCTCAAATCAGGTACTAGACAGGGCTACCCACTATCACCATTATTCAACATAGTGTTGGAAGTTTTTGCCATAGTAATTAGGCAGGAGTAATGACTGAAATGGATACAAATTGGAAGAAAAGAAGTCAAACTCACACTATTTACAGATGGTATGGAAGTATACATAGAAAAACCTAAAGAATACATCAGAAAGCTTTTGGAAAATATCAAGCAATATAGTAATGTATCACGCTACAAAGTTAACATACAAAACTCAGTGGCATTCCTCCATGTAAAAATTAAGTTAGAAGAAGAAGAAATCCATAAATCAATTCCTTTTACTATAACAACAAAAACAATAAATTATCTAGGGATAAACCTTGTTGCTATTCTTCACATTGGTTTGGTCTCATCCCCGGCCTCTGGGAGATTGTGGTTTAGCCCCTGCTAGTTTCGTACTTCCCCTTCTCCCCGCCCCCTACCCTACGTACTTCCTGAGTTCCTGCGGCAGCCGCGGGAGGAGAAGGATGCAGGACAGATCTGTGTGGTGATTAGTTTAGGAGTCCCTCTCTGCCGCCGGAGGAGAAAGACAGGAGAGCACATGTTTGCCCGCTCATGAATAAAGATTAAATTGCCTTTTCAGCTCAGTCGTGTGTCTCTGGTCGTCTCTGTCACCTGCCCGTGAAGCCAACCCCAGTTAAAACAACAAAACCTAACCAGAGAATCAAAAGACTTGTATAGTGAAAATTCTGAGTCACTACTCAAGGAAATAGAAAAAGACACAAAGAGGTGGAAAGATATTCCGTGTTCATGGATTGGAAGAAATGAATATACTACCCAGAGCCATATACATTTGTAATGCATAATGCAGTCCTCATCAAGATCCCAACCAATATTTTTAGATTAGAGAAAAAGATACATATGTTTATCTGGAACCAGAAAAGACCTAGAATTATCAAAACAGTCTTGAGAAGAAAGCACAAAACTAGAGGCATCACACTCCCAGATCTCAAATTGCATTATAGGGCCATTGTAATCAAAACCACTTAATACTGGAACATAAATAGACACACTGACCAGTGGAATAAAACTGAGAGTTCAGAAGTAAGCCCCCACATCTATGGACACCTAATCTTTGAGGAAGGTGCCCAGACTATCAAATGGGTGAAAGGGAGTCTCTTCAACAAATAGTGTTGAGAAAAATGTTTTGAAACATACAGAAGAATGACATGAACCACTATATTTCACCAAACACAGAAGTAAATTCCAAGTGGATCAAGGACTTGGATGTTAGACCAGAAACTACCAAATAGTTAAGAGGAAAAGATTGGCAGAACTCTTTTCCACATACATTTTAAAGACATCTTCAATGATATGAATCCAATTACAAAGAAGACTTAAACAAAAAATAAACCAGTGGGACTAAATCAAATTAAAAAGCTTCTGCACAGCAAAAGAAACCACAACCCAACAAAGAGGACTTCCATAGAATGAGAAAAGATCTTTACGTGCCATACATCAAACAAGAGGCTAATAATCAAAATATATAAAGAGCTCTCCAAACTCAACAAGAAAACAAATGACCCCATCCAAAAATGAGGAGAGGAAATGAACATAATATTCACCATAGAATAGATCCAAAAGGCCAACAAACATATGAAAAAAATGCTCCAAGTCATTGTTTGTCAGAAAAATGCAAATAAAGACACCATTGAGATACCACTTCACTCCTGTGAGAATGCCATACATCAGAAAACATAGCAGTAACAAATGCTGGAGAGGTTGTGGGGACAAAGAAACCCTCCTGCACTGCTGGTGGGAATGTCAATTGATCCAACCTCCATGGAAAGTAGTCTGGAGAACTCTCAAAAGGCTAGAAGTGGACCTACCCTATGACCTTGCAATTCCTCCTCTGTGGATATATCCTAAGGAACCAAAAAAACTCATCCAAAAAGACTTGTATATGTTTATGTTCATAGCTAGCAGCACAGTTTTTAAGAATCAAGACCTAGAAGCAACCCAGGTGTTCAACAGATGAGTGGCTGAGCAAGTGTTGGTATATATACATAATGGAATATTACTCAGCTATTATACTATCTTGGATGGAGCTTGAAGAAGTCATGTTAAGTGAGATAAGTCAGAAACAAAAGGATGAATATGGGATGATCTCAATCACAGAAGCTGAAAAACAAGATCAGAAGGGAACACAAAGCAGAATTTGGACTGAAGGGGCTGGGTGGTGGCACACCGGTTGAGCGCACATGTTACATTGTGCAAGGACCCAGGTTCAAGCCCCTGGTCCCCACCTGCAGGGAGGAAGCTTCAGAAGTAGTGAAGCAGGGCTGCAGGTGTTTCTCTGTCTCTTTCCTATCTCCCTATCTCCCACTTCCTTTTGATTTCTGGCTGTCTTTATCAAATAAATAAAGATAATTTTTAAAAATTAAAAAAAAAAAAGAATTTGGACTGAAGTTTGTGTATTGCACCAAAGTAAAAGACTGGGGTGGGGTTAGGGGGAGGGTTCAGGTCCTGGAACATGAAGGCTATAGGACCTAGGGGGGGTTGTATTGTTATGTGGAAATGTTATACACGTACGAACTATTGTATTTTACTGTCGACCATAAACCATATCCCCCAATAAATAAATTTAAATAATAATTAGACATGATTATAATAATTAAGATAGTTGTTAATGAGGTGAATTTTCAGCTAAATCTTGGTCTCTAATCCAGCTCTATTACTTGCAAGCTATGAAACCTTGGGAAATAGTCTAGGTTATATAAAAGAGAAAATATAAATGATGCAAGACAGTGGTTGTTTTCTCTTACTAAGATAAATCTGAAGACGTCAGTCCTGGGCTATACCAGTGGTTATATGGTAATAAAGGGCTTAGACTTCTATCACTTGCCCCCAACATGCTTTGCATATGATTTCCATTCTCAAGTATATCTAAGTCTTAAATTTTCCACTACCCTTGTCTCAAGAAAGGAGTCAGTAAGGAAAAGGGAAAATGTGTGTTTCTCTGAGTCAAAGTATCTCCACTTGAACAGTTCATCCTAAAACCCTCTGTCCACTTCTTTATCTGTTTGGCCACTTCTTGTCAGCAAGAAAGAATGGAAAATAGACTTTTATAGTTGTACACACTGACATATCCAGTAACATAGTCAGGGATTCTGGAAACTTGGCATCTCCACAATATTTTGAAGCAGTCAGTTCAATATTTTTTAATCTAAATTCCCTCACATATAGAATAGGGATACAAATCTTTCAAGATTGTAAGGATTTTGTGAGCTAACTCAAGTGAAATAAGTAGCATTCTGTCTGTTTCATAGAAAATACCTAATAAGTGGTGACAATTCTCTATAAAATTCTCATGAAAATATTTCATTATATCTCTGACTAAATTGTATTTTAAATGTTTTAGTAAGTCAGAGCTATCCATAGTTGTCCATGTTCTTTTAATTAATGGCAAACACAGTGTCTGATATCTAACAGATAGTCAGAAACATTTGATTAAATAAGGTCAAATGAAAATTAAGTATTGGAAGTACACAGAAAGTGAAAATCAGTCATAGTCTTTCCTCTCAACACAAAGGCTTGTTTGATAAATTGTGATTGTGTGTCTGACAACAGTCTTCACACAAAGTTTGAACAAGGTTTTCTGGAAGCACAAACAGCCTTCAAATGTCTACTTATCAAATAGACAGGATATTCTGTTACTTAAATTTACTGCTCACTATAAAGAAACCTGAGAAACTAAAATCATTATGAATGTTTAATAAACAAGTAAGTAGAAAATTAACAGGGGATTATGGTTTTATTGGTACCTAAAGGAACTGCACGTCTCAACATAGCTTATTAAAAGCAGTCTTCCTCTCTTGAAATGGACAAACTTCTTGATCTTTTTCAATTATCACTGGACCACAAAAACAAGTGAACTTACAACTAGTGATAGAGGAAGCATTTTATAGCATCCCACTGACAAAGAAAATATATAAACCACTTAGCATGGCATCCCAGATTCTTGCATGGCAGGCTCATGCCAACCTTCCCATGTGCTGGATACCCTGCCAGCTTCTTGAAAGATGTAATTAATGTATAATTTCAGGGAGTAGTTAGGGGTTTTATGGCAAATGCATAACAACACTGAGACTAAGAACATGCAGAAGAAAAATATATATATGTGTGTGTGTGTGTGTGTGTGTGTGTGATATTATTCAGGACAATATCTTTGTGACAAGTAAAATACCAGACACCAGTTATTTATTTTTTTATTTTAAAATTCTAATTAGTTATTTAATAATGCTTTACAAGATATTAAGATTACGGGTTAGAGTTCCATACTTCATCCACCACCAAAGTTCTATGTACCACCCCTGTAATAACCACCCTCGTTCTCGTCAAGTCTTAGAGACAGTTTGGCTACCTTTTTTTGTTTGCAAGTTCTTGTGCTGAAACCAATTTTTCAATGACCTACATAACTAGAAATTTCCAGGCTACCGCTGATTCATGCAAAACTCAATCCAGAAGCTCATCATCACATCAAGATGAAATCTCCGCATTTCCCTGCCTCACCTGAATTCTTTTTTTGTTTGTTTGTTTTTTACAGTGTATATCTCCATGGTGATGAGATGACTTCAGAATTTTCTTACTTTCATGGTCCTTATAAAAATAATTTAAGTTCTTATGGTAAATATTCTCATGATATCATAGAAATATTCCCTATTGATTACACTCTCAGTTTCAGAGAGAAATCTCGGCCATGCAGTTTGGATCTCATGAAGACTCCTGGAAAAATCACTGTGACCAGGAATAAGCAGAACAGGGCCCCAGGGACTTGATGAATTGAAACTTGCACAAAGTCGGTTAGCATCCTCAGGTAGGATGGAAATTGTCGTTTTACTTCGAGACTAAAAACTCATTTATTTAAGTCAAGTAATAGAATCCATCTTTCTGGTTTAACTGTCGCCAAAACTCAAGCTCCTTATAGCCTAACTCTTTTTTTATGCCAGATTAATTAGAGACAGAAGAACCACAAGATTTTAAAAATAATTTTGTTTGTGGCTGTTTTATTGTTAAACTGTTATGGTGTTTAAAGGTGTTGTCCCACTTAAGTCTCACTACTGTGTAAATAGGGGTCACTAAACATGTTCATTTTGTAGATAAGGAAAGATGAGGTTCAGATTAAGATACACTCCCCAGAGTGCCAGGTGGCAGAGCACCTGACTAAATGCACACATTACAGTGTACAAGGACCCAGGTTCAAGCCCCTGGTCCTCACCTGCAGAGAGAAAATTTCAAAAATGATGAAGCAGGGCAGCAGGTGTCTCTATATCTCTTTCACTCTCTGTCTTCCACTGTTGTTAAAATTTTCGGCGGCTCTAGCCGGGCTAGCTTCACGGGTGGGTAACAGAGACGCGGAGACAACGGCTGGGCAGGGAAGCTGTATTTTTTTATTCAGGAACAACGATTTATAAACTAAGACAAACTAATCACCAAACAGAACTCTGCTGTCTCTTTGCAGTGGCGCAAGCACTCTCTTACCCTGGAACTCAGGAACTCTCTCTTACTCTGGAACTCAGGAACTCTCCAACTCTGGCACTCCCCGAACTCTCTCCAACTCTCGAACTCTGGAACTCTGGCGGGGTCCCTAGGGGCGGGGCCAAGCGGGCCGCGAAATTAACAGGACTGATGCAATTCTCTTGGCGGGAGAGAACTACCCAATGTAAAGCATACAACATTCCACTCCCCTAAATTTCTCTCTGTCTCTATCCAATAATAAATAAATAATATATATATGGGGCTGGGCAGTAGTGCACTGCAAAGTGCAAGGACCAGCTCAGAGATTCCAGTTCAAGCCCCGCCTCCCCACCCACAGGGAGATTTGCTTTACAAGTGGTGAAGCAGATAGGCAGGTGTCTGTTTTTCTCTACCCCACTCATTCTTCTCCTCTCTCAATTTCTCTCTGTCCTATCCAACAACTACACTAACAACAGCAAGAACAACAGTAATAATAGCAACAACAACAATGGAAAAATGACCACCAGAAGCAGTGGATTCATAGTGCAGGCACCGAGCGTCAGTGATAACCCTGGAGGCATACGTATCATTCACCGCATATTCCTGAGCTCAAATATTTTATACACCCTGCAAGGAGATTTATAGCCAAAGTGGACAAACGGACACTTGTCAAAAACTCTAACAGCTCTGGCTCATAGTGCACAAAGAAACTTGCAATAAAAAAATATTGACCTTAATCACCTCTAAGCCCCAACTCAGAGCCTATATATGTATGTCCCCTATGTTGGTTATCCACTTTTACTTCCCATCTTTCTCTCTGTGTGTCTCTCATTTACTTTTTTCACAGTTCATAGTGCTTTCCCATTACCTTGAGTCACAGGGCCACCTCTGTGTTCTAACCTGTGACCTCACTGACCCTGACTGAATAAGATAGTCTACGAACCTCAGATTCCAGCTGTGTCCTTCCCAGTTTTTTTCCATCAGCTTTAAAATCAGGTGTGATAGCTTTAGATCTCGCTTATTTTACTCACCCATCTGTGTGAACTTGGGCAGCTTAACCTTCTTGGTTCAATTTTGTTATTTGAAAAACAGAGGCAATAACATCAACAAGACTACAAAACCATTTTACACATTTAATGAGAAATTATTACAAACCCTGCATGGCTGTACATATTTCAAGAGT
Organism: Erinaceus europaeus; assembly: GCF_950295315.1. NCBI lineage: Eukaryota > Metazoa > Chordata > Mammalia > Eulipotyphla > Erinaceidae > Erinaceus > Erinaceus europaeus. Next base: position 199,156,589 of record NC_080162.1, read on the forward strand.
TTTAACTGTAATTTCTTGAACATCAACTGCTAACACTCCCATTGCGAGCAGTAGTTCAGCAGGTTAATAACACACATGGTTCTAAGTGCAAGGACTGCCTTTAGGATCCTGGTTTGAGTCCCCCAGCACCCCACCTGGAGGAGGGTCATTTCAAGAGGGCAGTGAAGCAGGTCTGTAGGTGTCTGTCTTTCTCCCTGTCTGTCTCCCCCTGCTCAATTTATCTCTGTCCTATCCAACAACAATAGCAATGACAACAATAACAGCAACAAGGGCAACAACAAGGGAAACAAAATGGAAAAAATGGCCTCCAGGAGTAGTGGATTCATAGTGCAGGCACCGAGCCCCAGCAATTAAAAAAAAATAGTTAAGCAGAACCAAGTTTCAGATGCTATCATGAGTCCATCTTGACTTCCCTGAGCAGTCAACCTCACCAATTCTTCCTGGTACCTCACTTCTCCAGAGCCCCACCCACTAGGGAAAGAGAGAAAAAGGCTGTGGGTATGGTTCCACCCGCCAACATCCATATCTATTGGATAAGAAATTACACATGCCAGAACTTCTACCTTCTGCACCCCCAAAAATATTGCTGGTCCATATTCTCAATGGGAGAGAAATGAAAGGGGGGAGATGACCAGAGGGTTTTGAACTCCAATTCCATCAGGATCCTGAGAGATAAGAGGAAAAAGGGGAGGGACATTTGGATGTAGTAATAAGTATATGTCTGACTTGGAAAGGAAGAGAAGATGGGACCATAGAAAAAATAAAATGGGCAAATATATATAAATACAGACAGACAGAAACAATAGTTAACTCATATCTACAACCTTAGAACTGCTATAGCTTACAATGGAGGGAATGGAGATATAGAACTCTGGTGGTGGGAATGGTGTGGAATTACATCTCTGCTATCTTTAATACTATAAATCAATATTAAATTACTAATAATTTTTTTAAAAAGAAAAGAAATAATATCCGGAAATTTGAAAAAAAAAAAAAAGTAAGGAAAAGAGGTTACCAGTGAGAATATGGCTATTATGTCAAGACAGGAGTTCAACTCAGCTCACACAGTTTATACCCAAGCTGACATTATTAACCCCTCTTTATCCACTGCAGGCCTCATTATAAGAGTCTAGTGAGTAAAGTACATGTAAAAGTTATAGTGAACACACAGTAAATAGCCCCAAATTGTAGCTTCAATACAATTCCTATAGTACGTGACAGAAAATAGTTGTCTGCATCCAACTTGGGTGAAATCTCTAGGCCATACATGCATGATATAAAACAGAAGAGGAAAGATTATGATGGCCTGAGAAATTAACTACTAGAATGGTGATTCTCTCAGCTAAGAATGATTTTACACCCCCAGTAAACGTTGTTAATATCTGGAAACATTTTGATTGTCACATGTGGAGTAGAAATATTTCTGGAGGACAGAGGTAGATAGCATAATGGTTATGCAAAGAGACTCCTGGGGGCCAGGTGGTAGCACAGTGGGTTAAGTGCACTTGGTACAAAGCACAAGGACTAGCATAAAGATCCCAGTTCAAGCCCCCAGTTCAAGCCCCGGCTCCCCACTTGCAGGGGGGTTCCTTCAAGAGGGGTGAAGCAGGTCTGGGTGTGTCTGTCTTTCTCCCCCCCTCTCTATCTTCCCCATCTTCTCTCAATTTCTCTCTGTCCTATTCAACAACAACGACAGCAATAACAACAACAATAATAACCACAACAACAATAAAACAACAAGGTCAACAAAGGGGAAAAAATAGCCTCCAGCAGCAGTGGATTCAAGCTCCAGAAATAACCCTGGAGGCAAGAAAAAAAAAAAGACAGAAAGAAAGCATTGACAATAAGCTATACCCCTAGCCAGAAATATTAAAGTAAGTGTGTATGAGTTTAGAAAATTTTGTAACTCTTTAAATTGAGTGAATGAAGAGAAGTTATGTTTAAAATTTCTCTAATCAAAGAAGAGGCAATATTTCTTTTCTTATTTTATTAATTATTTAATATTGGCTTACAAGTTATGAGATAACATGGGTACAACTCCGCACTGTTCCCACCACCAGAGTTCTGAATCCTCTTCCCTCCATTGTTGTAAACCACAGCTGTTCTCAGGCTGGGCGGTAGGTAGTTCAGTGAGTTAAGCTCACATGGTGTAAATCACAAGAACAGCAGTGAGGATTCTATTTCGAGCTCCCTACGTGCAGGAGAGTTGCTTTGTAAGCTGTGAAGCAGGTCTGCAGGTGTATATCTTTCTTTCCCCTCCCCTCTCTGTCTTCCCACCTGCTCTCAATTTCTCTCTGTTCTATATAACAGCAACAAGGACAACAAAACGGGGGGAAAAATGGCCTCTAGGAGCAGTGGATTCTTAGTGCAGGCACCGAGCCCCAGCAATAAACCTGGAGGCAAAAATAAAATAAAATAAAATAAAATAAATAAATAAATAAATAAATAAACCACAGAAATTCTCCTAAGGTTACAGGTATGGATTAACTGTTATTTCTACAACTATCTGTTTATATTTGTTTATATTTGAGAGACAATATTTCCAATATAAAGAAAGCCACTAAAATTCAGTACAAAGCAGCTTAAGGACTCAGCCTCTAGACAAACATTATTATAGAGTTTTAGCATAGTAATGTATTAAAAGCCTCAAGTTACTGGTAAAGTGTTGATTGAGGATTTTTTGAGCCAACATCTTAATTCAACAGGATGGCCATTCATAACTGATGTCTAAGTGGACATGGCAGGGGATAAATACTATACAAATGTGCTGTTAAACAAAACCTACTATAATCAAACATCTTGCAGTCAAAAGAACAGTTGATTTTGAATCACAGTGTCTAGACTTGAACTTCAGCTCAGCAAAAAAAAAAAAAGAGTGTTCCCTTAGCTAGATCAATCTGCTACCCTGAAATTCTGTTCTTCTAAATAGATTAACATGGTTGTTCTGAAAAATTCTGCTGGATGTAAGGAAAGGGCTTTTTACTGGATAGAGAAAACCAGAAATTGAGAGAAGAGAGGGAGATGAAGAGGGAGAAAGACAGAAAGACACCTGCAGCCCTGCTTTACTACTCATAAAGCTTTCTGCTGCAGATTGGGACTCAGGTGGGGGGCTCAAACCCATGTCCTTGAACATCGTAACTTGTGCACTCATCCAGGTGCAGCACCAGCTAGACCCCTTTTTCATTTTATTTTTATTTGTATTTATTTATTTATTTTGCCTCCAGGGTTATCACTGGGACATGGTACCTGCACTATGAATCCACTGCTTCTAGTAGCTGTCTTTTGCTGTTGTTATTGCCGCTGTTACTATTGTTTTTGTTGGATAAGACAGAATTTGAGAGAGAAGGGGAAGACAGAGATACCTGAAGACCTGCTTCACCACTTGAGAAGCGACTCCCATGCAGGTGGTAAGCTGGGGGTTTTAATCGGGTTCCTGGAGCTGGTTCTTGTGTTTCATCCTATTTGCACTTAACCTAGTTCATCATGGTATATCCACCCCCCATCTATTTTAATGTACATTATATATCATTCTTGACATATCCCCACAAGGCATTAACTGGTACAATACGATACACGGTAGCTTGTAAGAATATATACATTACTAGACTATATTGTTTATGAAAGCACCCCTAGATTATCCCTCTCCCCTTCACTCTGGAGCTGATACTAGCATACATACAAAATATTAGGAATTGACTATAGAATACATTAATTTTTGTCCCAATGAAAGCCTTTTTTCTGACCCAAAATTGCTGGGGAATTATGCAGATGCAGTCCCCTCAGGCTTTGCCACTTCCCACGATATTCTCGTAGTGCCTTTTTCAACCAATCCTGTCCTGACACATCACTCCTGGTTGTTGCCCTATAAAGCCCTTCTCCTTCCGCCCCTCACTCTCTTGCCGCCTTTCACTTAGGTGATTAGACGCAAGGGAGGGTGGTCCGGGAGGCGGCCATTTTTGCTACCTCCTTGTGGCCCGAACCACTGGGCTCTCACCCAACTCTGAGGTGCCCATGTGAATAAAGATTTGTGTTCCCTCTTCACTCCGGATCTCCTCTCTCTCTTCTCCAGGGCGCAGCCCGACACAAAATAGCGTCTTTAAAGGACAAAAGGTAATCCATTGATGGGTAAGGGACAGAAACTATCATAACTAGCTTCCCAAGGCCATAAGGAAATATATCTCTAAGTATTCACACCTTGTATAACCCTTATTCCCAGTTCTGGGTCTAGCCTGTCACATTAAGTAGCAGGTTATAGCGAAAGTAGTCCTGCATGGGTGAGAAGAAGCCTTGCAATTCAGCCCTTAATCTCCTTGGAATTCATATGCCATGTAATCACCTTAATGACTTTACTGCTGTCATGATGTGAGAATGTTCAAACTAGCCAAGAGAATTTATATAAAAGGTAGAGTTCCAACAAGCTCCAAATTGTCTCTAACCCAAGGTCTAGACATGGGAGATAATGTCATTTTCTGTTGAGTCTTTCAAATAACTCCACTTTTAGCTTCCATCAGATTTTAATTATATGAAAGACCAAGCAATAACCATCCAGCTAAGACCTTTCAACTTTCAAAAGCATGCATGATAACAATAATTATGACTTTAAATTACTAATTATTTGGGAAGGTTTGTCACAAATATCAGCTTATCTGAATCAAAATCTATGCTGGATGTCATAGACGAAAGTTTGGAGGGAGGAGGTCACATTCTGAGGTACTGAGGGTTATAATAGCAATGACTGTTTTGAGAGGTGAGTGGAATTCAATACATAACAGATGAAAGAATTTTTATGACTGTGGTATAATAGTCATTGGGTGGGGGTAGATAGCATAATGGTTATATAAAGATACTCTCAGGCTTGTGGCTCCAAAGTCCCAGGTTCAATCCCCACATCAACATAAACCAGAGCTGAACAATGGACTAGTAAAAAAAAAAAAAAAAAAGAGGGGTGAATGTAACTGAGAAAATATCTATTGATAAACAGAGGACTGGTATGCTCAAGGCTCCCCCCTCAATTACCAATGCCAATTTCATCAGTCAAAGGGGATAAAAGATCAAAGAAAGTGTAGCATATTACATGAAGATACAAATTGTTACTACATTCTTTAATATTTTTGACACAGTGTGGTCAGAGTGATGCTCTAGTTACTCCATCTCTCTCTCTCTCTCCTCTCTCTCTCTCTTCTCTCTCTCTCTTCCCCCTCTCTTTCTCCCATATATAATTTTCCCAAATACTTTAAATAAGTAAAAGGTACATTTTAAACAAATTAATAGAACATAAAAAATAGAACAACTTTCTGTCTCACTCTGAAAGGCATAACATGTCATGATAAAGTCTTTAATTTCCTAGTCAAAGAATTACAAAATGGTTCTAAGCAGAAAGGTCACGTGACCAGATCTAGTATTAGAATGGACTACCATGCCAGCAACAAAAATTGGAATAATTCATGACAGTAAGCTGGGGTGGGTACTAAGGAGAGGAGTATTTCAAAAGTCAGGGTGAACCTCCAAAGAACATAAAAAATTAATTTGACACGGTTCATAAACCTTTTACATAAGTGTAAAAAGATATAGCAGTGAAACCTTTAGAAAAAAAAAACATAGGAGCATATCTTCATGACCTTTAAGCAAGCAAATATTTCTTAAACATGTCACAAGAATCATGAGTTATAAAAGAAAAGGAAGTAAATTGGACTTCATGAAAATGAAAAGCTTCTGCTCATTAAAAGAAACCATTAAGATAGAGATAAAACAAGGCATGATCTGGGAAAGGAAAGGGTATTTGAAGCTCATATTTGAAAAATTTACTTGTATCCAGAACATAGAAATAACTTCTACAAGTCAAATACTGATGATCCAACTTAAAAACTGGCCTAGCATGGCCAAACATGCATAAATGTGCATGTGTGCATACATGTACATGTGTCCACAAACACACACACACAGCTAATGGCAGTGATGGGTGCTGGTGAAGAGAGGAGATAACTTGAAGTCTCCTTCATTGCTGTTCCTAGTGGGAATATAAACTGACTCCAACATTCCATAAAAAGATGTGGCAAAGTCATCTAGTGAAAAACATAGCTATTCCATCACCTGAAACTTCTACTCTTAATTTTATCCTTAAGAAAAATGAAAACTGATACCAAAGGAGACCACCTGGGACTGCGACAAGACAGGACTAGAAAAACTTCAGGAACCCAGCAAGTCACTGGTGAGTGCAAACACATGTGGCTTGGGGACAGAGAGGAGCCTAGGGAGAGATTACGTGGCTGGTAATAGTCAGGCAGTTTACCAATTAAGACACCACCTCTAATCCATTTCACCAATGAAAAGACATCTGAAGAGAGGAGAGGACTCCCCTAAGACTCACCAGATGCAATTGTAAGTCTCCATTACTACTGCCCTCAGAATCTGGAGCAGTGAAGAGGAGATCCTGTGCTGACACCAGGGAACAGAGAACTAACCAGGAAAGTCATGAGATCTATACCTCTGTGGCCTAGCAGTGGGACTGTGATAGTTTATAAATAACCACTGGATTATCTCTGCCCCACCCTGCTTTATCTCCTGGTGAGGAGTGAGGGATTAAGCTAAAAAGCCTACTTAGCATTTAAAAGCCCTCAGGCTCCCATAGCCTACAGGGAGGAAAAACAATAAAAGAGGCTATTAAGCCTCTGTGCTCATCTACTCTTCTCCACAGAGGCTGGACCAGTTTACATTCCCACCAGCAGTGCAGAAGGGTTCATCTGTCCCCACAGCCTGTCCAGCATTTGTTGCTGCTGTCCTTTTTGATGTATGTCATTCTCATAGGGGTGAGGTGGTATCTCAATGTTGTCTTGATTGGCGTTTCTCTGACAACCAGCAACCTGGAGCAATTTTTTTATGTGTTTGTTAGTCTTTTGGATCTCTTCAGTAGTGAATGCTCTGTTCATGTCCTCTGTCCATTGTTGGATGGGTTCATTTGCTTTTTTGTTGCTAAATTTGCTGAGCTCTTTGTATATTTTGGTTATTAGTCTCTTGTCTGATGTATGGCATGTGAAGATCTCCCATTCTGTAGGGTTCTCCCTGTTTGTGCAATACTTTCTTTGGCTGTGCAGAAGATTTTAAATTTGATGTAGTCCTATTGGTTTGTTTCTGCTTTAGTCTTCCTTGGAATTGGATTTGTGTCATCAAAGATGTCACTGAGGTTTAGGTGGGAAAGTATTCCACCAATGATTTCCTGTAAGTATTTGATAATTTCTGGTCTAACATCTATGTCCTTGATCCATTTGGAGTTGATTTTTGTTTGTGGTGAGATAAGGTGGTTCAGTTTCATTCTTCATGTTTCAAGCCAGTTTTCACAGCACCATTTATTGGAAAGAGTCACCTTCCTCCATTTAATACGTTGGGCTTCCTTATAAAAGGTTGGATGTCGATAGGTGTGGGTGTTTAGTTCTGGGCTTTCAGTTCTGTTCCACTGCTCTGTGTACCTATTTTTGGTCCAGTACCAGGCTGTTTTGATAATGATGGCCTTATAGTTTGAGATCTGGGAGTATGATGCCTCCATTTCTGTTTCTATTCTCAAGATTGTTTTGGCAATTCTAGGTGTTTTCTGGTTGCCGATAAATGATGGTAGTTTATGTTCTATTCTCTTAAAGAAGGTTGATGAAACTTTGATCGTATTGTCTTAAATTTGTATATGGCCCTGGGGGGAATATTCATTTTGATGACATTTATTCTTCTTATCCATGAGCATGGGATTTATTTTCAGTTCTTGGTGTTATTTTCTATTCCCTTGAATAATAACTCATAGTTTTCAGTATACAAGTCTTTCACTTCTTTGGTCAGGTTTATTCCTAGGTATTTTGTTGATTTTGCTGCAACAGTTAATGGGAGTGATTTCTGGATGTCTTCTTCTTCAGATTTGGTGTCTACATAAAGAAATGTCATTGATTTTTGTACACTGATTTTATAGCCTGACACCTTGGTATATTGCCTAATAACTTCAAGTAGTTTTCTGGTGGATTCTTTAGATTTTTCTATGTATACTATCATATCATCTACTAATAGTGAGAACTTGATTTCTTTTCTTCCCATCTGTATGCCTTTGATTTCTATTGCTGCCTTATTGCTATGGCAAGGACTTCCAATACCATGTGGAAGAGTAATGATGATAATGGACAGCCCTGTCTAGTCCCTGATCTGAGGAGGAATGCTTTCAGCTTCTGTGCATTGAGTATGATGTTGGCTGTAGGCTTGATATATATGGACTCCACTACCTTGAGTAAGTTCCCGTATATTCCCATTTTTGTAGTGTTTTGAGGATGAATGAGTGTTGGATTTTGTCAAAGGCTTTCTCTGCATCTACTGAGGTAATCATATGGTTTTTGGTTTTGCTTTTATTTATGTGGTGAATGACATTGATTGACTTTTGTATGTTGAACAAGCCTTGCATTCTGAGGATAAATCCCACTTGGTCCTGATGAACAATCTTTTAGATATACTGCTTTATCTGGTTGGCCAGGATCTTGTTTAATATTTTAGAATCAGTGATCTCAGAGATATTGGTCTTTAGTTTTCCTTTTTTGTTATGTCCTTATATGCTTTTAGTATCAGGGTAATACTGGCTTCATAGAAGGTGAAAGGAAGTGTTCCTGTTTCTTCAGTCTTGTGAAAAAGCTTTAGAAGTATAGGTATTAGCTGTTTCCTGAGACTTTTGTAGAATTCATTTTTGAAGCCATCTGGTCCAGGACTTTTGTTGTTGGGAAGATTCTTACTGTTTCTATTTCTTTGTCTGTGATTGGTGCATTTAGGTTGTGTAGTTCTTCTCAGTTAAATTTTTGAAGGGCATATGTTTCTAGGAATTCTTCCATTTCCTCCAGATTCTCTAGCTTGGTGGTGTATAGTTCTTCATAGAAATTTTTTATCATTTTCTGGATTTCTGTGGTGTTAGTTGTGATCACTGCTCTATCATTTACAATTCTATTTATTTGAATTATATTCCTTTTTTTTTTTTTTTTTTAGTGAGTCTGGCTCAGGGGTTGTCAATCTTAATTTTCCAAAGAACCAACATTTGCATTCATTTATCTTTTGTATGGCTCTCTTATTTTAAATGTTGTTTATTTCTGCTCTTATTTTAATTATTTCCGACCTCCTGGTTCCTTGGTTCCTCTTCCTGTAAGTCCTTAATGCGTACAATGAAGTCATTTATTTGAGCTTTTTCTTGTAATCTAATGTGTATGGCTATGAATTTCCCTCCCAATACTTCTTTAGCTGTGTCCCAAATATTTTGATAGATTGTGTCTTCATTTTCATTTGTTTACAGAAACATTCGAATTTCTTGCTTGAGTGTCTCTCTGACACAGTGGTTTATAAGCAGCATGGACCTTCCATATGACCCAGTAATCCCTCTCTTAGGGATATACCCCAAGCACCCCATAATATCCAAGCAAAAAGAAATTTGTACACCTATGTTCATAGCAGCACAATTCATAATAGCTAAAACCTGGAAGCAATTCAGGTGCCCAAAAACAGATGAGTGGCTGAGAATGTTGTGATATATATACAAAATGAAAGCTATTCAGATATTAAGAACAATGAAACCACCTTCTCTGACCCATCTTGGATGGAGCTAGAAGGAATTATATAAAGTAAGCTAAGTCAGAAAGATAAAGATAAGTATGGGATGATCCCACTCATAAACAGAAGTTGAGAAAGAATAATAGAAAGGGACATTCAAAGCAGGATTTGACTGAATTTGGAGTAGGGCACCAAAGTAAAAACCCTGGATTGAGAGTAAGGGTGGATGTTCAGCTTCATAGGGCAGAGGGAGGTGGGATGGAGGAGTGGGTGGGACACAGTATTTTGGTGGTGGGAATGGTGTTTATGTACCTTCCTATTGATTTGCAGTCATATAAAACAGTATTTAATTAATATGAGGGGGAAAAATTAATTGAATTTCTCAAACTTTTTAAAGCACAAACTGAGTCTTTATAATACATAGGCTGAGTCTTTGATATGTTGACTCTTTTAAAAGCTTAGACTGTGGGAGACAGAAGCAACCAGTGGCACAGCTATATGCAAATAATGTCAAAGGACATAAATTATGGTGATGTTGTGTATGATACAGCAAATCCTAACAAAGGGATATTTCAAAGTTAACCCAATTGCCAAACAATGTGATTACAGTAACTATCTATTGTCTTCTTAAACCCTAAGACAGCATATCAGATTTCAATCTCAGGAAAAACACACAAACACACACACACATACTAGTATAGCCACAGACCCTTTGGAATATAACTGAAATATGCCTACTAGCTATCTACAAAATGGAGGGTCCCCCAACTCTTCATCTGCAGTATTCCAGCCTTTAGTTCCATGATTGGTTAACAATTTGTTTGGCTTTGTATGTTAACTCTCTTTTCCACCACCAGGTTTTAGATGCCACCATGATGCTGATGAGACTTCCCTGAACAGACAACCCCACCAATGTGTCCTGGAGTTCCGCTTCCCAGAACCCTTACCCACTAGGGAAAGAGAAAGACAGGCTGGGAGTATGGATCGACTTGTCAAAGCCCATGTTCAGTGGTGAAGCAATTAAAGAAGTCAGACCTTCCACTTTCTGTATCCCACAATGACCTTGGGTCCATACTTCCAGAGGGTTAAAGTATAGAAAAATTGTCAGGGGAGGGGATGGGATACAGATTTCTGATGGTGGTAATAGCGTGACGTTGTACCCCACTTATCCTATGGTTTAGTCAATGTTTCCTTTTATAAATAAAAAAATGAATAAAAAAATGCTCAGATAATAGAAAAAGAGAAAACAACAATAGAGACCTATGGGATGACTTCAAAAGAAACAATATATTTATTATTGGGTTAACAGAGGAAGAAAAAGAAGGAGTTAAAGAAAGCATTCTTCAGGACATAATAGCAGATAACTTCTCTAATCTATATAACTACAAAGATTTAAACATTCAAGAAGCCCAGAGGGTCCCAAAAAGAATTAACCCAGACTTAAAGACACCAAGACACATCATATTTAGAATGGAAAGGAATAATGATAAAGAAAGGATCCTGAAGGCTGCAAGAGAAAAACAAAGAGTCACTTACAGAGGAAAACCCATAAGATTAGCAGCAGACTTCTCCACAAAAACACTACAGGCCAGAAGAGAATGGCAAGATATCAATCAGTGCTCAATGAGAATGGCTTTCAATCATGACTACTACATCCTGCTAGACTGTCCATCAGACTACATGGAGGCATAAAAATCTTCCCAGAGAAGCAACAGTTGAAAGAATCAACTATCACCAAGCCTGCCCTGAAAGAAGTTCTGAAAGCTCTCCTATAAACAGACAGGCCACCATAAATAGACCATATATCAAAACACTCTAAAAATCTATAAGAATGGCATAAAATATCTTCAATCTTTGATATCAATAAATGTTAATGGCCTAAATTCACCTATTTAAAGATACAGCTTAGGAAGATGGATCAGAAAACACAACCTAACAATATGCTGTCTACAGGAAACCCACTTAACAAGACAAGCACAGACTCAAAGTGAAAGGATGGAAAACTATCATATAAGCCAACAGCCCACAGAAAAGTTCAGGAACAGCCCTCCTCATAACTTATATGATAGACATTAAAATAAGTAAAATTAAAAAACATAGGAATGGACACTACTTAATGCTCAGAGGATCAGTCAACCAAGAGGACTTAACAACTATTAACATCTATGTACCCAATGAGAAGCCATCTAATTACATCAAACATCTACTCAAAGAGCAACAGCAATTTATTAACAGCAACACAGTAATAGTAGGGAAATTCAAAATCTCACTCTCTTAACTTGACAGATCATCCAAAGAAAACCAATAAAGACATGAGGAAGTTAAATGAGGATATAGATAAACTAGAACTACTGGACATTTTCAGATTCATTCATCCCAAAAAACTGGCATACATTTTACTCAAGTCCACATGGGTCATTCTCAAGGATAGACCATATGTTAGGCCAGAAAGACAACATCAGCAAATTCAAGAACATTGAAATCATCCCAAGTATATCCTCAGATGACAGTGGAATTAAACTAACACTTAACAATCAACAAAAGATTAGTAATAGTCCCAAAATGTGGAAGCTCAGCAGTAGACTCCTTAACAACTGCTGAATCAAAGAAGAAATAAAGGAAGAAATCAAAATGTTTCCAGAGTTCAATGAAAATGAAGACACAAACTATCAAAATATTTGGGACACAGCTAAGGCAGTACTGAGAGGGAAGTTCATAGTTGTACAAGCACACATAAGGAAACAAGAAAAAGCACAAATAAATAACCTAATTGCACACCTTAAAGACCTAGAAAAAGAAGAACAGAGGAACCCTAAAACAACCAGAAGAACAGAAATAACTAAAGTTAGGGCAGAAATAAACAGCATTGAAAATAAGAAAATCATATAAAAGATCAAGGAAAGTAAATATTGGTTCTTCGAAAGAGTGAACAAAAATGACAAACCTTTAGCCAGACTCACAAACAAAAAAGGGAGAAGACCCAAATAAATTGAATCATAAATGAAAGAGGAGATATTACAAAAGACAACACAGAAATTCAGCATATCATGTGAGATTTCTATGAACAACTATATGTGAGCAAGCTAGAAAACCTGGAAGAAATAAATGATTTCCTAGATACCTACAAACTTCCAAACTTAACTAAAGAGGAACTAGATAACATGAACTGGCCCATCACAGCTAATGAAATTGAAACATTTATCAAAAACCTTCCCAAGAATAAAAGTCCTGGACCAGATGGCTTTACAAATGAAGTCTATAAAACCTTCAAAGAAGAACTAATAATTCTACTCTTAAAAGACTTCCAGAAGATTGAAGACACTGGAATACTCCCTTCCAGCTTCTATGAAACCAACATCACTTTGATACCAAAAGCAGACAGGGACACAACCAGAAAAGAAAACAACAGACCAATATCTCTGATGAACATAGATGCTAAAATATTGAACAAAATTCTGGCCAACTGGATACAGCAGTCTATTAAAAAGATTGTTCATCATGACCAAGTGGGGTTTATCCCAGGGGTGCAAGGTTGGCTTAATATATGTAAATCAATCAACATGATCCACCACATCAACAAAAGCAAGACCAAAGACCACATGGTCTTATCAATAGATGCAGAGAAAGCCTTTGACAAAATACAACATACTCTTATGGTCAGAACACTACAAAAAATGGGAATAGATAGAAAATTCCTGAAGATAGTGAAGTCTATATATAGCAAACCTATAGCCAACACCATACTCAATGGTAAAAAACTGGAAACATTTTCCCTCATATCAGGGATTCCCACTATCAACATTATTATTCAACATAGTGTTAGAAGTTCTTGCCATGGCAATCAAACAGGAGCAAGGAATTAAAGGGATACAGATTGGAAGAGAAGAAGTCAAACTCTCCCTATTTGCAGATGACATGATAGTATACATAGAAAATCCTAAGGAAATCTAGCAAGAAGCCTTTGGAAATCATCAGGCAATACAGAAAGGTGTCAGGCCACAAAATTAACATTCAAAAGTCAGTGGCATTCCTCTATGCAAACACTAAGTTAGAAGAAGATGAAGTCCAGAAGTCGATTCCTGTTACTATAGCAACAAAAACAAAAAATGTCTAGGAATAATCCTAACCAAAGAAGTGAAAGACTTGTACACTGAAAATTATGAGTCACTACTCAAGATAATAGAAAAAGACACAAAAGTGTAAAGATACTCCATGTTCATGGGCTGGAAGAACTAACAGCATCAAAATGAATATACTACCCAGGGCCATATACAGATTTAATGCTATCCCCATCAAGTTTCCAACCACATTTTTAGGAGAATAGAACAAATGCTACAAATGTTTATCTGGAAGCAGAAAATACCTAGAATTGCCAAAACAATCTTGAGAAGAAAGAACAAAACTGGAGGCATCACATTCCCAGATCTAAAATTGTATTATAGGGCCATTGTCATCAAAACTGCTTGGTACTGGAACATGAATAGACACACTGATTAGTGGAATAGAACTGAGAGCCCAAAAGTAATCCCCTACACCGATGGATGTCTAATCTTTGACAAAGGTGCCAAGACTATTAAATTGTGGAAACGGAAGTCTCTTCTACAAATAGTGTTGGAAAAAAATGGGTTGAAACATGCAGAAGAATGAAACTGAACCACTATATTTCACCAAATATAAAAGTAAATTCCAAGTGGATCAAGGATTTGGATGTTAGACTAGAAACTATCAGATACTTAGAGGAAAATATTGGGAGAACTCTTTTCTGCATAAATTTTAAAGACATCTTCAATAAAACAAATCCAATTACAAAGAAGACTAAGGCAAGTATAAACCTGTGGGACTACATCCAATTAAAAAGTTTCTGCACAACAAAAGAAACCACTACCCATGCAAAGAGACCCCTCCCATTTCACAGAATGGGAGAATATCTTTAAATGCCATACATCAGACAAGAGGTTAATAACCAAAATAAATAAAGAACTTGCCAAATTCAACAACAAGAAAACAAATAACCCCATCCAAAAATGGGGAGAGGACATGGACAGAATATTCACCACAGAAGAGATCCAAAAGGCTGAGAAACACGTGAAAAAATGCTCCAAGTCTTTGATTGTCAGAGAAATGCAAATAAAGACAACAATGAGATACCATTTCACTCCTGTGAGAATGTCATACATCAGAAAAGGTAACAGCAGCAAATGCTGGGGATATTGTGGGGTCAAAGGAACCCTCCTGCACTGCTAGTGGGAATGTAAATTGGTCCAACCTCTGTGGAAAACAGTCTGGAGAACTCTCAGAAGGCTAGAAATGGACCTACCCAATGATCCTGCAATTCCTCTCCTGGGGATATATCCTAAGGAACCCAACATTTCCATCCAAAAAGATCTGTGAACACATATGTTCTTGGCAGCACAACTTGTAATAGCCAAAACCTGGAAGCAACCAAGGTGTCCAACAACAGATGAGTGGCTGAACAAGTTGTGCTATATATACACAATGGAATACTACTCAGCCAGAAAAAAAACAGTGACTTCACCATTTTCAGTCAATCTTGGATGGACCTTGAAAAATTCATGTTAAGTGAAATAAGTCAAAAATAGAAGGATGAATATGGGATGATCTCACTCTCTGGCAGAAGTTGAAAACCAAGATCAGAAGAGAAAACACAACTGCAATTGGTGTATTGCACCAAAGTAAAAGACTCTGGGGTGGATGCGGAGAATACAGGTCCAAAAAAGGTGACAGAGGACCTAGTGGGGGTTGTATTGTTATATGGAAAACTGGGAAATGTTATGCATATACAAACTATTGTATTCATTGTTGACTGTAAAACATTAATTTCCCAATAAAGAAATTAAAAAGAAAAATTAAAATTAAAACCTATTTTTATATAATGAAAATATTGACAAAACTTTAAGATAAGAGGGTTATATTTCCACATAGTGCCCACCCCAGAGCTCAATATCCAACCCCTCCCTTGATAGCTTTCCTATTCTTTATTATTATTATTATTTATTTTCCCTTTTGTTGCCCTTTTTGTTTTGTTGTTATTTTAGTTATTGTTGTTGTTGTCATTTCAGGTTGGACAGAGAGAAATGGAGAGTAAGTCTGTTTCAGGTATATTCCAGAGGGCCCACGACTTTACTAGTTATTGCCTGAGTCTGACATCTAATATGCAAGTGGACCCAGGTTATAGTCTGGGGAGATGGTGTCATACTTAGGAAAAGGACCAGAAAGCTGAATCAGGGAAGAAAGTAGTTCCCAAATATGGGGAAAGCATATAAATATTGCTAATGATAAACCCCACCAGTTTGATCTAGGGCCCATATTCAGCACAGGAGCCTATGTAACCTCTGCATCCCTGAGGAAAACCTATTTTTGCTGGCAGAAAGGTGCAAGAAGGGTCATAGCAGTAATTATAACACTAAAAAGCTAGAAATTACTAAGTCCTTTAAGAGTAGGATGCTTAAAGAGACCACATGGTGGTGAACCTGACTGAGTGAGTGCATATATTACAATGTGTAAGAACCCATGTTCAAATCCCCAGTCCCCATCTGCAGGGGTAAAGCTTTGGGAGTGGTGAAGCAGGGCTACAGATATTTCTCTGTCTCTCTTCCGGTCTATCTCTCCCTTCCCTCTTTTCTGGCTGTTTCTATCCAATTAATAAATAAAGATAATTAAAGAGTCGGATGAGTGAATCATCTGGCTGAATGTCTGTGCCCCACGGAAATTCAAAATAATGAGCTCTAATTCCTGGTGTGACCATTTTAGGAGGTGGGATATTTAGGGAGGTTAATAGGTAATGAAACTAGGACCTTCCCTCCTGAATAGGATTTGTACCTTTATAGGAGACTCCAGAGAGTTCTCTTACACCTCTTACCTCGTGAAGACACACTCACAAACAGGCAGTTTATGAACCAGGAAGCGACCCTCCAGTGACACTTTGATCTTGGATTTCCAGCCTCCAGAACCGTGAGAAACAAATTTCTGCTTTTTACGATTTGTCAGAGTTATATTAACTTATAAAACCTGAGAATACCAATACACTGCAATACTTCTTTTTTTCTTATTTGTGATTAATAGCTGATTACATGACTGTAAGTGTTATACCTCTTAATAAGAAGAAAACTCACACTAGGCTGGCTTGCTACTGTGAGTGTTTATGACCCAAGTCTAAATCCTGACCCACTGCACTGGGAGGAGTTGTGATGCTTTAGTCTCTCCCTCTCTCTCTCTCTCTCTCTCTCTCTCGATCTCGATTTCTCTCTCCCTCTCTGCCTCTATCTGAAATGGCAAAAATTAATTAAAACAATTTTGCTACATTTTTATTATCAAGGATAGGAGTTAAAGCAAACTCCCTCCCCTCAAAAAAAATAAAAGTGTGTCTTTGGCACAGATGATAGAGAAGTTTCCAGAGCAGGAGACAGGAGGCTTCTCTATTCAAATCAGCCTTGCAGACAGGAGAAGAGTGGGGTGGAGAGAGGTGGGGACCACTGGATGGAAAAATGCAAGATACTGCAATCTTCCAGGAGAAATGCTCTCTAGTCTGAAACCCACTTTATCACAACTGTCAAAATAGACTCAAGAAGTACATAATTTATAGCCCTGGGGTGGCAGCTCAGGGGAAGAAGCCTAAAAGATTGGTTTATTTTTTTCTTATTAATATTTATTGGCAAAGAAAGAGCTCTACCCCCACTAGAGCAGACTCTGGGCTTAATTTGAAGCAGACACATTTACTTAGCATTTGAGTCTCCATAGTTGGTCCTCAGGGTGACTTAGAGCAGAGACAAGCGGGCAAAGCCGCTTCCCTCACTCCGCTGGCCACTCCAGCACAGACTCAGAGCACAGAGAAGGAGAAAACATGGGCCTTGCTGATGAGCTTGTTGTCCACAGCAATAAAGACAAACAATGGGAGAGGCCTATGCAGGAAGAATACTAACATCCTTCACAGAGCACCGAGAAGAGTCAGGGAAGCCTGAATGTGCCCAGAGGGCACAGGGGCTGAGCTACACTTCAGGGCAGGTTGAACTTGGTGAAATATGGTGAACAAGTGTACCTGGCAGAGGGATGAACTCCTGCAAAGAGCAGGCATCATGGCTCATAACACACATTGTCTGGGAACATCTAGGAACATGACCTAAATAATAAAAAAGATCAGCGAGAAAAAGGGTACAGGAACCTTTATGGTGAGTGTGACACGCTGTGCACAAGTATATAGGGCCGTGAAATTCAGTCCCTACAAGCTTATACTTTTGTAAAGCAATGTTAAAGTTCCTAAAAATAAAATAAAATAAAATTCTTTAGGACTGGGTAGTGGCACACATGCTTGAGTGCACACATTATGGTGCATACAAAGACCCAGGTTTTAGTCCCTGGTCTTCACTTGCATGGGAGAAGCTTCATGAGTGGTGAAGCAGGGCTGCAGGCAACTCTTTCTTTCCCTCTCTATCTCCCCCTTCCCTCTCCATTTTGTTAATTCTCTACCCCATAATAATAATGTGTGTGTGTGTGTGTGTGTGTGTGTGTGTGTGTGTGTGTGTGTGTGTGTGTGTGGTCCAGGAGGTAGTTCAGTGGATAAAGCATTGAACTTTCAAGAGCCCACTATGCTGTGTTGTGAGTGAAAGGGGTTTGGACCATGTTTGCCAAGGCATCTTAATAAGATTGAACAAGATAGGGCTGGGTGAAGTGAACTGGATGGGGGCTGTCTCTAGCTTCTTAGCCACTTAGCCAGGTGCATTAGCTAGGCATGGGCTTGAAATGAGGCACAGAAGTTTCTGGGTTTCCCCTCTTATGGCAAAGTGCTCAGAGCAGAGCCCAGACCTATTGCTTGCTATGTCACAGAGAAGGCCGGAGGGTAGGTGTGGCTTGTTTTCGTTGTTTGTTTTGCTTTGGTTTGGCTCTTTTGCTTCCAGGTTTACCTCTGGAGCTCAGAGCCCTCGCTATGAATCTATGGCTCCTGGAAGCCATTTTTCCCTTTTTTGTTTTACTTTCTACTTTATTTGACAGGACAGAGAGAAATTGAAAGGGGCGGGGGAGATATAGCGGGAGAGAGAATAATAGATGCCTGCAGACCTACTTCACCACTCAAGAAGCATCCTCCCTGTAGATGGGGAGCAAGGGCTCGAACATGGATTCTTGTGCCTGGTGATAAGTGCACTCAGCCAAGTGCCACCACCTGGCCCCCATGTGACTGTCTTGACTCGACACAGGGCAGAGCGGGTTTCAGAGAGGAAAGTACCAAGCTCCTGACTCCAGATGCAGTAAGCCAGTATCCTTCCACCCCAGCACGTCTTCTGTCCCATTTCAAATCCTCATCACCAATGCTCAGCTTATCGGAGAAAGGAAGAGCCAAAGGAAAAGAAAGAAGGGGTGCAGACAAGACAGGACAGGACATGAAGAGGGACCAGGTGTCAGAATGTGAGTGCTGCATCTATCCAGGCTCCATTCTATACAGCTTAGGACAGTTGAACGCGTGACATATACCTCTGTGGAATTGTCCCAGTTTCCAGAAAAGATAACCATAATATTTCATCAAGTTTTCATGAGGCTCAGTGAAGTTGCAACAACAAATATGAGCAAACACCTTTTTTTTTTTACCCTTTTTTACAAAAATTTTATTTATTCATTAACAGGAAAGGAAGATTACCGGTGCACCACTCTGGTATACAAAATGATGTCAGAGATTAAACTTGGGATTTTATGCTTATAAATCCAGTGCTTTATCCACTGCACCACACCTCCCCGGCCACAACCAATTACCTCTTCTGTGCCAGGCACTATGCTGGGCCCTCTCCCATCTTAGTTCATTACACTATCATTCTGAAGACCAAGCTGATACTTCCATTTCTCAAAGAAGTAGACTAAGACCCAGAAAGGCCACAGCAGCTTTTCTTAAACCCTTACCACAGTGTGAAAACCCTACTGTTTCCTTTCTTCGGATCAGAAAGGAAAATAGAAGAGAAAAATAATCATAAAGAGGACAGAATCTTCCTCCAGTACTAGTTCTGGCCCCTGGAGCCTGTGTGGAATCCACTCTGTTGGATGCTTTCTTCTTGGCTTCTACTACTTATCTTTATTTTCTTCTTCCTCCTTCATCTTTTTTTTTCTTTGCCTGGAGTCAGGATGGCTAGCAGCTTCTGTTTTTAGGTGTGGTTTTTGAGAAGAGCTTTTAGGCCATTGTTTTAAAAATCTTTTCTGGGAAAACTGACTCCCAAAGTCTTTCTTCAGATAGAGAGGCAATAATTACAGGCAATAATGGAAACTGATCGCATTGGCTCCCAAACCAGCCTCACAGAGACCTCTCTTTGCCTTCTAGCTTGAAGAAAAGCCTTTCCCAGTGCAACCCCAGGAGGCAGTGATGTGACTGCCAGATAAATAGGAGTGTCACAGTGGGGAACCAGACAGAAGGACCCCACAGGAAGGAGTGGAGGGAGATTAGGGTCAGGTGTAGCCACCAGCTGGAGAGAAGATAGAAGAGGGACTGCTGGGAAATAGTGCAGATGCAGTCACATCTGTCATGTTGCCCCCTGAGGCTATTGTTAGTTCCCCTGAGAGTTGGGACATTCTCGGAGTGCCTGTTCCGCCATGTTGTGCCCTCAGGGCATTGTCAATTCCCTGCCATAGTTGGAGTGCTTTGGTTACTCCTCCCCCTTCCCATTCCCGTGAGAGTTATTATCCCACCCTGGAGTGCTATGGTTACTCCTCCCCCTTCTCATTCTCACGAGAGCTATTCTCATAAAAGCCCTTCTTCTTCTGCACTTCACTCTCTTGCCCGCCTTTCACTTCGGTGATTAGATACAGGGAAGGTTGCTGCACAAGGCAGCCATTTTTGCTAACTCCACGTGGCCCAAACTGCTACTCTCTCACCCAACTCTGAGGTGCCAGCGCAAATAAAGGATTGTGTTCCCTTTCAGCTCCAAACCTCCTTTTTCTGTGTCCTGCCACTGCCGCAAGTGGCAAGGGACTTCCATAGATGACCTGAAGGCATGAGGGAAAGAGTTATGGGCATGAAGGGCAGTTTCATGATGCATAGACTCCTTTTAGTGGATTACGTGTGTCTCCCATGAGAGATTTCCCTAAGTCCTGTCACCTGTGCCTCTCACCTTATTTGGAAAATCTTTGCAGATGTCACTGAGTTAGAGCCAGAGAAAAAATCATGTTGAATTTAAGGTAGGCCCTAAATCCAAGGACTGGTGTGGGGAGGCAGTCAGTGGCCATGCCCAGTAGAGCTCACACATTATCAGAACTCACACAGAATTCAAGTCCCCTTATCCCCATGCACAAGGGTAAACTTCACTGGCGGTGGAGCAGTGTTTTGGGTCTCTCTCTCTCTCTCTCTTTCTCTCTTCCTTTCCCCTCTCATTTCTCTCTGTCTCTTTGAGAAAAAGAAAGAAAAGGTCCACTGAGGGTAATAAAGTTGCTGTGCAGACACCAAGCTCTAACACTAACCTTGCTGAAAAAGGGGAAGGAAGGAAGGAAGGAAGGAAGGAAGGAAGGAAGGAAGGAAGGAAAAAGAGGAGAGGAGAAAAGAAGAAAAGAGAAAAGAGAAAAGAAAAGGAAAGGAAAGGAAAGAAAAGAAAATAAAAGAAAAGAAAAGAAAAGAAAAGAAAAGAAAAGAAAAGAAAAGAAAAGAAACCTGCAGGGGGGTTGTTTCACAAGCTATGAAGCAGGTCTGCAGGTGTCTACCTTTATTCCTCACTCTCTCCCTATCCTCTCAATTTCTCTCCTATAGAGTAAAATTTAAAAAAAAAAAAAAAAAAGATAAAAATGACCAGGAGTTGTGGATTCTGCACTGATGCTCAGTACCAAGCCTGAAGGAAGAAACAAAACCCACATGCTAATGAAAGTATTGTCTCTGTTTCAGTTTCCTCTAAAAGGGGAAAGGCAATATAGACCAGTCTCTGGCTATTTGCTAGGAGGACAAGAGAGGTTTACATTGCTGAAATTTCTGAGGAATAAACAGAAAGCCTGGGTGGGGGTAGATAGCATAATGGTTATGCAAAGAGACTCTCATGCCTGAGGCTCTGAAGTCCCAGGTTCAGTCCCCTACACCATAAAAAACCAGAGTTGTACAGTACTCTGATGTTTCTCTCTGTGTCTTTCTCTCTGCATGTCTCTCAAAAATAAAATAAATTAATAACTTTAATAATAATAATAAACAGAAAGCCTCTGCAACAGGAAGGTGGTGGTAGAAGAGCCTATCCTTGCTGCTTGGGAGAAGCCTAACTACTCATTCAGTGTACTTATCTGCTGTGTTTCTTCTCCAGTAATCTGTGCAGGGGAGAAGGAGGGACCTAGGCTCTGGCATCAGCTTCTGTTAGTGAAAGGCACATCTGAGTTCATGAACTGGCTACTGGGTCAGGACTGGCATCAGAGGTGGATGGAAGTGGAAGAGAATGGGATGTGAGCCCCAGAGATGTCACTGCAGGTGCTTGGAAAGCAACCAGAGAAGACAGTGAGAACTATTGACAGGAAGGGTTGCATTGGATCGACCTTCTCGTGGTGCATCCCGTGAGTACCCATTCATTGGGGAAACTGACGATCCTTCCTAGCCAACTGAATCCACATGGATCCCAGTCACTTTCAAAGCCAGCAACAAGCAGCTCCTGACAGCTTTGCTGTTGACTGGCTACGGAAGAAGGGCAAACGCTAGAAGAAGAAGAATTGACAGGAAGATTCACCAGCTGGGGGGAGGGGTCAGGAAAGATGTGCTTGAGAAGGGGCCCTGCAAGAGGCCTGAGGAGGAGTAAGAGATGGGCAAGGAAGAGAAAAGGAAGCACAGGATTGGAGGATGGCTGAGGAGGGGATATGAGAAGGTCTTGGGGAAGTTATGTGAGGGAGATGCAAGTTCAGTCATGACTCTCATAAGCCTAGTTGACATGGGACCCACAGAAAGCATGACAGGATTCAGATCTAAAGCCAGAAGGTTCTACAAAGGCCCAGGAGACCCATCAGGATGTGGCAGCCACAGTGGTAGAACATCTTTCCATGATGGATATTAAATAAAAAAATTATGATGACATAGGTAAAATCAAGCAGACAGACAGATAGACAGACCCCCTAGAAATCTGGCTCATCCAGCAGGATTCCAGTGGTCTTCAGCAATCCAAATTCATGTCTACATCTTTTTATCCATAAATACATGAATGTTATAGATACAGATGACAACATTCCTCTGACCCTCAAGTCCAAAGTAAATCTTTTTTTTTTTTGGTTTAACATTGGTCACCAGAGAAGAAAACTGTTGAGAGTGAAATATAAAAAATATAATTTTATACCCTACAGGCAAGTTGAAACTGAGGTAGAACACAGGAAAATGTAGCTCCTGTGTATAAAAAGCCAAAACAAATTAAAGCAATAAATCTAGAGCAATGACAGAAAGCAACTTGTAAGACATTCCAACAAAGGAGCATTTGGAACAAAGACACATACACACACCTACCTGTCATCATCTTCTTATCATACTCATCACCACTTCTGTGCCCATCAGCACGTAACAGCCAACTCAAACAGGCAGAATCATGTGATGAAAAGCTGAGTGAACACTAAGGGAATTAGAAAGATACTCTGAATTTTTAGTATTTTTTTTCCTGTCCTATCTTGGACTGATACATGAGTCAATTGTCTGACCTGTAAAATGGACATAATAGTGATTATTTTGTGACTGTACAAAAAAATTAGAAAAATAAGTTTGAACCTCTACCATAAACATATCATCTTCATAAATAACATAATTATTTTATCAGAATTGACATCTGATAGTTGCCACAATAATAATAAAGTGATAATCAATGTTTGTTAATAAATTTTCCCTAAGAACCAGAAAATTCTATTATATAAGTGAAGATAAGGAGACCCAAAAGTACTGTGACTTATCTGACCAAGAGATTGCCATGTACATGAGCGGATGTACTAATTGTCCACTGCATAGCTCTAACGATGTCATTCATGACTGTCATCATTGTAGATTGAAACACTTATTGAGCAAAATGAGGAGAGAAGTAGGAGAACAGGGAGAATTTCCTTATTCTCACAAAAGGAACAGCAGAGTTTAATTTAATTCAGACTTCAAAATGACTTCCAGTGGATGTCAAAGCTTGAGAAGGAAAGTGAGTGCATATATATATACTGAGATGGAACAGAATACATCCCCACCTTATGTCTTCAATAGTTTCTCAAAAGAAAAAGTGCTCTGCAACTTTAAGGAAAATGAGTAACAAGACCAATCTGACCATAAGCTAATTGATATATACAAGAGTAAAATACTTATTGCATATTTCTAGCCAAAAAGACTATCACCCAAAGCACTGCTATCATTAAGAAGTAATTTATGGGGAGTCGGGCTGTAGTTCAGCGGGTTAAGCACACATGGCGCGAAGCACAAGGACCGGTGTAAGGATCCCAGTTGGAGCCCCTGCTCCCCACCTGCAGGGAAGTCACTTCACAAGCAGTAAAACAGGTCTGCAGGTGTCTATCTTTCTCTCCCCTTCTCTGTCTTCCCCTCCTCTCTCCATTTATCTCTGTCCTATCCAACAATGACGACATCAGTAACAACAGCAACAATAATAACTACAACAACAACAAAACAAGGGCAACAAATGGGAAAATAATTTTTTTAAAGTAATTTATGGGAATCAGGGGTATTGCAGCAGGTTAAGCACACGTGGTGCAAAGTGGAAGGACCTGCGCAAGGATGCCTGTTCAAGCCCCCAGCTCCCCACCTGAGGGGGAGTCGCTTCACAGGTGGTGAAGCAGGTCTGCAGGTGTCTGTCTTTCTCTCTCTGTCTCTGATTCCCCTCATTTCTCCATTTCTCTCTGTCCTATCCAGCAATGATGACATCAATAATAACTACAACAATAAAAAGGGGGGGCAACAAAAAGGAATAAACAAATACATAAATAAATATTTTAAAAAGAAGTAATTTATATCCTCCTTCACTCATCCTGCAAATTAGTCCCTTTATTCCAGTTCATGGACTCAGGTAGCAGGAACCTCTCCTGGGAGCTCAGGGCATAAGGTGAACACCAGTCCCAGAATGGTCACTCTTTAGTCACTGGGTTCATCACATACACAAACTCAGACTCATGCCTGTGTCTTTAGAATAGAAGAGGAAACTAAAATCTCTGCAAAACAAACAAACAAACAAAAAACCATACAAACATGGGAAGAACCTGCAAACTCCATACAGTGCTCCTGGTTAGCATTGATTGTTTTTTCCTCATAAATAGTATAATGAATGTAGAAAAAGCTTTATCTGTGGACCTGCACATAAATAGTATAAAGGAAATCAAAGTTTTTCCTGCCCTACCCACCCTCAAGTGTCCCCAACAGGTCACCTTTGTGCCACAGCTGGCATTGCAGAGAAAGAGTTAGGTCTTCCCTGTGCCCACCCCACCCTGTGTAGGGGCCTGCAACCCAAGCCAGAGACAGACATTTCAGAGACAATTTGTTGTTGTTGTTTTCTAATTTCTTTTTATTTTCCCACTTGTTGTTTTGTTGTTGTTGCTGTTGTTGTCCTTGTTGGATAGGACAGAGAGAAATGAAGAAAGGAGGGGAAGACAGAGAGGGGGAGAGAAAGACAGACACCTGCAGACCTGCTTCACAGCCAGTGAAGGGACTCCCCTGAGGTGGGGAGCCAGGGGCTGGAACCTGGATCCTTACCCCGGTCCTTGCACTTTGCTCCATGTGCTCTTAACCCCATGTGCTACCTCCTGACTCCCATGCAGAGAGAATATGAAGGCCAGATTGCATGCAAGAAATGTGAAACCAGGGCGTCATCAGTTTATAACAGTGTGTGTTTGGGGAGTAGGGGAGATGGGAAGAGGTGGCTAGCAGACTGAGTACTGGACCAGTATTTGAGAAGAAAGGAAACCCAGCCACCATTCTGTTCATCAAGCTATGTACTACAGTCAGGAGGGACTGCATCTACCCAAAAGAAAACTCTCTCTCTCTTTCCTTCTCCCTCTCCCCACCCCCTCTCTCTCCCTCCTTTCCTCCCTCCCTCTTCCTCTCTTTCCCTTTTCCTTTCCCTGCTGTTTATCTTCCCCCTCTCTCCCCTCTCTCTCCCCCTCCCTTTTTTCTCTCTCTCTTTCTCTTTTCATTTTCTCTCTCCTCTCTCTCTTTCTCTCCCTCCCTCTCCTTTGTATTTCACAAAAATATACCCTATAGGCAATGGGCAAGCTATATTCCTGAGGGGAAGGGAAGAGGAAAAGAATGGATGGGAATAAGGGAGGATTTTTACTCCAGACACAGTGGAGATATAGAATCAGAGAATCAAAAGCTCAAGAAAGATACTGCACCGTTTATCTGACAAGTTTGACTTTGTAGCTAGGAGCCTGGACTCTGTGGTCACTTTCCCAGTGACCTACTATCCTGGTCTCAGCAGCTCCTTACTGCATGATCTCAGCATGACTGATGACTTGATTCCCTTCTCACTTCCCTAGCTCTGGCCTCACTGGGATATCTCCTCCTTACTCAGAGTTAATGGGAGAACGTGGTCATAGACTCCTTCCTTGCGCGTGCTCAGGAACAGCCACATTATAGCACAAGTGTGCTAGTCCCCGTACTAATCACAAGTGAGGCAGACAGATCCCAGGAGGCAAGCTAATAAACAAAGATGGGCCTCCACCATGACAAGAGTTCTGATGAAAGGCTGGGAAATCAGGTCAGCCAGGGAGCCGGAGGCTCAGGACCCAGCCAGCTCATAAGGACTTCAGAGGGAAGGGAGCTGATGAGGGATTATATGTAATGCCTGTGCCCTGATTTATTTTAAGGGCAGAGGAAGACAGCATAGGATCCAACTGCTTAGCATGAGGTCTGAATCCAGGCCTATATGAGCACCTACTGCCATTATCCCTGGCCTTTACCTCCCTGATTTCTTAGCCTCTCTTCTATTCTTGAAAGGATGTACCCTCACTTAGGTGAGGGATTTGGAAACAAAAAGAAAACATCTCAGGGCTGGGGAGAGAGCATAATGGTTATGCAAAAATAACTCTCCTGCCTCAGGTACCAAACATCCCAGGTTTGGTTCCCAGCACTACCATAAACCAGAGCTGAGCAGTGCTCTGGTGAAAAATTAATTAAATTAATTAAATATGTAAAAGACAGAAAGAGGGGAGACTGCTCCATTGCTGATGAAGCCTGCGTTAAATCCAGGGCTGTACCAACCAGGTGTCCTGACTCCATTCCCACCTGGGCCCATTAACCCTTACTCTGCTTGTGAAGAGAGGAAATGCTGGACTGGCTTCGCTGGTGGGAGTCAGACGACCAGGGACTCATGGCTGGGTGGTATGAATTTCAGTCTTTCTTCATGCAGAACGCCGCACAATCTAAGCCAAGCTAAATTAAACTAAACTAAATATACTGTCCTTATATATACTTGCCAAGTAGGGTATAAACAGGATATGATGTAGAGAGGGTGGAGAGAAAAGTGACTGGTGAAAATCAGGGTGTGACAAGGAGAGGGGTCGGAGCAGGTGAGAATTCTACCACTGAACCACCAATGCCCTGGAGGGGGGGTGGTGCTTAGTTAACAGTGGTTTATGTAAATAGACCGCAGCTTTAAGCTTTAACCAATGCCATGCAGGCATGCTGGTGCTTAGTTAACAGTGGTTATGTAAGTAGAATACAGTGTTAAGCAGGGGGGATTAAACCAAATGAAACAGAAGGGGTTTTTAGAAGCAGAATTAGAAGCATACCAACAAGGGAATACAGTGGCCGGCAGAGGTATTATCCTTCTTTCCTTTTTGTGTCAATTTACCCAGGAAAATCCTCTTATGCACAGCAAACTTTAGTCCCCCTGCCCAGCTGAACTATAAGCCAGGATAATAATGGCAGTTCCCCCATGGGGGTGAGATGATTCAATGAGAAGATAGCTTTTCCAGTATTCACACAGAAGTGAGCAGGCACACATTAACTACTCAATGGGTATTATTTTTTTATTACATTCATTTATTTATTGGATAGAAACAGCCAGATATTGAGAGAGAAGAGAAAGATAGAGAGGGAGAGAGACAGAAACATTTGAAGCGCTGCTTCACCATTGGCAAAGTTTTCCCCCTGCAGGTGGGGACTGGGCGATCAAGCCCAGGTGTTTGTGCATTGCTCAACCAGGCATGCCGCCACTGGGGCCCAGTGCTTTTTTTTTTCTTTTTTACATATATGAGATAAATAATGGACTGCCTCATATTCTTTTTAAAAATATTTTTATTTATTTGTTATTGGATAGAGACAGAGAGAAATTGGGAGGAATAGGGAGATATAGAGATAAAGAGACAGAGACACCTGCAGCCCTATTTCACCACTCATGAAGATTTCCCCCTGCAGGTGGGGACCAGGGGTTTGAATCTGGGTTTTTGTACTGTAATGTGTGTGCTTAACCAGGTGCACCACCACCTGTCTCCTTAGTGTGAGTTTCTAAGTCCCATTGTATAGCAGACTCTGAGCTATATCTAGGATGAAGATACTATGGCCTCACTTTTCCTTTCTCAGCTTCGGGAGGAAACAAAGCCATCACTATACTACAGTACAAATGTTAACACTCAGCTACTGCCCTAACAGAGGAGTGAAACAAGTTAACCCCAACTCAGTTCCCAAGTCTTTCTTCTTATGCTCCGTCGTTCACCAGGTTGCCCTTGGATTAGCAGATATGTACTGGCTAATCTATACTGTACTTAGCTGGGCTTGACTGCAGACTGCAGACTAGCATCCAAACTCTCTTTCTATTTTATTTTGTTTTGTTCTACTTTGTATTTATTAGCAATTTAATATTGATTTACAGAACTATAAGATAACAGGAGTATAATTCCACACTGACCCCACTACCAGAGTTCTATGTCCCTAGTCCCTTCACTGGAAGCTACAGCAATCCTCCCATGGTTGCAGATATGGGTTAACTATTATTTCTATAACTATCTGTCTAGACTTGTAATTATTTGCCTTTTTCTTTTCATGATCCCATATTCTCTTCCTCTCCAAGTCACACCTATACTTATTACTTCTGAGTGTCCCTGCCATTTCCCCTTCTCTCTCTGGGTACTGACGGAGTTGGAGATCAGAGCCCTCTGGTCATTTTTCCCCATCACTTCTTCCCTACTGGGAGTATGAACCAAAATCCTTTTTGGGGTACAGAAGGTAGTTCTGGCTTCTCTAATTGCTCCCCCAATGGACATGGGTGTAGGCAGATTAATCCATACCCCCACTCAATTTCTGTCTTTCCCTAGTGGGGTAGGGCTATGAAGAAGTAAAGTTCCTGGATACATAGGTGAGGTCATTTGCCCAGGGAAGTCAAGATGATCATGTTAGCATCTACAACTTGGTGGCTGAAAGAGAGTAAGATATGAAATAGGACAAAATTATGAATCAACAGCATCCCCAAATAGGAATAAAGCAGATGAGAATAGGGGTCTTAGGGTAGGAAGGAGTGAGGTTGTCTATTTGGGGTATGTACCTAGGGGCCCATGACTATCATATAGTTTTTGCTTGAGTTTAATAACTAGCATGGAGTTATACAATAATATTGTCTAAGAAGATGGCATCAGAGTTGAGAATAGGGCTATAAAGCTGGATTAGGGCAGAGAGTAGTTCCCAATCTTGAAAAAGAAAAATAAAGTCCATGAGTAAAATTAATTGTTTACCCCATCCACCAGACATATATATTTAACACAGAGCCTGTGTAACCTCTGAGTCCCTGTCAGTCTAAGCTCACAGTCCATGTTCACAACTAGGAACATTCTAGGTGCACTCATTTCAGAACAAATCTTCCTCAAGTGGCAGAAGAGTATGGCCCAGCCTCCCTTCGGAGAGTGGGGTTGTCCCTACCATTGTTACTTTATAGGGAAGACAAGTACTTGGAGTCACAGACTCTCTTCCTCATTGAACCAGTAGACAACCAGGTCACGCTCCTCTCCTTGCCAGGTCACCAGTGCAAGATCTCCACTCTTGATCTCTTGAAGAAAGTTGCATAGCCACGTCGTCCAAAGTTAAGGTGTAGAGGTATACTCTCTGCAAGCACTAAAGTCCAGTCAGAGGTGTGGATACAGAATGAGAGGATACAAAGAACTGAGACCAATCTCCCACTGGAAGGTGGATTTTAATCCTGAACACAGTGGACGTATGGAGGCAGAAGAATAAAAGTACAAGTAAGATATTACTTATCAGCATGGGAATTTACTGGATAGAGGAAAGAAGAACGAGAAGCAGGAAGATCTTTTAAAATAGTAACAAGGAGAGTTCCAAGGCCTGACCCTGGGGGTTGAGGGGTGGGAGGGACAGAAGCAGGAAATGAATTTGAGAACCAGACCACACTCCCTAATGCTGTGAGTCAGTCCCAAATGCTTTTTCAATAAATGAAAATAACTCCCCCAGGTCACTTGATAACTTCAGTTAGATAGATCAGGAGAGTGAAATGATCTTTCCTAGACTCCATTAGCAAGGATCAGAGAAGCTTTTCTTTTCATGTTCCACTCACATGGGTTCTGCCCTGTTCCTGAAGACAGCCACACTGTAAATGCAAATTATTAGTTGCCATTTGAGAAGTCTTAATTACCTGGATCCATTGGAAACTGTGTCAGTTATTTGAAACCAAGAGATCGATAGCTCCGATCAATGCCAGGCCATTAAAGCATAGAGTAACTCAGTAGAAACAGCCACAACTCCACACTCGCAACTCAGGATGCCCGAGGCGTCTTTGTCTTCTGAAAACTGAAATTTCCAGCTGGACAATGAGGTCACCAAGGAGTCGGCTGTTGTGTATGGGGGAAAAACAATGTTAGATTCTGATCTCTCATCCTAGCTGGTTGGAAAGTTTATTCCTTTTATCCCCTAAAGCAACGTATTCATTTTCACACTGGGCCTCACCTGAATGATGCTTCTCTTTCATCATCTCCCCTCTAGTCCAGTCTGATTCCAAAGACCTCAACCACATGAGAAAAGCAGAGCTCTGTCCTCATACAGTCAAAGCTTTGGGGTGAATCCTGCATCTGATGATATACTTGTCATCCCCCTGGAAGTCACTAAGCTTGTCACTAAGGTATTGTCTCCCTTAAAAAAAAAAAAGGTGTCATCCTACTGCAGCTCAACTCAAACATCTAACTACATCATTTGGAGAGCCAAGTGGTGGCGTACCCAGCTGAGCACACATCTTGTGTATAAGGACCCAGATTCAGTCCACAGTCCCCATCTGCAGTGGGGAAGCTACACAAGAAGAGAAGCAGTGTGGAAGGGCTCTCTTCCTACCTCTCTATCTTCCCCACCCCTCTTAATTTCTCTCTGCCCTATCAGATTAAAGGAAAGATAGGACCATGGGGAGAAAGGGTCACAGAAACAGAGAATTCATTATGCAAACACCAAACCCCAGTGATAACACTGGTGGTAATGATGATGATGATGATGATGGTGGTGGTGGTGGTGGTGATGATGATGGACCAAGTGATCTTTTTCTTCTAGCATTTGCCCTTCTTCCGTAGCCAGACAACAGCATCAGGTTGAGCCTGATGTAAAGTTTCGAGACCTCCTTTGAATCTGGAGAGGTGGCAGTCATTGACTATATGGGTCATAGTCTGTCTGTAGCCGCAGGGGCAGTTTGGGTCGTCTCTGGCTCCCCAGCGATGGAACATAGCGGTGCACCGGCCATGGCCTGTTCCATAGCGATTGAGGAGGGCCCAATCATAACGTGCTAGGTCAAAGCCGGGTTGACGCTTGCAGGGGTCTGTGATGAGGTGTTTGTTCTTTACCTCAGCTGACTGCCAACTCTGTTTCCAAGAGTCTGGAACAGAGAAGTTCAGTGTAGGCATAGGGGACCAGATTGGGTGACGAGACATCAAGCTTTGAACAGGGTGGGCGAAGATATCTGCGTATATTGGCAGGTCCGGTCGAGCGTAGACGTGGGAAATAAACTTAGATGATGCCGCATCCTGACGAATATCTGGCGGGGCGATGTTGCTAAGAACTGGCATCCATGGAACCGGGGTGGAATGGATGGTTCCAAAAATTATCCTAATGGAGGAATATAATTTGGAATCGACCAAGTGGACATGGGGGCTACGGAACCATCCTGGGGCACAGTATTCTGCAGTGGAATAGCATAATGCCAGAGATGATGATCGTAGTGTGGAAGCGCTCGCGCCCCATGAGGAGCTGGCCAGTCTTGCAATGATGTTATTCCTCGTGCCCACCTTTGCTGCAGTTTTTATGAGCTGTTTGTGAAATGACAGAGTGCGATCGAGAGTAACGCCAAGATAGACTGGCTGGGCTTCATGCCGGATTCTCGTATCGCCAAGCTGCACATTAAGCTCACGCGAGGCCAAGGCATGGTGTAGATGGAAAACAGATGATACTGTTTTTGCAGTGCTAGGGATTAGTCGCCATTTTTTACAGTAATCAGATATCAGAGACATGTCTTTCGTGAGTGTTTCCTCGAGGATGTCTAACTTGGATGCCTGAGTTGCACAGCAGATGTCATCGGCGTAGATGAACTTCCTTGAAGAAGTTTCTGGGAGGTCATTGATGTAAATATTAAATAGCGACCAAGTGATGGCGCACTCAGTTAAGCTCACATATCACCATATGCAAGGATCCAGGTTCAAGACACTGATCCTCACCTGCATCAAGGACCCTTCCTGGGAGGTGAAGCAGGTCTGCAGATATCTATCTTTCTCTCTGTGTAACTATCTTCCCTTCCCTCTTAATTTCTCTCTGTCCTGTCAAATAAAAATAAAGTAGAAAAATAAACAAGAGAGAGAGAGCCACAAGGAGCTATGGATTTATAACGCTGGCACTGAGCCCCAGTGATAACCCTCATGTCAATAACAGAATAAACACTATAAATAGACAGATAAATGAAATACCTACTTTTATGAGGCAGAGAGAGAAAGCAGAGCACTGTGCCACTATCCATGGAATTCCACTCATTTTTTTGCTTTGTTGCTCTGACATAATGCTAGAGTTTAAACCCAAGGAGCCATACATGAAGACAGACACTCTACTACTAAGTCACTTCTTCAACCCCAAATTCCATCATCTTACCCATTTTAAGCATATACTATGAGAGTGATACTTTCATGTTTTATGTAGCCAAATTCTACAACTTTTTCATCTTGTAAAACTAGAACTCTCTACTCATTAAAGCCAACTTCCTATCTCCCATCTCCAGATCCCAGGTAATCACCATTCTGCTTTCTACATGTATCTATTTTTTCCCCTCCAGGTTTATTTCTGGGGCTTGGTGCCTGTACTACAAATCCTCTGCTCTTGGAGGCTATTTTTTTCCCTTTTGTTGCCCTTGTTGTTTATTATTGTTGTTGTTATTATTATTGTTGATGATGTTGATGCTGTCAAAATCATTGGGTAGGACAGAGAGAAATGGAGAAAGGAGGGGAAGACAGAGAGGGAGAGAGAAAGATAGATACCTGCAGACTTGCTTCACTGCCTGTGAAGCGACTCCCCTGCTGAGAGTTTGAGCTGGGGGTTCAAACTGGGATCTTTACGTCATGTGCACTAAACCTGCTACGCTACCACCCAGCCCCCTCTATCTATTTTTTTTAATATTTATTTATTTATTGTTTGTTTGTTCTCTTTTGTTGCCCTTGTTGTTTTATTGTTGTAGTTATTATTGTTGTCATTGTTGTTGGATAGGACAGAGAGAAATGGAGAGAGGAGGGAAAGACAGAGAGGGGGAGAGAAAGATAGACACCTGCAGACCTGCTTCACCGCCTGTGAAGTGACTCCCCTGCAGGTGGGAGCTGGGGGCTCAAACCGGGATCCTTATGCTTGACTGGCTCTGCTACCACCCGACTCCCTCGCTCTTTCTGTTTTCTATAGCTAGCTTACATAGATGGAGGTCTCCAGTGAACTTCATGACTGATCTATCTCACGTAGCATCATATCCTCAGGGTTCATCCATGGTGTAGCAGGTGTCAGAATTTATTTCTTTTAATGGGTCAAATAATATCCTAAAGTATGTACATACCACATTTTTTATGAATTCATCTCAATGTAACTTGGGTTACTTCTACTTTTTGATAGTGTGAATTATGCTGGCATGCATATCTACTCATCCATACCTACTCCATCCGCTTGTCCTCTTTCCTCTACCTGCAAGATATATTCTGCTAGCTTCTGATACCCATGACCCTTCCCCCAGGACTTGCCTGGACAATAATAATAGCTTTTTAATTAGTCTTCTGCCTTGCTCTAATATCCAACAAAGCATTGTTTGCACATCAGTAAAAGTAAAAGTCCAGTCCTCATCCAAGTTCTGGCATTCCCTAGAATAAAAAATAAAAACTTTGAAGAAGTTATTATGAATTGAATTCTGTCTCCCAAAATGGTTTTGTTTCAACTTCACCTGACTATGATATGACTTTATTTAGAAATAGAGGCTTTGCAGTTGGAATCACTGAAGATTAATATGGATCTCTAGTACAACATGACTGGTGTCTTTAAAAGAAGAGACACATGGAAGAGGCTTTGTGAAGAGACAGGCTGAGATTAGAATAATGATTAGTCTATATGATGAGGAACACCAAGTAGCTGGCAACCAGAATCTGGAAGAGAACAGAAAGAAGTCTTTCCTAGAACCCATCAGAGGGAGCACAGTCGCACCCACATTTTGTTTATAGAATGCAGGCTTACAGAATTGTGAAAATAACTATTGTTTTAAGAACCCAGTTTGTGACAATTTGTTATAGTAGCCTTAGCCAAGTAATACAGTAGAGAAAATAATATCATTACTATTCTCTTAAAGTCTTAATTAAGGCTAATGTATCAGTATTAAATCATGTTGAACAGCCTGGGAAGTGGCATAGTAAAAAACACAGAACTTGCAAGAATGAAACTATTTTCTACCCTTCAATCTCCTACACTGCGTGTACCAGAGTGATGCTTTGGCATTCTGTCTCTTTTATAAATAAATCATAAATAAATGAGTGAATCTTAAAAACAAATTAAGCTTTGTTGAAATTGCATGCTATCTGATGTGACATGGTAAGAAGGGTACTTAACCCTTACGTCTTCTTTCTCAAAACCCATAATGTCAGACTAAGCATGAGAACACAATAGACAAATACAGACTGGGGGGGGGGGGGTACATTCTACAAAATACCTGACCACTCTCCTTCAGAAGCTTTAGATTATAGAAACCAGGGAATGACTGGAAACTGTCATGAATTGAAGTAGATGAGTAGTTTAGTCCAGGAGTGACATCATTGCTAATTTCTTGGTGTTGGTAAATGACCCATGGTTACATATGATGCTAACACAAGGAGAAATAGGACGGGGTGTATATGAGGATCCTCTGTGCCATCAGAGTAAATAACTTCAAAATAAATACATACAGAGTGAGTGAGTAAATGAATGAAACTGAATAAGTCGTATACTCTTTTTTTTTTTGTCTATAAGCAATGCAACAAATGAGTTGTTATTTCCAGGAATTGTTGGCCAGTTACAAAGATTGGTCACGTATGTGTAAAAATCTATCACCTTTTCTAGCACATCCTTCTAATTCCTGGAGGAATCAGATATCTGTTGGCACAGAGAAAAACTGGAACTGGGTGGTCTCAGAACAAAAGAGAAGCAGAAATTTCAGAGTGTCTGTATTTGTCACGCAAGTGTTAGACCAGCTGAGGATCCTGCAGAGAAGAAAATGAGGTGCTCTCATGGAAGCCCCAGAATACTACTACCAAGTTTCCAGAATGAATGTAAGAGACCACATGAGCAACTGGTGTTGCCAAAAAGCTGAGGAGGAAATGTGGCAGCTGACAGTGACTCGTGAATGATTTAGACAATGAACACTGTTTTTCCAGCTACAGCATTCTCATTCCAGTAGTGAATATGACATAGTGAAACTCAAAAGCAAGACAAGAAATGCAATCTCTTATCATGTCATTGTTCCATCTAACAAAATTAGAGCTTTGTGGTTTCCTTGGTAAAAAAAAAAAAAAAAGGGAGGGGGAGTAGACATGAACAGTTGACTTCTAGAAGATTCTCTGCCTGTGAAGATTTCTACTCAGGTAACTGTCAACATCATCCTGCTGGGTGTCAAAAGTGACCTGAGGCTGAGTAATAGACCAGAAGGACAGAATTAAAGTGCTCAGGATCAGAGCAGTAAAAGAGCTTGTTTATTTGTGCTGCTCGAAGTCAGTGGAAATTCTGAGAGCCTGGTCTGCAAGTGATAAAGAGAACAGAACTCACGGTTATTTTGTACTGACTTGTCCATTGTATTAGAAAAAAATGTGTATAAGATAGAAAAGAGAAGCCATAGGGGTTGGGCGGTGGCGCAGTGGGTTAAGCACATGTGGAGCAAAGCACAAGGACTGGCATAAGGATCCTGGTTCGAGCCCCAGGCTCCCCACCTGCAGGGGAGTCGCTTTACAGGAGGTAAAGCAGGTCTGCAGGTGTCTATCTTTCTCTCCCCCTCTCTGTCTTCCTCTCCTCTCTCCATTTCTCTCTGTCCTATCCAACAACAATCATCATCAACAATGGTAATAATAATAACCACAACGAGGCTACAACAACAAGGGCAACAAAAGGGGGAAAAATGGCCTCCAAGAGCGGTGGATTCATGGTGCAGGCACCCAGCCCAGCAATAACCCTGGAGGAAAGAAAAAAAAAAAAAAAGAAAGAAAAAGAGAAGCCATATGTAGAGATTACAGCCCACTTAAAAAGGGCATTGTGAGAGAGGGTTACCATTAAACATCAGTTGATTTACTAGGCAGCAAAAACATATCTGTATGAATGTCTTGAAGAAGTCCTGGAACATGACACCATCTACCCTAGAAGATTCCTCTGATGGTAGAAAAACAGCTCTGACAGAGGAGAGAATATAAGAGGCCAGGGTGGAAGAAGATGAGAGCTTGCATAATCAAGGCAGTAAATAAGAATGTAACTGTCAGGAGACTCGCTGGATGGTCCTACGTGGCAGTGGAGGTCACCATATGAGTTGACCAGATGCAGAGATTAAGCATGCTTCACTGAAGTATGATATCAGTTTTCCAATCTTGAGAATGACTGGCTTGAGCTTTCTAAAATGCCTCTCCCCAGGAAAATTTCCTGATTCTACGTTATTCATGGAGGTGGGTTCCAAGTGCCTTGGGAGTTATCCAGGGTTTTCCTATGGTGACTACAAAACAGCAACCATTGATGCCTGTCACTTGGGTGGAAATATGGCTATATGTATGAAGTTGATTTACTACCAGAGAAAGGGGCATTAATCCAGCTGCAAACTCTCTCTGCTGGGACACGAGGCGGTAAATTTCAGCGAGCCGGCAGCAGCTCCGATTCAGCATGAAATATTGTGCTTATGTTGTGTGTGTGTTTTAATAAAGGGAAGTCTTTTCAGATTCTTAATTGACAATCACATTCTCTCATCTAAAAACCACAGCCAATGATGAGATCATAAAATCAGGAGGCAAAGAAATGCCTTTTCCCATCTTGTTGGCATTGCAAAACATGAAGTCCATTGAGTGAGACTTCTTAACTGTAGTCAGAACATACTTACGTATTTTTAAGTAGCAAAAGGAAATTAAATCAACCCTAATGATTTGTTGAACACCTATTCAATGCAATGTAATTGTCTACACACAAGGAATATTAACAATAACTTCCTATTATGACTATGATTACTGCCACTATCATGTATTAACTGACTGCCATGTGGTGGAAACTCTCTATATCTGCTACAAATTATGAAATTATCCTGTTATACTCTTCAAAAACAACATGCTTAGAGAAGGTGAGGGGTCTATGCAGGGTTGCACAGGTAGAGGGTAAGTCAGATATGAACCCAACCCAGTGTGCTGTTCACTATATTACACAAGACAGGCACAGATCCCTAAGGCTGATATATTTCCTCACACTCTAAGATGGACACTATCACTTGATCCTCAACTGGACTTGAACCTCACTAATCCCCTATAATTTAAGATTTTTTTTTTTCCCTCCAGGGTTATTGCTGGGCTGGGTGCCTGCACCATGAATCCACCGCTCCTGGAGGCCGTTTTTCCCCCTTTTTGTTGCCCTTGTTGTTGTAGCCTCTTTGTGGTTATTATTATTGCCATTGTTGATGTTGTTTGTTGTTGGATAGGACAGAGAGAAATGGAGAGAGGAGGGGAAGACAGAGAGGGGGAGAGAAAGATAGACACCTGCAGACCTGCTTCACCACCTGTGAAGCGACTCCCTTGCAGGTGGGGAGCCAGGGGCTCAAACCGGGATCCTTACGCCGGTCCCTGCTTTGTGCCACATGAGCTTAACCCACTGTGCCACCGCCCAACCCCTAACCTCCTATGTTTTGAGGTGCCAGGGAAGGTGTGGTGAATCCCCAATCCTCAGTTGGTCTCTTGAGATGGTTATCAGAATTGAACCCTATTGCAGGTTTCTCCCCAGAACAAAGTTTATTTCAAGTGAGTAACTTCCTAGTCCCATGAGACACTACAAGGATTTTTCCAATATAATAATGATTTTCAGTCTTGGTCCTGTTTTTATGAAAAATACCTTTTGAATACAAAAAAATATCAGTACTGGATAGGCAAATGTCTGTCTCTTATTTAGTTATTGTTTTAACTTATTAGGTGGTTAATGGATTATGGTACAGATGGTGACACATGGGTACCATTTCTCAACTCTCTGTCATCGATGTCTGCAAAGCACTCTCACTCCTGTTCTACCATCATGCAACAGTACCCCCAGTGGCTCTTATATTCTATTATAATGAAGTTCACAGGGAGTCAGGCAGTGGCACACACGTTACAGTGCACAAAGACACAGTTCAAGTCCCCAGTCCACACCTGCAGGGCAAGTCTGCAGGTGTCTCTCTGTTTCTCAGGTGTCTTCTCTATCTCCTCCTCCCCTTTCAATATTTCTCTGTCTCTATCCAATAATAAATAAATAAACAAGCAAATAAATGAGTAAATAACATTTTTTTAAAAGAAGAAGTTCACATTGTCCTATCCTAATCCAGTTCTCAAAAGCATGGTAGACAGGAGACCATAACTCCCAGTGAAGTAGGTGTTATAAGAGAAACTATGGGGTCTGTGGGGGCTGCCTCACCCAACCCAGGCCTGGGGGACAGTTTAAAATGTACAGCGTCATTTCTACTTTCATCTGCAAACCGAATCCAGAGGCTAACAGTCTCTAGACCAGCTTTGAGGTGTGGTCTGATGATGCCTGAGAGGAGACACTGAACCCAGTCTGGAACTCCAAGGTCAAGTACCCTTGACCAGTCCTGCTCAGTCTACAGTCTATCAGCAGCACACCTACCTTTAAGTATCCTAGGGCCAGGAGTAAGTATTCAAGACACTGCAGTGTACCTGGGCCGCTACCTTCTCTCAGCTCTAGATAAAGTAGGGCTGCCTAGAGAAGCAATTAGCAGGTAAGGGACATGGGTGTAGACTTAAGACAGCTTCTGTTTACCTTCAGAATTCATTCTGGAACCTCCCCACCTGAGATATTCTTGCTCAAGCACAAAGATGACTGCATGTCTTGCTCCTTCCCTTAGATGACTACCCTTAAATACAAAACTAAAATGGTGCCAGTTTCTGGATAAGGTGTTGGCCAAGCTGTGAAAAGTAATTCAAGACAGACTTGGGGAGCAGCAGTGGGTAACAGTTCCAGGACAAAATTGATGAAAAGAAAGACTAATTGCCACCACTAATTGACTTTCTTCATGGCAAGAATGATGCTCTAAGGGCATAAAGATAACATTAAGTCTAATCTTCAAAACTATCTAGGGTATATTCTAAGTTCTTGGGATGAATCACTAAAGAAAAAAAAAGCCTCTATCATCCATGTGGGATGCCTTGTTGGGCACACAGGTGAAAGTACTAAACTGACTGATCTTGCAAAAAATGGGACTTGGGTCAGCTAGTGCTCCTGGGAAAGCACAGATGTTACCATGTGCAAGGATCCAAGTTGAAGTCTCAGGTTCCCACCTGCAGGGAGTGGGCGGGTGGGGCTTCATGAGTGATGAAACAGTGCTACAGGTCAATCTCTCTCTCTCTCTCTCTCTCTCTCTCTCTCTCCAATCTCTCCCATCCCTTCTCAATATCTCTCTGTCTCTATACAAAATAAATAAACAGGGGCTGGGTGGTGGTGCATCTGGTTGAGTGCACATGTTATATTGCTCAAGGACCTGGGTTCAAGCCCCCAATCCACACCTACAGGGGGGAAGCTTTGCAAGTGGTGAAGCCGTGCTGCAGGTGAATATCTTTCTCTCTCCCTCTCTGTCTCCCCTACCCTCTCAATTTCTGGCTGTATATATCCAATAAAAATAATTTTTAAAAAAAATGTAAAAACTTTAGTTAAAAAACAAAATAAATATTTTTTTAAAAAATTAATAATTAGCAAAAATGGAAGGGAGACGAGGCAGAAGTCTATGAAGAGAGTTGGGGGGGGGTTCTAAACATAAAGAATACCTGATGAGGAAAGAATATACTCCCCCATGCACAAATACATCAATTACCAAAGTTGAAACTGGAATAGATTATTTTTTTCCTTGTCATATAAGCTAATAAAAAAGAAAATTGCTTGCTCATGAAAGTGAAAGACTCTGCATCCCTTCAAATATGCCACATTAAAATCTCTGAAATCTCCAGGACCAGGCAGTGGTGCGCCTGGTTAAGTGCTCTCATTACAGTGCACAAGGGCCCAGGTTCAAGCTCTAGGTCCCCACCTGCAGGGGGGAAAGCTTCATCAGTGGTAAAGCAGGGCTGCAGGTGTCTCTGTTCCTCTTTCCCTCTCTATCTCCTCCTCTGGTCTCAATTTCTCTCTGTCTCTATCCAATAATAAATAAATGAAAAAAAAATCTCTGAGATCTCAAAGTAGTTTATATAACCCTAAAATCTAGAATCCACTGATCTATAGGATGGTGTGGTAAGTAGTGGAGCTGCGGGGGGTCCAGCAGCGGTGGTGCATCAGGTTAAGTACACCTAGTACTAAATGCAAATACCCATGAAAGGATCCAGGTTTCAGCCCCTGGCTCCCCACCTGTGTGTGTGGGGGGTCACTTCACAAGTGGTGAAGCAGGTCTGCAGGTGTCTAGCTATCTCTCTCTCCCTATCTCCCCTCCCTTCTCAATAACCTATTCAAGAAAATGGAAAAAATGGCCTCCAGGAACAATGGATTTGTTGTGCAGGCACAGAGCCCCATGGATAACCCTGAAGGCAATATATATAGGTGGTCTGGGCGGTGGCGCAGTGATAAAGCTTTGGACTCTCAAGCATACAGTCCTAAGTTTGATCCCCGGTAGCACATGTGCCAGAGTGATATCTGATTCTTTCTCTCTCCTCCTACCTTTCTCATTAATAAATAAATAAAATATTTTAAAAGAAAAAAACAAACAAAAATAACAGACCTGTCTCCCTGCCTATCTTCATTTCTCACCAGCTGTGTAGGAAAGAATCACTCAGCAACACTCAGCCTTGGTCTCCTCAGCTGTAAGAGGAATGTAGCTGAGTTGTCACTTGAGAACGTAAGTAAGCAGGACTTTAAAACAGTTTGAGGTTATGGAAATGTTGCAAAATTTAGAAGGTCACTAAACAAAGCTACTAGCTGTGAAGATAGTTAGCTCTGACTGGCCACACATTGGGCTCAGTTACTCAGAGTCTTCACCTGTCACCTTCTTGTGCTCACAGCCACTGAAAAGAAAAACAACTACAGAGATGTCAAGATCTGATTGTGTGCCCAGGCTTATCCTGACCCTGTGTCTACACAGATATTCTTGATACACTCCATAGCATTGCTTCTCAACTTTGAACACACACACACACAAAGACACACACACCAGTTAGATCAGGTCATAAAGTTAATAACCTCCTTAAAGTATACAATGTGCTCTCCCACTCTATCTTTAGCCAAGAATGTTAGAAAATAGCCAGATGTCTAAATTGCAGAGTGATAAATGCACCCTTTCTTACATGAAAGCCTACTTTGCACAAAGGTATATAAACTGAAGCCTGAACTCTGACAAGATGGATCACTTATCACAATTTTTGGTAACAGTTACCCATGATTTGAATACTGAGAAAGACTCTGAAATGAGCTCTGTTACTAACCAGTCTCCATTGTGCTTAGACAGCAGTGATTCCTTCAACATTGTTAATACAAAAAAAAAAAAAAAAAAAAGGACTATGGCAAAGTATGTAATGAAGGTCCAGCTCTCTATAGAAGACAGCATGTGGGTTTAGCAGTAAGGCAATATCCTTAGGATAGAGGTCTAGAGTCCTGTGTTCATGACTGCAGTGACGTGGTCTAAGAAATGTGTCACTAGTTGATGTCACTATTGTGTGGATGTCATAGAGTGTAATTACCCACTTTGATGGTACAGCTACTACTCACCTAGGCTATATGATTAGTTTATTGAGACCACTACCATGTATGCTGTCTATTATTGATGGAGATAGCATTAAAACCCACATGATTATACATAATTTCCAAGTAACTTATCTGTAACTCTTAATTTCTGGATTATTTTTTATTTTTATTTATTTATTATTGGATATAGAGAGAGCATTGAGAAGAAAAGGGAAGACAGAGAAGAAGAGAGACAGAGCAGCCCTACTTCAACACTCATGAAGCTCTCCTGCTACAGGTGGGGACCAAGGGTTTGAACCTGTGACCTTGTACACTGTACTATGTGTGCTTCACCAGGTGGGCCACCACCTGGACCCCAGTTTC
Organism: Erinaceus europaeus; assembly: GCF_950295315.1. Taxonomy (NCBI): domain Eukaryota; kingdom Metazoa; phylum Chordata; class Mammalia; order Eulipotyphla; family Erinaceidae; genus Erinaceus; species Erinaceus europaeus. Next base: position 199,198,806 of record NC_080162.1, read on the forward strand.
TGGATTTTATTTTCAAGTAACCATAGTTTATTCAAACCAGACAAAATGAGATGCTACATGGGGTCTAAAAAAGCATCACCTAGACCATGTCTCTTCCTTTCACTACAATCTATAACATCCTCTAGCCGCTTTTAGGATTTAAAAAAGAAAACCCACCCGCAGAAGTGTTTCCATTCAGTGGGAACAGACAAGGATGGAGTCAAGCAATACATCAAGGAGGAAATGAGGACACTGAAGTGGAGAATTGAAAATGAAGCTGAGACTGACAAGAAAGTAGATCAAGTATGAAAAGAACCTCTCTTTTTATGCATTTATACATGAGAGCATCAAAAACATCACATCTGAGAAAGACTGCATTTCCATTTGCAGAAGTAACTACAGGACTAAAAGTCCAGAGTGTGAGGGGGTAAGGGCACCATTTCTGAGCCATGCAGAGGCTGCACAATTTGTCTCCCCACTTTCCTGTCTGGAACATTATTTATTTTAACATTTATCTCTTGTTAAAATACTTGTATTAATGCTTTAAAATTTTTTTTTTAATTTTTATTTATAAAAAGGAAAGACTGGCAAAAACTTACACTAAGAGGGGCACATTTTCACACAATTCCCACCAACAGAACTCCATATTCCATCTCCGCCCCTGATAGCTTTCCTATTCTTTATCCCTCTGGGAGTATGGACCCAAGGTCATTGTGGGATGCAGAAGGTGGAAGGTCGGGCTTCTGTAATTGCTTCCCCACTGAACATGGGCATTGACAGGTCAATACATACTCCCAGACTCTCTCTCTCTCTCTCTCTCTCTCTCTCTTCCAGCCTTTCTCTCTTTCCCCAGCTCTGGGGAAGCAGAGCTCCAGGACACATTGGTGCGGTTGTCTGTCCAGGGAAGTCTGGTAGGCATCATGGTAGCATCTGGAACCTGGTAGCTAAAAAAGAGTTAACATATAAAGCCAAACAAATTATTGACTAATCATGAACCTAAAGGCTGGAATAGAGCAGATGAAGATTTGGGGGTCACCATTTTGAAGATAGTTAGTAGACCTCTTTTAATTATATTCCAAAGGGCCCATGACTAGTTTTTCCTGAGCCTGACATCTGATATGGAGGTGGACCCAAGTAATTTTCTGGGGAGATGATGTTATGGCTGGATAAAAGGGCTAGAAAGTTGGATCAGGGAAGAGAGTAGCTCCCAAATATATGAAAGGTGTATAAATACTGTTGACTGTAAACCCCATCAATTTGATGTGATCCGGGGCCCATGTTCAGTTTAGGAGCCTATGTAACCTCTGCATCCCTGTAGGTCTGAGCTAGCATTCTGTGGTCATGAGTAGGAATGATCCAAGCTGCCTCAATTTCAGGACCCATCTTCCTCAGGTGGCAGATAGAGCAAGGAATGTCCTTAAAAGACAGAGAACTGCTTCTCAGACATAGGTCCTATATTTTCCTCTCTGGCTAAAGGATAGCTTCTACCTCTTCACTGTCCAGAGGACTAGATACAGTCCTTTCCACAGAATTCTGAGTGTTCTGTGATCTGTCCTTGGTCTCCTCTTCCTTCTAGTTGTTCCTGGCCTCTTCTTTATCAGCACTCACTCACTAACTCCTCCCTCATTCATTCCTCTCTGACTTGACTCCTCTTGTCCTTTAAGCACACCAGAATCATTTAGTGACTGTCTTCTGTTTAGCTGGAGTAGGAACAGGTAAGGCTAATGTTAATAATTAGATGATACAGCGAATGCTAACAATAGGGTTTTCAAAGCTAACGCAATTGCCAAATAATCTGGTATAACAATAACTATCCATTGCCTTCTTACACACTAAGCCAGCAGGAACCTTCTCCATTCTCTGCAAAACCCATATTTCTCCAAGTTCTAGAATCTCTAGCAGGGGGCTCACTTTCTTGCATGCTTCTCTCAATTCATACCAAATTGATACTGCATATGCTGATCTCAACCTAATCAATGCAACCAGTACTATCTTGACATGTTTCACTTCAACTGTGTCCAGAGAATATCTGGTATGGACTGTCAGCCCTCCCGATTCATGACTGTGGTGAGACCTTTCCTAGCTCATAGGACTCCTTAATCTCATTTCGAGTGGTGCACTTCCGAACAAAGCCTCAAAACCTAGATATAGACCAGGGCCCATGAGATAGAGCATATGTACACACGTACCCATAAGTTAGGGGAAAATATATACCTTAAAGCAAAAGTGCACAATAGTTTGCAGTGAGTCCATAAATGCAGCAAGCAAGTAGAAAGACCTAAAAGACACTATAAAGTACCTAATCAAATAGTTTCTGCTTAGACCTAGCTAACCTCCTCACCTACTACCTATTTCAGTTCCTTCAATCACTGGAAGCCTAGTCCCGTCAGACAAAAGTAAGGACTACAAAAGCTGGATAAGGGCAAGATACTGGCATATTTTAATAATGTCTCTTGGTCACTACCAGGCCACCTTATCACCCAGGACCCCAGTCAGGGAGTCCTAGGATTCCCACACAGACATGATGGGCCTAGACTTCTAACAGATCCCTGTATCTATTGTCACTGGATATCTCCATCAGGAACAACATAATGAACCCCTCTGAGGGCCCCTGAAGGACCTTGCCCTCAATGTGGATCAACAATGGTAGGAATGGCAGCATTCTCTGAAGGGAGGTTGGGCTACATACTCTACCACTTTAGGAAAGTGGGTCCTGAAATGAGTGCAGCCTAGAATGTTCCTGGCCATGACCACAGAATGTGAACTCAGTCCTACAGGGATGCAGAGGTTACACAGGCTCCGGTGCTGAATATGGGCCCCAGATCAAATCGATAGGATTTATGGCTAATAATATTTATTTATATATTTTTCCCATATTTGGGAGCTACTCTCTGCCTTGATACAGCTTTTTAGCCCTTTTTCCAACTAAGAAACCATCTCCCCAGATAATGCCTTGGGTCCACCTGCATGTTAGCTCTCAGGCTCAGGCAAAAACTAGTAATGAGCCCCTTGGAATATACCTAAAATAGATCTACTACTTTTTCCAAAATGGAGACCCCAAATCTCATCTGAAATATTCTTGCCTTTGGGTTCCTGATTATTTAATAATTTGTTCTGATTTATATCTTAATGCTTTTCATTCACCAGTTTCCAGATGCTACCATGATGTCAACCTGACTTCCTTGGACAGTGGACCTCATCAATGTGTCCTGGAGCCCCACCTCCCCAGAGCCCTGCCCCACTAGGGAAAGAGAGAGGCAGGCTGGGAGTACAGATTCACCTGCCAACACCCATGTTCATTGGGGAAGCACTTACAGAATCCAGACTTCCCACCTTCTGCACCCCATAATGACCCTGGGTCCATGCTCCCAGAGGGATAAAGAATAGGAAAGATTTCAAGGGAGGGGATTGAATATGGAGTTCTGGTGGTGGGAATTTTGGGGAAATTTACCCCTTTTATCCTATGGTCTTTTGAATATTTGCATTTTATGAATAAGTTTTAAAAAGATCATTAAAAAGCTCTGCTACACTGCTGGTGGGAATGCAAACTAGTATAGCCCCTTTGGAAGATTGTATGTACAGTCCTTAAACAAATAAAAATAGAATTACCTTACGCTCTAGCAACATTATTCATGATTTTTTCCAGTGGACTCCCAGTAATTAGAAGGGACATGGGTACCCCTATGTTCATAGCTGCATTATTTATAATAGCCAAAGCATGGAAGCAGCCTAAATGCCCATAAACAGATGACTGGCTAAATAAATCATGGGATATATAGTCCATGGAATATTACTCTGAAATTTATAAAAATGGTATTATGGCCTTTAGGACAAAATGGATGGAAGTAGAGGTGATTTTGCTTAGCAAAATAAGTAAAGAGATGAAAGACAGCTAACAGATAGTTTCCTCATACGTGGAATCTAGAGATCTGATTTACATGAACTTGTCAAAAAAAAAATCAAAACAGAAGCAAGCAAACTGTATGATTTGTAACAACTATAATGGCTATCTTTGGGAGGTGAGAGGGTGAGGATAAAGAACCATGGTAGTGGGTGTGATATGGACTATACATTATAATCTTATAATTTTGTAACATATTATGAACATTTTTTTTAAAAAAGAAAAACAATCTGTAGGGTGGGGAGATACCATAAGGGTTATGCAACAGATTTCCATGTCAAAGTCCATAAGACAGAACTGTGCAGTGCTCTTGTTTAAAAAAGAAAATCTTCACAGGCAGTTTGGGTGAGCATCCTGTGTGAGATTTCAGCTCAGGGGGCTAAAGAGGGTGCCCAGGCATGGGGACAGCTGGCCTGTTGAAATTCAACAAGGTAGTCACCTGGACTGTAGCTTCCTCCCAACCTCCTTCTCTCCCTTGATCCTTTCCTTTTTTCAACAGTCATTCACCACTCATTCATTCACTCATTCAAAGAAGTAAGCATGCCAGCATTGTATCTAGGTGCTCAGAGACAATGGTAAACAAAAATAAGGAAGATGAATTACCTGTGCTCTTGGCCCAGTGGGGAAGCTCAATGTTGATTAAAGAATGACAGCAATAAATACACAATTACAACCATGAGAGCTTTGACAGAGAGCTATGGGGAAATAAGAAACAATTGACTTGGAAGATTAAAAACAGAATCCCTGGGGAAGCATAGACTAGAATGACTAAAAGAAAAATTTTAAATAAGATTGTGAACATTTGAAGGTATGTAAATCAAGAGATAGGCTTAGCTGCTAGCATGGGGACCCAGGGCAGGGGTGCATGCGTGCAGGGCAGTTCCTGGCTCAGTTCCGTAAGGAATTCTGAGTCTGATACCAACCTTACAGCTACTGTCATGCAAGGTGTTGCCCTCACCCCCTCAGTTAAAGCTACTTAACTTCCCAGAGCAAAGCTCAAACACAGCCTGAATGTCACACCTGTCACTTCCCTTCACACATGTGGGAAATAAAGTTTCTGGTGGAGATAATTCCTGCCATTAACTAACTGGTCACACCCTTGCTCTCTCTTTTCTTCCAGAAAGAGGCAAAAAGAAAGCAACATTGAGAGGAACCTATGGCTCTAGTGCAAGCCCATGTTATTCAGCTATCTGACCTGTGGGCAGTCCATGGTAACTGCTATGAGTAGGCAGGGAAATTGCATGGTGTCTCTAGAACCTGCCAGATGAGAAGTGATGGTCTTATTTAAAGCAAAGGAAGAGTTCTCATGCCCCAGTTTCTTGAAGACTGCCTATGCCTCCAGTTATTTTCACCCTTCCTCTTCTCTTTTGCTGCTCAGTCAAGAAATGGATGAGCTTGTGATCAGACAACATAGGCTTTGGTCCCAGTTTGACCCCTTTTTTATGTTGTGATACAGGGCAAGGCACCAAATCTCTTTGGTGCCAGTTCAGTTCATGCTTAACAAGACTCAGAGGACCCCCTTCCTGTATAACCTGACACAACTGCAGAAACATGGTAGGAGTCTAAGAAGATCAAGCACAGTCCGCACGTGAGAACCTTTACAACTTCTGCATTTGGATCTGGAAATTCTTTCTCAATTCCTCTCTCTCCCTCCTTCTCTCTTTCTATCTGTCTTTCCCACCTCCTTTTCCTACCATTGTGGGTTCCCCTTTGTGCTTTTCTTTCTGCTGGTAAACTTTTCCTGTGATTTGGTTCTTATTGTTTCTGCAAGTAATGATCTTCGTGCTTGCCCATGTAGGCAGAACTGTACACCCTTGCTATTAAAACTCTGGTCCCTAAGACAGCACCAGCAGCAACACGATTACCAAGGACTAGTGAAAAATACAGAGAAGTGGCCACTGTCCCAGAGTTTTCATTTTAATATAACATTTAGTTATTTGTTTGCCCACTGCTGTTTGAAAAGGATTCAGTCTCTAGCTTGCATATTCAGAGCTACCACCTCATAAAAGTATCCTAGTACTCAAGCAGAAGCTATAGCAGTTGTCATCATCATTTTGCAAATGAGAAAATGCTTCTGAGACCAAGTGGCAATTTCATTTATGTCCAGTCCACCTCCCCAGAGTCACTGCAGTACAGAATTTAATACTAGTGTGTCATTTTTTGTTCCCACCTCACACAAGGTCACTAAAAGTACAGGCAGAATTAAAGAGATCAGCAAGTAAAATAATTACTGGGCTGTAAGACTTCATAATTGCTAGATGATTGAAGTTTTTGGAGAGCTGGAACTATGAAGATTGAATAATTGATCTTCTTGACAAGGGATAAGACACATAGCTACCTGTTGCAAAAACAGCATAAAGAAAGGCGAGATTCTGCTCTCAAGAAAGGGATTCATATTTTGTCTGTCTGCCTATCTATCTATCTACATGTATATGTATGTGTGTGTGTGTATATAGTGTCTCTACTCTCAAATTGCAGCTGTATGTCATGGAGATAATATTACAAGTTTGGAAGTTCAGGCTCACACAATTTTGCATTGTCAATATTATACTTAATGGTGGTATAGTCCAGGATAAGTTCTTATTCTCTTTATTTTATATAGAAAATATAATATTCTTATTCTCTATGTTTTCTTCTCTATAAAATGTATTTGACCCCTCAAGGAAAATAGTCTGAAGATTTCCCAGAACACTAGAAATGAACCTACCCTGTGACCCAGCATTTTTTTTTTCCTGAGGATTTAGCCAAGGTAAATAAAAACACCTATCAGAAGACATATAGTACACTTGAGCTCATAGCAGCACAGTTTGTAATAGCTAGAATTTGGAAAGATCACAGATGCACAACAGATGAGTGACTAAGAACATGAAGGTCACTGCTCAGCTATAAAAAAAAAATATGAAATCATCTCCTTTGTATCATCTTGAATGGAACTTGAAGACATCACATTAAGTGAGATAAGCCATAAAATAGAAGGACAAATACCAGATGATTTCACTTATAAATGGAACTTAAGGGGCCACGTGGTGGTACACTCAATTGAATGTACGTATAACATGTGCAAAGACCAAGGTTCAAGCCTCTGGTCTCCATCTGCAGGGAGAGAAGCTTCACAAGTAGTGAAGCAGTGCTGCAGGTATTTCTCTTTCTGTCTTCTTCTCTATCTTCCCTTCCAGCTCAGTTTCTCTGTCCCTATGCAATAAATACAGAGAGAGAGGGAGAGGGAGAGGGAGAGACAGAGAGAGAGAGAGAGAGAGAGAGAGAGAAGAAGGTAGGAGGGAGGAAGGAAGGAAGGAAAGAAAGAAAATAAAAAGAAAAACTCTTGGTGGTACACCTGGTTGAGTGCACATATTACAGTGTGCAAGGACCTGGGTTTAAGTCCCCGCTCCCCACCTGCAGGGAAAAAACTTTGTGAGTGGTGAAGCAGGGCTGCAGGTGTCTTTCTGTCTCTCCCCTCTCTGTAACCTCCTTCCTTCTCAATTTATGGCTGTTACTTTCCAATAAATAAAGATAACTTAAAAAAATTTAAAGAAAAAAACTTGTGGTGCTGGGCAGTATTGCACCAGTTAAACACACACAGTACAAAGCACAGGGACCATGCAAAGATCTGGGTTCAAGCCCCCTACTTCCCACCTTCAGGAGAAACACTTCATAAGTGATAAAGTAGGTTTACAACTGTCTATCTTTCTTTCTCATTCTCTATTTCCCTATCATCTCTCAATTTCTCTCAGTCCTGTCCAATAAGATGGAGATAATGGCCTCCAGAAGCAGTGGATTCAAAGTGCTAGCACTGAACCCCAGTGATAAACCAGAGGCAAAAAAAAAAAATCCTTAACAATGCATTGAATCTTCCCTCCAGGATGGGGTCCTGCCTGCTACTCTTATTACCAGACAAGATCCATATAGAAGCCAGTAGTACTATGAAGTGGGCACCTAGGAAAAGATGCTACAGGATTTTTTACTTCAGTTTCTTGAATATTTTCTTGGGGAGGGGGCAGCTGTTTACAGTATAGTTGCTGACACGTGGGTACATTATTCTCATCTCCTTATTTCCATGCCAGATCAGGAAGCTAGGAGACAGGAGGAAATTCCTCAAACCTTTCTCTTCATTTCATTGTCTCAGAGAGCTTTTATTAGAGAGAGAGAATGGGGAAAGGGTAAATAAAGAGCTTGGGGGTGGGTGGGTGGTAGCACACCTGGTTGAGTGCTTATTTTACAAATGTGCAAGGAATGGGGAAAGGGTAAATAAAGAGCTTGGGGGTGGGTGGGTGGTAGCGCACCTGGTTGAGTGCTTATATTACAAATGTGCAAGGACATGCTTTCGAGCCCCTGGTCCCCAAATGCAGGGGGAAAGATTTGTGAGTGATGAAACAGTGCTGCAGGTGTCTCTCTGTCTTTCTACCTCTCTATCTCCCTCTTCCATCTCAATTTCTAGCTATATCTATCCAATAAATAAAGATAATTAAAAAAATTAAGAGCTTGGGAGTGTGTGAGCTCCAGCTTGGTGGCATTTGATTGGTTCAACCCATCTTGTTAAGCAGAGGACCCTAAAGCTATCTTTCACTGAATGTCTGAATGTAAGCATCAGAATAAGGGACCTTAGATAAATAGCATAAGCTATTCTTTTTTTTATTATTTTTATTTATAAAAAGGAAATACTGACAAGAACCATAGGATGAGAGGGATGCAACTCCACACAGTTACAACCACCAGAATTCCATATCCCAGCCCCTCCCCTGGTAGCTTTCCTATTCTTTAACCCTCTGGGAGTATGGGCCCAGGGTCATTATGAGGTGTAGAAGGTGGAAGGTCTGGCTTCTGTAGTTGCTTCTCCAGTGAACATGGACATTGACAGAGCACAGGATAATCTCACCATCTGAAAAATGACTTTAGGAACAACTGGAAAAAAACAAAAGCTACAGCTGAGGGGCTGGGCAGTGGAGCATCTGTTAAGCAGTAATAGTACTAAGCATAAGGACCCAGACAAGGATGGAGGTTTGAGGCCCCAGCTCCCCACCAGTAGGGGGGATACTTCACAAGCCATGAAGCAGGTCTGCAGATGTCTATCTTTCTCTCTCGCTCTCTACAGCCCCCTCAATTTCTTTCTTTTTTCTTTCTTTTTTTAATTTATTTAATTATAAATTACAAGTCCATTGCATAAGAAGGGTACAATTCCCACCACCAGAGTTCTACATCCCAACCTCTCCATTGGAAGCTTCTTATTCTTTATCCCTCTGGGAACATGGACTCAGAATCATTAGGGGATGTAGAGGTTAGGAGGTCTGGCTTCTATAATTGCTACTCCTCTGGACATGGGCATTGAAAGGTCAATCCATACTTTCAGCCAGTTACTATCTTTCCCTAATGGGGCAGGGCTTTGGAGAGGTGGGGTTTCAGGACACAATGGTGAGGTCATCTACCCAAGGAAATCAGGTTGGCATCTTGCTAGCATCTGAAACTTGGTGACTGAAAAAGCATTAAGATATTTACAGTAGACAGTGAGCAAAGACCGGAGTTCGAGCCCCTGGTCCCTACCTGCACGGGGAAATCTGCAGGGCTTCAGGTGTCTCTCTGTCTCTCTCCCTCTCTATCAACCCCTTCTCTCTCGATTTCTGGGTGTCTCTATCCAAATAAATAAATAAAGATAATTTAAAAATATAAAAAGAAAAACTGGCCTCCAGGAGCAGTGGATTCATAGTGCTGGCACCAAGCCCAGCGATAACGTTGGCAGCAAACAAAACAAAACAAAACATAATAATAAATATATATATATATATATATATATATATATATAAAAAGATTTGGTGGAGGGTAGATGATAGCATAATAGTTATGCAAACAGATTCTCATGCCTGAGGCTCCAAAATCCCAGGTTCAATCCCCCGCATCACCAGAAGCCAGAGCTCAACAGTGCTCTGGTTAAAAAATTTTAAAAAGAAGATACTTACAGTCAACAATATTTATACCCCTTTCCCATATTAGGGAGCTACTCTCTTCTTTGATCCAGCTTTCTGGTTCTTTTCCAGCCATGACATCATCTCACCCAGACAATAACTTGGATCTACCTGTATATCAGATTCCAGGCTATGGGGAAAAAACATAGTATAGTCACAGGCCCTTTGGAATATAACTAAAATATGCCTACTAGCTATCTACAAAATGGAGACACACCCCCCCAACTCTTCATCTGCACTATTCCAGCCTTTAGGTCCATAATTGATCAACAATTTGTTTGGCTTTGTATGTTAACTCTCTTTTCAACCACCAGGTTCCAGATACTAGCATGATGCTGACCAGATTTCCCTAGACAGACAATCCCACCAATGTGTCCTGGAGCTCAATGTGTCAGAGCTTCCCCAGATCCCTGCTCTGCTAGGGAAAGAGAAAGACAGGCTGGGAGTATGGATCAACCTGTCAACTCTATGTTCAGTTGGTAAGCAATTACAGAAGCCAGATCTTTCAACCTTCTGCATCCCACAATGACCTTGGGTCCATACTCCCAGGGGTTAAACAATAGGAAAGCTATCAGTGGAGGGGATGGGATACAGAGTTCTGGTGGTGGGAATTGTTTGGAGTTGTACCCCTCTTATACTATGGTTTAGTCAATGTTTCCTTTTTATAAATAAAAATTATTTTTAAAAAGATATAAAGCAGAACAAATTGTTTAATAGTCAGGAACCTAAAGAAGATAGAAAATGATGTTTGGGTTCTTCATTTGTGGACAGGTTAAGAAGTCTATTTTAGGTATATTTCAAGAAGCCCATGACTTCACTAATTGTTGCTTCAACCTGACAGATAACATGCAGGTGGGCTAAAGGTATTGTCTGGGAAGATGGTGTCAGGGTTAGGAATAAGATGAAAAAGCTGGATTAGGGAAGAGAGTAGCTCCCAAATATGGGAAAAGTATATAAATATTATTAACTGTAAACCCTGTCAATCTTATCTGGAGCCTATATTCAGCACAGTATCTTGTGTAAACTCTGCATCCTTGTAGGTCTGATCTCACGTTCTGTGGTCATAGCTAGGAACGTCCTAGGCTGTGCCCAGTGTGAAACCTATCTTCCTCCAGTGGCAGATTATATTGACCCAGCCTTCCTTCAGAGAGTGGGGCTGTTGCTACCACTGTTGTTCCACACTGAGGGAAATGTCCTGGAGAGGCCCACAAGTGAGCCCATGATGCTGTTCATGGTGGAGATAACCAGTGATGACGAAGAGGGGGATCTGTTAAAAGTCTAGGCATATCATCTCCTCTCCCCCAATTTCTATCTGTCCTATCTAATAAAAAGAAAACAGAGGGAGGAAAATAGCTGTTGGGAGTGGTGGATCTATAGTGCTGACACTGAGCTCCAGCAATAACCCTAGAGGCAAGGAGGAGAAAGAGGAGGAGGAGCAGGAAGAGAAGGAGAAGAAGGAGGATGAGGAAGAGAAGAAGGAGAAGGAGAAGGAGAAGGAGGAGAAGGAGAAGAAGAAGAAGAAGGAGAAGGAGAAGGAGAAGAAGAAAAGGAAGAAGAAAAGGAAGAAGGAGAAGGAGAAGGAGAAGGAGAAGGAGAAGAAGAAGAAGAAGAAGAAGAAGAAGAAGAAGAAGAAGAAGAAGAAGAAGAAGAAGAAGAATGCTGGGAAACTGTGCAGATGCAGTCACATCTGCCATGTTGTCCCCTCAGGCTATTGCTAGTTCCCGCGATTGGGACATTCTCTGAGCACCTGTTCAGCCATGTTGTGCCCTCAGGGCATTGTCTATTCCCCACAATGGTTGCAGTGCTCTGGTTACTCCTCCCCCTTCCCATTCTCACGAGAGTTATTATCCTATCCTGGAGTGCTATGGTTACTCCTCCCCCTTCCCATTCTCGCTAGAGCTACTCCCATAAAAGCCCTTCTTCTTCCGCATCTCTCTCTCTTGCTGACACTTCACTTCGCTTCACTTCATGTTTAGATGCAGGAAATGTTACTGCGTGAGGCGGCCATTTTTGCTACCTCCACATGGCCTGACCTGCTTCTCTTTCACCCAACTCTGAGGTGCCAGCGCAAATAAAGATTTATGTTCCCTCTTCACTCCGGATCTCCTCTCTCTCTTCTCTGCGGCACAGCCCGACAGAAGAAGAAGAGGGTTACAACTAAAATTCTGTAAAAACCTATCTTCAATGAGAAATATGCATTGGAAAGTTTCACTCTGATATCCCACCTTCTTCCATTCTATAACCATGGCCATGCTGACTTCCTGACCCTTATAAATTGTTTTTCTCACAGGTCCTTTGTTGGGAACAAACTGCCTGTTTATACTGATTGGTTCTTCAAAGCTTAACAATCTCACACATTGTTCTCAGCTGCCAGGTGCCTGACCTTTTCCACTAGATGCTTAACCTCTACCTTCCCTTCACCCTTTGAAAGGATGCGGCTTATATCTGTGTAGACAGAGTGGATGATTGGTGACTCGAGCACTGTCAGACTGACCCAGTCATGAAGAGAAGGCAGCTGAACCTCACAGGACAGCTTGGGCTCCCCTACCTATAACCTCTCTCGTCAAAGTTGTGGGAGGTTTTCCTGTCCACACTGAGTTCTTCTTTTCACAAGGCTCTGAGGTGACACTTTGTATTTCTCTTCCTAGCTCCCTGAGCTCCTGATACAAAAACATGTCCAAATAGATGTTCAGTGAGATGTAGAACCTGAGGGCTGGATTTCCAAGGTCTTCCTTACTATACAAGTGCCTGGTAAAAGGTCTTCATAAATGCAATGAAGACCCTGAGGCCTAAGAAAGACCTTGGCTTAAGGTGCCACACTTCATGGGTTCCTCAGATCTAAAACTACTGACAGGATTTCTTAGTTATTTTTGTATTTATTACTGGATAGAGGCTGCGAAAAATTGAGAAGGGAGAGGGAGATGGAGAGGAAGAGAGACAGAGAGACACCTGCAGCCCTGCTTCACCATTTGTGAAGCTTTCCCCCTACAGGTAGGGATCAGGGGCTTGAATCCAGGTCCTTACCCACTGTAATGTGTGCACTTAACCAGGTGAACCACCACCTGCCTGTACCCTCACCCACTCAAGAGAGAAATTCTCCTCCCACTCTCTCCTTTTATTATCTTAAGTCTAAAGCTTGTGGAGGAATCAGGAACAAATGTCAATGTTCTTAATTATTTGTGCTTCCACATAAAACACCTGAAAGGTGGTGGCTGAAATGAGTGCCATTCTTCCTCAGCAATCAAACTGTCTGCAAGGCAGGGCTCTGCCTGCTGTCTGGTCTCAGGCTTGGTGCTTTGGGCACAAAGACAGAGGATGAAGAGAGCTTTTATGCTTTGTGTGACCAGGAAGCTCATGGCACAGCATTCAACTGTGAGTTTGAACAGGACCTCAGTTGTCCCTGGGATCTTCTCCAAGGGAAAGAGTTTCCTATGTAATTCCTCTCGACCCTCAACCTATAGTCTGGACCTATTTTCCAAATGGTGCCTGGATTCCAGGAGGGCTCTCTACAAGAGGACAAGTCCCAGTATATAGACACATTTAAAGCCTTTGCTTGTGTCACCTTTACTAATGTGACCAGTAGCCAAGGCAAGTCGCCTGGCTGAGTCAGTGTTGAATAGCTGACAGTATGGTTCATGAAGACAAGGGCAGCCATGCACCTGTCTACCACCGTCTTTGTTCCCCAAGAGGGAATGGAAGATCTCCTTCTAGAGCCCAGTTCTAGGCTTCCTGCTACAATGGTTGAGATTATGAGATATTTCTAAACCAACTGAGGTTCTGTCCCTGGTAATGTGGCAGGCTTTATGCTCTGAATTATGGCCTCACTGAAGAACAACTACTGGATACAATTTCTGTAATATCCTAACTGAATGGCAGAGCTGAGAAGAAAGATAAAAACACTCTTCAGGGGCAAAAAAAAAAAAAAGATAATAAGTAAAGTAGGAACCACAAGTAATGACAAACAGCTTTTGCCTTGGGATGTCTGTTGGACCCTGGTGATTCTGAGCTTCCACAGTGGTGATCATATACCATGAAGGGAAAAAAAACAGTGGACTATCAAGTGGTGGATGGTAGAGAGGAAATTCTCTTTTTTTAATTTATTTTATTTTTATTTATAAAAAGGAAAGACTGACAAAAACCATAGGATAAGAGGGGTACAATTTCACACAATTCCTACCACCAGAGTTCCATATCCCATCTCCTCCCCTAATAGCTTTCCTATTCTTTATCCCTCAGGGAGTATGGACCAGGGTCATTATGGGGTGCAGGCGGTGGAGGGCCTGGCTTCTGTAATTGCTTCACTGTGGAACATGGGCATTGGCAGGTCGATCCATATTCCCAGCCTGTCTCTCTCTTTCCCTAGTGGAGCAGTGCCCTGGGGAAGCCGGGCTCCAGGACACATTGGTGGGGTCATCTGCCAAGGAAGTCTGGTTGGCATCACGGTAGCATCTGAAATCTGGTGGCTGAAAAAAGAGTTAACATATAAAGCCAAACAAACTGTTGGCTAATCATGAATCTAAAGGTTGAAATAGAGCAGATGAAGATTTGGTGGTCTCCATTTTATAGCTATTAGGCCAATTTTAATTATATCCAAAGGGCCTATGACTATACTTTTTTTTTTTTTTTGAGCCTGACATCTGATATGTAGGTGGACCCAAGTTATTGTCTGGGGAGATGATTTCATGGCTGGAAAAAGGACCAGAAAGCTGGATCAGGGAAAAGAGTAGCTCCTTTATATGGGAAAGGTGTATAAATATTGTTGACTGTAAACACCATCAGTTTGATGTGGTCTGGGGCCCATATCCAGCTTAGGAGCCTATGTGACCTCTGCATCCCTCTAGATCTGAGCTCACATTCTGTGGTCATGAGTAGGGACGTTCCAAGCTGCCCCAACTTCAGGACCTTTCTTCCTCAGGTGGAGCATAGAGTATGTTGTCCATCCAGCTTCCCTTTGGAAGATGGAACTTTAGGTATAGAGGAAATTCTAAATGAAGCTGAAATTCCAAAGTGCTAGACCCTACTCTTTAAGAATGAGTGAGAGAGAGAGAGAGAGAGAGAGAGAGAGAGAGGTGCCCTACAGAGAAACAAAAGGAAACATGCCACCCCTTTCTCAGCTCTGAGCAGAGGGAAGTAATTAGCCCCCTGGAGTGTATAGCTATTCACCAGCTCTCACACACATTCACAGACCAAACTGTTATTTGTCTGGTTTAAGTACTCTGTCTGTCAGCACCAGCATAGCAAAAGATCACAGACTGGGTGACTTGAATGGCAAATATATATATTCTCCCAGTTCTGGAGGCTGAAAGGTCGAAGATCAAGGTTCTGTTAGGGTTGATTTCTGGTGAAAGTTTTCCTAGCTTGAATGGAGATATGCTTAAAGGGTTTTCACATGGTCTTTCTGGATTATTGCCATTAGCATTTTATTTTATTTTATTACCAACAAAAAACCTTTATACAAACAAAAAACATTTCTGTAATTTCAAATGTATCTTTTATTTATAGTTGTTATATTTCAAAAAGCACTACTAAAATACAGTTAATACTAGAGAACACTGTGGATAATATCACTATATCTCCTTTTTTTTCTCACCACTCCTGTCACCAAAGGTCTGTGTCCCCCTCCCCACCCTCATAGACAACCACTATAGTTCTCCCACAGTCTTAGATATAGGTTGATTTTTTTTCACATTTTTATGTTCAATTCTCTATATTCCACAAATGATTGAAACCATTCTGTAGTTGTTCTTCACCTCCTTACTTGCTTCACTGAGCATAATCTATTCCAATTCCATCCACTTTACCCCAGAGGACACAATATCACTTTTTTATTGCTGAGTAATATTCCATTGAGTATATGTTCCATGATTTTTTTTCCAGTCATCTGTCAGAGGACATTTTGGGGGCTTCCAAGTTTTTGCTATTGTAAATAAAGCTGCTATGAGCATGGGGGCGGAGTGCATATATCCCCTCGAATCAGTGTTACTACATATTTTGAGTAAATGCATAGGGGTGGAACTGCTAGATTTCCATTTGTATTTGTTTAAGGATTCTCCATACTATTCTCCATAATGGCTGCACCAAGTTGGATTCCCACCAGCAGTGAAGTAGAGTTCTTCTCTCTTCATATCCTCTCCAAGACATATCTTCTCTTATTTCATTGATGGAGCTCAGTCTCATAAGGTGGAATCTCATTGTTTTTTAAATGTAGTTTTAATTGGCATTTCTCTAGTGAAGAGTGAATTGGGACATTTGCATATGTCTCCCCACTGAAATCCACCACAGTTCCCCTAAGGTTGTAGACATGGGCCAACTATCATCCCTACAACTATCTGTCCACATATATACATAGTTGCCCCATTTTTTTTTTCTGATTCAATCCTCTCCTCCAAGCCACTCATGACAACATAACTACTTCCATATGTCCCTCTCCTTTTCCTTCTGTCTCTCTGGGTGCTGATGGAGCTGGAGTTCAGAGCCCTCTTATCTTCCTCCTGTCACTTCTCTCCCACTGGGAGTATGGACCAAGGTTGTTTTGGGGGAGCAGAAGCTTCTGTAATTGCTTCTCCACTGAGCATGGGCATTGACAGATCCATACCCCCAGCCTGTTTCTGTATTTCTCTAGCACACCAGAGCTCTGGAGATGTGAGGATCCAGGACATGTTGGTGAGGTCTTCTGCCCAGAGAAGTCATGATGGAGCCATGGTAGCATCTATAACTTGGTGTCTGGAAGGTGGTATGACCTAAGTTGAGACAAAATGGTTAATGAACAGGAACCAAATGGTAGGATTAGAGCAGATTAGATTAGTGATTTGAGGGTGGAAAAAGCTAGGAAATTCATTTTAGGCATGTTCCTGAGGGGGCACACAATTATGGTAGTTTTGCGAGTTTGGTAGCTAGCCTAAAGTTGTATAAGATGTTGTCTGAGAGTATGGTTTCAGAGTAGAGAAAAAGGGCTAGGAAGTTGTATTAGTGCAGAGAGTAGCTCCTGTTCTTGAAAAATATTCTTTAGAGACCTTTCTAGGGCAGGGGTACATCACATAATCATTATTCAAAGAGACTCCTGCCTGAGGCTTCAAAGTCCCAGGTATAATCCCTTGCACCACTATAAGTCAGAGCTGGTCAGTGCTCTAGTAAAAATAAATAAATAAACAAACAAATAAAAATATAAGACCTGTCTATTCATATCTTCTGCCCACTTTTTTACTGCATTTTTCTATTTGTTGAGCTGTCTGAATTCTTTATAGATGATTGGTATCAACTGGTTATCCGAAGTGTAGTGTGCAAATATCTTTTTCAATTTTCTGGGTTTCCTGTTTGTCCTTATGGAATTTTCTTTTGATGTGTAGAAACTTTTCAATTTAAAATGGTCCCATTTATTCATTCTTGGTTTTGTTTTCCCTGTCTGTGGGGTGGAGTCTCCAAATACATCTTTAATGTTAAGGTCCTTAAAAGTTTTACTGATGTATTCTTCTATGCATTTTGTTGCATCAGGTCTAGTATTCAGATCTTTTGATCCATTTTAAGTTAATTTTGGTGCAGAGTGTCAAATCCCTGGCCTTCAGTTGTACATGGAGTATATCACAAATAGAATGAATTTTCATCATTTATTCACAAATTATTTTCATAATTTCAAATTTGTCCATCATTGCTCTAAGAATGTAAGGAAAATACCCATTACATTGTTGATAGGAAGGAGCATCTATGGTTTTTGGTCTCAGGGTAGGTTCAATCTTTACTAATAGTAGGAAGATAGCCAATAACATGATGACTTATTTCCCACACTGAGTTCCTTCTTTGGATGGTGAGTATGTCAATGTGCACACTTGGTCCTTACTGTCACAGGACAGGGGCCAAGGTGGTGAAGAGACTAGACAAAGATAACAGATGTTTCACGAAAAGTTTGGACTTATTCAACCTGAATGTGTTAGGGACATCCAGCTCTGAATCCCATAAGAGGAAGTGGCAAGAGTTACTAAGTGGCAAGAGTTACTAAGTCCCGTGACTTAGTGGAAAACAGGCAGACAGAAACTAAGGACAATGTAGAGCCAAAGTCATCCTTCCATGAGCTGCTGAAAAGGCATTGCAACAGTTATACATTTTAAACCATTTATTTCATATTGGAAAACTGTCCTAAAGATGCATGTGTAGACATTTACAGACAAAAATCTGACATGTTGCTTATAATAGAAAGAATATTAAAACAATCAGATTGCTTAGTTCAGCACATTTTGGCACATCCACTCAATGAAGTAATACAGAGCCAATACCAGGACTAAATTATCAAAGTACAAAATTATAGGAACAGTAGAACAAGTCAATGAAAGTATCTGTGGGCAGGGACATGAAGGAGAGAAAATACTCTCAAGTGTTGTCATCTTGATTTAGGACATAACACATTTCCATTTTTCTACTTCTCTTTATTTTTCTGACATCTTTAATTGATATGTTTGCTTTTACAGTAAATAATAAAAACTAAATCATGACACTGTCATGTTCCACAGAATATTTTCTTGGTGTGAAATAAACTTTTATCAAAATATATATTTATCAAAGACAAACTTTTCAGTATCTTTTTCCACATGCAGAAGTGCTGGAATCCTGTTGATCAGTTCGATCCCTGTGTTCAGAGTAAGTTAACCCTGGTGTTCTCTGGTATTCTCATCACCTGAACTGTACCATAATGATTGCAGGACACTCAATTTTTTTTTTTAATTTTTTTTTTTAGTCTTTGTCGGTTCAAGAATTCATGCCATTGCTTGGAGCCTAAGATCCCCATTTGAGCTGCTGCAGGTGCCTCTTTTCCATCCACATTGTATGACTCTTAACTGCTTTCCTTCCTCCTCCTCCTCTTCCTCCTCCTCTTCTTCTTTTCTTCCTCATCCTCTTCTTCATCCACTTCTCTCCCTCCTCCTCCTCCTCCTCTTCCTCCTCCTCTTCCTCCTTCTCATACTCTTTCTCATCCTCCTCCTCCTCCTCCTCCTCCTTCTTCTTCTTTTGCCTTCAGGATTATTGTTGGAGTTTGGTGCTGTCACCATGAATCCAGCTGCTCCTTGCTGCTATTTCTCCTACTTTATAAGTTAGGACAGAGAGACACTGAGAGAGGAGTGGGAGATATAGAGGGAGAGAAAAATATAGACACCTAAAGAAAGACCTGCTTCACCACTTATAAAACATCCTCCCTGCAGGTGGGGAGCCAGGGACTGGAACCCAGATCCTTGTGCAGTTTTTACACTTAGTATTATGTGTGTTTATGGAGTTCAGAGTTAACAATATTTATATACTTTTCCCATATTTGGGAGATACTCTCTTCCATGATCCAGCTTTCTAGTCTTCTTTTTTTTAACTATGACACCGTATTCCCAGACAATAACCTAGATCCACCTGCATATTAGACGTCAGACTCAGGCAAAAACTAGTTGGGTCATGGACCCCTTGGAATATATCTAAAATAAACCTACTGGCTTTTTTCCAAAATGGAGATCCCAAATCTTCCAAAGGTAATATTGTTGCCTTTAGGTTCATGATTAGTCAATGTGTTCTCCTTTACATCTTAACTCTTTTTCAGCCAGTGGGTCCCAGATGCTGCCATGATGCCAACCAGATTTCCCTGGGAAGATGACCCTACCAGTGTGTCCTGGAGTTTTACCTCCCCAGAACCCTGCCCAACTAGGGAAAGAGAGAGGCAGGCTGGGAGAATGGATCAACCTGCCAATGCCCATGTTCAGTGGAGAAGCAATTACAGAAGCCAGACCTTCCACCTTCTGAACTCCATAATGATCCTGGGTCCATAGTCCCAGAGGATTAAAAAACTATTATAGCTTTCAAGGGAGGGGATGGGATACAGAGTTCTGGTGTTGGGAATTCTGTGAGACTGTACCCTCTTATCCTATGGTCTTGTCAATATTTCCATTTTATAACTAATAATTATATAAATAAAAAATAAAAAGAATTTTCTATTGAACTTCCTGAGTGATAATTTCTATCTGATTCCTAGGAAAACTGACCTGGACACCTGTAGAAGTTCTCTATATTTGCCCTTGTAAGATGCTAATGCTAATGGCCTATTTCTGTCTAACATGTTGAGAATACAGACTTTGTCACATTGATTCTGGCCTCCCTACCTAGTACTCAACCCATATTCCAGCCTTAACTTTTGGGGTGTCTCTCTCCTTCTCCGGCAGGGTGTCCTCCAGGGGAAAGGTAACGGGCTGGTTCTTTCTCGCTCACGACAGGGGTGACACGAAGTAAAAGACACCAGGGGACTCTTAGCGTGAATCTAGAATCTGAGTCCTTAGAGTCCCAGAATCCTAGAGTCCGTTTATTGGCAAAGTGGACATGAGTTAAATAGAAAAGCAATGGAGGTAATTATTATTGCAATATGACAGAAATTACAGGTTTCTTAACAGTCAGCATGCCCCTAAGGTAGGGGGTTGGTATGACAGGAATTGATGAGATACAAGACAGTTATTTTCCATAACACAAGCAACTTAATTATCCAAAGGTATTTGAGAAAAGCATAAGGGTTAAACCCGTAGGGTGAGACAGAGAGAAGATGAATATCAAAAGGCCATATAGTTTGGAATCTCTCTTGTCTGGGCTCTGAGGTGTGTGATGAAGTGTGTGATAAGGTGTGTTCTTCTGTGATCAGAAGGTGACTTTGAATAAGTGAATCTGCAGCCATGTGGCCTGCAGTTAATGGAGGGAAGTACTGGGGTATCTGTGG
Organism: Erinaceus europaeus; assembly: GCF_950295315.1. Taxonomy (NCBI): domain Eukaryota; kingdom Metazoa; phylum Chordata; class Mammalia; order Eulipotyphla; family Erinaceidae; genus Erinaceus; species Erinaceus europaeus. The sequence goes on from NC_080162.1 coordinate 199,219,363, forward strand.
GCCTGAGAGTCAAGAAGGAAAGAACCAAGTCTGAGTTTCCCTCCTTATGCTCACCTCGGTTGAGAGAGACTTACCAAGAGGTTATCTTCTCAGACCTCCATCCAAAGATGGGGGTGGTTCTCCCTAAGCTCTATCAGGCTCGCACATGTTCCCAACACTTAACCATGTGGGTCAGGCCTTTACTGAACTATCATTCTCCTTTTTAGTTAGTTTTATTATTCTGTTGATGTATTTTACAGGCAGTTATTTATCACGCATTGTGCTAATGTTAAAAATAATTGAAAAAAATAGCAACAAATGGTTTTTGTACCTATGGAATTTTTAGTCCAGTAAAGGAAACAAAGCAGTAATCAAGTAGTCACATAAATCAATATATTTTATTTTTAATCATATGAAATACCAGTACTGGGACATTTTAACTTTAAAAGCTAGTACTTTTAGATGGTTCAATCTAAAAAAAAAAATGTTGCAGAGCCACAAATGTTATTTTCCCACCATGAACAATAACCCAGTACTGATATTCTCCATTAAATATCAACATATTTCCCCAAAGCTAAGACCAAATAACCTACCTTGTTTTTCTAAGCTATTTTCTCCATTTGTTTACTTGTAATGTATTTATTTTTTAATTAATTATTGTATTTATTTTATTTATTGAATAGACATAGCCAGAAATCAAGAGGGAAAGGGAGATAGAGAGGGAGAGAGACAGAGACATTTACAGCTCTGCTTCACCACTTGTGTAGCTTCCCAGTCCTGCCCCCCCAACACACACACACACCCCAGGTGGGGACCAGGGCCTTGAACCCAGGTCCTTGTGCACTGTAATGTGAGTGCTTAACCACTACTTGGCCCCTTGTAATTTACTTATTTACTTTTGATGTTTTGTTTTTCTTTATTTCCCTATTATGTTATTAAAATTTTTAGTCATTCAAGGTATTTTATGGAAATTAAAAATTAATCTTTTGGAATGAGCATTATTTCTCTAAATCTTCTGTTCCTGTTGATATAACTCAAGATGTATTTTTTGGTTTAATAATGATAGACAAGACCTTAGGATAATAGGGGTACAATTTTACATAATTCCCACCTCCAAAGTTGCATGCACACATAAAAACCTGATTTAAGATTGACTTTCTCTTCTTTCCTCTCAGTTATATATGGCAAGTCGCAACTAACATTGGAATTGGAATTAGAATTAAAAAGTACGTTTGTGGAAATTCAAACCAAAGCTAAGCAGAATAAAATAAATAAATAAGTCCCTAAATGTGTCCTGGTTGTTTCTGCTGATGTGACTTTTTCCTGACATTTACTGACAATCAGCAGCTGATGGGTTTCTCCCTCCCCTACCCCCACCTCAGACAGTTAATTTTATGATGATGCCTTGGAACCACTGCTGACAGAGCAAGTAGGGACTCCATGGCAGCTATTCCAGCTCTCAAGTCAGTTTCCAGCAGTTGGTGAGTCATCCAGAAGACCTCAGGACACAACATTTCAGCTGCAGAAATTTCACGCCAGAGTGGGGAGCAGCAAAGGAGAAATAGAATAGGAGAGAACAGTAAGGAAAGACTAAAGCAAAGTGATACTCACAGCTAGATTCTCATGGAACCTTTCAGAGGATGGCTCTGCTTTTTCCAGTTAGGTGTTGTGGAACTTTCTCAGTGATGTCTTTCCAAGTTTGTACAAAACTCCAATAACCCTTCAAGTCAGCTCCAAATAGAAGGTACTGATAGGACCTGGGAAATGCCTCACAGGTACAATATCTACCTTACCATGCCTGAGGCCTTGCGAGTATCATGAATAGTACCATAAGGGATCCCCATGGACGGTGGAGAATGCTTTGGTATCTCATTCCCTCCCCTTCCCCCACTCCAAAAAAATTATATAAAAATTTCCAGGGAGATAGCTCAGAGTTATTACCCATGTGGGAGACTCTGGCATATCACGAAGAAGAAGAAGGAGGAGGAGGAGGAGGAGGAGGAGGAGGAGGAGGAGGAGGAGGAGGAGGAGGAGGAGAATGGGAAGAAGAAGGAGGAGGAGGAGGAGGAGGAGGTAGAGGAGGAGGAAGAGAGGAAAAGAGGAGGAGGGGAGGAGGAGGGAGAGGAGAAGAGGAGGAGGGGGAGGAGGAGAGGAGAAGAGGAGGAGGAGGAGGAGGGGGAGGAAGAAGAGGGGAGGAGGAGCAAGAGGAAGAAAGGGAAAAATAAAGAAAGAGGGGGCTAGGGCAGTGATGGTGAACTGGATTAAACACACATAATCTGAATCACAAGGACCCACACAGGACCCAGGTTTGAGCCTAGCCCCCCACACACACACCTGCAGTGGGGAGTCACTACACAAGTAGTCTGAAGCAGGTCTGCTGGTGTCTCTCTGTCTCTCTCCCTCTCCCTTTCCCCTCTTCTCTCAATTTCTCCCTGTCCTATCAAATAAAATGAAGGGGGGGGGGGGAAGTGCCTGCCACGTGCAGTGAATTCGTAATATCTACACCAAGCCCCTGAGATAACCCTGGAGGCAAAATAAAAAGAAGGTGCTAAGTTACTTTTGCAGTTTTACACATCACAAAACCTGCTCATCTACTTCAGACATTAAAGTTTCCATGTGGAAGAACAGGAGAAGGAAACTTAAACATAAAATATCAGTAAGAGATAAGAAAACAGATCAACCTTCTACTACTGGTATTTCTAAGCCATCAGGGATTCATGCTGACTGTTCTTTCTTCATCTTCTTTTAATAACCACTACTTTTTCCTACTGAAGAACATAAAATATTCAGCATGTTTCTGATGAGATTAATCCTCTCAAGCAATAAGTAGCAAAGAATCTGAGTCTGAATTCTTGATCAATCATTGATCATACCCAGAGTTGCACTCCCCAGATCCCTAAGAAAGCTCTGCATAAAATTATAGACGCTAAGGTGATCCTTTTACATAGATAAATATGTCAAGATCTAGCCATGCAACTGAATACTCACAAAAGAAAGTAATAGCATGATAGTTGAACACATCAATACCTATCAATCTCAATTTCTAAACATTTAAGTGAAGCTTGGTAGAGCACAAACTTTACCATGGGTAAAGGGTATGAGTGCTGGTCCATCATAGGAGTTTTACACATAGGATTTTCAAGAGTGGTGAAACAGTGCTGATGTGTCTCCCCCAAGCCCTGTCCTTCTCTTCCTCCTCCTTTTCCTATTTCTTCCTCTCATCTCCTTTCTTTTTCTTTTCCTACTTCTTGTTGTTATTTTTTGTTGTTGTTGTTGTTGTTGTTCTTCTTCTTCTTCTTCTCCTTCTCCTCCTCCTCCTCCTCCTCCTTCCCCTTCCCCTTCCCCTTCCCCTTCCCCTTCCCTTTCCCCTTCTCCTCCTCCTCCTCCTTCCCCTTCCCCTTCCCTTTCCCCTTCTCCTTCCCTTTCCCCTTCTCCTTCTCCTCCTCCTCTTCCTCCTTCCCCTTCCCTTTCCCCTTCCCCTTCCCCTTCTCCTTCTTCTCCTTCTTCTTCTTCCTCTTCTTCTTCCTCTCTTCTTCTCCTTCTTCTTCTTCTTCCTCTTCTTCTTCTTCTTCTTCTTCCTCTCTTCTTCTTCTTCTTCTTCCTCTTCCCTCTCCCTCCCCCTCCCCCTATTCCTCTCCCTTGCTCTCTTCCCAACTCTTTATCTGAAAGAAAAAGAAATAGGAGTCCAAAGGTGTAATGGAATCATACATACACAAAGTCCCAACAAATCCCTAAAAAAAATAGTAAGTGAAAGAAGCAAGTTACAGAAGAAAATATATTCAGTATTACTATATTAATGTAAAATTTTAAAAATATCTAATTAAGGGGGTAAGTGGTGGTGTACCTGGTTGAGTGCACATGTTATCATGTACAAGGACATAGGTTCAAGCCTTTGGTCCCCATCTGCAGTAAGGAAGCTTCATGAGTGGTGAAGTAGTGCTGCAGGTGTTTCTCTGCCTCTCTCCCTCTCTATCTCCCTCTCCCCTCTCAATTTCTCTCTGTTTCTATCCAATAAATAAGTAAATAAATACATATTTTTAAAAATTTAAAATATATATTATTTGGTAATGCAACATAAAAGTTCTTAAGCAAGGAGATGATACGTACATGCATATGCACACACGTGTGTGTGTGTGTGTGTGTGTGTGTGTGTGTGTGTGTGTGTGTGTGTGTAGATGGTAATGCCTTCTTCTGAATAAATGGAAACAGAATATCTACCTTAATCATGCAGGGGAAGAGTTAGTAACTAGAAATCGCCATCATATCATCATCATCATCATCATTAAAATCCCCTCCTCCTCCTCCTTCTTCATCTTCCATTTGGGGTAGAAACAGTGAAAAATATTATAGTACTGAGGTTTCCTTCATTGCTTTGGAGGCCAGACTTGAACCTGGGTCATGCAGTATCCAAGTAAGCTATTTTTTTCCAGCCCAGTCAGAAATTTTCTAGGCATCCCACATCTGGGCTTAGTCTACTTAGGGTTAAATGTTGCTTTTTTTTCAATGAGCAATAATGGGAATTTCTTTTAATTCATCAGTGACTTAATCACAAACTATTGAGATACTAACTACCTGCTAACATGTCTTATGCTCATGCAAAGTACCATTAGGAAGGCAATAGTGTCTACTACATGACATCACTTTTTATTATTATGGGTGGTACTAAAAAGTACTACTGTTTCCCCTGGATACATATCTACCAAGAACTCTGTTGTCTTAAGATATTATTTCCTGGGAGTCTCTATCCTATCTAACAACAACAACATCAATAACAACAACAAGAGAAAACAAAAAGGGAAAAATAAATATAAATAAATATTTAAAAATATATATTATTTTCCTTGTCAGAGTTCTCTAGATTGCTCTCCACAGAGGTTGGACCAATTTACATTCCCACCAGCAGTAAAGGAGGGTTCCTTTGTCCCCAAAGCCTCTCAAGCATTTGTTGCTGCTGTTCTTTTTGATGTCTGGCATTCTCACAGGGGTGAGGTGGTATCTCACTGTTGTTTTTATTTGCATTTCTCTGACAGTCAATGATCTGGAGTAATTTTTCATATGTTTGTTAGTCTTTTGGATCTCTTCTGTAGTGAGTTTTCTGTTCATATCTTCTGCCTGTTTTGGATAGGATCATTTGACTTTTTATTGCTAAGTTTGGTGAGTTCTTTATATATTTTGGTTATTACTCCTTTGCTTGATGTATGGCATGTGAAAATCTTCTCCCATTCTGTGAGGGGTCTCTTTGTTTGTGTGATAGTTTCTTTGGGTGTGCAGAAGCTTTTCAATTTGATGTAGTCCCATTGGTTTGTTTTTGTTTTCATCTTCCTTGCAATTGGGTTTGTATCATCAAAGATGTCCTTGAGGTTTAGGTGGGAAAGTGTTCCACCAATGTTTTCCTCTTAAGTATTTGATAGTTTCTAGTCTAACATCCATATCCTTGATCCAATTGGAGTTGACTTTTGCTTCTGGTGAGATAAGATGGTTCAGTTTCATTCTTCTGCATGTTTCAACGCAATTTTCCCAGCACTGTTTAATGAAGAGAGCCTCCTTCCTCCATTTAATACTTCGGACTCCTTTATCAAAACTTAGATGCCCATAGGTGTGGGGGTTTATTTCTGGGCTTTCAGGTCTTTTCCACTGGTTTGTATACCTAGTTTTGTACCAGTACGAGTCTGTTTTGATTATGGTGGCCTTATAGTATAGTCTGAGATCTCAGAGACGCCAAATCTTCATCTGCAATATTCTTGCCTTTATGTTCATGATTAGTCAACAACTTTCTCTGCTTTATATCTTAACTCTTTTTCAGCTACCAGGTTCCAGATGATACCATGATGCCATCCTGACTTCCCTGGACAGTTGACCATACCATGTGTCTTAAAGACTTGCTTCCCCAGATGCCTGCCCCATTAGGGAAACAGAGAGAAAGGCTGGGAGTTTGGATTGACCAGCCAACACCCATGTTCATTGGAGAAGCTAGACCGCCCATCTTCTGCATGCTATAATGATCCTGGGTCTATACTCCCAGAGGGATAAAGAATAGGGAAGCTTGGGAGTTGGGCTGTAGCATAGCGGGTTAAGCGCACTTGGCTCAAAGTACAAGGACAGGCATTGTTGGTCTGCTTCTAAATTCTGCTTCTAAGACCCCTTCTGTTTCATTGGTTTAATCCCCCCTGCTTAACACTGTATTCTATTTACATAACCACTGTTAACTAAGCACCGCCCTGCCTCCAGGGCATTGGTTTAACCCTCATTGTTTTGCACGCTTTTTCCTTCTCCCCACCCCCTATCCTATGTACATCCTCTTTGGACCTGACTCTTCTGCCTCAGGATATATAAGGGCAAGATTGTGATTAGAGATGGCTTAGATTGTGCTGCGTTCCACATGAATAAAGACTGAACTGCATACCACTCAGCCATGAGTACCTGGTTGTCTCTCTCTCCTGCCCGCAAAGCTAGCCCAACAAGGCATAAGGATCCCTGTTTGAGCCCCTGGCTCCCCACATTGCAGGGGAGTCGCTTCACAAGCTGTGAAGCAGGTCTGCAGGTGTCTATCTTTCTCTCCCCTTCTCTGTCTTCCCCTCCTCCCTCAATTTCTCTCTGTCCTATCCAACAATGACATCAATAACAACAATAATAACTACAACAATAAAAAGGGCAACAAAAGGGAATACATAAATAAATAAATAAATAAAAGAATAGGGAAGCTATTAAGGGAGAGGATTGGATATGGAGCTCTGGCATTGGGCATTGTGTGGAAATGTATTCCTCTTCTCCTTTAGCCTTGTCAATATTTTCATTTTATAAATAAATTTTTAAAAGATAAAGAAAATATATTATTTCCCATCCATTCACTCATCCCCATGTTTTGCCTAAATTTCCATGTGCACTGAAACTAACTCGTTAAGCTGTTATTCCAACTTAAAAAAAAGAACCACATAGGGAGTCGGGCTGTAGCGCAGCGGGTTAAGCGCAGGTGGCGCAAAGCACAAGGACTGGCATAAGGATCCCGGTTCAAACCCCGGCTCCCCACCTGCAGGGGAGTCGCTTCACAGGCGGTGAAGCAGGTCTGCAGGTGTCTGTCTTTCTCTTCCCCTCCTCTCTCCATTTCTCTCTGTCCTATCCAACAATGACAACAACAATAATAACTACAACAATAAAACAACAAGGGCAACAAAAGGGAATAAATAAATAAAAATAAATATTTAAAAAAAAAAGAACCACATAAGTAATATTAGCTATTGTATCTGTTGAAAAACGATTACCAGGAAGACCAATTTTTACCTTTCCTGGAAAAATCATTCTGTGAGTTCATTACCATTCATTTTTCAAATGAATAAAATAGCTAATTGACTTGTCTTAAACCTTGAAGTCTGAAAGTGTGAGAGATAAACTCAGACCGACAGTCCCATTTCAGAGCATGTGCTTTTATGATCTCCACTGCACTATCCCTTTGCAAATATTAAAAACTGGGAAAAGTACCAACCACCTGCTGCTACCTCTTAGGACTTTATACCCCATTTCCTTTACCCCAAATCTTTTTGTTATAATCTAAAATTTATCATATTTTTATTAAATAATGCGCCATTGAGTACTCACTAATTTTCTAAAAATCGCACAGGAAATATTGCTATTTTGTCCCCTAGGGGACTTTCTCCCCCTTGAGCAATAAATGTCTTTGTATAAAGTGAATGACCATTTCCCCCACCTTGTTCCACTAAGAAGTTGAGTTGATTTACATGAAAGACAGGCATTAATAATAAACACCAGCCTAATGAAACACATAAAATAAAAGTAGAGTAGCTTTTCTGAGTCTGGGAAGTAGATGAGTGGTACTACTCAAACATACAAAAATAACTTTAAGATTCCTTCTGAGTAATAAATGAGATTTTAAAAAGATAGAGGGGGCTGGTTAAGCATATTTATTACCATGTATAAGAACCTGGATTCCATCCCCCACTCCCTACCTGCAGGGGGAACACTGCATCAGCCATGAAGCAGGTCTGCAGGTGTCTGTCTTTCTCCCTACCAATTACCGCACTCCTCTCTCAATTTCTCTCTGTCCTGTCAAATAGAAAGAGGAAAAAATTGGCCACTGGGAGCAGTGGATTCATAGTACTGAACCCAGCAATAGCCCTGGTGGCAAAAAAAAAAAATAGAGGCACCCCCAGTCTGAGTAAAAAAAAATAGAGGCACCCCCAGTCTGAGTAAATACCCAACAGATCTAGAGCCTGTTGAGGGTCAGGTCCCAGGTACTGGCTGGTACATGCCCACATGCATTTACCACCTGGAAGAAACTGAAAGTATGCTTGCCAGACAGAGATGTCCAAGACTGGCACTTATCCAATCACAGTTGGACAAGCTATCTACCAAACTGAACGCTGATGACTGAAAAATTCATCTTAAAAAAAAAACAAAAAACCTTAACTGAATGTGAACCAGCCTGGGGGTTTGTGTGTATAATAAGCATACCACAGGCAGTGCAAGCAACTTGAACGTAAGCTCTCTGTTTCTTGGGTTTGTGTCCTTGGATCTATGATTCATGTGCATTGTCATAGGCAGTCTGTAAGGCAGTTGGTGTAGCTCAGGAAGACTTGAGTTTCTTGGTCTGCATAAGGTTCTAAGATAACATATTTGGTCAGAATTATTGGGGGCAGAGCTAACGTTGCATGGGCATGGGTCTGTGCCAGAGACTGTGTCGTTTTTGACGGGTTAGGTTGTTTTCGACAGGTTATGTTGTTTTCGCCGGGCTGGCTTCACAGGCAGGTAACAGACGACCAGGGACTCATAGTTGAGCTGTACGCAGTATCTCTTTATTCATGCAGGACGCAGCACAATCTAAGACGAGCTAAGCTAAACTCAAGGTACAGTACTCTAAAACTCACAATGCTGTCTTTATATATACTTGCCAAGTAGGGTGGAAACAGGGCGTGACATAGAGAGGGTGGAGAGAAAAGTGACTGGTGAAAATCAGAGTGTGACAAAGAGGGGATCAGGGTGTGACAAGGAGGGGGGGTGGAGCAAAAACATATCATGAAACAGTGGGGATTGAACCAATGCCCTGGAGGGAGGTGCTTGTTAACAGTGGTTATATAAATAGAATAGTGTTAAGCAGGGGGGATTTAAACCAAATGAAACAGAAGGGGTCTCATTCATACCAACAATTCCCCCTTTCTTTTTAACTAATGGCCATTGTGGGGTGAACAGAAACATATATCGTACAGGCGTTTTCAAAAGAACTGGCATAAGACATGGAAAACAAAATAGGCGAGCAGCAATAACCAGTGTGATGCCAAGTGGAGCTTTTCTTGCCTCAAAGGGCAAGGCCTAGCAGGCGAAAGGGCATTTCTTGCCTCTGGGAATGCTTCATGCCTCTGGGGGCATCTCTTGCCTCAAAGGGCATTTCTTGCCTCTGGGAATGCTTCATGCCTCTGGGGGCATCTCTTGCCTCAAAGGGCATTTCCTGCCTCTGTGGGCATCTCTTGCCTCTTGGGGCGCTTCATGCCTCTGTGGGCATAACCTAATAAGGAGGGGGAGCTTTCTGCCTCTGGGACAGAGCCTGCAGGCGAGGGGACATGGTCTATAAAGTTTCAAGGCAATTGGCTGAAGTTAGTCTTTGAGAAACACAGCAGTGTGTACCAGTAAGTCCGATGGAGGTGTCAGTCCAAAGTAGCTGACCACAGAAGAAAATGCCAAGGGATGAAACGCTGCACGTCTGTCTCGATGGGGAATGTTGGCCACCAGAATTTTGCTTTTCTGTAGAGAGTGATCTTTGGAGTCTGTGAATCTGTTTCTTCAGGTCGTGCCAGGTCACCTCATTGGTTTCCGGGGGCGATGTCAGAGAACAGGATCCAAATGGATTTCCAGGAATTCCATTTGAGTAGATGCTTTTTCATGTGAAGACTTTGACAGCTGAAATTCACTTACTTGTCAAACAAAACTTGTAGCAGATTAGAAGTTTACTATAATTGATAACTCCATTATAATTGGAAGTCGTTTCTAGTATGATTTTAAGGTTGTTTAAACAGTTTAAACTCAATAATATGTGGAAAAGTAAACAGAAGAACCACGGTTAAAAGCCTCAAGCATGAGAATAATTAACATAATCATTGCACTATCTGCCCCACCCATAACTCATACAGTTTTCAGGATTAAACGTTTCAGATTCATGTCAAGACATAAAAGAGAAATCAAAGGAGGAAAAAACAATTTTTTGGATTGTTTCTGGATGTCTCTAGAAATTATGGCTGCGTCCAGCATTTTTTTTTTAAGTCAATGTCAAATAAAAATTCAGTCATTCAAATCATTCTCTTATGAAACGCAACTTGAACCAGATTATCAAGATCTCACCATGTAGGATTAAGAATCCCCGGAGGGCGACCTAGTCCAAAAAGGTCCTCGAAATTCCATTTAGGGTGTTTCTGACTGTTCCTGCTGGATTGCTTCAGGCACCCATTTTTAAAAGCGTCTTCCCATCGAAGAAAGAATCCAATCAGGAGAGTAGAACTAACCACGTGTCTCCATACTTGGGAACTGCCAGGGTACTCGAGAATGCTCCTCAAACTAGAGTAGTCCTTCTCCACGGCAAACATTCGAGAAGAAGTCCAGAAAGTCCCAGGGGAAATCCCCATGCATATCCCAAGGTCTACGATCACGGTCATAAAGAACGAAATTATGGCCTGGAGCGAAATGTAGTCCTTTTCCTCGGGAAACATGAGAGAGGGAATCCAGAAAGTCCAAGGAGAAATCTCCGTGCATCTCCCAAGCTCTATGATCCCAGTCATAAGAAACCAAAGTTCCTGGTCAGGGAACCGAAATGTGGCCCAGAGTAAAATGTTCCAGAGACAGACTAACTGTCTCATGATGAAACAATAGAGGCTTTGGCAAACCTCTTCATAAGTAGAAAGACAACCCATGGTGGATGGGTAGCCAAGTTTACTTATCTGGACGATGGGTGGGTAGAGTCCCACGTTGATGCCGGTCCATGTTTCAGGGCTTATTTCAGTCCCTGTTCGGGCGCCATATGTCGTTTTTGACGGGTTAGGTTGTTTTCAACAGGTTATGTTGTTTTCGCCGGGCTGGCTTCACGGGCAGGTAACAGACGACCAGGGACTCATAGTTGAGCTGTACGCAGTATCTCTTTATTCATGCAGGACGCAGCACAATCTAAGACGAGCTAAGCTAAACTCAAGGTACAGTACTCTAAAACTCACAATGCTGTCTTTATATATACTTGCCAAGTAGGGTGGAAACAGGGCGTGACATAGAGAGGGTGGAGAGAAAAGTGACTGGTGAAAATCAGAGTGTGACAAGGAGGGGGCGGAACAGGCGAGAATCCTATAACTGAACCACCAATACCCTGGAGTGCTTTATGTAAAAGTGATTTATGTAAATAGACCAAACCTTTGGATCAGTAAATCCCTATATAGGCATATGGATAAGAAGAAGCCAGGGGGAGATGGCAACTACCCAACAGACTGGATGGGTGCTTTGAACACATTTCGACCCTCATTGTAATCCTTACTGGAATAAACTGCAAGTCCTCTCTACTTACAATAATAAAAGTATCTTATGTCTCACACACCAACTCCTTCCAATGCCCATCAGAGAGCAGGTTCTCTCTAGTTTGTCTCACAGTGTGCAGCTGTGCAGTGTCATTCTCCCAGACCTTCATCTTTTTTGGTTATGACATGATATGCAGATTTGCATTCACCTGCAGTTAATCATATTTTTAACTTTTTAAAAGTAGAAACAAGGTCTTTGCAAAGAGCCTTCTTAAGATTTGCTAGAGATGTTAGCTTGGAGAGTTTATATTTAGATTCATACACACAAGCATATTTATTCAGCACTTAACCACAGATTTCAGTGATCCCAAAAGATAACAGCCTATTCTGTTAGGAATTTGATTCCAGTAGAAGAAACAAATAATCAGACAATGATGAATACAGAGCATGAGTTTTGAGAGGTCAAACACAGTAGGCAACTCAAGCTTGAAAGTGTCTAGGTCATGTGATCAAGCAGAACTAGGTAAGGATATGATGAAAGAGGATTTAGACCAGGGGCAGCACAGGCAACATCAAGGAGAGTCAAAAGAAACTAGTTGTGTGTAGTGTGCCATACCTGAAACTCAAGATATGATTGCAGAAATCTCTGAATATTGGGCTAAGGCCAAGGAGGGAGGAACATTAAAACATATGAAACTTACAGTGATTAAGTTAACCTTGCATTTTTTTTAAAAAAGGTTTTTTTAATATTTATTTATTTTCCTTTTTGTTTCACTTGTTGTTTTTATTGTTGTTGTAGTTATTATTGTTGTTGATGTTGTCATTGTTAGATAGGACAGAGAGAAATGGAGAGAGGAGGGGAAGACAGAGGGGGGAGAGAAAGACAGACACCTGCAGATCTGCTTCACCGCCTGTGAAGCGACTCCCCTGCAGGTGGGGAGCCAGGGGCTCGAACCCGGATCCTCACGCCGGTCCTTGTACTTTGTGCCACCTGCGCTTAACACTCTGCGCTACTGCCCAACTCCCTAGAAAATAGTTTTATTGGTGATTTAGTATGGATTTACAAAATTATCAGATAATAGAGGTATAATTTTGCACTGCTGCTACCACCCGAGTTCTGTGTCCCCATTGCCTCCATTGGAAGCTACAGCAGTTCTCCTCAGGTTGCAGATATAGGCTGACTATTATTTCTACAACTGTATGTCTATATTTGTATAGACTTGCCCATTTTCCCCTTGTAGTCCTATCTTCTCTCCCTTTCCAAGTCATGCACATACCTACTACTACATTCAAATGTCCCTCTTGTTTTTCCTCTTCTCTCTCAGGGTCTTAATGGAGGTGGAGCTCAGAGTCATCTAGTTATCTTCTCCCCCACTGGGAGTATGGACCAAAATTCTTTTTGGGGTGCACAGGGTGGGAGTTCAGGCTTCTGTAATTGCTTCTCAAATAGACATGGGCATTGGAATGTCGATCCATACCCCCAGCCTGTCTCCGTCTTTCCCTAGTGGAGTAGGGCTCTGGAGAGGTGGGGTTCCAAGACACATTGCTGAGGTTGTCTGTCCAAGGAAGTCAAGATTTCGGAATCACAGTAGCATCCTGAACTTGTTAACACTGAAATTTCCTGAGCAAGAGTCAGTCAATTTTTTCTGCAAATCTCCAGGTTAATAAATATTCTAAGCTTTGTACACCATATGGCTTCAGTCCCAACCACTGAACATGTAGCACAGAAGCAACCAAACACAGCAGTAGAGAAATAGCATGGCTATGCGTCCATGGAGTTTTATTTGCAAAAAACTGAGTTTCAAGTGGATTTGATAGGCAGTCACTGCTTGTGAACCTTTGTTCTCATAGCATTAAGCTATTTGGGGGCTTTGCCAGTTTTGTATATGGGATCAGTTTGTAACAATGAGTGAGGATTACTCAATCTGCAAGAAACATCTTCAAATTCCTGATGGTTTGTTTCTTTATAGGTCCACATTAGGATTTCTGACCTACCCTAGTTTAATTTTATTGTTTCAGGGTAAACAGGCAGTACCAGACAGAGAGAGCCATGGAAGTTTGGAGCTAGACAATCCGCTTAATTGTTTAAACCTCCCGAATGGGACATGGAGAGCGAAAAAGGTGAAGGCACTTCTCTGAGGTCACAGCATTAACTTGGTCTATGCACAGGCCTATATTGGTGAAATACCTACCTTGTGCCAAGGACTGAACAAGGTACTTTATTTTTTTCCTGCTTTTAAAAAAAAACTTATTAGTTATTTAATAATGATTAATAAGATTGTAAGATAACAGGGCTACAAATCCACAGTTCCCATCACCATGGTTCCATATTACATTCTCTCCATTGGAAGCTTCCCTATTCTTTATCCCTTTGGAAATATGGACCAAAATTCTTTATGTGGTGAAAACAGTGGAAGGTCTGGCTTCAGTAATTGCTTCTCTGCTGGTCATGGAGAATGAGATACTTTAAACACATCCTGTTTAGCCTTGCACTAGCTCTGTTATAGATGCTTATCAGACAGGCCTCCCCTCAAAAGAAAGATGCATTATGAAATCTGATATATAAATAGAATTCTATCTGAGGGTTTGTGTGGACAAGACAATGAGTTTGAAGGTAAACTAGCATGATTAGCATCCCAATTCTGCCATTCTCTGACTGCTTGTCCTCCAAATAAGTCATTTTAACTTTTTTTTTTCTTTTGCCACCAGGGTCATTTCTGGGGCTCAGTGCCTGCACTAAGAATCCACTGATCCAAAAACCACTTCTTCCATTTTCCTTCCTTCCTTCTTTCCTTCCTTCCTTCTTTCCTTCCTTCCTTCCTTCCTTCTTTATTTTCTTTCTTTTTATTTGACAGAACAGAGAAATTGAGAGGAGAGGAAGGGAGATAAAGAAGGGTGGAGAAAGATAGACATCAGCAGCAGACTTTCTTCACCCTCTTGCAGTATTCTCCCTGCAGGTGGGAAGGGTTGTGTGTGTGTGTGTGGGGGGGGGGGGGTCAAACCCAGGTCCTTGTGCATGGTGATATGTGCACTTAACTTAGTGCACCACAACCCAGCTCCCTCATCTCAACCTTTCTGAGCCTGATTTCATAGTCTGTGATTGAAGATCCCAGAGCATGTCATCTACCATATTCTAACCAATACTCTGGAGCCATGCCAGAGGCATGAACTCCACCCAGCAGGCAGTCCTACAGCCTCTTCTTTCTGACTGAATTAACAGCTAGGACTTGACTAAAATGACCCAGTATGTCTGAGTTTTCAATCCTTCAAAAGCCAGATCTTAATCAGGTGATATCAGCAGTCCCTTCCCAGCACATAGAACTGAGTCTAGTCACTGAAGGAAAGTCAGCATCAGACTCAGGGTACTCCCTATCCCTGTCCCCCAGATGTCAAATTCCTTGATAGTCCTCTGGCAAGATTGCACAAGAATGCTTGAGGTTAGCCCATGGGATCAGTTGGTATGGTGCTCTGTGTCAAGGAAGGACACTACTCTGTTGGGCTGGCCTCCAGCTACCCCTAAGTGTTTATAATGTGTGCCTGAGTCTTGCCTGTTGGTTCTCCCATGACCCTGGAAACAAGAGTCAGGTCAAAAGAGTTGAGCAACTTGCCAAGGGCTACAATAAAAACTGTCAGAAGCTCCTCTTTAGTATTTAGAAACTGGAAGACAAGATACTAGTTATTTCCCAGAAGAGACTGAGGTCTAATGGGAGAAGTAAAAACAAAAGGAGCAAATGTCATTATTATGGAATGAAAGTGACATTTTTTTATTTTAAATTTTATATACAGAAATCCAAATAGCCACATTCAGTTCATGATCACCATTTTATCTTTTGTTTGTGATTTGATAATGATTAACAAGATTGTAAGATAACAGGAGTACAATTCCACACAGTTCCACCACTAGAGTTCCTTCCTATTCATTGAAAGCTTCTGTATGCTTTATCCCTCTGGGAGTATGGAATAAAATTCGTTATGGGGTACAGAGGCGGAAGGTAATTGTTTTGTAACTGCTTCTCCGTTGGACATGGGTGGTGGCAGTGGATCCCTACCCCCAGCCTGTTCTTATCTTTCCTCTTGAGAAGTGAGGTTCCAGGACACACTGCACATTGGTGAGTTTGTCTGCCCAGGGAATTCAGGATGATGTCATGGTAGCATCTGAAACCTGATGGCTGAAAGGCAGTAAGATATAAAATAGGACAATTGCTGAATAAACAGGAACCTAAAAGTAGGAATAGAGCAGATGAAACGAGGGGTCTTTGTATGAGAAGAAGCTAGGAAGTCTATTTTAGAGATGTGTCAAGGGGCCCATGACTTTAATAATGTTTGCCTAAGCCTGACAGCTAACATGCAGGTGGACTAAAAGTATTGTCTGAGAAGATGGTGTCAGAGTTGGGAGTAGAAGGCTAGATTATGATAGAGAGTAGCTCCCAAATATGAGGAAAGTCTAAAAATACCATTAACTGTAACTTTTTACAGGAAGTGAAAGAGACTCCTCTTGGCATGGAGGTACAGGGGAGCCTCCTGGAAGAGGTGGCATCCACACTGAGTCCCTAGATATGGGGATGGCTGAAGAAGTTGGATGTTATAATCTCCCCAGTAGACCTGCCTCATGGAGAAAGGAATAGTGAGTCAATTCAGCCTCACCGTTCAGAGAAAACAGATGCAGCTGACCCAGTGAGCATGGCTAGGATCATGGGCCCAGAAGCTGGTGGCACACCTGGGCAAAGGTAGGAGGGTCTCTAAGAAGTGGAGACACCCAGTCCTGGTGTACACCTGCTGTTGTGTCACATGACTTGAACCTTCTCTCATCAAAGGGTCCCACCATGGTGGGGTCTCTATGCTAGTCAGTACCCTGTGGCTGTCAGAGGGGGAATAACAACAGGTGCCCCCAACCTCAGCTACTGGAGTTTAGAGTTTGTTGTCTTCATCAAGTGTCAGATGCCAGACAGGGTACCCCACAGTTCATCACGTTACTGAGCCAGGGAGGACCGTCAGATGCTGGAACCACCCCTCACACCAGTGCTACCACCAAGTTCACCCTTCAATATCACATATGAGTCTCCCACCCTGGGAGCCCTGCCCGAGAAGTTTTTGAAAGGAGTTTAACTCCAGACTCCTAGATCAATTCTATGGCTTTGCCTGTTCTTTCTAATCAGAAAATTGCTGCATGACACCAAGTTCACTGTTTTTAAAACACGTGGGGGCTTCTTGAAAGGTGTACAGATGATGATGAATTGGGGCCTGGACCCAGCCTAATAAAGCCCATGTGTCTTCATAACCTGGGAGTGGAGCGGTGGCAGCAGGGAACAAGGCTGAGTCTGTGCGTGCTGCTGTTCTGAGGGTACAGCAGGGCCTTTCTGAATGCCGCTGGGGCAGGGCTGATGGCTACGTGTGCACTCCTGCCTCAGTGAAGGATGGCTCAGGAGTAGGGGCAAGCAGGGTATCACAGACTAGAGAGCTGGGTGCTGAGCTGGGTTCTCCCACATAGAAGGCTCAATTTCCTTCTCGGTAAAAAGGTTGGTAATAATGATTTTGATTCACAGTCTTATAAGGAATAAGTGAAATAATTCCATCATCCAGGAACACTTTCAGCTGTTGAGTAGCTGATTTATAATGAGGGCTAAATACTTTTAAAATATTTATCTATTTATTCCCTTTTGTTGCCCTTATTGTTTTTTTATTGTTGTAGCTATTATTGATGTAGTCATTGCTGGATAGGACAGAGAGAAATGGAGAGAGGAGGGGAAGACAGAGCAGGGGAAAGAAAGATAGACACCTGCAGACCTGCTTCACCGCCTGTGAGGCAACTCCCCTGCAGGTGGGGACCCGGGGGGCTCGAAACGGGATCCTTTCACCAGTCCTTGTGCTTCGTGCCCTTAACCCACTGAGCTATGACCCAACTCCTGGCCAAATACATTTTATCTAAGAAAGGAAGACCCAAATTAAAA
Organism: Erinaceus europaeus; assembly: GCF_950295315.1. Taxonomy (NCBI): domain Eukaryota; kingdom Metazoa; phylum Chordata; class Mammalia; order Eulipotyphla; family Erinaceidae; genus Erinaceus; species Erinaceus europaeus. The sequence goes on from NC_080162.1 coordinate 199,236,788, forward strand.
AAAAATGTTATTAATGACTTAATATTGATTTATTTTTTCTTGAAAATATTTTTTAATTTATAAAATGGAAATATTGACAGCACCACAGGATGAGAGGGGTAAAATTCCACAAAATTCCTACCACTGGAACTCCATATCCCATCCTCTCCCCTGATAGCTTTCCTATTCTTTAACCCTCTGGTAATATGGACCCAAGGTCATTGTGGGATGCAGAAGGTGAAAGGTCTGGCTTCTGTAATTGCTTCCCTGCTGAACCTGGGCATTGAAAGGTCAATCCATACTCCCAGCCTGCCTCTCTCTTCCCCTAGTAGGGCAGGGCTCTGGAGAAGCGGGGCTCTAAGACACATTGGTGAGGTCATCTGCCCAGGGAAGTCAGGTTGGCATCATGGTAGCATCTGGCACCTGGTGGTAGGGCAATGAAACTGAAGGGTTGACATTGCACACAGGATGTCTCTGGACACAGTCCAAAGTGAAACATGCCAATGTGGTACTGGTTGCATTGATTAGGTTGGGATCAGCAGATGTAGTATCAGTTGGTATGAATTGAGAGAAGCATGAAGAAAAGCAAGCTCCACCCTAGAGGCTCTGAGACTGGGAGATATATGGGCTTTATAAAGAATGGGGAAGGTTCCTGCTGTCTTAGAAGGCAATAAAGGTATTTCTATAACCAAATTATTTGGAAACTGGGTTAATTTTGAAAATCCCAGTGTTAGGTTTCTAAGACTGCATGTCAACAGGGGTATAATTCCACACTGTTCCCACCACCAGAGTTCTGAATCTCCAATCTTTCCTTTGCAAACCATCGAGGCTTTCCCAATGTTATAGACATGAGTTAACTGCCATCTCTACAATTATCTGTCTACATAACTGTCCTCTTTTTCTTCCAGGTCCAGTCTTCTCCTCCCCTCCAAGCCACACATAAGCCTATTTCTACATCCAAATGACCATCCCTTCCCCTCCTCTCTCCTTCCAGTCTTACTGGAACTGGAGTTGAAAGCTCTCTTATCCTCTTCCTCCTATTACTTCTCCCCCACTGGGAGTAAAAACAAAATTTGTCTATAAACAAGCAGGATGTCCTGGGTGAATTTAGACACTTTACTATCACTCTTCACAACTCTGCTTTGGCTCCAGATGCACTGGATGTTCTCATATGAATTTTCTTATATTATTTTCACATTTACCTTGCAAATCAACGTGGTTAGCTGCCCTGTGACTTAGGATCAGATGAGATCAGAGTGTGAAGGAACCCTCCTGTGCAGTAGTGAGGTCTTCCCTACAACCAGAGTATACAAGCCTGAGAAAACTAGGCAAGGAAATGTCATGGGCACACTGGGTTGAAAACTGGCAGTAATTAAAGCAGCTGTTGTATCAGAGCCAGGCAGTGGCACACACATGTTACCATATGCAAGAACCTGGGTTCAAGTCCCCACTCTCAGGGACAAGGTTCATAAGCATTGAAATAGTTCTGTAGGTGTCTCTCTCTTTTCCACACTAGTTTCTCCTTCCCTCTCAGTTTCTCTTTATCTCTATCAAAAATTGAATTAATAGAAAAAGACACAGAGGGGACCAAGCAGTGGTGCACTGGGTTAAGCACACACAGTAGTAAGTGCAAAGACCTGAATAAGGACTCTGGTTCTAGCCCCCAGCTCCCCAACTGCAGGGGTGTCTCTTCACAAGCAGTGAAGCAGGTTTGCAGGTGTCTCTCTGTCTCTCTCCCTTTTTTAAGTATTTCATTTATTTATTAATGAGAAAAATAGGAGGAGAGAAAGAACCAGATATCACTCTGGTAATGTGCTGCCAGGGATTGAACTTGGGACCTCCTGCTTGAGAGGCCAATGTTTTATCCACTGTGCCACCTCCTGGACAACCTCTCTTTTTATATCTCCCACACATACCCTCTCTCAATTTTTCTCTGTCCTATCCAATAAAAATGAAAAATGGCCAGGAGCAGTGGATTCGTAGGTAGTGCTGGCATTGAACCTCAGTGATAATCCTGGGGGAAACAAAAAACAAACAAACAAACAAAAACAAAGCTGTACACTTTACATCTGAGTTATTTTCTTGACGGTTAAAGGGTGTTGGGTAATAATAATAGAAAATAATAGAATAATAGTAATAGAATAAAAATAATAATAATAGAAATAATAGAAAAGGATCAGGCAGTGGTGTACCTAGTTAAGTGCACACATTACAATGCGCAAGGACCTGTCTGTGTTCAAGCCCCTGGTCCTACCTGCAGCAGAAAAGCTTCACGAGTGGTGAAACAGGGCTGCAAGTGTCTTTATGTCTCTGTCTCCCCGTCCTCCTTCAGTATCTATCTAACACACTAATGGGGGGGAGGAAAGAATGAATAGAGAAGAAAATTTTAGGCCACTCTAAGGAGTTGTTCATTTTCACCTTTTTCTGCTCCCTACTCCATACTTGCTTCTACCCACAACCATGTAATGAACATGTTCTCTGCACAAGGCTTCCTGCTAGTGACAAACACTGTGATATTGCTGATATGTGTATTCTGTGCCCTAAAGGATCCCACAGTGCAGGCCAGAAAGGCAGAACTTGGTAAGGGCCCTTCTCTGAGTTTCCTCCATTCCTGAGCTAGCCTGTGTCTACATATTGCTAAGACACTTGATATCTTCCATACAGTCTTGCCAGAGCTGCCCAACAAGGAAAGAGTTGGCTTGAGAGAGAGAGAGCTGCCTGGTGTGTAAACAATGGCTGAGCGTTCACCAGTGCTGCTTGAGAGGAAGGGATGGGAGAGAGTGGCCGTCTCACAGTGGACATTAACCAGGTCAAGGACCAAGATGGGCAATATTATTATTGCACTTTGACCTGACGTGCAGTGGCCAGGATTGCTGGTGTACAGCAGGTCTGACTTCTACCAAGCCAAACAGTTTCTCTCCGTGGCAACTTTCACCCCAACTTCACTTTATGATGGCTGCCAGTTCCTATCCCATGGTGTGGACAAGTGAATTGCAAGAAGGATCAGTCCTGTAGCACATGGGTAATCATCCTAGGAGACTACCCCCCCCCCCACTCCTCAACAACTTGGCAACCTTTCTCCTTATCCCCTTATCACCCCAGAAATGCTGAGGCATCCATCTTTACATCATGGTCACTTAGAGTTCTGCATTTGCAATCAGGCCCTTCTGTTAGTATTCACTGATCACTGAGGGATCAGCACTCAATTTCTCTCCTCTCCGTGTGTTACAAACTCCTTGAGAGGCTGCTTCTGTCACGTATTTCTCATCTTACAGAGAAATTCCTATCACCTGCCCAAGCTGGTTTCCGCCCAGGAAGATCTATCTACCTGCGAACAAGCCCTGGCCCTCTCAACTTACATTGAAAATGGATTCCAGAAGAATTTAAAGACGGGTGTGCTGTCTTTGTTGATCTCACAGCAGCCTATGACACGGTCTGGCACCGTGGTCTCCTAGTCAAGACCTCAAGATGCCTGCCTCCATGGGTGGCCAACACTATATCGTTTCTTCTCCAAAACAGAAGATTCCGGGTGCATATGGGTGACAAGTCTAGCAGATGGAGACCTGTCTTAAGTGGCCTCCCCCAGGGCTCTGTTCTGGCTCCTACGCTATTTAATATTTACATCAATGACCTTTCAGAAACTTCTTCAAGGAAGTTCATCTACGCTGATGACATCTGCTGTGCAACTCAGGCATCCAAGTTAGACATCCTCAAGGAAACACTCACGAAAGACATGTCTCTGATATCTGATTACTGTAAAAAATGGTGACTAATCCCTAGCACTGAAAAAATGGTATCATCTGTTTTCCATCTACACCATGCCTCGGCCTCACGTGAGCTTAATGTGCAGCTTGGCGATACGAGAATCCGGCATGAAGCCCAGCCAGTCTATCTTGGCGTTACTCTCGATCGCACTCTGTCATTTCACAAACATCTCATAAAAACTGCAGCAAAGGTGGGCACGAGGAATAACATCATTGCAAGACTGGTCAGCTCCTCATGGGGCGCAAGCGCTTCCACACTACGATCATCATCTCTGGCATTATGCTATTCCACTGCAGAATACTGTGCCTCAGTATGGTTCCGTAGCCCCCATGTCCACTTGGTCGATTCCAAATTATATTCCTCCATGAGGATAATTTCTGGAACCATCCGCTCCACCCCGGTTCCATGGCTGCCAGTTCTTAGCAACATCGCCCCGCCAGATATTCATCGTGATGCGGCATCATCTAAGTTCATCTAAGCAGTCAGCTGAGGTAAAGAACAAACACCTCATCACAGACCCCTGCAAGCGTCAACCCGGCTTTGACCTAGCACGTTATGATTGGGCCCTCCTCAATCACTATCGAACAGGCCATGGCCGGTGCGCCGCTATGTTCCATCGCTGGGGAGCCAGAGACGACCCGAATTGCCCCTGCGGCTACAGACATATTATGACCCACATAGTCAATGACTGCCACCTCTCCAGATTCAAAGGAGGTCTCGAAACTTTACATCAGGCTCAACCTGATGCTGTTGACTGGCTATGGAAGAAGGGCAAACGCTAGAAGAAGCACTCAGGAACACAAAGGAAAAAACTTTTGTTTATTGACACTAGGATTATTGCTGGGGCTTGGAGCCAACACTATGAATCCACTACTCCCAGAGGCCTTTTTTGAGAGGAATTGGTGGTGTGAGGCAGAGGAAGCCGAGAAAGAAAAAGACACCTGCAGACCTGCTTCACTGCTCTCGAAATCCCTCCCTCCCCACGGGTGGGGAGTGAGGCTCAAACCCAGGTCCCTTCACATGGTCATGTGTGTGCTCAACCAGTGCACCACCACCTGGCCCCAGAGGAACCTTTTTCACCTTGACAAATGGCTGTGCTTGAAAGGTCTCCATCCTATTCATGACCACAGAATGTGAGCTCAGATCTACAGGGATGCAGAGGTCACACAGGCTTCTAAGCTGAATCCAGGCCCCAGACCAAATCAAATAGATGGGGTTTACAGTCAACAATATTTATATACCTTTCCTGTATTTGGGAGCTACTCTCTTCCCTGATCCAGCTTTCTGGTCCTTTTTTGTAGCCATGACATCATCTCCTCAGACAATAACTTGGATCTACTTGCATATCAGATTTCAGGCTCAGGGGAAAAAAAAAAAACAACTAGTATAGCCACAGACCCTTTGAAATATAACTAAAATATGTCTACAGAACTGAGAAAAGCTTCTGCACAGCCACAGAAACTATCAAACAAACAAACAGAACACTCACAGAATGGGAGAAGATCTTCACATGTCATACATTAGACAAGAGACTAATAATCAAAATACACAAAGAGCTCACCAAACTTAGCAACAGAAAAGCAAATGACCCCATCCAAAAATGGGCAAAGGATATGAACAAAACATTCACTACTGAAGAGATCCAAATGGCTAACAAACACATGAAAAATTGCTCCACCTCACTGATTGTCAGAGAAATGCCAAACTCTTCATCTGCACGATTCCAGCCTTTAGGTTCATGATTAATCAATGATTTGTTTGACTTTGTATGTTAACTCTCTTTTCAGCCACCAGGTTCCAGATGCTAGCATGATGCCAACCAGAATTCCCTGGACAGACAACCCCACCAATGTGTCCTAGAGTTCCAATTCCCCAGAACCCCTGCCCACTGGGGAAAGAGAGAGGCAGGCTGGGAATTATGGATAGACCTGTCAATGCCCATGCTTAGTAGGGAAGCAATTACAGAAGCCAGACCTTCCACCTTCTGTATCCCACAATGACCCTGGGTCCATACTCCCAGAGGATTAAAGAATAAGAGAGCTATCAAGGGAGGATGGGATAGGATCTGAAGTTCTGATGGTGGGAACTGTTTGGAGTTGTACCCCTCTTATCCTATGGTTTTGTCAGTGTTTCCTTTTTATAAATAAAAAATAATAATAATTAATAAAAGAAAGAAAGAAAAGTCCCTGCAGAGCTCCTGCTGGCTTAATAACCTCTCTACCTGCCTCTCATAACCAGCTATGGCCCTCAAATACCTTTGCAAAGCAAAAGAAAAGAACTGACTTGACCATAGACTATTACCAATCCATACCACCACTGGGGCCTGTGCTCCCTGTAGCTGATTGTGACTATGGGTGAGAACCTAGGACAAGCCACTTCATGCCTACATCATTAAGAACATCATCATCATTAAGAACTCTCTTGTAATCCTAGAAGAATGGGTTTCAAATGTAAACCAGGAGGGCCAAGGAGAGGGGGAGAGGATGGAATAGAAAAACAGAAGTGGGGGTGGAAAGCAGAAAGGAGGGAGCAAAGGATCCCTCCTGCACTTCTGGTAGGAATGTGAATTAATCCATCCTCTGTGGAGAACAGACTGGAGAACTCTCAGAAGGCTAGAAATGGACCTACCCTATGACCCAGCAATTCCTCTCCTGGGGATATATCCCAAGGAAACAAAAAGATCTGTGTACGCCTATGTCCGTAGCAGCACAATTTTTAATAGCCAAAACCTGGAAGCAACCCAAGTGTCCAACAACAGATGAGTGGCTGAGAAAGTTTTGGTCTATATGCACAATGGAATACAATTCAGCTATTAAAGATGATGGCTTTCCTTCTATACCTCATCTTGGATGAAGTTTGAAGGAATCATATTAAGTGAGATCAGCCAGAAAGAGAAGGATGAATATGGGATAATCTCAGTCATAGACAGGGATTGAAAAATAAGATCATAAAGGGGAAATACAGAGCAGAACTTGGACTGGGTTTGGTGTATTGCATCAAAATAAGGGGGGAAGGGGATGGGGTCTGTGTACAGTGGTGGAGGGGGACCTAGGCAGGGGGTGAGAGTGTTTTGCAGAAAAATGAGAATTTCTAAACATGTAGCAATAACTGTATTTTATATTGACTATAAACTGTAAATCCTGCCAATAATTTTTTAAAGACGAAAAGAAAAGAAAAGAAAAGAAAGGAAGAAAGAAAGAAAGAAAGGAGGAAAGAGGGCTGCATGGGAGGAGAGGTGTAAGGGTACTTGTGATTCCCTCTGGCCTCTGTCTGTCAAGCAGCCCTGGTGATACAGTGTGTCCCTCTTGTTTTTCCTCCCAGCCACTCAGAAGGTGAATTAGTAGCTTAGAGGCAGAAATGACCTCACATCGAACACCTGATACATACGTTTTAAGTGATCTTTGTTTTGTGAGACTTTTTTTTTTATTGTTCCGTGTATGTGTTAAAATGTTGTAAGATGTTCCAAATCCTCCTCAAGGAGTAGAGAGACTATAAATGATAAATGAATAAACACATAAATAAGGAAAGAAGACTCAAACATATTTTCCAAAGCAGTTTTATTCCTTAAAGTGTGATTGCCATTCAAGCAAATGCACTGCTGATTACCAGGGCACTTCACACACACACACACACACACACACACACAAACACACCACATGCACTACCTATCATACGCTATCCCCTACATCCCCTGGGGGCATGAAGACTCCCCTGAAATGTGCAATAGTGGATGAGTAGAGAGTTTATTCAGGGGCAGGGCAGAGACACACTGGGTTAAGTACACATAGTACTAAGCACAAGGACCTGTGGGAGCATCCAGGTTCAAGCTCCTGGCTCCCCACCTGCAGGGGGGGTCACTTCAGAAGCAGTGAAGCAGATCTGCAGGTGTGTCTCTTTTTTTCCCCTTTTTATCTTCCCCTCCCCTCTCAATTTCTCTCTGTCCTATTCAATCAAATGGGAAAAAAATGGCCAATAGGAGCACTGGATTTGTACTGCTGGCCCTGAGTCCCAGCAATAACCCTAAAGGCAAAAAAAAAAAAAAAGAGTAATAAATAAATAAATAAATATGAGTTATTTCAACTGGCCTTTCTGGTGAACAATTAGAGGTGACTTAGAAACCATAATTGCTAAGTCTGTGCTCCACAAGCATCTTACACCTGCTCATACCGTGCTCAAGGTCACAGGCAACCAGACAACATAGATGCAACCAACAGCTACAGCTCTGGCTGCCCAAGGCTTGATGTTAACCTTATGAGGCTGTCTGGATATAAGCTTTCTAGTCCTTTTTCCAACTATGTTACCATCTTCCCAGAAAATAACCTATGTCAGGAGTCAGGCTGTAGCTCAGCATGTTAAGTGCACATGGCACAAAGTGCACAGACTGGTTTAAGGATCCCAGTTCGAACCCCCGGCTCCCCACCTGTAGGGGAGTCACTTCACAGGTGGTGAAGCAGGTCTGCAGGTGTCTACCTTTCTCTCCTCCTCTCTGTCTTCCCCTCCTCTCTCCCATTTCTCTCTGTCCTATCCAACAATGATGACAACAAGAATAACTACAACAATAAAACAACAAAGGCAACAAAAGGGAAAAAAGAAAGAAAGGAAGGAAGGAAGGAAGGAAGGAAGGAAGGAAGGAAGGAAGGAAGAAAATAACCTGTGTCCGCCTGCATATTAGACATCAGATGAAGGCAAAAACTAGTAAAATCATGGGCCCTTGGAATAGACCTAAAATAGACCTACTAGCTTTTTCCAAAATGGAGACCCCAAATCTTCATCTGCAATATTCTTGCCTTTAGGTTCATGATTACTCCACAAAGTGTTCTCCTTTACATTTTAACTCTTTTTCAGCCAACAGGTTCCAGATGCTCCCATGATGCCAACTGGACTTCCCAGGGCAGACAGCCTAATCAATGTGTCCTGGAGCCCCACCTCCCCAGAGCCCTGCCCCACTAGGGAAAGAGAAAGACAGGCTGGGAGTATGGATCAACCTGTCAATGCCCATGTTTAGTGGGGAAGCAATTACAGAAGCCAGACCTTCCCTTCTGCACCCCATAATGATCCTGGGTCCATATACCCAGAGGGATAAAGAATAGGAAAGCTGATCTCAAACTATATTATAAGGTCATCATCATCAAAACAGCCTGGTACTGGAGCAAAACTAGGCATACAGACCAGTGGAACAGAATTGAAAGCCTAGAACTAAACCCCAACACCTATGGACATCTAATCTTTGATAAGGGGGCCCAAAGTATTAAATGGAGAAAGAAAGCTCTCTTCAATAAGTAGTGCTGGGAAAACTGGGTTGAAACGAGCAGAAGAATTAATCTGAACCATTTTATCTCACCAGAAACAAAAATCAACTCCAAATGGATCAAGGACCTGGATGTTAGAACAGAAACTATCAAATACTTAGAGGGAAACATTGGTGGAACACTTTCCCACCTAAACCTCAAGGATATTTTTGATGATATAAACCCAATTGCAAGGAAGACTAAAGCTGAAACAAATCAATGGGACTACATCAAATTGAAAAGCTTCTGCACAACCAAAGAAACTATCATACAAACAAAGAGACCCCTCTTAGAATGGGAGATCTTCACATGCCATACATCAGACAAGAGACTAATCACCAAAATATACAAAGAACTCAGCAAACTTAGCAACAAAAAAGCAAATGATCCCATCCAAAAATGGGCAGAGGACATGAACAAAACATTCAGTACAGAAGAGATCCAAAAAGCTAATAAACACATGAAAAATTGCTCTAGGTCACTGATCATCAGAGAAATGAAAATAAAGACAACATTGATATACCACCTTACTCCTGTGAAAATGGCATACATCAAAAATGACAGCAGCAACAAATGCTGGAGAGGTTGTGGGGACAGAGGAACCCTTCTGCACTACTGGTGTGATTGTAAATTGGTCCAGCCTCTGTGCACAGCAGTCTGGAGAACTCTCACAAGACTAGACGTGGACCTTCCATATGACCCAGTAATTCCTCTCCTGGTGATATATCCCAAGGACTCCATAATACCCAGCCAAAAAGATATGTGTACACCTATGTTCTTAGCAGCACAATTCTTAATAGCTAAAACCTGGAAGCAACCCAGGTGCCCAACTGTTGGGTAGTTGCCATCTCCCCCTGGTTTCTGCTTAACCATATGCCTATATAGGGATTTTACTGATCCAAAGCTTTGGTCTATATTACATAAATCACTTTTACATAAAGCACTCCAGGGCATTGGTGGTTCTATGATAGGATTCTCTCCTGCTCCACCCCCTCCTTGTCACACACTGATCCCTTCTTTGTCACACTCTGATTTTCACCAGTCACTTTTCTCTCCACCCTCTCTATATCACATCCTGTTTCCACCCTACTTGGAGAGTATAAAAACAGCTGCTCTTCTGATTAAAGACACTTGGAAATTGCTTTCCGGCTCCGAGAGTTCCAGAGTGTATCTCCTGCGGAAGTTGGTGCAGCATGAGTTCCTGATCCCTCTCCCACACAGCAGCCTAGATCAGCTCCAGTTGAGTTCTCTCCAACCCAGAGAGCAGTAGCTCGGGAAGAAGTACCCTCAGGCTATCCCGGCACCCAACAAGAGATGAGTGGCTGAGAAAGCTGTGGTATATATACACAACGGAATACTACACAGCTATTAAGAACAATGAACCCACCTTCTCTGATCCATCTTAGACATATCTAGAAGGAATTATGTTAAGTGAGCTAAGTCAGAAAGATAAAGATGAGTATGGGATGATCCCATTCATAAACAGAAGTTGAGAAAGAAGAACAGAAAGGGAAACCCAAAGCAGGATTTGACTGAGTTTGGAGTAGGGCACCAAAAAAAAAAACCCTGGGTTGAGGGTGAGGGTGAATGTTCGAATTCACGGGGAGAGGGGAATGTAATGGGACACAGTCATTTGGTGGTAAGAATTGTGTTCATGTATACTCATATTAATTTGTAATCATATAAATCACTATTTAGTTAATATGAGAGGGGAAAATTTGATTGAATGTCTCAAACTTTTTAAAGCACAGACTGAGTCTTTTAAATATATAGGCTGAGTCTTTGATAAGTTGACTCTCTTAAAAGCCTAGACCAGTGAGAACAGAAGCAACAGGTGGCACAGCTATATGCAAATAATATCAAAGGACATAAATTATGGTGATGCTGTGTATGATACAACAAATCCTAACAAAGGGATTTTTCAAAGTTAACCCAATTGCCAAATAATGTGATTATAGTAATAACTATCTATTGTCTTCTTAACCCTAAGACAGCAGGAACCTCCCTCTTCCTCTATAGAGCCTATATTTCACCCAGTCCTGGAACCTCTAGGGTAAGTATCACTTTCCTGCATGCTTCTCTCAAGTCATACCAAATGATATTGCATCTGTGAACCCAACCTAATGAATGCAAGGAGTACTACCTCAGCATGCTTCACTTCAGACTGTGTCCAGAGAAGTCAGGCATGGAATGTCAACCCTTCACCCTCAGTACTCCGGTGAGACTTTTCCTTTCATAGGATTCTCTAATTACATTCCAGGTGGTTTACTTCCTAACAAAGTCCCAAACCTAGGTATAGACCATGTCCCATGAGATAGAGCATATGTTCACATGTATCCATAAATTAGGGCAAAACATATACCTGAAAGCAAAAGTACACAGTACAAAGTTCCTAATGAAGTAGTATCTAATTAGACTTAGATACCCTCCTCATCTACTTCCTATTACAGTTCTCTCACTCACTCCAAAGCTAGCCTTAGCAAAGCAAGGTCTGCAAAAACTGAATAAGGGCAAGAGATTGGTATACTTTAACTATGACTTTTTAGTCACTATCAGGGCACCCCTTCAGCTGGGGCCCTTTTCAGGGAGTCCTGAGATTCCCAAACAGACATGATGGGCCTACCTCAAATAAATCCCTCTCTCCAGTGTTACTGTTCATCTCTATCAGGAACAACAAAATAGACCCCTTTGTGGGTCCCCCATAGGACCTTGCCCTCAACCTGGATCAACAACGGTAGAGAATGTTCCATCCACCGAAGGGAGGCTGGACAATATACTCTATGCTGCACCTGAGGAAGATGGGTCCTGAAATTAGGGCAGCTTGGAATGTTCCTACTCATGACCACAGAATGTGAGCTCAGATCTACAGGGATGAAGAGGTCATATAGGTTCCTAAGCTGAATGTGGGCCCCAGACCAAATCAGATAGATGGGGTTTAAAGTCAACAATATTTATACCCCTTTCCCATATTAGGGAGTTACTCTCTTCCCTGATTTAGTTTTCTGTTCCTTTTCCAGCCATGACATCACCTCCCCCAGACAATAACTTGGATCCACCTGCATATAAGATTTCAGGTTCAGGAAAACAAAACAAAACAAAAACAAAAATAAAAAAACAAAAAACTAGTATAGCCATAGGCCCTTTAGAATATAACTAAAATATGCCTACTAGCTATCTACAAAACGGAGACCCACCCAACTCTTCATCTGCACTATTCCAGCCTTTAGGTCCATGATTGTTCAGCAATTTGTTTGGCTTTGTATGTTAACTCTATTTTCAGCCACAAGTTTCCAGATGCTAGCACAATGCCAACCAGACTCCCCTGGACAGCTTCCCCAGAGCCCCACCCTTCTAGGGAAAGAGAGAGGCAGGCTGGGAGTATGGATCGACCTGTTAATACCCATGTTCAGTGGGGAAGCAATTACAGAAGCCAGACCTTCCATCTTCTGCACCCCAAAATGACCTTGGGTCCATACTCCCAGAGGAATAAAGAAGAGGAAAGCTATCAGGGGAGGGGATAGGGATACAGAGCTCTGGTGGTAGGAATTGTGTGAAAATGTACCACTCTTATCCTATAGTCTTGTCAATATTTCCATTTTATTAATAAAAATATATAAAAAGAATCAGAAAGGCCCCACAGAAGATGACACAGAAAGTCATGTTATTGTGTTATGCTTCTTTCTGACTGGCTTTGAGTGGGGTAAATTGAGCAGGTCAGCCTCACTCAAGGTGGAGGAAAAGAAGGCATTACAGTGCTGAAAAACTCAGAACCAACAAGGACATGTAAAATGGTAGAAAATGTGACCTGAGGAGCTCACCTCCTCAAAGGAAGGTAAGATACCATTCCAGAGACTACTCTATCCAGTGTCCTTGATCTTGATGCAGATTCAGGTGTATGAAGGAGCCTGTTTGGCAACATTTCCAGATCTAAAACTGAACCTTGGGAGAATCCTCTCATACTGAGTCAGAAGTAGGGTACAATGTGAGAGCAATTCCAAAAAGCTGGGACATCTTCATCTATGGGAAGTCACTTGGACAAAGGAAACCTGGTATGGAGCCTCATGCAGGAAGGGGTTTCTGAGGATGACAGGTCCAGTGGGTTTGTAAATCTTTTATTACAACCTCGAGTTGATGGATGTGACCCATGAGGGTGTCTTGCATCTGGGGAAGGGGGATGCTCCTGCATGTTATTTCACATGCCCTGTAGAATTGTATTTTTGTGGACAATTGAGTCTTGGAATTATTATTTGTTTGTTTGTTTGTTTTTTCCTCCAGTGTTATTGCTGGGGCTAGTTGCCTGCACTATGAATTCACTGTTCCTGGAGGCCATTTTTTCCATGTTTGTTGTTGCTGTTATTGTTGTCAGATAGGACAGAGAAATCGAGAGCTCTGCTGCATGTGTACTTAAACCAGTGTGTCATGGCTCGGTCTCCTTTATTTCTATTTCTTATTAGTGATTTAATAATTATTAACAAGATTTTTGTGTAAGAGGGATGCAATTCCATACATTTCCCACCACTGAGTTCTGTTCCCATCCCCGTCACTTGAAGATTCCCTATTCTTTATCCTTCTGGGAGCATGTACCAAAATTCTTTATGGGAATCAGAAGGTAGAAGTTCTGATTTCTGTAATTGCTTCTCCACTGGACATGGACATTGGCAGTGAGAGGGAATCAGAAAGAATTCAGAAGGGAGTCGGGCGGTAGTGCAGTGGTTAAGCACAGGTGGCTCAAAGGACAAGGACTGGCATAAAGATCCTGGCTCAAGCCCCCACCTCCCCACTTGCAGGGGAATCACTTCACAAGTGGTGAAGCAGATCTGCAGGTGTCTATCTTTCTCTCCCCCCTTCTCTTCATTTCTCTCTGTCCTATCCAACAACGACAACAACAATAATAACTACAATAATAAGACAACAAGGGCAACAAAAAGGGAAACTGAATAAATAAATATTTAAAAAAATAAGAAAGAATTCAGAAAATTTTAGCTGAGGGGAATTCCAGTAAACCTACTCACTCTCTAATTCCTGGTCCTGAAAGACAAGATTCCCTGTACTCTGCCCCATGAGTAACTATGATAACCTCTTGCACCTGAGGCCAATTTAGCTAGCTTCCATGTCCCAGGAATGCCCTTTTGATTGATAGGCCTTGCCCTTTGAGGCAGGAAACGCCCCTTCAGGCCTCCCCTTGGCATCACACTGGTTCTTTCTGCTCTATTTGTTCCTCCATGTCTTATGCCTTTCTCCTGCACCCATTTTTGGCTCCAGTCTCCTTGAATTTCAGCATCTTTTCCCTAACAGCAAATTGATCCATGCCGGACTAGCTTTGCGGACGGGAGAGAGATGACCAGGGACTCATGGCTGAGCTGCGAACACAGTTCAATCTTTATTGATAAGCAGGGATGCAGTTTGATCTAGCCATCTCTAATCACAATCCTGTCATATATATATATATATTGAGGCGGAAGTGTCAGGAAGAGGAAGTACGTAGGATAGGGGGTGGGGAGAAGGAAAAAGCGAACCAGTGGGGATTAAACCAATGAATACAATGATTATGTAAATATACCAGAGTCAAACAATGCAACAGAAGGGGTCTTAGAAGAAGCAGAATTTAGAAGCATACCAACATTTCCCCCTTTCTTTTTAACTAATGGCCACAGTATCAAGAGTGTGGGGTGAACAGAAACCTATATCATACATGCATTTTCAATAGAACTGGCATAAGACATGGAGGAACAAATAGAGCAGAAAGAACCAGTGTGATGCCAATGGGAGGCCTGAAGGGGCGTTTCCTTCCTCAAAGGGCAAGGCCTATCAGTCAAAAGGGCATTCCTGTCTCTGGGGGCATCTCTTGCCTCAGGGGGCCTTTCATGCCTGAAAGGGCGTTTCCTGCCTCTGTCGGCAGGACCTAGTAAGGAGGGGGGGTTTCCTGACTCTGGGGACAGAGCCTGCAGGCGAGGGGGCGTGGCCTATAAAGTCCCAAGGCTCTGGCTGCTAAGTTCATGCACTGCTGCGGTCAGTCTTTGAGAAACCCAGCAGCATAAAGGGAAACTGCTGTAAAGTTGTGTAAAGTATCCAAGAGGTGTACCAGTAAGTCCAATAGAAGTGCAAGTCCAAAGCAGATGACCACAGAAGAAATTCGAGGGATGAAACACTGCACATCTGTCTCGATGGGGAAGGTCAACCACTGGAATTCCGCTTTTCGTAGAGAGTGAGCTTTGGAGTCTGTGAATCTGTTTCTTTCTTTTTTTTTTCTTTTTTCCTCCTCCAGGGTTATTGCTGGACTCGGTGCCTGCACCATGAATCCACCACTCCTGGAGGCCATTTTTTCCCCCTTTTGTTGCCCTTGTTGTAGCTTCGTTGTGGTTATTATTATTGCCCTTGTTGACACAATTTGTTGTTGGATAGGACAGAGAGAAATGGAGAGAGGAGGGGAAGACAGAGAAGGGGAGAGAAAGATAGACACCTGCAGACCTGCTTCACCGCCTGTGAAGCAACTCCCCTGCAGGTGGGGAGCTGGGGGCTCGAACCGGGATCCTTACACCGGTCCCTGCGCTTTGCGCCACATGTGCTTAACCCACTGCGCCACCGCCCGACCCCCGTGAATCTGTTTCTTAAGGCCATGTCAGTTCACATCATTAGTTTCGGGTGCAGAAGGATGCTGTAGTCATGCCATCTTGTGGGTGATGTCAGAGAACAGGGGTCCAAATGGATTTCCAGGGATTTTTTGGACTGTTTCTGGATGTCTCTAGAAATTATGGCTGTGTCCAGCATTTTTTTTAAGTCAATGTCATACAAAAATTCAGTCACTCAAATCACTTTCTTATGAAACGCAATTGAAAGCAGACAGCAAACTTAAGATACTCAGAGAGAATAATGAGGGGAGAATCGAGAGACAAGTGGTAGGCAGTTTTTGCTTCTTTCACCTTGAACCAGATTATCCAGATTTCACCATGTAGCATCATGAGTCCCTAGAGGGCATCCTAGTCCAAAACGCTCCTCAAAATTCCATTTAGGGTGCTTCTGAAGGTTCCTGCTGGATTGCTGCAGGCACCCATTTTTAAAATCGTCTTCCCATCAAAGAAAGAATCAAATCAGGGGAGTCGGGCTGTAGCGCAGCGGGTTAAGCACAGGTGGCACAAAGCACAAGGATGGGCATAAGGATCCCAGTTCGAACCCTGGCTCCCCACCTGCAGGGGAGTTGCTTCACAGGCGGTGAAGCAGGTCTGCAGGTGTCTATCTTTCTCTCCTCCTCTCTGTCTTCCCCTCTTCTCTCCATTTCTCTCTGTCCTATTCAACAACGACAACAACAATAATAACTACAACAATAAAACAACAAGGGCAACAAAAGAGAATAAATAACCTAAATAAATTTTAAAAAATTTTTAAAAAAAGAATCAAATCAGGAGGGTAGAACTAACCACATGCCTCCATTCTTGGGGACTGCCAGGATACTGGAGAATGCTCTTCAAGTTAGAGTAGTCCTTCTCCACGGGAACATGTGAGAGGAAGTCCAGAAAGTCTAAGGAGAACTCTCCGCACATCTCCCAAGCTCTATGATCACAGTCATAAGGAGCCAAAGTTCCCGGTCAGGGAACCAAAGTGTGGCCCAGAGAAAAATGTTCCAGAGACACAGAAACTGTCTCATGAAGAAAGAGTAGAAGCTTTGGGAAACCTCTTCATAAGTAGAAAAGAAACCCATGGCGGATGGGTAGCCAAGTTTACTTATCTGGGGGATGGGCGGGTTAGGTCCCACGTTGGTTGGGCGCCATATGCCAGTCCCTGTTCGGGGCGCAATTTGCTGGTCCCAGTTCGGGGGAGACATATAAGACAGGGCTTTCTAATGAAGAGATATTTAGATTAGAAGAGATTAGATTGTTGAACTGCATCCCTGCTCATCAATAAAAATTGAACTGTGTTCCCAGCTCAGTCATGAGTCCCTGGTCATCTCTGTCCCGCCTACAAAGCCAGCTCAGCAAATGGCACCTGAACAGGGACTGGCAGATCCATACCCCCAGCCTGTTTCTGTCTTTCCCTAGTGGGGCAGGTCTTCTGGAGAGGTGAGGTTCCAAGACACAGTGGTAAGGTCGTCTGCCCAAAGAATTCAGGTTAGAGTCACAGTAGCATCTGCAACTTGGTGACAGAAAGGCAATAAGATATAAGGCAGGACAGATTGTTTAATAAACACAGTTTGTTTTTACCTTGATGACTGGGATGCTCAGGGGTTTGTCTGAGGTCAAACTCACCTTGTTTCCTTGATCACAACCCCCCCAACACACACAAACACACACACACACACACACACACACACACTCCTGGTTTCTTCTCTTTGCCATTAAGTTCTGTATGCATGCACTGCAGGGGTCCATTCCAATCCCTTCTATGTAGAATGAGGCAAAAGTCAGTAAATAGAAATAGTGGGAAACGACTGACTTCTATGAATCCAATTACATAACTAATAGGAGCTATACATTTCTCCTGAGAGGTAATGAGATGCTATGTCCTCTTGCAGAATGCAAACTATGGTAAGAGAAAGGAAAAATTCCTATGACCTGCCTCCTGCTGAGCTTTCTCTTCAGTCACCCCAGAGATCTATGAGTAAAGTGAGAATTAGTGAGGCTGTGGAATTCAACCTAAGCCTCTGTGCTTGTTAACAGAGTCAGGAAATTCAAGGCATGCAGGCCTCACTCAACAACCTTAGGAGTACTCACCTCCAGACTTTCTACTGCTGGTATAATATTCTACTGCTGCACATTTAGTGGTGATATGTCTTCAAGGGGTCTTTGAGAATCTCCCTGGTGGGTGGCATTCCTATGTTCATCCAGCAATGAAATTGGGAGCAGCAAGGAAATGGTTATCAAACAGAGTTTAGTATTTCAAAATGGTCTCACCCAAGTAATGAAGCTAAAGGGTTGACATTCTGCTGGGGCCCTAGTCGGGGAGTCTTGAGATTCCCAAACAGACATGATGAGCCTAGACCTCAAATAAATCCCTCTCTCCAGTGTTACTGGTCATCTCTATGAGGAAAAACAAAATAGACCATTTGTGCTCCCCCATAGAACCTTGCCCTCAACTTGCATCAACAACGGTAGAGAATGTTCCAACCTCCAAAGGGAGGCTGGACAACATACTCTATGCTACACCTGAGAAAGAGGGGTCCTGAAATTAAGGTAGCTTGGAATGTTCCTACTCATGACCACAGAATGCAAACTCAGACCTACAGGGATGCAGAGGTCACATAGGCTCCTAAGCTGAATATGGGCTCCATATCAAATAGATGGGGTTTACAGTCAACAATATTTATACCCCTTTCCCATATTAGGGAGATACTCTCTTCCCAGATCCAGCTGTCTGGTCCTTTTTCCAGCCAAGACATCATCTCCCCCGACAATAACTTGGATCCACCTGCATATCAGAGGTCAGGCTCAGAAAAAAAAAAAAAAACTTAGTATAATCATGGGCCCTTTGGAATATACTTAAAATAGGCCTATTAGCTATCTACAAAACAGAGAGCCCCAAATCTTCATCTGTATTCCAGCCTTTAGGTTTATGATTAGTCAATAATTTGTTTGGCTTTATATGTTAACTCTTCTTTCAACCACCAGGTTCCCTATGCTACCATGATGCCAACCAGACTTCCCTGGGCAGATGACCCCACCAATGTGTCCTGGAGCCCAGTTTCCCCAGAGCCCTGCCCCACTAGAAAAAGAGAGAGGCTGGGAGTATGGATAGACCTGTCAATGCCCATATTCATCAGGGAAGCAATTACAGAAGCCAGACCTTCTACCTTCTGCATCCCACAATGACCTTGGGTTCATACTCCCAGAGGGATAAAGAGTAGGAAAGCTATCAGGGGAGGGGATGGGATACAGAGTTCTGGTGGTGGGAACTGTGTGGAGTTGTACCTCTTTTATCCTGTGGTTTCTGTCAGTGTTTCCTTTTTATAAATAAAATAAAATAAAATTCCAAAATGGAGCACTGAGTAGAGTTCAGGCATTATTTTGTGTGTCAGAACCTGAATTCAAGTCATGGAACCCCCACCTACAGGGGGAAAGCTTCACATACAATGAAGCAATTCTGTAGGTCTCTCTCTAAGTCCCCCTCCCTGTCCTCACCTACTTCTCTCTAACCTATCTAGTGCAAAAGTTTTTTTTTTTAATGGTCACATTGATAACATGAGTACAGATGACCTCACCAATGTGTCCCGGACCCCCACCTCTCCAGAGCTCCACCCCACTAGGGAAAGATAGAAACAGGCTGGGAGTATGGATTCACATTCCAACACCCATGTCCAGCAGAGAAGCAATTCCAGAAGCCAGGCTTTCCACCTTCTGTACCCCATAATTATCCTGGGTACACACTCCCAGAGAAGGATAAAGAATAGGGTAGCCTCCACTGTAAGGGATGGGATGCTGACCTCTGGTGGTGAGAGTTGTGTCGACTGTACCCCTTTTATCCAATGGACTTGTAGATCATGATTAAATAAATGATTAATTACAAAATGCTCATGTAAATCAGTCACCTTGCAGACACTGAGGCTTGGCAATAACCCTGGCAGCAATAAGACATAAATAAAATGGGTGACTGGGCAGTAGCACAAAAGGTTAAGCACATATAAGTATGAAAGTACAAGGACCCCTGCAAGGATCCAGGTTGGAGCCCCTGGATCCCTACCTGTAGGGGGATGCTTCACAAGCAGTGAAGCCAGTCTGCAGGTGTCTTATCTTTCTCTTTCCCTCTCTGCCTCTCACTTATTATCTCAATTTCTCTCTGTCCTATGGCAAAAATGGCCATCAGGAGCAATGAATTCATTGTGCTAGCACTGAGCCCCAGCAATCACCCTGGAGGCAAATAAATAAGTAAAATAAAGTGCAAATGAGAAAAGTCAATTGACTGTTCCTGCAGAGTAACTGGAGAACTGTTTCAGCAAAATTTAGAGACAGTACACTTCAAGTCCAAGAGAGTAAAAGGACACCTCCCCGTTGACCAAGAAGTGGGCAGAGTCAAGAGAGAACTGCCACCTTCCTCTTCCAGCCCAGAACTCCTCTTCCTCCACAATCAGATTAGATGGTATGGTTGAGTAGGCATTCTTGAACTGGCCTAGTCTCCTGACTGGTTGGGTTGTTATCGTTTTAGCAGAGAGTGTTTGTCATGGTCCTCAGGCGGTTGGACCTACATCAGCTGAGACTGTTGCTATAGTTTGTTGAAGTTTATTACAACAGAATGTTCCACTGACCCGACAGATCCCTTTTTGTGTCTTTCCCATTATTGCTTTGTTCTTTTAGAGTGCTGCTGTGCAATCTCAGGAACCACCACTCACCCTACCTTTGTGACTTAAAATCTTTCTGCCTAGACCTAAAACTAATACAACACAAATTCTCTAAATAGGATTATTTAGCTGATACATTCCATTAACACCTCATGGGGTCAAATTGAAGGTCTTAGTAGAAGGGTGTGCTTTCTGGAAGATCTAGGTGAGTATTCTCATGCCTGCCTTCTTGGGTTCCAGAAACCTTATTCCTTATTCCTTACATCCTTCTTTTTCTATGAAGCTCACCATTTCAACATCTGGATTGGGCTTCACATCTCCTTTCTCTGCCATTGACCCTCCTATCTGCCTCTTTTAAAGACTCTTGTTGTATTGGGTGGAATTACAGGATGAGTTTATTCTTCACATGTTTAAAGGTTTGTCACACAAAGAAGAAAGTATGATTTTCAGGAATTTTAAGCTTTATTTAGGAAAACTGAGAACACTCACATGTTGGAGTATACATGGAGAGAGGGAGAGAGAGGGAGAGAGAAGGAGAGAGAGGAGAGAGAGAGAGAGAGTGCTGGTCTGGCTAGCTTTGTGGGTGGGAGACAGAGGGGATTTCATTTGAGCAGATGCTTTTTCATGTGAAGACTTGACAGCTGAAATTCACCTACTTGTCAAACAAAACTTGTAGCAGATTAGAAGTTTACTATAATTGATAACTCCATTAATATTGGAGTCCTTTCTAGTATGATTTTAAGGTTGTTTAAACAGTTTAAACTCAATAAAATGTGGAAAGGTAAATAGAAGAACCATGGTTAGAAGCCTCAAGCATGAGAATCATTAACATAATCTACCCCACCCATAACTCATACAGTTTTCAGGATTAAAAGTTTCAGATTTATACCAAGACGTAAAAAAAAAAAAATCAAAAGAGGAAAAATCAATTTTGTTGGATTGTTTCTGGATGTCTCTAGAAATCATGGCTGCGTCTAGCATTTTTTTTTTGTAAAGTCAACGTCATACAAAAATTCAGTCATTCAAATCACTCTCTTGCGAAATTCAACTGAAAGCAGACAGCAAACTTAAGATATTCAGAGAGAACAATGAGGGGAAAATTGAGAGAAAAGTGGTAGGCATTTTTTGCTTCTTTCACCTTGAACCAGATTATCCAGATCTCACTATGTAGCATCATGAGTCCCCGGAGGGCGTCCTAGTCCAAAAAGCTCCTCGAAATTCCATTTAGGATGCTTCTGAAGGTTTCTGCTGGATTGCTGCAGGCACCCATTTTTAAAAACGTCTTCCCATCGAAGAAAGAATCGAATCAGGAGGGTAGAACTAACCACGTGTTTCCATTCTTGGAGACTGCCAGGGTACTGAAGAATGCTCCTCAAATTAGAGTAGTCCTTCTCCACAGGAAACATGCGAGAGGAAGTCCAAAAAGTACAAGGAGAAATTTTCGCGCATCTCCCAAGCTCTTTGATCATAGTCATAAGAAACCAAAGTGTGGCCCGGAGCAAAATGTAGTCCTTCTCCTCGGGAAACATGGGAGAGGGAATCCAGAAAGTCCAAGGAGAAATCTCCATGCATCTTCCAAGCTCTACGATCACAGTCATAAGGAACCAAAGTTCCCGGTCAGGGAACCAAAGTGTGGCCCAGAGATAAATGTTCCAGAGAAACTGTCTCATGAAGAAATAGTAGAAGCTTTGGAAAACCTCTTCATTAGTAGAAAGGCAGGCCATGGCAGCTTTACTTATCTGGTCTTCTTTGGTCTGCTGCATGTGTGTGGATCTGAGATTCCTATCCCTGTTTAGGTACCATTATGCCAGGCTTGCTAGCTTCATGGGTGGGAGACAGAGAGACGACCAGAGACTCATGGCTGAGTGGTACGCAGTTCAGTCTTTATTCATGTGGAATGCTGCGCAATCTAAGCTATTCTAATCACAATCCTGCCTTTATATGTCCTTGCCAAGTAGGGTGGAAACAGCATGTGACATAGAGAGGGTGGAGCAAAAAGAGATTGGTGGAAATCAGGGTGTGACAAGGACAGGGGGCGGAGCAAAAAGAGAGTATGAACCAGTGGTATTGAACCAATGCCCTGCAGGCAGGGCGGTTCTTAGGTAACAGTGGTTATGTAAATAGAATATAGTGTTTAGCAGGGGGATTAAACTAATGAAATAGAGGGGGTTTTAGAAGCAGAATTAGACGCATACCAACAAGAGAGAGAGAGAGAGAGAGAGAATCAGAGCCCTTACTCACATGGGCAAGGAGCAAGGGCAAGACACATCCACAGGTCTAGCTTAAAAACATCTAAATCCCACCTTCATCTCCTTTATAAGCCACACCCACACCTGTTACTACTCCCATTTCCTGTGAAACAATTTTCTTCCCCCCAGCACCCAGGTATGCCTGAGGAATATGTGTTCTGGCATGGTGCAGCAGTGTTTTTTTACCCTAAGTACTTCCTGTCATTTCTGACCCCACCATTGTGACTGTAATAGGGGATTCTTGGATAATCCAGATTATTTTCCCTTCTCAAAAATCTGAACTTAATCTCATCAGTGTCAAAAGTTCAGATACAAGAGAAGAAAAATTAATGAATAAGCTGACCAGTAATTAGTGAATTAGTAGAATTTTTTGTACTAATTAGTAAATGTTTATTGTGGACACACATAAAAAGACAGTCTACAAATGGGGAACACTCAAACCAAACATGGCATGAGGCTCAGGGGTCTATTTTTATAAAACTGGTTAGATAATGAGGAAGCAGCTACTGTTTATATTTCGTAGTGGTTAGTTATAACAGCCTAATTTTATTAAATGACAGGGAACTGGTTAGTAGCTGCACCATATCAATTTTGGGAACACTTAAAATTTTGCTTATGATTTTCAGAGGCATAAACAAGAAGTGACCCAGGTCAAGTTATTCTCACAAAACAAGCTAAATTAAACTTTGCTTATATAACAGATCTGCTTTTCTTTCCTTTTTTTTTTTTGTCTGCATGGAGGATTTTAAAAGCTGGTTTCTTATGTTTGACTTCCACACCTATGAAGTCTCTTTTGTCATTGATGGCAACCTGGTCACAGGTTCTGAAGATCAGAATATGGAAATAGTGTGTGTGTGTGTGTGTGTGTGTGTGTGTGTGTGTGTGTGTGTGTGTGTGTGTGTGTTAGTCTGTCTACTATTGATTAAGTTTGCCTAAATGCAAACCCTAATATAAGAACTGGGGTACAGTTTATTTGAGGTATTATCTGGATTTACAGTGAGAGAGAATGAGTAAGAGAAGGGAAGGAGAAAGACCCAGAGAGGGTATGTTAAGGAGCACATGGTGTGTGGTACTACCCAGAAACCAAAGCCATGCTCAAGAATTCTACACCTAGAGCATATGAACTTGGGAAGTTCAAAATGCTGCCCCTCCTTGGCTGAGGATTTCTCCTGGAGGCATCTCCTCTGTGGGATGCAGCACAGTAAGCCTGTGTGCTGGGGGGCAGGAGGATGATCAGGGTGCCCCTGTGACCTCCCACTGGGTGACTACAGGAATGTCAGATGGCCACCCACAGTGCATATGTATGCAGGATTTGCAGTGCGGGGCACCAGCCTGCGACTTTGTCACTGAAAAGTATGAAAAAAGGCTGGGCGGTGGTGATGCACCTGGTTAAGCACACACAGTATGAACTGCAAGGGTCCGGGTTTGAGTCCCTGGCTCCCCACCTACAGGAGGGATGGCTTCACAAGCAGTGCAGCAGGTTTGCAGGTGTCTCTCTTTCTTTCTCCCTCTCTATCTCTTCTTCCTCCTCTATCAATTTCTCTCTGTCCTAGCCAATAAAATGGGGAAAGAAAAAAGAAAGAAAAAGGCTGCCAGGAGCAGTGGATTCATAGTGTTAGTCCTGAGTCCCAGTGATAAGCCTGAAGTCAAAAAAAGAATATATATATATATATATATATATATATATATATATATATATATATATATATATGAAAGAGAACAAGAGGAAAATGAGAGGCAATGTGTGGGTGGGGGTGGGGGTGTCACCCACCCTCCCTGTCCTCTTCATACACATTCTGTAATTCCAGCCTGAGAAATTTTAAGGTTTGGGGACTTTTCCAACCCTGGATCCGATCCACCAACCCCTCCTGGATATTGAGTGCATTCTGCTCTTGGTCTCTGCCAACTGGCCAACAAACCAAGGCTAGAGCAGGCAACTCATCAAAGTGCCTGCATATCAGATGTCAGGCTCAGAAAAAGTAGTATAGTCAAGGGCCCTTTGGAATCTACCTAAAATAGGCCTACTAGCTATGTACAAAACGGAGACCCCCAGCTTTTCATCTGAACTATTCCAATCTTTAGGCCCATGATTGTTCAACAATTTGTTTGGTTTTATATGTTAACTCTTCTTTCAGCAACCAGGTTCCAGATGCTAGCATGATGCCAACCGGACTTCCCTGGGCAGATGACCCCACCAATGTGTCCTGGAGCCCTGCTTCCTCAGAACCCTGTCCCACTAGGGAAAGAGAGGGACAGGTTGGGAATATGTATCAACCTGCCAATGCCTATGTTAAGCAGGAAAGCAATTACAGAAGCCAGACCTTCCACCTTCTGCACCCCATAATGACCCTGGTCCACACTCCCAGAGAGGTAAAGAATAGGAAAGCTATCAAGGGAGGGGATGGGAGACTGAGTTATGGTGGTGGGAATTGTGAGGAGTTGTACCCCTCTTATCCTGTGGTTTTTGTCAGTGTTTCCTTTTTATAAATACAAATTTTTTAAAAAGTGTCTTGTTGGTATGCTTCTAAATCCTGCTTATAAGACCTTCTGTTTTGCTCATCACATTAGGTTCGCTTGTATTACTTAAGATGTATTCTATTTTCATAACCACTGTTAACTAAGCACCCCCCTGCCTCCGGGACATTGGTTTAATCCTATCTGTTTTACGCTTTTCCCTTCTCCCCACCCCCTATCCTACATACTTCCTTGTTCCTGACTCTTCCGCCTCAGGAGAGATGCAGGACAGAATTGTGTTGTGATTAGAAGAGATTAGATTGTTGAACCACATCTCCGCTCCTCAATAAAGAGATACTGCTTCCCAGCTCAGCCATGAGTCCCTGGTCATCTCTCTCTCTCCCACCCGTGAAGCTAGCACAACAAAAGTGTCTTGGTCTGTTGTTTTCGACGGGTTATGTTGATTTCGCCGGGCTGGCTTCACAGGCGGGTAACAGACGACCCGGGACTCATGGCTGGGTTGTAGGCAGTATCTCTTTATTCATGCAGGACGCAGCACAATCTATACCAAGCTAAGCTAAACTCAAGGTAAAGTACTCTAAAACTCACAATGCTGTCTTTATATATACTTGCCAAGTAGGGTGGAAACAGGATGTGACATAGAGAGGGTGGAGAGAAAAGTGACTGGTGAAAATCAGAGTGTGACAAAGAAGGGGCAGAGCAGGCGAGAATCCTATCACTGAACCACAATGCCCTGGAGGGAGGGTGGAACTTGTTAACAGTGGTTATGTAAATAGAATAGTGTTAAGCAGGGGGGATTTAAACCAAATGAAACAGAAGGGGTTTCATGCATACCAACATTGGTCCAGAAGTGATTCCTGTAACTAGCTTCTTCCTTGCTGTGACTGAAAGCTTGATACCAGGGGCTGGGGAAGGCAGTCCATCAGGAGTGAGCTGGGCTAACTAAGAAAGGCAGGATGAGGCCTTTGTTAAATAACTGTGTTTATGGGGTGGGGTGGTGCACACCTGGTACAGCACATCTATGTGTGCAGACTCAGGTTCAAGTCCCACCTGCAAGGGAAGTTTCACAAGTAAGGGGGCAGTGTTGCAGGTCCCCCCCCCCCACCCTAATTATAAAAAAAAGGAAAGAAGGAAGGGTAGTAGAAAAGAAGAAAGGAGCAAAAGAATCGTATTTCTCTCAGGATTTAGCTTTGCAAACTTAGCACACACTCAGGTATGAGTCCACTTGTGTCTTTTTCCTTAATGTTGTAAAGGACAAAGAGAGAAGGAAGAAGTCTTGATTAGTAGGACCGGGTACAGATCATATTTCATAGAGTTCATTGGCCCTTGAAATGTTTATTATTATATTTACTTATTTACCAGAGCACTGCTCAGCTCTTATTTATGATAGTTCCGGGGACTGAACTTGGGACATTGGAGCTTCAGACATGAAAGTGTATTGTATAAACTGCAGAGTTATCTCCCTGATCCTTCGAGTTCTCTGGTTATTAGTGAAGCTGGTCTTAATTATTATGGAAGCAAGAAAACAACAAAACAATCTTTACAGAGTTTTTGAAGATGAACTAGCTTCTTGTCAGTTGGTGAAGTTTTTAAACGTTTAACGTGGTGGGAGTCTTGTGCAAAATATGGGAGTCAAATTTTCCTTTCTTATTTATTGATTTGCAAATGATGATAATTGCATTTATTACACTGCCAAATGCAAACCCAAATACTAGTTCGTTTTACAACCAGGCACATCACAAAAATAAGATAAATGACTGCTTTCATCATTGAGTTCACAGGAAGAAAATATTTTCTTTTCCCTGAAATGGTTTTCTTTTTTTCTTTTAATTTCTATATTGGGGGATTAATATTTTTTAAATTTTTATTTATAAAAATGTAACACTGACAAAAACCATAGGATAAGAGGGATACAACTCCACACAATTCACAACACCAGAAATTCATATCCCACCCCCTCCCCCGATAGCTTTCCTATTCTTTTTTTTAATATTTATTTAATTTATTTATTCCCTTTTGTTGCCCTTGTTGTTTTATTGTTGTAGTTATTATTGTTGTTGGATAGGACAGAGTGAAACGGAGAGAGGAGGGGAAGACAGAGAGGAGGAAAGAAAGATAGACACCTGCAGACCTGCTTCACCGCCTGTGAAGCAACTCCCCTGCAGGTGGGGAGCCGGGGTTCGAACCGGGATCCTTATGCCGGTCCTTGTGCTTTGCGCCACCTGCGCTTAACCCGCTGCGCTACAGCCCGACTCCCCAGCTTTCCTATTCTTTAACCCCCTGGGAGTATGTGGACCCAAGGTCGTTGTGGGATGCAGAAGGTGTAAGGTCTGGCTTCTGTAATTGCTTCCCCACTGAACATGGGTATTAGCGGGTTGATCCATACTCCAGGCCTGCCTCTCTCTTTCCCTAGTGGGGCACGGTTCTGGGGAAGTCAACAATATTTATACACCTTTCCCATATTTGGGGGCTACTCTTGCCTTATCCAGCTGTCTGGTTCTTTTTCCAGCCATGGCATCATCTCCCCAGACAATAACTTGGGTCCACCTGCATATGAGATGTCAGGCTCTGGAGAAAGAAAAAAAAAAACAAACTAGTATAGTTATGGGCTCTTTGGAATGTTTATTTGTTTTTACCAGAGCACTGCTCAGCTCTGGTTTATAGTGCTGTGGGGGATTTGAACCTGGGATTTTGAAACCTCGGGTAGGAGAGTCTCTTTGAATAATCATTATGCTCTCTACCCCCAATCTAAATCTTTCCCTTTTATTTCTTTAAAGTCTTTTTTTATGACCTTTATTTATTTATTTACTGGATACAGACAGCCAGAAATCAAAAGGGAGGTGGGAGATAGAGATGGAGAGATACAGAGAGAGATCTTCAGCCCTGCTTTACCACACAAAGCTTTAAACATGGGTCCTTGCACACTGTAACATGTGTGCTCAACCAGGTGTGCCACACCAGACGCCCAGTTCTTCCCTTTTCATGCGATGTATGGTAGTGGAACCTCGAGGTGAGAAAGAGTTGAGATGAACTTGAATCAACCAGACAGTTGATTCCATCTCCAATGTGCCTTTTCCCTGCATGGCTCTTGGGGGACAAGTCAGTATCTCAGAGGGTTACATCCCTTGGGAGTCAAGGGGGACATGGCCTTGATGCTTATGGTCACTATGTGATAATACATGATTAAATCTACCAGTGTCCTTTGCATCATGGGACAATGGATCTTAGGCTAATTCGTTTTTTCTTATACTGGATTGACAGAGACCAGCTGATCTCCCTTCCTTGCCTTTTTGATGCATTTGCTGGAGTTATCTATGTTTTGTGAGAAATATCCTTTACATAACCCCAGGAAAAGAGTAGGTAGAGTCTTAGGTGGCATCCCCAATTTGACCTCTTCAGCATCTCTGCTTTCAGGTTCTTTCTGCTTTGGAGATAGACAGAGGTGCATTCTTGCTTCCTCCCCCTCTCCTCCCCTCTCTCCAGCAGAATGGCTCCAATCTTTTCTGCTCAGCATCTATTTACAAAGCAGGTCACCAACGGAGTGCTGCCTCTAAAAATAGAAAGTCATTACGGAGCAGACAAGTGTCTGCACTTGTCCTGGGAGAGCTAGGATGGTTTCCACATTCCTTGTCTTTTTTTCCTCTCTTTGTTTCTGTGCACTGCAGCCCCCCTCTTCCGCCCCACTTCTGTGCACATCTGGAGGAGACCAGAGCACATCTCAACTCTGAGTTATAGCGGTGCCAGTGATTGAACCCGGAACCTCAGAGCCTCAGGAAGGAAAGTCTTTGGCATGACCATTATGCTGTCTTCACAGACCTCCTCTTCCCTTTTCATTCCCAGCAACAATAGCCAGCTTCCAGAGGTCCTACTGCATTCCATCCCTGTGTTCAGGCACTGCAAACTAGGACCCTGGGCTCCTGAAGTTAAGGCTGTGGCTGAAGAAAGATAAAAATCCCTTAACACTGCATGTTCACTGCTGCCTGGCAGGAGATTCATGATCCTACCTCTCCATAACCTTCGCTGAGTGAGTTCAAGCACATACCAGTGTATTGGGGGGATTTGGGCTGAGTTTGTTCCCTACATTTTTAAAGGCTTATCACACACAAACTCTGCAAAGAACTGAGGAGAAAGCAAGATCTTCAGGAATTTTATGCTTTATTTAGGAAAACTGAGAACACTCACATGTTGGTGTACACATGGGCCAAGAGAGTGAGAGAAAAAGAGATCCTAAGAGCCCTTATTCCCAAGATGGCAGGTCCACCTAGGCAGAAAGAGAGCCCAAGCCACACCCCAGGTCTAGCTTATAAACATGGAAGCCCCACCTTCACCTGCTTTCTAAGCCACACCCACACCTGTTACCACCCTTCACTTCCTGTGCAGCAATTTCCTTCCCCCAGGCACACATGTGTACTTGGGGAACATGTGTTCTGGCATGGTGCAGCAGTGTCTATGTTCCCAAGGTTGTGCTTCTAAGGCTTTCTACAGCCCTTATTCTTCAAAGGCACCAGAAAGAGTTTTCTATCCTAGTAAGCAGGCCCCTCTGTCTCCTGGGCTCCACAAAACACTAGGAAGTACCTGGGGGGAACATAGACACTGCTGCACCATGCCAGAACACATGTTCCCAGGTCCTGGGAGAGGGGGTTCAGTTTTTCCCACCTTTCCACATCTGGTTCTAGTTCAGGTGATGTTTCTTCTCCAGCTACTGGCCTGCTATTGTTCCTTTAGGGGCTGCTCCAACAGAAGTGAAAGTAGGTGATTCCAGTACTCTTCGGGCTTTGGTAGCATTTGTTTAAGAAATTCCCTCCTCCTAACAGATTGTCAGTAAAGAGAGAGCAGGCAATGACCCCGGGAACCTAGATGTTACTGCTCCCTTCTTGAGACCTGCCCCACACCTTCCCTGCTAAATTCACAGTGAACTCAGAGACAAAGGAGTATGCTCTTGTGGAACAGCCCAGTAACTCTGCTATTGTTGTAGTGAGACTGGATTGTATTTTCTTATATACTTGAATTGACTCCCTAGTGTCACACAGTAGGAAAACGTACTTGGGTTGAGGGGATGCAAGCAGTGGCACACCTGGTTAAGTGCACACACCACAATATGCAAGGGCCCAGGTTCAAGTCCCTGGTCCCCAACTGCAGGGAAGGAAAGCTTCACAATTGGTGAAGCAGGCCTGCAGGTGTCTCTCTTCCTCTCTATCTCCCCTGACCCTCTCAATTTCTGTCTCTACCCAATAATAAATACACATTTTAAAAAATTTAAGAAAGGAAATTAAACAAAAGAGAGAAGGAAAGACAGATAGACAGAAAGATGTACTTGGACTGGGTTTGATTTGCTGCTTTAAAGGAAAGGACTCTGGGATTGCAGGGGGAGGGAGGGCTTTCAGGTTCTGGTAGAAGATGGTGGAGGAGCACCTAGGCTAAGCTTAGAGTGTTTTACAGAAAACTGAGAAATTTTACACATGTACCAACAATTGTATTTACTATTGACTATAACCATTAATGCTCCCCCCCCCCACAATTAAAAAAAATCTACAGAAAAGAGAAAGGAAGGAAAGAAAGGGAGGGCGGGAGGAAGGAAAGAAGGAAGATGAGGACAAGGTCTCTTTACTTCTGTTCATGGACACCCAATGCAAATAGTGCCTGACTAAGTTCTAAAGAATTACCAAGTGCCTGTCAGGCTGGGTGGGCAGTAGTAGAGTGACTGCGGCAGGGAGCCTGTGATTGGCTCCATGGCTCCTTGTGCCAGCAGACTGCGGGCAAGCTAGTGATCACCTGGTTTACCACATGACATCAGAAATCTAAGTATCTGTGTTATTGATTTGGGAGTAGATGAAACTAATTCTCAGCACTCACAGGCCAAGTGAAACATGCTATTGGATAACGTTGAAGCAGAGAAATAACCTTACTCCTGCTTAATGGGGAAGGGCATTGTCCCCCCTGAAGGAGCTATAGTTTATTATTCAATTATTGCTCAGTTATTCAGTATGATAGATTTGTGAGGGGAAAGATCCGAGGAAAGAGATATTCGGCAATGTTTGCACCATTCATTAAAAAATGAAGACACGTGTGGCGGGGGGAGGGGAGGGAGCAGCTCCCCTTCACGGAGTCATCTTGGGGGATGATTAATGCAGAGGCTACATCTCATTATGTGGCTGCCATGATAAACCTGCTAAGTCTCTCAACCTACAGTGTTCACCAGTGAACCCAGCCAGACCTCACACTCCTAAGAGTTTCCTTGGCTTTTAAGCTTCCTCTGTAGATGCTGAGGGGGAGCTCAGCATTCAGCTGTCCGAGGAGTCTTTCCTGTTCAGTCCGTCTATTGTAGAGATTTTGGCTCTTGCCTTCATTATTATCTTTTGACATCTACAGAAGCTTTTTGTTTGTTTTTCTTTCTTTCTTTTTTTCAGCACGGGAAAGCAGAGCCTGTGCTATTTGTCAGGGGCATGAATTTACTTCTCGTGTCGACACACTGATCTTTCCTCCACAGAAGTAGGCAAGCTTCCCTGGGGCTGTGGCTTTGGGAACATGAATTAGAACATCATAGCATTTTCTTGGGGGGGGGGGGGAAGGTCACCTTGCATTTGGTTCAGCTGAAGTATATAGATTTGTTTTTGGGTTTCTTTTTTTTTTTTTTCTCTTTTTGGTGGGGGGAAATGTATTTGCAACCTTCCTGGCCTACTCTCCCACCTCCCTAGAGGCCATCAATGTGAGAGCTAGTGAGATCAGGCATAGCCCTTCCCTCTCCCAACTCCTATCCTTGGCTCAACTGCAACATCACTGTCTTCACGCTTTGCAGTCTTTCAACAATGTTCTAAGGTTTCCAGGGATAATCTCCACCTCACAGATGGAGGGACCACTGCTGAGGCTGGTCTCACTCTTGTGCAGCTGAAGGGGAAGGAGAGAAAGGAATGGAAGCCTAGCTCTGGAGAACTAGGCCTGTGATAGGGCTCCAAGCAGAGGCTGAACACTCAGGAAGCAAGGGACACCCGTCTAACTGAAGAGGACCGACCCCTGAGGAACAGGCAGAGTGTTATCCAGTTGTTGCCTTAAAAATCTTTTTTTTTTTTTTTTTTTTTTTGCCCCTGGGGTCTCCTCCCTGCAAGATTCCATTGGTGTAGGTGGCAGACTTTTTTTCCCTTTCAATTTCAGTTTGAGAGGGGATGGGGTCTGGCATTGGTGCACCTGATTGAGCACGTATGCTACAGTGAGCAAGGGCAGGAATTCAAGACTCTGGTCCCTGGCTATGGGAGGGTGGCTTCACAAGTGATGAAGCAGTGTTTCTAGTGCATCTTTTCATTTTTAAATATTATTTTTAATGTATTTATTTATTTGCCTCCAGTCGCTGGGGCTTGGTACTGGTACACTACAAGTCCACTGCTTCTGGTGGCTTTTTTTTTTTTTCCTCAGTAGGATAGAGATAAATTGACAGGGAAGGGTAGATAGAAGGAGATAAAGACAGACACCTGCAGACCTGCTCCACCACTTGTGAAGTGACCTCTCTGCAGGTGGGGAGCCGGGGGATTGAACCAGGATCCTTGCACAAGTCCTCGTGCTTCAAACTATGTGCGCTTAACCTGGTGCACCACTGCCCGACACTCTCTCTTCCTCTTTATCTCCCCCTCTTGATTTCTGTCTTTTAAAGAAATGAGATGCCAGAGCTGAGACACATATGGGTGGAGACACACCACTGCAGTGCTCCATTATTCATGGGGTTTCCCTTTGGTGCTGTGCATGATAGTCCCATGTGGTTCCAGGACTCAGTCCCATATCCTTGTGCATGGCAAAGTGTGTGCCCTACACGCTGACCTATCTCTGGCCTCTCGGTTGGCTTTGATTGCAGCCAGCTGGACTGGCTGAAGCAGGGTTTAGTAACCAGCAGGCAAACACACCAAAAGCCCCAACAGGAGACCCCAAGGTCCAAGGCAGGCTGAGACTCAGTGATATGGTGTCAAGGCTGAATCCCGCATAGCAAGTCCAAAGCATGGAGCTGACACTTGACTTGCTGGAGGGCAAGATGTGCTTGCTGAGAAGATCCTAGACCAGAGAGGATGCCAGGATGCCTGCTTTCACTTGACATTCCCCTCCATGCCAACTGGTGTGATCTGGGAGACAAGTATTATCAGGGGGTGACTCACAGAAGGGGCATGAATATGATGACTGAGGATTTTCAGACCACTGTGGGAACTGGGGTGGTTTTCAGTCTACACTGGAAGTATTTGTGTGTGTGCCATGGTTGTCATGATCTTTTGTTGTTGTTGTTGCCACCAGGGTTATGGCTGAGACTTGGTACTCACACAACACCACCATTCCCAGTAGCCATTTCTGAGGGAGAGACACCTGTATGTAGCACTTCTCCAGCCCTTCTGAAGCTTTTCTGTTGTGGGTGGAGACAGCAAGCTAGAATCTGAGTTCTTGTGAATGGAAATGTATGTCCATGATCTTTAGTAGCTGACTGTTGTATATATTTAGTGTGTATGGTGCACACACATCCAGGGTGGTCTCCAAGAGGCCTGCCTCCTGGTATTTACACCCACCCATTCTGTGCCCTGACTAGGACATTCAGTCAATAGTACAAAGAGGATTCTAAGTGATGTTACTTTGGAATTCTAGGCACAGAAGTCTTGGCTTTGTGTTGTGTGATCTCACTTGCAGATTCTCCCCTCTAGGACCACTTGCTCTGGGAGAAGTCAGTTGTTCTGTTGTGAGAACATTCAGGCAGGCGGTGGAGAGGAACAGAGACTACAGCCTTGAGAATACATCAGCACCTGGATTCTCCAGCCCCAGCCAGGCTTAAGAGGACCAAGGCTCTGACAGTCTGCAGCCTGGGGAGAGGCATCGAGACTGACTGTATTCCAGATTTCCATTTTGAGGAGAGTATAGGACACTGCAAATGTTCTTTTTAAATTGCTTAGTGCTGTCAATCTCTTAGGCAGCAACTGACAAAGAATAAACCAAGGAGTCCACTCCATTTGATATCCATCTGATTCAGAGGCTGCACTCTGAAGAGCTGTGCTCTTTCCATGAGTTGAAACAAAGAATAATTTGGAAGGAGAGCATTTTGGGGCAAGGGCAGGGCAGTGAAAAATGAGGCATTTGGGGCCGCATGCATCTCCAGGTGCTGTCAAAAGGCAGTTAAGGGTATGCAAAACTGGATATCAGGAGGGATGCTAAGCTGAGCTGTCAGGGAATGGTCAGTAGGGGGAGGTGAAAAAAAAATCTAGACTTCATTATAAGATCAAGGAACACAGAGCTGTTAAGATTCTGCACAAAAGCATCTTTTTTTTTTTTTCCAGAGCTCCCAATTATTTAATGCAAAAGCGCCAGGCCTGGGCCACATCACAGACAATTTAACTATACTGAAGATAAAAATCCCCAGAAAAAAAAGCAAAAAGAAATTTCACTGTGGTCACAGCCATAATTTTAACAACTTGGTGAAAGCATCACTTAGAAACGCTAGCTTTCGTGTCTCATAAAGTTAAACACATGTTTAAAAAGGCATCAGCTGTTAGTTTTAAAGCAACAGGAAGAACTCAGGTCCTTTAACATCAAACACCAGAATGGCTATTTCAGTCTGCCATGCCTGAATTGGTCCGGCTAACAAGAAAGATGACCAGGAGGATGTTAGCGCGGAGATGAACCGGGGTGAATTTAACCCAGAAAGCTGATTTCAAATTTAAAGGCTTCCTTTATTCTGTTACTTTCTGTGCCCTGCAAACCTTCATGCTTTTCTCCAACCTCAGATCTCTTCTGTGCAGACACTGAGTAAGTGCTGCTATGAGGTGAGTCTTAAGCTGAGCTGGGAAGCAGTAGATTGAGATGGTGTTTGTCTTGCAGAGCTGAAAAGCCAATGAGAGGAATGACAAGGAAGTCAGCGATCATAACCCAGTGCAATGGCCGAATGATTAATCTTAGGGAATGTGGGTCATTTTTAATAATGTGTAAGATGGCTCCTGAAATTCCAAGACTAGGGAATGTGTGCTACAAAGCTTCTAAAAGAAGGCATCAAACATATTCTCCCGGGTGCTTTGAATTAAAAGCACAATCTACCACTATATGATGAAAAAACAATGAACAGAATTGTACTGTCCACAGGGATTAAGACCTTTACATTTCATAACAAATTATAGAGAAGCATGAAAATCAAAATCCTATTCTGCCAGCATCACACGGCTTCTCGCAGAAGCCTTTATAATTAACCTTTTATGTGACAGAATACTTTGTAAGACATTTCAGCATTTATTGTTCCATGGCTGAGATGGATACATCATTTCAACATCTGGAAATGGATGCAGAACCTTGATTTCTTGCAGTGACTTGTGGCTGTACATCATTCACGAGCTGGGAAAAGTTAGAGGCTTGTTCCAGTGGGATTTTTTTTTAAGACTTACATTAAAGTAGAAGAGATTTCAATGGGTAGCTTTTATTTAGTAGTACACACATTACTCTCTTTTTTTTTTTTGCTATTAGGGAGAAAACAAAGGTTTTTTCCTTGTATTAAACAACTCTCCAAATCAAAAAGTCTATCATTTTATAAAATATTTCACAGAAAACAAAACTGTACCAAAAATAATAATAATTAAGACGACTTTCGAGTTTCCAAGCAAATTCATTTACTGACTAGGCATGTTGGTGAGTTGACTGTTCTTAAGCAGTCCATAGTGAGAGGGAAAGTCCTGAAAGAGAGAAAAATTAAATACACATTTGTACACATCAACAAAGTAACAATCATACACAGTTGGGAATGACAAGATTTAGGCAGAGGTAGTAGGCAAGTTGAAATTTAATAGAAATAAGGATATTTATGGAGAACAATGCAAATCAGGACTGCAGAAATTAAAAAAAAACATCAGCATATCTGTATTCAGCAAAGGAGGTGGTAGGTATGATGATGACGATGAAAATATTATCCATTACGACTTTTGTGGGTGTGATTTCAGAATGGCAACGCCTCATGTTATATTTCTAGTACTGACATCTGAGTTCTGAACTGAGTTACTTATAGACATACAGACACACTGGTAGATCTCTTGCATCTGAGAAGAGACTCAACTTCCAGACACACTGCAAACCCTTTTTATTCTTTTTTTTTTTTTCCTGTTGCTACTGCTGTGACTTCACTGCTGTAGGCTGACAGAGACAGAAAGGCAGAGAGAGGTTGGGAAAAGGAAAGAAAACACAGCAATGAAGATTCCTCCAGTGAACAGGGGGCTGTGCTCAAACATGGTAGCAAAGCTGGCCCACTCCCAGGTGAGCCCTTAACACATTTTTTAAGCTAACAATAATATTATCTCAGTGTGCTATATAACACAAACCCGCTATTTCAAAACTCAAGTGGCAATCTGGAGGAAAAGTAGTCCCAGAGAGATGTAACCTTCACCATGCTAACTTTTTACAGCAGTGGTTACACAGAAACCCTTACTGGAGCCCTCAGTGCCAGAAGGTACTCAGCAAACAGTCCCTAGTAGCCCACAACCAGGTTGCTTCCTGTCTCTTCAGCATTCCCCCTCTTCTCTCGCCACACTGGTCCCTTCATGGCTCCAAGCACATTGGTTCACACCTTAGTCAACATCTAGCTGCTGCCTCTCCAACTTTCACCAGCCAATTATTACATTTCAGATTTTTCCTGCTCCTTGCCTGTTTGTAAGTTTTGGCTTAACTTCCAAACTTTCATGCAGGTTTCTCTCATTGGTGAAATCCTGGCTATCTTCACACTAAATGCATCACTTGTTTTTTTTTCTCAGCACCCTTTTTGCTTGTATTCTGGTGTTCACTTCTATACAAAAGATAGCGCCAGAGAAGAATATCACACAAAGGATCACTATGCTGTGATAAGTCAGAAGCAAACTTCTCAAAGACCAGTAATATAGTAAAAGTTACACATCTAAAACTCTAAGTCTCTAAATTAGGGTATTATTTTAATCAGTGAGTCTTTCTTGAATGGCTTGTTGACTGAAAGCTTTTGTGATACCAAGAGTGTTTCCAGTCCTGCTGGCGGGAAGCGAGCTAGAGGTGATTGACCCCTAGGCACACCAACCAGCAGTCTAGAATGATGCATTTTGTTGATCAATCCAGGGCTGTCAGTCAGAACTTTCAAAGTGAAGAGAAAATTGTAGTTCTTTTGTTTGAAGGAAAGAGCCATCTAAAGAATTATTAGGATGGTCTGAAAGGGCAGTGAATCTGGTCTGGAAAATACCAGAGGAAACCAGGCATTGTTTCTCTTATCGGAGAGAGAAGAGGAAAAAAAGGAAAGACAATCAATAGTAGTAACAGGTGTAGAGGTGACTTAGAAAGGAAGTGAAGGCAGGATCCATGGAAAAAAATGGGAAAATTCTCTCTCTCTCTCTCTCTCTCTCATAAAATCAGCCCGTATCTGTGACCTTGGGAGAACTATGGCAGTTTCCAAAAGAGGGGACGGGGACACAGAACACTGGTGGTAGGAGCTTTATGGAATTATACCCCTATTATTTTATAATTTTGCAAATCAATATTAAATCACTAATAAAATATTAAAATAAAGAGAACTGTCAGGATGGAGTGATGGATAAGAAGGCTATGTGGGTACAGATACTGAAGTGAAGTAACAGTTGGGGTCTTGTTTCTTTCGAAAAACAGTGGATCCCCAAGGACAGAGACCATGCCAACACAGCACAGCATGAGGTCAGCAAGAGGCGTGATGGACTGGCTTTAAGATACCTGTTGGGACCGGGTGGTGGCACACCTGGTTGAGCACACACATTACAGTGCACAAGGACCATGCTCAAGCCCCTGGCCCCTACCTGCAGGGGGAAAGCTTTTGAGTGGTGAAGCAGGGCTGCAGGTGTCTCTCTGTCTCTCTCCCTCTCCATAACCCCTTCCCTCTCGTTTATGTCTGTCTCTATCAAATAAATAAATAAAGATAATAAAAAGATTTTTTAAAAAAGATACCTGTTAACATCAATGGGGCCCAAGAGGGAGAGGAGACTATTAGGCTTGAGGAGGGAGATGGAATTCTATCTTTTATCTCCTCTCCTAGATGGAGCTGCGGATACAGGAGATTACAGAGAGTTGCCCCATTTGTGCAAACAGGGGTCTAGGTTACCATGTGCTAGCCTCTGTGCTGTGTATTGAAAATAATTTTAAATTGACTTGGAGTGCATGAGTTTTCTATATGACCTTAGGCACTAATAGTTATATATAGTCATGGACATGTATAGCATTTAGAGTCCTAGTGTCTACAGAGAAGCATATCAAAGTATACCATTACCTCTCTGGGGAACAATATAGTGATACCTATAAAAATTGGAATGCACCAACAAAACTGCTTTAGAAACTTTTCTATAATTTAGAGAAATATGCACTTTGTAGCAGTTCCTTTAATGAATGTAAGATGAAGCAAATGAAGGTCGGTCAAATTATAGATTAAATCATGATTCATTCAGGGGGTCCAGTGGTAGCACAGTGGGTTAAGCACACATGGCATGAAGTGCAAAGACTGGCACAAGGATCCTGTTTCGAGACCCCCGCTCCCCACCTGCAGAGGGGTTACTTCATAAGTGGTGAAGCAGGTTTGTAGGTGTCTATCTTTCTCTCCCCCTCTCTGTCTTGCCCATCTCTCTCAATTTCTCTCTGTCCTATCCAACAACAACAGCAATAAGAAAAATAACAACAACAAGGGCAACAAATGGGAAAATGGCTTTGTAGTACAGCCACCAAACCCCAGCAATAACCCTGGAGGCAAAATAAATAAATAAATAGAAATTTAAAAAAATCATGATTCATTCATGCTGATGTTATTCAGCTAAGAAATCATAGTAGCTTTGTAGTGTAAACCAAGGGGGCTAAGGAAACAGTGTACTGTTTTATATGGACTAGTAATAGTACTTTAGGAGAAATATGTGTACCTTTGCCTATGCATATATTATTCTTAAAAATTACACAAAAACTCAATATGATCTCTGGTATTTGAGAGCAGGGGTGGGGATTAAGACCAATTTTTCCGTGTACATTTTCCCCAAAGGCTTGGATCTTGTAGCAAGCACATGCATTGATTTTGAAATAAAGGGGAAAGTTTGGCTTAGCAACTTCACTTGTCCACTGAAAAAGGCTAGTGGTTACGTAAATAAACACCGTCACTCCACCTCGGCGGCTCAACATCAGCATTTTAAGAGTTACAAGGTTGTTTGCTCTTTTCTTTGCCCTGTCAGTTCCTGTTGTGTGTAGGATAGTTTGCTGGGATTTGGATGAAGAAGTCAAATAAGATAAGTCACTGTCTTTGAAGAACCTAGTCTTGCAATTGGTGAAAAGGCACTCTTAGAGCAGAAACCTAGTTCTGAGGTAACACCCAGGACTGCTCACTCATCTTGTCTTTGTTTCCAGAGCCTGTTTTATACGAGAAACTTAATGCGTGTGGAGGACAACAATAATAACCTATTAAAATCTCCTCAAATGGAAGAATGACCCCAAATGAGACACAAAGGGCTCATGTATTTAACACTCACTGGACATAACACATGCTGACTAAAGATTTTTGTATTCTGGTAGTGGGGAAAGAGGAAACAAAATAGTTAATCACAAAATGCTGTGTTGACAGATTCACAGAGAGACTCAGGCTTCTTCAGGGGAGATTCCACATCCAGGTTAAGTTTCCCACTAGATCTCTTAAGAGCCTTCAAAGTATGTGTTTCCTGCCTACTCAAATATCTCCTCCTTTCTCTAGTAACCTCCTATAATTAGTTTTCTAAATCATTATGTTTTCTTATAATTCAAGCTATTTTAATAAGGTAATAAAATAAGACAAACTACCTATAAATACTTCTCATTGTGGCAAGTATGCTCCTAACCTTCACAGCAATACTGAGGTAGAAATTATTATCATATTCACTGTGGGGAAATCACAGTTTAGAGAGGTCAAGTGACTTACCAAATGTACAAAGCTGGATAAAGACAGAGCTAGCTTGTGAATGCCTCCGAGTATGACATTCCCTCCATGGCCATGTTTATTATTAGGGGTTTACAATATTAAGTTTTCAGAGGCACAGGCTCAAAGGTGTATATATGTATGTGCAAGTTACTGCACCCACCAGCAAAGCTCTCTTCCCTACCCCAATTTTCTTTCACTTTGCAAGTTTAATTTTTACTGGTCTAAATACTTGTTGGCACCATGCCAGCCTCTAGGCACCTGCCTAGCTTACACTTGTGCCCAAGTCTGTTAGAATCCTCGTAACTCCTTTCTTGCCCTTCTCCCCTGACTGCAGGCTGTCTGATATGATACTCAGTCAATGAATGGGAATGAATACTTGGAGTCAACTTAGAATATCTTGACTATAAGAAGACTCAGAACTGAAATGTGAAGCTTCTTTAGGATGGAATATGGGGTAGGGTTCGAATAAGGCAAAAAGGCTGTCAGTCATAAGGTCTAGTTAGTGCAGGGTTTAGGGAATCACTGTCAGAAACAAAAGGCAACAGGAAAAATAGCTGTCTTTTAAGAAGACTTTGATCCAGTAGGCAAGCTACCCCTTAACCACACAACTGACAGTTAACAGGATAAGTTCAAAGACTCGATTAAGGTGGAAAGTTCGGATTTTGGCTTTATCAGTTAAAAGGTTACCTTATGTAAGCGGTTTTTGTCTTTTGAAGTATGTCTTTTGCAAAATGGAGATGACATGTATGTTTTTATAGTTGGGTAGATTCAATTAAATCTAAATTAAATTTATAGAAAGCAGTAGCACACCTGGTTGTAACAATAACTTAAAACCTATGTAAGTTATCAGAGATCAAAGCCCAAATGGAGAAATATAAATTAAACATGCTCTTTTCAAGAGCAAAAGAGAGACTGTGGTCTGGTTTCACTAAATAAAGGCCACTGCTGCCTTTGGGCTAAAGATCAGAGGATAGCAAGAGCTGTTTTTTCCAATGTACCAGGATTTTGAATTATCTGAATATGAGCCTATTGTACATCATATTACATGTTATAATGTCTCATATAACATATTACCAATCATAGATCCATGGATTCTCACTGTGTCCTTTGTGTCAAGTACAGTCAATTTTGTCAAGTAAAATAAATGAGTAGCAAGAGGCAAGACAAAGGCTAGGAGAAGGGTCTGCAATCTTAGGAATAGGACATGACTGTTAATAGCACAGTGTTGCTATTCAAACAGGAGGAAATAAGGTTTGACAGAGCATAGGTCGAATAAAAACCACTGACAGCACAGGAGAATTTCTGTTCAATGGTGTTCCTGTGGGTGCCTGATTTTTATGGCTCAATACCTTTTTATAGCCTAAGGCACTACGGATTCACTAAAATAACAACAACAAAAAATTGCACAGTAATTCCTGATTTAAAAATCAGCATTTACCACTAAATGTCATTTTAAAAACTATTTTATTTATTTTATTTTAAACACACACACACACACACACACACACACACACACACACACACACACACCCAGAGCACCGCTCAACTCTGCCTTATGGCAGGGGTGGGGATTGAACCTGGAACCACAGAGTTTCAGGCATGAGTCTCTTTGCAAAACTATTATGCTGTGTCTCCAGTCCTAAAATGGCCATTTTAAAAACTATTACTTATTAAAGAAAGAAGCAGAAATTTTCAATATAACACCAAATACTGACAAATGTGTTTTCCAGGCTGGGCTTATTTTCAACCTGGCAACATCCATCTCTAGCAGAGAAGCCAGACCTCTCCCACCTTCTGCACCCGATAAAGAATTTTGGTCCATACTCTCAGAGAGATAAAGAATAAGGAAGCTTCTAATGGAGGGGATGGGACATGGAGCTCTAGTGGTAGGAAATGTATGGAATTGTACCACTATTATCTTACAATCTTGTTAATAAATATTAAATCATTAAATAAAAGATAAAAAGAAAAAGAAAAATGTGTCAGCACATTTCTTTTTATCTAAGAACTAATAAAATGTCACAAGGAATGTAATTTGGTCTATAAGAGAGAAGCACTTTTTTTTTAAATGACTCCTTCTGCACTGTGTGAGACATGCCAAAAAGAAAGACAAATATCGGACGATCTCACAGGTGGAACGAAAGTAAAAAGCAGGAACAGAAAGGGAAAACACAAAATGCAATTTGGACTGGGTGGGGTATACTGCAGGGAAGTCAAAGGAGAGGAGGGCTGGGAATAGTGTGGAGAGGCCTATAGACACTTAAACATGGGTTGGTGAATGAGAAACTGTACCCATGTGTCAACAACGCTACCATAAACCTACTGTTAAAATGAGGGGGGGAGGACTCCTTCCTTTATTTGTTTATTTACTATAATGAGAGAGAGAGAGAGAGAAAGAAACACCAGAGCATCACTCTGGCAAATGCAACATCAGGGATTAAACAGGACTTTAGGCTTGAGTGTTCAGTGTTTTAGTTACTGTAGCCTATACCGCCATCCTGGGGTAGCAAAAAAAAAAAAAAATTTTTTTTTTTCTTTCTCCTAATGGCCATTTAATTATATAAGGATAATTTTGCCTGTTCAGGAAAAATATCTAATTTCCCTTAAATATGTATATTCAAATTGGACTCAAACTTTAAATTATTACTTTTCAGATTATAAAACATTTTCACAATATTGTCTCATCTAGTTCTTAAAAACTGTATAAGAGGGCTGGGTGCACCTAGTTGAGCACACATTATGATTATGATGAGGACCCAGGATGGAGCCCCCAGTCCCTACCTGCAGGGGGAAAGCTTTGTGAGTGGTGAAGCAGGGCTGCAGGCGTCTTTCTGTCTCTCTCCCTCTATGTCTCCCCTTTCCCTCTAGGTTTTTGGCTGTCTCTATCCTATAAATAAACAAAGATTATTAAAAAAATATAGAAGTATCATTCGCACTGTACTGATGTACTCAAAGTCACACAGTCAGGAATAAAATCCAAAGACTCCAGACTGTCTTGGCCCAAACAGTATTGCTTAGGATTTAGAAGAAATCAGACTATCTTAAAAGATCAAATTAATGACGATTAAAAAACACAGTTTGTAATATATAAAACAATGTTTAGAAAGATTCCCTAAAAATGGGCTAGGAAAACACACACAAGTTATACAAGTCTAATATGTTTGCCAAATATTCCTAGCTTATCTGTGTAATTTGTTGCCTGCTCATGTATATGTGTGTGTGTGTGTGTGTGTGTGTGTGTATAGTTTCATAAATTACATTTCAGACTTAGTAATTTGGAAATATTTTTTCTATTAAGTAGACATATACATATATATACATATATATATATTGACTGAACCTCTGATCTCTACAGCTTAAAGCTGATGGGGTCTATCTACATTCTGAAAGCTTCTTTCCATACTGAAGGAATTATTTGGATTCCATCATTAGTGCTGCTAGTAGGAACCAGCATGGAACAATTTTCATGTGACCTCAGACAAGGATTACATTGTCTTCATCTTTCATCAAACATAAAAACAATTACAGCAAAAAGTGGGCTTACCTTTGCTTGATCTTGATGCACAACCTGTTTCTTTGACTTTCCAAGATGGCTGATTATTTCCTAACAAATGAAAAGATATTTTTACTCAAAGAGAAGGAAATCT
The DNA here is from genome assembly GCF_950295315.1 of Erinaceus europaeus. Lineage (NCBI taxonomy): Eukaryota > Metazoa > Chordata > Mammalia > Eulipotyphla > Erinaceidae > Erinaceus > Erinaceus europaeus. Next base: position 199,280,353 of record NC_080162.1, read on the forward strand.
ACCATAAATAATAATAAAAAAAAAATCACACATTTTGCATTACCTACAATTAAAGAAATAACTTTATTAAATATTTGTCAATTTTAAGACGTGCCCTCAATTATTAACCAAATAATGTATTACAAACAACTAGTTATGAGGTTTTACAGTTGTTTAATAGGGAATAATTGGCCCCAATTAAACTGGCTAGACTAAGGCTTTTTAGATTACTAAAACAAATTAAACTTTTTAAAATGAGAATTTAGGTGATCTTAAAACTGTTCTGAAATGGATAATGAAACTTGCTAAGTTGTAATCTCCCTGGTTTTATTAGTGATATTAAGATAAAATTAAGTGATATTAAAATCTTATTTGATTTATTTACCTTTGAAAATGAAGACCGTTTAAGGGTTACACATCCTCAGCCTTGACGAGTACGACCTCAATTAGTCAAGTCAGAATGTCTTTAAAAGCTTTGTGCTTATTGCTTCCAGCACGGGGCGAGGTGCTCATTAAGGTACAGGTAAAGTTCTCATAAAAGATCCAAAGTTGCACTAGTGAAAAGACGCTCAACAAGATGAAAGCTGACCACATCTTTTCTAGAAAGTCAGTCGTTATTTTAAACCAGTTTTAAAGCAAGATTTGGTTTTACGTAGTTTTAATGTACACTCAAGCAGCTTGATACCGTCTGGACTCTTTAAACAGCATTTAGATCTATGGTGAGTAGATATAATGGTACAGTTAATTTTATACCACTTTTAAGTAAGTTGTACAATGTTTAGTGTGACCCTTTTATGACAAACGTCGTTAAATGAATTCTTGCCCTGTTTACAGCTATTTATGAAGGCCTTTTTAATAAGAAAAAAAAACAAAATTGTTAGCTCACACACACAAAATTTCTTTCAAAAGTTTATTTAGTATCAAGCAAGAGGAGACTTTGCTTAACACTACAGAACATTTCAAGACTTGAGTTACAAAAGAATACCACATTATTTGCACTTGTAATTGGCTTCCCTTTTTACGCATGTTGGCAAGAGAAAAAAAAAAACAACTAGCATATGGCTGAAAGATAAAAATAACTAAATTCTATGGAAACCTTTAAAATGAAAGGTGAGGCTTATGTTAAAAGGATGGATTAACATATTTAGTAAACCTATTTTTTGTTTAACACTAGTTAATCAAAGTTATTTTTTCCTTTTGATAACCTATTTCTCATACACAAACTTGAAATAATAAAATTTTACATGTCTTTTTTTTTTTTTGCCCAGCTTGATATTTCAACAAAGTAGTTTTAAGTTCCATCCATTCAGATTTTAAGCATTTTGATTTATTTAAAAAGGGATTGTTCATAGAAAAAATTACTTTGAACAGTATACAGGACTGGTGGAGATTGGCTATTTCACAACATCAGACAGTACAATCAGTATCTGCCATATGGCTGGTCTCTGTAGACGCCCTTTGCTGTCCTCGCTGAGGGAGCCTTGTGTCTTGAGTTAGTCCACTCTTCTTGCCCTAAAATAGATAAGATGAATAACAATTTGATTATTGGTGTGGTTCACACTTGTTTCATTTTTCAGAATCTAAGAGCTCTGAAACAAAAGTGATAGGACTATGGAAAAAAAAAATCCCTGATGTAGTCAAAGGACAATGAAAACTTTAAAAGATTGTACATACAAGGAAAATTGTTGGTTTACTATCAGATGCTATTCCATGGGAGGAAAAATGATTTTTGTGTGGTCAGGGAGGTGATTTCGTAAGTGAGAACTCATTTCTTGAATGTGCAAGAGCATGGGCTTAAGCAGTCCCAGGCACCACCACATCAAGGAATGGTGGTGTGGTCTCTAAAAAAATAAACACACCCTCAGTGGAAAAAGCCTCCTTTTGATCAATATAACAAAACTTTACAAAATTCAAATAGCAAAATTAAACTATCTTGTGCTCAACACTGAGGCTCTTATGAATGGGAAAGGACAGGGGAAAGGGATCATTCAAATTTCTCCTAGTAGCAGAAACAAGACACAGATAAACATTTGTGAAAGCGAAAAGAGAAAAACGGGGTGAGCAGAAATGGGGAAGAGCAAATTATAGACGTTAAACACTCAGTCTAGGTCCTTTCATAGAAAGTCTCTTGAAAGTGATATTCTATGGTGCTTTATACTACAACAATGAGTATGAAAAACTCAGTGAAAGAATGTCTATCTACTTTACTTCCTAATAATATGAAATCAAGATGAAACAATGGATGTAGAAACAAAAGACATTCTGTATTTGTCTCCTGATATTGAGCATGTGCTCAGCTGTAGGGACTGCAGCGAGTAGTATGCAACTTTCTGACAACACACAGTTAACATTTCTGCTGCAACATACAGCAATTTGAAAGCTATGTGTCCTCAGAGACCAATTTAAAAAAGCTGTGAAGGAAAAAATGCTTAAAATGACCTCTTCTTTTGATACAAACATGCAATCAACGTCATTCCCGCAAGCTGACTTGCATTGATTTAAGTAGATAGCATTCAGCAAACCAAGGTATTCTCTTAAATGTCTGTCATAAGTAATGGCAACAACATCAAAAAAAAAAAAAATCCAAGGTGCGGTCAACACTGCTCGGGGCAGGTGATATAACAAAATGTACTTCAAAAGGAACACTAGGAAATGGCTTCTCAGCTATGTTCAGAGAAATGTCGGACCATTAGCCAGAATCCTGATTCACACGCACTGGGTGCTGGGCATTCATCAGCGCTCTGCAAGTGATTGAAGCTTCATGTGACTGATCTCTGCCTCGAGGCAATGGATCATCTAACCATCATCACGGTGCTGTTGCCAATTCTTTTAATTAAACCTGTCACCCTATGCACACTGAGACTTTGGACACGGATTCCCAGAATCCCTAGCAGTTCTCACAGAATGAGTGGGGGTGTAGCTCTCTCCCTGCAAGCCTGCTGATGCCTTACATCTTACTCTCAGCTCAGCACTTTTAAAATTTTTATGGAATGACTCCCACTGTATTTTTTTTTTTTTTTAGGATCTGAAACTGGGACTGGATTAAGATACAAAGATGGGGTGGGAGAATCACTTTAGAGACAGAGTCTCAACTGCTTCACTTCCCCTTATTTGTCAAGAAGGAGATATACTTTCTTCTTCTTTTTCTTTTTTTTTTATTTCCTTTTTCCTGGAGCACTAATTAGTTCTGGTTTATGGTGGTGCAGAGAATTGAACCTGGGATTTTCAGAGCCCCAGGCACAATAGTTTTTTCTTTTATTAACATAACCATTATGCTATCTAGTCCCCACCCAAAGATATACTTTAAAATGTTTATAGTTTGGCAAACTATCCTGTAAATGAGGAAATAAGCACATGGCAATCAACCCAAACAAACAAACAAATGTAAGTTCAAAATATGAATTCATGTAATTTCCCCTCTGCCTTTAGTCTTCTTTAAATTTAAGATGTAAATATTAAAAGAAAAGTTTCTAAAAATATCTCCATATACACAAATGAATTGAGAAGAAGCTGCTATTCCACTGTAGAAATTTATGGATTCCTCATCAATTAAGGTCTGAATTATCACTAAGATCACTTTTTTCTCTTCATCTGTGATTTGATCTGGCCAATTACTCACCATAGGAATCATAAGTCTCTTCACTGAGCCCATGTCCATAATCATAGTAATCAGCACCACTGTATAAGACAAAAAAAAAAAAAAGCAAAAAAAAAAAAAGATGAAAACATTGTTAATACAAAATGACTTGGTTATGATTTAAATCATACTCAATGAAGTATTCCAAAAACTTCACGGCAACTAGTAAAAAGAGCTGAAAACCGAAAGAAATTCCTTCTAAGATGATAAAACTCTTTAACACAAGCACCATAGACTTAAGCTCTTTTCCTTGGCCCCCTGACAACTTACCCAATCAATGTCTACTGAACATGGAGCTATTAAAAAAAAAAAAAAGGTTCTGTCTTGGGAGAGTCAAGAATCTGGATGATGAAGAATGTGGGAGGATAGTCAAGGAGGTACTCCATTGTGCTGGGGCAATGAGACAGGAAGAAACCGGGGAAGCCACGGATTCTTTCCTACATATAAAATGTGTATCAAGGGAGTCAGGTGGTAGCGCAGCGGGTTAAGCACACATGGCACAAAGCGCTAGGACCGATGGAAGGATCCCGGTTCGAGCCCCCAGCTCCCCACCTGCAGGGGAGTTGCTTCACAAGCGGTGAAGCAGGTCTGCAGGTGCCTGTCTTCCTCTCCCCCCTCTCTGTCTTCCCCTCCTTTCTCCATTTTTCTCTGTCCTATGCAACATTGGCGACATCATCGGCAATAATAACTACAACAATAAAACAACAAGGGCAACAAAAGGGAATAAATAAATAAAATATTTAAAAAATGTATATCAAAGGTAAAAACCTTCATTTCCTCTTTACCCCTTATCTTCCAGAAAAATCCAATCCTGTAGAACTGTGGATGCTCCATGTCATAGGACAGTAAACACAAGTCCTGAGACCCAGTGGGGCTTTTACAACGCTACTACCAGGAAGTGTGAGATTCAGCATCAGCGAAGCATCAGAACGAAAATCTGGTCAAGATGTGAGAGTCAGGAGTGATCCAAGCACAGGGACACTTACATCCTCAATACTTTTTAAAAAATATTTATTTATTTATTTATTTATTTATTCCCTTCTGTTGTTCTTGTTATTTAATTGCTGTAGTTATTATTGTTACTGATGTCATCATTGTTGGATAGGACAGAGAGAAATGGAGAGAGGAGGGGAAGACAAAGAGGGAGAGAGAAAGACGCCTGCAGACCTACTTCACCACTTGTGAAATGACTCCCCTGCAGATGGGCAGCTGGGGGCTTAAAGAGGGATCCTTACGCCAGTCCTTGCGCTTGGCACCACCTGAGTTTAACCCGCTGTGCTACCACCCGACTCCCATGTTCAACATTCTTAACATCTAGAAGGAGGGAACTTGTCCCCACAGCCATTTCACAGATAATGCAAATGGGGCACGGTAAGATAGTATCTCTGAATTAATTATGACATTTCACAGGGGAAACTGGTAACTCTCCATTAAATCCCAAATACATTAGTTTACGATACTATCAGTATTTTCTTTAAATTTGAGGAAGAACTTCCATTCACCCTCTCAGGATTCCTTCCTTTCTTAGTCACTTTTGTAGAGAAACAATTACCCTATATCTTTAATCATTATTTCATGCAATCAGGTGTTTCCTTTTTATAGATAAAAATGAAAAAGAAAGTCGTTCTAATTAAAATGGAAAGCAATCCAATACAGCTGGGAAACGACTCAGGAAGTCATGATATGTACAGCTTAAACTGGGAAGATCACTGCCTGTCAGGACACACCTAGAATTATCACTGCGGCCCATGAGCTAAGCAGAATCACCGTGTTCACTTTGTCGAGAAAATACCACAGATCAGGAAAAGCCTGGAAGGCAGCCTAAATCCTCACAGGGAACAGAGAGCTGCCCTACTGTACCCACTGCTATACTTAGTTAACCTCTAACTAGTCCTCTCCTCCCATGCTTCTTTTCTCAGATAAATGATACCAGAGACAGACCATCAGCTCAAATGGCTAAATTCCTTTGAGAAAGAGGCAGGCAAAGGTAGCTGAGTTCCTTTTTGCCTCAAGCATGCAAGAATTGTTTTTTATTTTATATTTTGCCTCCCCCCCCGCCAATTGCCCTTTCCTCTGCTTTCAACTCAGCCTTTAGCTTAAATAACACTTCCGTAGATAACAACCCCAGTCTCCCAGGGTTAGGTCAGTTTCCCATTATAACCCTTCTTTCTTTTTTCTACTTTTCATTCTTCTCCAACCCTGCACAGACTCTTACTCCATAAAACTTGAGTGAGTGACTACCTGAGATGGCGCATCTCCAAACTCTGGCAGGACTGGATAGCTTTGAGGAAAATACATATGGCATCCAGACAATGTTTGAGAATCCAATGCTTTATCCACTGAGCTACCTCCCAGACCTCCAGACAATGTTTGAAAGAGAAGCTGAGAAAGAGTTAGATCTCCGGGCAGAAGCAAGAGGAGCCAGGATTTCCAGGCAGAAGAAACAGTAAACACAAGAAATAGGAAAGGATGCGGCAACAGATGATAACCGAAGCATCTTCAGAAATTCTAACAGAATTAATAAGCACTGACAACATATCTGGGTCAGAATATTCCTCATAGCCTCCTCCATGTGCAAAACACAGGCTAGACCTTATTATTCTGGCTAAACCACATCGTTCAAGGTAATTAAATATGCAGTATTACACACTGATTAGATAGTCAACTTTCGGGGCCAGGCACTGGCACACCTGGTTAAGCACTCATGCGACAGTGTGAGAGGACCTGGGTTCAAGCTCCAGATCCACAGCTTCAGGGGGAAGCTTCATGAGTGGTGAAACAGGGGTGCAGATGTCTCTCTGTTTCTTTCCCTCTCCATCCCCCTCTCAATATCTGTCTCTAGCCAATAATAAATAAAAAAATATGTAAAATATCTTTCTGGCACAGAGATATAATATATATGTGCTTTCTGCACTGTCTTAAACTCTACCAGTTCTTTGAAAGGTTGCCCAGAAGCAGAACTATCACTGACCTACTTTTCTAAGTTGTCATGCACAAGCTTCCTCAAGAGGCACAGGTATCTACAGTTTTAAATAAAGTCTTACAATTGATAGTCGGCATTCCTACAGAACCTAGGAGACCTGTCAAAGACAGGTTCAATTCTTCTGGTACCGAGTCAAAGAAGGAAACTAGTATGAGCTTGGCCCCTCTCAGATGAGAGCTAACACATGATCTAAATGCTTTCAGAGAGGAGGCAGCCAGTGAGACTGTTCTACCCCATTCAGAGTCACATCATTTACAAGTGGCAGATAGCACAGAAACTCAGAGCTCAGGATGAAGCCACTGCATTGCCTTGTGCTGAACACTAGCCAGAGGTGAACTGTGCTCACCACAGCCGGCACAACATAAGGATGGATCCTGCCTGACTCTTCTTCTGTTCTGTGGCTCTTCTAAAATGTCCTCGTTTGGTCCCCTGCAAATCCCTCTGTATGCTCAGAAACAGAAGTCAAGGTCCACAACTCAGTGTCCCATGATCATGGTGCATTCCTAGTTCTCTTTCTGTCATGAATTCCTCCTCTCCTCTTTTTATTCAAGTCCCAATTTCTCCCCAGGCCTAACTAAGACACATTCATGCTAAGAAGTAAAGACGATTAACTTGTCAAAGAGTAGATAAAATTTCATCCTAAAAAAAGATAAATAGCAAAAACAAAACAAAAAAGCCAGGGCAAAAGAAACATCACTTTCCTATGTCTGAAAATTTTATAACTTTAAATATGTGAACAACATTTGCTGCCACTTTTGATAGTTTCTTTAGGATTTTATAGTCAATTATACCAACCACACCATTTATTTTCCTTCCTAGTCTCTTTGCCTTTTATATTCACTGCAAAAAATATATGGATCACCATTAAAGAAAAAACACTCACCTCACTTTGAAGATATAAACTCAGACACAAACTCTCTGATATAACATCAGTGTCAACTAGTGGTCAAGACATCTGAGTTTAGAGTTGGCAAGATAGTGGTTTGCTGGGAAAGTCATGACACATTTTTTTACATAGAAAAAAATACATTATGACATTTCCAACAACCTAACAGCTCACCTGCTTTGCTATGGGCACATTCCAGGTTTAAGTCCAGCCCCCACCATATGAGGCTTCAGTGCTTCTGTCTCCTTTCTACTTTCCTTCAGTTTCTTTCTATTTGAGAACATCAGCCCAGAGGGGTGAAGCCGTCTGGTAATGTGTGTTCTATCAGGTGTGTCACCACCCAGCAACAAAAACAAAGGTATTTGGATTTAAAATCGAACCTTCAATTATAGGACAATTGAAGAACTGTCTTACTTCTGACTTTTAGGGTCCCATCTGGCAAATCCTTGCCTAATCTAGGTGCCAAAGAGACACCAAGCAGTTTTGACTTTCCTGATGATTTCATGAACAGCATTCAATCACAAAGCAGTCAAGAGAAATTCTCATTTTCCTGGTAATAAATTGGCTAATGTTTCTTAGAAAATCAGTACTAAATTAACTGAACATGTCTTTCCTCTCTCTCCTCCCCAGGCCAGAAGCTATATCACAATAGTTTCTCAGGCAAATTAAAACCTTGATGTTCTTGAGAATGCTATCTCTGTTAAGCAGATAAAATGAGGGCAACTTCTCCATAGGACTAAAAAGAACTTCATTTTCTGAGACAGAGTCCCATTGTTTAACTTGCCTCTGTAAATGACAGGAACTGAGACTAATAAACAAAAGAGTCAAACAACTGCTTCCTGACCAAACTATCTCTTTATTAAATGAACTGAGCAGTAATGAATGTCAGCACTGGGTGGAAACTTGCCTCTACTCTAACAGAATTCACTATAAAAAGGGAATTAGGAAAGAGAAAAACACGAATGTTTTCCAATGAACAGGAGGATAAAAGATGGCATAATTTGGTTCAGCAGTGGTCTGGTGATAGACTATCTTAGTTTTGACAGGGGAAAACTTTAAAGTGACATTTTCTATCATTTCAGCCAGTTTCTGATTATTTATTGCAAGACTGTCATAAAGCCAAGAAGCTGGGCGCAGCTGAGCCCCATTCTCCTACCTGTCAGTTCCATCTGAATGCTTTACAGCATTTCATTCTGTGTACCTCAAACATCTATTAACCAAAGATGTGTCCTATATCCCAAGGATAAACCAAAAACCTAACATATGGCAAAGGGAAAAAAAAAAAACTAAAAATCTCTTCATTTCTGGACACAACTAAAAATATTAAGAAAAGAAAGATGGGGTATATTTGGTCAAATACACTCAACCAGTGAAAGAAGCATCAAGAGGAAGCTCCTCCCTCAACACATTCAGCACTGACTTCTCTCACTGGTACTCATACCACATCTCCTGAGTCCTTCCTATCAGGTGGATCACAAGAAGTTCCCAACCCTCAGCACTGTTCCTGCCTTTTCCAAAGGTTCTTCATTAGATAACCCAGAATTAAGAAATAGCTACCAGCACTAGGGACCAAGGGGGGGGGTAATCTGTCTGGGGACCAAGCCCATGTCACCAACATCTTTTATCTCTATCAAGAGGACAAAGACTCTTGTCTCTCTGAATGAACACAAGACTCCTGCTTTTCTTCACAGCTGAGGCGTGCATGGATGAGGCATGTATATTGATTCTTGTTATATCTTCTTGCTACGATAACCCTTTAATTGTCCCACCCGACTCCCCAATGGGCTATTTTTAATCCAGTCAGCCACTCTATGCCTTTAATTGGTGAGTTTAGTTCACTTATATTTAGAGTAATTACTGATATATATGGTAGAGTTACATAAGTTTGGTATTTTGTCTACTGATTTTATATTTCTTCCAGTATGGATACAACAAATGACATTCAATGCTTTAACAACTGGGAGAAAATCTAAGGTCATCAGATAAAGAAAGGAGTACAAAAGCCGGATAAGGGCAAGAGACTAGCTCACTTACTGATGGCCTTTTTGATCAATACCTGGTCACCCCATCATCTGTGGGCTCTAGTCAGGGAACCGTTGAACTCCTGCAGAGACAATATGGATCAAGATCTCTAACAGATCTCTCTTTCCACCATCACTGGCATTTCCATCAGGAACGCCATCATAAGCTCTCTGTGGGCCTCTCCAGGACCTGGTCCTCACTGTAGAGCAGCAGTGGTAGGGACCGTCCCACTCTCTGGAGGGAGGCTGGATCAACCTACCCTGCCACTTGAAGAAGGCTGGTCCTGAAATGAGTGCCGCCTAGAATGTTCCCAGCTGTGACCATGGACTGTGAGCTCAGACTGACAGGGACTCAGAGGTTACGCAGGCTCCTTCGCTAAATATGAATAGACATGGGCTCTAGGTCAGATCACTGGGGTTAACAGCTAATAGTATTTATATCCTTCCCTCATATTTAGTAGCTACTCTCTGCCCTAATCCAGCTTTCTAGCTCTATTCTCAACTCTGACACCATCTTCCCAGTCAATACTTTTAGTCCACCTACATGTTAATTATTGGGCTCAGACAAAAATTACTAAAGTCATGGGATCCTTGGAACATACTTAAAAGACTTCCTCAATTCTTTCCACCTTAAGATCCCTATTCTCGCCTGCTCTATTCCTACTTTTTTTCTTAAACTTTTTTTTATTGTTGTTATTGCTGTTGTTGTTGTTGTTGGATAGGAAAGAGAGAAATCAAGAGAGAAGGGGAAGACAGAGAGGGAGAGAGAAAGACAGACACTGGCAGACCTGCTTCACTGCCTGTGAAGCGACTCCCCTGCAGATGGGGAGCCGGGGTCTCGAAGCAGGATCCTTATGCCGGTCCTTGTGCTTCGCGCCACGTGCGCTTAACCCGCTGCGCCACTGCCTGGCCTCCTCTATTCCTACTTCTTGGTTTCTGTTTATTAAACATTTTGACCTGCTTTATATCTTACTGCCTTTCAGCGAACAAGTTGTAGATGCTACTATGATTCCATCCCAACCTGTTTGGGCAGACGACCTCACCAATGTGTCCTGAAACCCTCTTACCTCTTCAGAGCCCTATCCAACTACGGAATGATAAAAACAGGCTAGAGGTATGGTTTGACCTGCCAATGCCCATGTCCTATAGAAAAGCAATTACAGAAGTCAGAACTCCCACCTTCAGCATCCAAAAAAGGGATTTTGAGCAATAGTCCCAGAAAGGGAGAAATGTTAGGGGAAGATGATCAGAGGGCTCCAATTCCGTCAGGAGGGGGGGGGGGGAGGGGACATTCAGAAATAGTAACAGGTGTAGGTATGACTTAGAAAGGAAGAAAAGGCAGGGTCAGAGAAAAAAATAGGCATATATAAAAGTAATAATCAGCCCACATTTGTGTCCTTGGGAGAAGTATCACAGTTTCCAATAGAGGGAATGGGGACACAGAACTATGATGGTGGGACCAGTGTGGAATTACACCCCTGTTATCCCATAATTTTGTAAATCAATATTAAGTCACTAATAAAAATGACTATTATGTCCTTCAAGATGGTCTCTATTCACTAACGTCTGCTTATATAATTCCTATTACACTTGTATTCACTTTTCTAGCCAAGTTTAATATTTCTCAGAGTTACTTTAATATTCCCTAAGCTGTTTCTATCTTCTTCCATTTTAGAGATTGTGGCTACTTTATCCTGCGATTCTGAAATTCCCTCCTCTGCAAAAATCAAGTCTACTTTCAAAGTCTCCCAACTAAGCTAGTACTCCAAAGTCTGCTTCACATTCTGTAATTTTATTTTGAATCCCCCCCCATCAAATCTTCAGTCCATTTGGTAAAGAATCTCTTGATTTCTTAGTACCATGCAGTTTTGATCTTCAATGTGCTTCTGTATATTAACTTGAGTGTTTTAAAAATTGTTTCTCTGAGAATTCCTCCAGTTCTGCAGTTTTACAATCTTCTGCTGTAGACTCACTTTCTTTGGGAACCTCCCTGGTGTTAGAAGGGGTGACTGTTATTTTTTTGTTTGTGAAGTTAGACAGGTTTCTGTTAACTAGTAGGTGGTGTTGATTTCTCCTTTATGAGTAGGGACACAGAAGAGGTGTTGACTCAATATGGTAACAGGAGTTGCTGAAATAATGGTTGGGGGTGGTGGTGGTGGTGGTGGTGGCGCACCTGGTTGAGTGTATATGTTACAATGCGCAAGGACCCAGGATTGAGCCCCCAGTCTCCACCTGTAGGGGGAAGGACCCAGGATTGAGCCTCCAGTCTCCACCTGTAGGGGGAAAGCTTCACAAGTGGTGAAGCAGTGCAGCAGGTGTCTCTGTCTCTCACCCTCTCTAGCTCCCCCTTCCCTCTCCATTTCTGACTATCTCTATCCAATAAATAAATAAATAAATAAATAAAATAAAAATAATAAAAAACAATCCTTAGGAGGTAAAAGCTCTAGTGGAAGGATTCTGCACTGCAAAAACTGTCTTTTCCTAAGGCCCTAGTGCAAGCACAGACTCTAAGTGCTAAACTGAGCAAAGACTCACTTCTCTGGACTACAAGGCTGTGGCTGATTTTGCCTGAGCAGGTCTTCCCTGGGAGCAGTTAGTCTTTATAAGGCCCAGCTGCCTGTTAACTGTCATCTGGCTTTTACTAAGGGGTAAATCGTTGTGGGCAGCTGAACACCCTGGTTTCCTGCAGAGTTCTCAGGAGTCTGATCTTTTTCAAGTCTTTTGTGTGACTTGTCAAGATGGTGAGGACCATGTCTTCAGTATTGAGGTAGGTGTCTGTCATTCTTTCTTCCCTCCAATACCCATTTGGCTTGCTGATGTACCCAAACTTCAGAGAAAAGTCTTTTGCACTAGAAATTCCAGCTATGCTCTGACAAGATTTGTTATGCTTTCTTATTGTAAGATTGGTTGCTGCTGGTTACTACTCCACATTTGGTCTTAAATTTAGCATTACTGTGTTTCTTTTTTTGAATATACATATACATATGGAGGGAGAGAGGGAGAGGGAAAGAGGGAGAAGGGGGGGAAAGAGAGAGAGAGAGAGAGGGAGAGAGACAGGGAGAGGTAGACCAGACATCTGCAGTATGACTTCACTGTTCATGAAGCCTGCCCCCTGTAAATAGGGACTGGAGGCATGAGTCTGGGTACTTGCTTGCCTATGGTAATATGTATTGGGTGCATCAGCAGTCAGTCCCTAGCCTTAAACTTCTTATATGCAAGACAAATATATTTCCCAAGTCCTATCCATAGAAGTGTAACAAAGATCCTGAAATTGGGGCAGTTTGGAACACTACTACTCATGACCATAGAATGTGACCTACAGGGATGCAGAGGTCACATAGGCTCCTATGCTGAATATGCGCCCCAGATCAAATCAATGGGGTTCACAGTCAACAATATTTATATACCTTTCCTATATTTGGGAGCTACTCTCTTCCCTGACCCAGCTTTCTAGCCCTTTTTCTAGCCATGACATCATCTCCCCAGAAAATAACTTGGGTCCACCTGCGTATCAGATGTCAGACTCAGGAAAAAACTATTATAGTCATGGGCCCTTCAGAATATAAATAAAATAGGCCTGCTAGCTATCTTTAAAATGGAGACCCTAAATCTTCATCTGCAATATTCCAGCTTTTAGGTTCATGATTAGTCAATAATTTGTTTGGCTTTATATGTTAACTCTTTTGTCAGCCACCAGGTTCCAGATGCTAACACAATGCCAACTGGACTTCCCTAGGCAGAAGACCCCACCAGTGTGTCCTAGAGCCCTGCTTCCCCAGAGCCCCACCTCACTAGGGAAAGAGAAAGACAGGCTGGGAGTATAGACTGACCTGTCAATGCCCATGTTCATTGGGAAAGCAAGTTCAGAAAACAGACCTTCCACCTTCTGCACCCCATAATGTCCCTTGGTCCATCCTCCCTGGGGCACTGAGCCCCAGCAATAACTGTGGAGGCAAAAAAGAAAAAAAAAAAAAGGAAAAAGACTTTCATGTCTGAATAGCTGAGGTACCAAAGGTTCAAAGTTCAACCCCTAGCATCACCATAAACCAGAGTCTAGCAGTGCTGATGGCGATAGTGGGTCAGGAGGAGAGGAGGCAAGAGGGGGAAAAAAAGGAAGCAAACAGTATATGGCAAAAATCATGGCACAGAACTGGTACAGGGGATATAAAAAAATCATGAAATTCATGTAACTTGGAAAACTTTGCCCTCACTGGGCCCAGTAGTTTTTTTTTTTTTCTTTTTCTTCTGTTTGTCTTTATTTTAAAATCTGAGTTTTAGAATTTCTTGTTGTCTGTAGCAATAAATCTCATCCAGTGGTACTTAATCCCTACACCCAGTCTAAAGGAGTGTCCACTGTGATAGACTATTCCTGGCTGGAAACCTTTCTCCTGGAGTTCTCTACACATATCTTTCTCCTTTCTGGTCCTTAGGAGTTTTGGTCAACAAATCCATTGTTACTATGGTGTTTTCCCAGTTGGTAACTTGTGTTTTTCTCCCTTTCTCTCCCTCTGAAAAAAAAAAAAAAAGTTGGCCTGGTATAGTCAAGGGCTGGCAACAACAATAACAACAACTGGGAAGGGAACGTTGTAACTAGTATTAGTAGGACAGACACACTTTGTAGAATTCCAAAGACACATCTGAATACCATCCCTCCCTCAAAAAGTCTTCTTGCTTTCAACTGTTACACAAGTTTCCATCTCTCATTAAGCAGAATTTCTTTTATCATAAACTTCAAGTAATTCAAGGGGCAATCAGTAACCTGGAGGAGAGCAAATACCATCTCATCAAAGTTGTGTAACGTCTGGTAGATTGATTCTGGTAGAACTGAAAACAATCCATGAGCTGCCCTTAGTTATTGTCATCCTCACTTTACACACGGGCAAAGGAAAACACTGATTATGTAACAGGAACACACTTGCTCATAAATGGCGGAACTATTTATGATCCAAATCCAGGCACTCTCTGACCTCATTAAGCAAGTCTTGGTTCAGCCTTAATGAAGATTTTTACCTATATTACTAACATTTCTATGCATAGGCTCCTATACCCATGTAAAATTTATTAACAGGCTATCCACAGTTGTGCTTATTTTATATCTGAATATATATGAAGTGTTCCCAAATTTAGCACTCTATAGAATTTTTAATATTTTCTTATTAATATAAAGAGGTTGTAATTGGATTAGATAAATAACTAAAATAGGCTTACTATTTACAAAATGGAGACACCCCCCCAGCTCAACATCTGAACTATTCCAGCCTTTAGGTTCATGATTAGTCAACAATTTGTTTGGCTCTGTATGGTAACTCTTTTTTTCAGCCACCAGCTTTCAGATGCTAACATGATGCCAATCAGACTTCCCTGGGCAGACGACCTTACTAATGTGTTCTGGAACCCCACTTCCCCACAGCCCTGCTCCACTAGGGAAAGAGAGAGTCAGGCTGGGAGTATGGATCCACCTGCCAATGCCCATGTTCAGCAGGGAAGCAATTACAAAGGCCAGACCTTCCACCTTCTACACCCCGTAATGTCCGATGGTCCATCCTCCTTGAGGTTAAAGATCAGGAAAGATATCAGGGGATGGGATGGGATATGGAATTCTGGGGGGTAGGAATTGTGTGGAGTTGTACCCTTCTTATCGTATGTTTTTTGTCAGTGTTCCGTTTTTATAAATAAAAATTAAAAAAGAAAAGAAAAACAACAACATATTTTGAAATCATAAGTATATACTCATCTTCATTTATAAGTATATTTCACAATCCACCCCCAAAGTCTCAAAGACTATAAACTCATCAACTCAAAAATTCTCTCAGAAACTGCTTACTATTACAAATTTCTTCAATATGTTTACACTGCCAAATGTTGCTTATATGTGTCCAAGCAGATACTCTGCATTACTGGGTCCAAAGTTCCAGTTTTAAGATTCTGAAAGTATGAACAAAAATGACTTTCCAACAGGAAAAGGACCCTTTGTGATGACAAAGAGAGGGCCAGGGTGACAGCACAGTGGCAGGGTACTGGGCTTACATGGGAGAAGTCTTAGGTTCAATCCAAGATCTTATCAGTGCTCAGAGGTTCAAGTTGATCAGTGGCACTTTGGTCATAAGCAAAAATATAAATAAATAAATAAATACAAATTATAATACATGAGTTATTTTAAATTTGATTTTACAATAAATGAGGCTTGACTAGATTCTGAAATATTTAAGTACACTGACATTCAAATTATCACTTCAAATTTCACCTGAAGTTCATACTTCCAAAGCATTTCAGGACTCTACACTCCACATTATGTGAGGTTTTCGGGGCCAGGCAGCGGTGCACCGACCTGGCTGAGAGCACACATACTACCAAGAACAAGGATCCAGGTTCAAGCCCACAACCCTGCCTGTAGCCATCTCACAGAATTCTCTTTCTCCCTATCTCCCTCTTTCCTTTATTTTAAAACTTTTTTTGCATTTATTATTGGCTAGAGACAGAAACTGAGAGAGGTGGGTAGAGAGGAAGGAGACAGAGAGACATCTGCAGCCCTGCTTCACCACTTGTGAAGCTTTTCCCCTACAGGTGGGGACCAGGGGCTTGAACCTGGGTCTCTTTGCACAGTAATGTGTGCACTTAACCAGGTGTGCTACCACCTGACACCTCTCCCCCATTCCTTAATTTATCTATGTCCCATCAAACACATACACACATACACATACACACACACACACACACACACACACACACACACACACACACAGTGATTTTTTTTGTGTAGGCACCAAGCCCCAGGGATAACTCTGGTGGAAAAAAAAAGGTATTTAAATAATTTTTTATTTTATAAATGTGTAATCAAAATGGTTTAAATAATTTTACTTGCATCAATTATTTGCTGTAATTTTATTGACTGGATAATTCCTCAGAAAAGACTTAGGTGATTCTAGTTTAGTAACAGCTAATAACACTCAAGTACACAGAGAGATGGTATAGAAAGAGTTTAGCCATCCCATGCACTTGGTTCTCCGTGAGCCCCTGGGATGTTCCACAGATGAAGAAACAGCTTGATTTCCTTTCCTATAAAAGGAGACAAATCAGTGACCTACACTTCTGAGACTTTGAAGTCTCTGAGAGTGTGACACCCACCTTATGCTAGCTTCGAATGTTTACTAAACTTCCACTAAAAACAATACATCTGCTATCTAATTTCATCAGAATTTTATAGGTCAATTATTATTCTCATTTTACCAATGAGAAAAATAAGATTTAGAGAAGAAAGGTAATTTAGTTAAATCTAATAACCTAGGAATTGGGGAGGGAGTTTGTGCCTGAGATTTAAAATCAGGATTGTATGGTTATACAGAACATTCTTTTACATTCTTTTCCCTCTCCCTCTTCTTTTTTAAGACACAGAGATGAGAGAGACACCACAGCATACTATCCAAGTGGCCCCTCAGGGCACTCCTTTAACTAAGTTCTTGCCATCTATGTTTTAAGAGTCAGGAGTTATACAAAAGGTGCATCATTTTTTTTTCCACTAAAAGAAAACAAAAAATACTAAGACATTTAAAAAATATATATATATTTTATTTATTTATTTTCCCTTTTGTTGCCCTTGTTTTTCATTGTTGTTGTAGTTATTATTGTTATTGTTATTGATGCCCTCATTGCTATAAAGGAGAGTGAAATGGAAAGAGGAGGGGAAGATAGAAAGGGGGAGAGAAAAAGACACCTGCAGACCTGTTTCACCGCCTGTGAAGCAATTCCCCTGCAGCTGGGGAGCCGGGGGCTCGAACCGTGATCCTTAAGCTGCTGTACTCCCTACTAGGGCATTTAAGAAATGTAAATAAAATAAACTTCAAGTATGTATGAAATACAGGGGAAGAAAACTAGGGAGATTCATCAAGTAAATGTCCAGCTAACAGCTATTCCCTTTTCACAGTGACTCTGTGAATAATCAAGGTTCTGATAATGGACATGGCCACTTTTCAGACACCCTGTCACACAGCCCATATTTTAGTAAGGAACCTTCGCCTGTATGTTCACTGTAGGCAGCATCTGTCACTGCTATGTATGGCTGATCTTAAGCACCACTGTCGTCTTCTCACCGCTATTAGGCAGATGGCAGTGCTAAATCCAAATGATGTAGTACATCTCCCTGGTGGACTTTGTTTTCACACACTACCAGTATTCTACAATTCCTCAGTGATAAATCTCCTGTGTCCTCAAGAACATTAGACTCCACTGGCAGTGGAGATGGATTTATAGTCCCTGGCATGCCTCTGCCCAGTTCCTACATTTCTATCCAGCAGTGGTGAGCTTATGGAGAGTCCATGCAGACAGTCAAGAGTATGGGCAAGCTCGACACTCACGGGGCATATTTCTAACTGTATGCAAAAGAACCGGGTTTGATATATATTTTTTTAAAAGTGGTTTATTTTATTTTATTTTTTAATTTTCTTTATTTTCTTGCCTCCAGGGTTATTGCTGGGGCCCGGTGCCTGCACTATGAATCCACTGCTCCTGGAGGCCATTTCTTGCATTTTTGTTATTGCTGTTGTTGCTGTTAGATAGGACAGAGAGAAGTAAGAGAGGAAGGGAAGACAGAGAGCGGGAGAGAAAGAGAGACATCTGCAGACCTGCTTCACTGCTTGCAAAGTGAGTCCCACACCCACTGAGGTGGGGAACGGGGGGAGGGGGGCTCAAATCAGGATCCTTGCGCTTTGCGCCAAGTGCGCTTAACCCGCTGCACTACTGCCTGTCCCCTTAACAAATGTTTATTTCTATGAGAAAGATAAGTGGGCACTGCTTGCTACTCAGCTCTCACATAAACAGTACCTGGGAACTGAGCATAGAGCCTTGGGTTTGCAAATCCTGTGCTCAAAAGCATAGATGTCTACCTTCCCAGCACCAAAAAGGGCTTGATCTTGACGAGAGAGCTGGATATGAGATCTGATTGTTACACTGTGCCTTGAGCAAGCTCAGACCCATTTGATCATTACTTATAAAATTAGGAGATGACAATAACTTTGATAGAATTAAATGAAATGACAGGCACTAGGGTGTTGGGGAGTACATCAGCTTCCCCCTGCTTAACACTGAGGTCTATTTACATAACCACTGTTACCTAAGAACCGCCCTGCCTACAGGGCATTGGTTTAATCCCCACTGGTTCACACTCTCATTTTGCTCCACCCCCTCTCCTAGTCACACCCTGTTTTCCACCACTCTCTTTTCGCTCCACCCTCTCTATGTCACATCCTGTTTCCACCCTACTTGGTGAGTATAAATACAGCTGCTCTTCTGATTAAACACACCGGGAATTGCCTTCCAGCTCCAAGAGTCCCAGAGTCTCTCTCCTGACACTAGCTCAGCCACGAGTTCCTGATCCCTCTCCCATGCAGCAGCCTAGGTTGGCTGCAGTCGAGTTCTCTCCAACCCAGAGAGCACTTGCTCCGGAAGAAGCACCCTCAGACTATCCCAGCTCTAGGGCACACTGAGCATAGTAAACAACACCTAGCAATAGCTCCATAGATAACTGATTCAAAGTTTAGGTTGATCTAAAACAAACATACAAAACCCAAACTATTTCCAGCACAATGCCCAGGGCCTTCATGATAAAACTGCAAACTTTCTTTGTCTATTTTGATGACAGCTGAGGTATCAAGTTCAGCAGGGCTGCGAGCCTGGTAGTGTACAGCTACCCATTAGCTGGGGGGGACACAAGGGAGTGCTACTTTCCCAAACTGCTGTCATCTGTGTGTCACTTTCAGGATTTCTGCCATCTATGTACACCACCCAGCCTATCAGTGAATCTGATTCCCTTTAAACTTAAATCAATGTATTGTGAATGAGTCATCGCAGTAATATGCCTGAAACCACCTGCTTGATTCGCAGTTATCTTCCAAAAGCTCCAAATTTTATCATCAAAATTTCCCAAACTTAAAAAACAAAAAATGAAAGGCTGAGCATGTATCATTTGCAAACATGAAACATCAGAAATGTTTTGGAAAACATTCTGGAAAGCACTAGTCCTGTAACTGGGAGCAAAGGCACTGAAAGCAGCAGTGTCTCTGATCACACAGCTCTGGCCTGTCTGTTTCCAGATTTTCTAGGATAATATGAGGTGCAGGGCCATTTTAAAGTTGGTATCGGGATCAGGGGGAATACATGCACACATACTCGCTCTGTCTTACTAAAAACAGCAGGCTAAAGGCAATACCACAGTAATTATTACTAATGGCAACACTTACATGGTCTTGGCCAGTTCCTTTATTTCTCCATGATAGTCCTCTCTCTCTCTCTCTTTTATATTTATTTATTTATTTATTTGCTCCTTTCACTATAGGTTCTTTGAATGAGAAGCTATTTATTGTATGGCAGTGTCATTTGGTTTGGTGTCTCTATTCACTGTCAGCATCCATGTAACACGGTAGTAGATGTTATTAGTCGGAAGCTTATTCTGCTTAGTTTGCACTGAGAGGAGCTGCCAGTGCTTGTGCAGGAAGTAGTTTAAAACCCCAAAGGAGCACGTTAGCCAGAAGTATATTTGGCAACATTTTTATAAGCCATGGTTAATGGATTCTTATTCCAGTTCAAAACATCGCTGCTATTAGAAGCGTAAAACAAGGTAAAGCAGGTTTTCTTAGCAGTAAAGCACCTTCCTTGCATGCATGGGGTGTGGGGTTGATTCCCCAGAACCATATGAGAGCCAGAAGGACAGCTTTATGAATGAAGACATAGTGCTTTGTGCTCACTCATGAATTCTCATTAAAAAAAAAAAAAAATATATATATATATATATATATATGCCTAAACATCCAACCATAATTAAAATGTAGCTTTATCAGGGGAGAGAATGGGATATGGAGTTCTGGTGGTGGGAATTGTGTGGAGTTGTACCCCTCTTACCCTATGGTTTTTGTCAGTATTTTCTTTTTATAAATAAAAATTTAAAACAAAATGTAGCTTTGCAAGTATTTAAATGACGATGTTAAGTTAAACAACAGGTCGTCCTTTCCAAACTCCAAGTAGTTCCAGATCTGTACAGGCTGGCTTTTGGGAAGTCATTATCATATAGGCAGAGCAAAAGCTACTCAGAAACCATAATAAACCAGAGAGCAGGGCATATGGTAACATTGATTTTTGTCTCATTGCTTCCACTGGAACAGGCATTTGGAAACACCCCAAAACACCCAAAGTACTAGTAGATTCTGGCAGTTTCCATTACTCTGTATAGTTGGAATTTACAGGCCAATATGCTGTTTTGTCATAAAAATAAGTCAGTGATTTTACATATTAAAAAAATTCTTTTTATTATATTTATTTATTGGATAGAAATAACCAGAAAATGGAGAGTGGTGGGGAGGGGGGCTGAGACAGAGAGGGAGAGAGGGAGAGAGAAAGAGAGACACCTGCCGCCCTGCTTCACCACTTGAAAAGCTTTCCCCCTGCAGGTGGGGACTGGGGGCTCAAACCTGGGTCCTTGCACATTGTAACATGTGTGTTCTACTAGGTGAGGCACCACCTGACCCCCTGATTTTATTTATATATTATTATTATTATTATTATCTTTATTTATTGGATAGAGACAGCCAGAATGGAGGGAAAGGGAAGATAGGGAGAGAGACAGATACTTGCAGCCCTGTTTCAGCACTCCCCAAATTTTCCCCCTGCAGTTGGGGACCGGGAACTTAAACCCAGATCCTAGCACAGTTACATATGCGCTCAACCAGGTGTGCTATGGCTCAGGCCCCTGACTTTACATATTTTTAAACAGTTCTTTTTACCCTAAGTCAATTTTTTTTATTGCCATCAGGATTCTTGCTGGGGCATGGTGCCAGCATGATGAATCCACTGCTCCTAGTAGGCATTATCTTTCCTTTCCCCTCCTTTTCTTGATAGGACTGAGGAATTCAGAGGGGAGGGAGAGACCTGCAGTACATGCTTCACTGCTAGTGAAGCTTCCCCCCTTGCACATGCTGGAGGCTGGAACCAGAGTCCTTACACATAGTCACATGTGTGCTTAACCAGGTACACCCCTGCCTAGACCGTCCCCCCAACTTTTTTTAAGGGAAATAATGGCTTATAGGACACTTGTTGACACACGGAGAGAGTAAAAGTCTTATAGATAGTAGATCTGAACCAGACAAAAGTGTAGCTCAATAACTTTTTTAGCTATATTTTCTTCGAAACATGGATAATCATAATTCCTGGGTTTTCTTCATAGGAAAATACATGGTCATAACAAAAACTGAAGAGAAGTATGTAAAAGGACTAGATAGGATAGAATTAGTAAGTTCTCTCTTTCTAATTCCTCTTTCAGTAATTGTTCCAAGTGTTTTCATCAAAGTCACAGAGATTCTGAGGGATGAAATGAAATAAGTACTTGTGAGTATAATATAAACAAATCATAATGAGAAATTAGTATGTCAGTATTAGCCCATACAGAAACTAGCCTTTTTTTTTCCTTTTACCAGTCTCCACACAAGCTCAGCATAATAACTACTAGTAATTTTAAGAGACATTTTGGGTTTTTTTTTTTTTTAGATAAATTATAGTTAAAGTGCACAGTAAGATATATCTTAAATAAAAAAAATCAGGTATTTAAGGTGCAAAGATGCTTTCATATAAAACACAGTGTCGACTAGAGTCAAGTTAATTAACAGAGTGTTTCTTTTACAATTACATTCTGAAACCTATTTCAGTGAGCTTCAAGAATTCAACACGATATTTTAAATTAAAGCCACCATGCTGTGCCATTGTAATTGTTACTAGGATTATACAGGAAAAACCGAATAACAATTCCACTTATGTTATAATGCACTTGAAATATTTACAAAGTGTTTACAGGAGTCAAAACTTATTTGTGTGATGATTTAACTTATGTAAGAGCAAGGACAGGCTCCAGTAGCAGCGGGGCTATCACCTGCTCTTCTTCTTCTTCTTCTTCACCATAGTTCCTTAGGAGTTCTGTCTGTAGGTATCAGCCAATAGCTATTCTGCGTGAATACTAATATCACATCTACACAGTAGTTTATATTTCTCTTAGCAGTAATGTGTGAAGAGAAGCAATACTTTGTTTTATACTACTGAGGTCACCTACAGAAATCACTGGGGGCACTGTCATTTATTTATACTGAATTTTCTATCAGTCTGTAGGAACCCTCATTTGCACTCTGGTTTTAATACAAGTTTTTTGAAATTGGGAGGAAAAAAAATCCTCATTTATAAAGCCTATTAGGATACACCAGGGTCTATCTATTAAAAAAAAATGCCATAAAGTGATGATAGCTTCTGTAGTTTCAAAGTCATTACTCTTTCATACAACAGGCAGTAACTCCCAGTGGTTAATCTATACAATCGTACTTCTTACTCTATTTTGGTTTCCAGTGTCTTATATTTGCTTTCAAGGTGTCTATACCACCATTTTGTTGTACACACTATAAAGAGGAGCCATCTCCAAGGTGAGAAGTTCTCCACCACACACCTCCTACTCATTCTCATTTTCACTGGAATTTGTTGGTCTGCTTCTAACTCTGCTTCTAAGACCTTCTGTTTTGATCATCACGTTAGGTTTGCTTGCATTGTTTAACGCTGTGGTCTATTTACATAATCACTGCTTTACCTGAGGCCCACACTGGTTTAATCTCCACTGGTTTGTGCTCTTTTTCCACTCCGCCCCCTCTCCTAGTCACATCCTGTTTTCCACCGTTTAATCCCCACTGGTTTGTGCACTTTTTCCTTCTCCCCACCCCTTATTCTACGTACTTCCTCTTCCTGACACTTCCACCTCAGGAGATATAAAGGACACGATTTTCTTTACACCAGTCCTAGCGCTTTGTGCCACGTGCACTTAACCCACTGCGCCACCACCCGACTCCCTTGGACACGATTTTCTAATGAATGGAGATTAGATTGATTGCACTGCATCCCCGCTTATCAATAAAGATTGAACTGAGTTCCCAGCTCAGCCATGAGTTCCTGGTCGTCTGTCTCCCACCCGTGAAGGTAGGCCGGCATCTGGCGCCCGAACAGGGACCGGCAGGAATTGATTTGTTTGCACAGTCCTTCCACACTGGTGAACTGAGAAGCAAGTAATTCAGAACTAGAATGAAGGATGGGATGACATGTCTATGCAGCAGAAAGAATTTGTGGGTGATGTGCCTCGCTCCATATGATTCTTGGCAGGTTTTCCTGTCTCGGTTTAGGCTCACTCTCTCAAGGAAGTAAGTCATAGTTGTTAGAAACTAAGGCTCAGAAAGGTGAGATAACTGATGCAGAGTTACACAGGCAGTAGATATCAAAATACAACGGACGACTATCTGGATCTTTAATCCATTCCAAAATCCATTGGATTTTGGTGTATAGTGTGAACACTAGAAACTCTAAAACATACAAGAAAACGGTGAAACTTCACAGTACCTTCATGTCAAAGATGTATTTGGAGACTCAAACCTATGGGCATGGGAAATGAACACAGGAGTAAATAAGTGGGACTGCATCAAATTAAAAAGCCTCTACACGTAGAAAGCTAACTACACAATGGTAACCAGGCAACTGAGTAAATTGGAGAAGCTATTTGCACATCACATATCCCACAAGAGAATAATATCAAACATAAGAATAGGAAAGCTATCAGGGGAGGGGATGGGATATGGAGTTCTGGTGGTGGGAATTATGTGGAGTTGTATCCCTCTTATCCTATGGTTTTGTAAATAAATAAATAATAAAAAAAAGAACTCAGGAGTCGGGTGGTAGTGCAGCGGGTTAAGCGCATGTGGCACAAAGCGCAAGGACCGGCGTAAGGATTCCAGTTCAAGCCCTTGGCTCCTCACCTGCAGGGGAGTCGCTTCATAGATGGGGAAGCAGGTCTGCAGGTGTCTGTTTTTCTCTCCCCCTCAGTTTTCCCCTCTTTTCTCCATTTCTCTCTGTCCTATCCAACAACAATGACATCAATAACAACAATAATAACTACAACAACAATAAAAAACAACAAGGGCAACAAAAGGGAAAATAAATAAATAAATAAATATAAAAAAATTAAAGAAAAAGAACTCACACAGCTCAACAGCAAAAAGTAACCCAATTAAAACGTGGGACAGAAAACTAGTCTTTTAAAGAAGAGATACACACAGTCCACAGACATATCATTCGAGAAGTGAGAGTTAGAACTGCATGAGATTCCATTTCCTGTGAGAATGCCCTACATCAACAAAACAAGACATGACAGGTGTTGGGGATGCGAGCTGGTGCATCCCCCCTTTGGGAGACGGTCTGGAGGATCCTAAAATAAAAATCGAATCACCTTATGACACAGAAATTATCCAAAAGGACACTGAAACAAGAATTAGAAGGGACATATGCACTCCTATGTTCATAGCTGCATTATTCACAGTAACCAAAGATGGGGTGCAGAATAAACAAGTTATGGGATATAGATAGACTCCATGGAATACCACTCTGCAATTAGAAAAAGTGAAATTGTGACATTTGGGACAAAATGGATGGAACTGGAGATGATTATGCTTAGTGAAATAAGTAAGGAGATGGTTTCATTCATGTGGAATTTAGAGATTTGATACCCATGAACTTGCAAAAAAGGAAACAAAACAACAGAAGCAAAGAAACTGTTTCTAAAACTTTATGAGAACGATAGTGGTTATCATGAGAACAATGGTGGTTATCTTTGGGAGGTGGAAGGATGCGGGCACAGAACTTCGGTGGTGGGTATGGTGTGGAGCTATGCACTATAATCTTATAGTTTTGTAACCCACTATTAATTACAAAGAAAAAATAATAAAGCTGATGGAGAGTACAAAAGAGAATATGTTGGAGTTAACATGCATTTCTACTACGACTGTCTCGTGAGTATAGATAAATAACCTCTCTAAGTTTGTAAGCAAGGGAACAATTAAGTTTTTAAAATTTATTATTGAGAAAGGGGGGTTAAGAAAAAACGAGAACCAGAGAAAATATGATACCAGGGATTGAACTCAAGAACTCATGCTTGAGAATCCAACACTCTAGCCACCACTGCACCTCTTAAATCATAGGATTAACATATGAGGACTTCAATAAAGCAGTATTTGGGGGCACACTGAGAGGGAAGAGGATATATGTAAATACATATGAACTCCAAGGAATAGTAAACAATAAGACGATAGTATACAATGGTTTCTTTGTCAATGCCATTGTTTAATCTTGGGAAGATCTGAAACCTTGCTATCCCAAATGGATGATAATACATTTCTAATTCTGAACACTAATCTTCAATTCTAGTACTTCAGAACACAATTATCTGTGGAGACAGAATCCTTAATGAGATCACTAAGTTAAAATGAGATCTTCTGGGTCCTGATCTAATAGGCTGTCCTTATGAGAGAAGAAATTTGAATATACAAAGACGCAGCAGGGATGCTTGTGCAGAGGTAGACTGGCCCTCTGAGGACACACACAGAGGGCAGACAATCTGTATGTTGAGGAGGAAGGTCTCAGAAGAACTCAACTCTGCCAAGACACATTGAGCTTAGACTTCCGACCTCCCTAACTCTGAGAAAACCAACTTCAGTTGTAAGCTTTCTGGTGTTTAGTGTTTTATTATGGTGACCCTAGCAAACAGTGCATACATCATTTCTTCATCCTACTTCATCTGATAGAGAATGTATCACACTGAGCAGTTTCTTAGCAAACCTGGGAGCGTCATGGAGCAAGACATGCAATCACAGACTTTGGTTCAGAGTTTGACTCCTTCCGTTAAAACTGCAAAAATTTTAAGCAATTGAATTTTTGTGAGCTAGTTTTCTTATTCTTTAAAAGGTCTGATACTTATTTCACAAGTTAAGGTGCTTCTTGTCAAAATAGGCATGAAAAGAAATTGAAAA
The DNA here is from genome assembly GCF_950295315.1 of Erinaceus europaeus. NCBI lineage: Eukaryota > Metazoa > Chordata > Mammalia > Eulipotyphla > Erinaceidae > Erinaceus > Erinaceus europaeus. The sequence continues at coordinate 199,306,721 of NC_080162.1, forward strand.
ATATTAGCATGATGCCAACCTGACTTCCCTAAGCAGACGATCTCATGGATGAGTCCTGGAATGTCGCCTCCCCAGAACCCTGCCCCACTAGAGAAAGATAGAAACAGGCTGGGAGTATGGTTTGACCTGCCAATGTCTCTGTCCAGTGGAGAAGCAATTACAGAAGCCAGACCTTCCACCTTCTGCAACCCATAGAGATCTTTGATCCATACTCCCAGTGAGATAAAAAATAAGAAAGCTTCCAATAGAATATGACACTGTGGTGGTGGGGATTGTATCCCTCTTACTCCACAGTCTTGTCCATCATTATTAAATCACTAATAGTAATAAAAAAAGAGTTGAAAAATAAGAAAACACAAAGAAGAAAAAGGTCTGCATTCTGTACATCTTTCAGTAGGATGAATTGTAGAATGAGAAAATAGTTTCAAAGGTAGACTAAGTGCTTTCTTGAATATTCATTCTCTGACATTTAAAGGGCTTATCATTTGTCATGTACGATAGCCTATTTATTAACTGATCCCCACCAGTCAGTCTGGCCCCTATACTGCAATTTTATAAATTTCTTTTTAATTATCTTTATTTATTGGTTAGGAAAAGAGAGAAAGCTAGAGAGAAGAGAGTTACAGAGAGAGGGAGAGAGAGAGACACCTGTAGCACTGCTTACCACTTGCAAAGCTTTCCCCCTGCAGGTGGGGTCCAGGGGCTGGAACCTGGATCCTTGTGCACCAACACATGTGGCTCAACCAGGTGCACCACCACCTGGTGTTCAATCTGATAAATTTCTTTGAGTCCAAGTCTAAACACTTCTTTCCACACATGTGACTTGCCAGTGGGTCTCCACTATCTCTATGTTATCAAGCCTCAGTTCAAGTAGAAAAGGTAAGGCCACTGATCCTTCCTGTGTACTAAACACCAACTCTACGAAATGGTGTGGGGTTTCCAGAAGACATCATTTCTATGACGCTCCAAATCAGTTTTGCTTTGTTTTTCTCTGTTTGTACTCTGATGACTATTTATTCTTGATTTTCTGTTAAATGTCCAGAATATTCTCAAAGCCGGTGAGCCATTTGAAGACAGGATCTCTGTCTCAAAAATCTTTGTATTTCAAGCATCAAATATAGTTTTCAGTAAGTGGTGACTGAACAAAGATGTTAAGCAACTTGTGCTTGACGTCAATCATGTTAACGTGTGAGGATCATAGCTTAAAGTGAAGACTTCACACGCTTTTGAGTCTAAGTTCACATAGTAAACTAGTCATTTGCTGCTTCAAGCCTTAGTATCATAACCATTAAAGTTAACCTAGATTAACTCTTGCTGCTGACACTGGATTAATAGAGACTTGCTAATAAAGGGTTACACTCCACGCTAACAAAAGGGGAACTCAGAATGGAAAGAGAGAGGCAGGCTGGGAATATGGATCAACCTGCCAACGCCCATGTTCAGTGGGGAAGCAATTACAGAAGTCAGACCTTCCACCTTCTGCATCCCACAATGACCTTGGGTCCATACTCCCAGAGGGATAAAGAATAGGAAAGCTATCAGGGGAGGTGAGGAGATGGGACATGGAGATCTGGTGGTGGGAACTGTGTGGAGTTGTACCCCTCTTATCCTATGGTCTTGTTAATGCTTTTTAAAATAAATAAATAAATAAATAAATAAATAAATGAATAGGAAAGCTATCAGAGGGGATGGGATACTGAGTTCTGGTGGTGGGAATTCTGTGGAATTGTACCCTTATTATCCTATGGTTTTTGTCAGTGTTTCCTTTTTTTTTTTAAATTTATTTTATTATTATTTATGTATTCCCTTTTGTTGCCCTTGTTGTTTTATTGTTGTAGTTATTATTGTTGTCATCGTTGTTGGATAGGACAGAGAGAAATGGAGAGAGGAGAGGGAAGATAGACAGGGGGAGTGAAAGACAGACACCTGCAGACCTGCTTCACCGCTTGTGAAGCAACTCCCTTGCAAGTGGGGAGCCAGGGCTTGAACCGGGATCCTTACTTGAGTCCTTGTGCTTTGCGCCACATGAGCTTAACCCGATGCACTACAGCCCGACTCCCTAGTGTTTCCTTTTTATAAATAAAATAAAAAAAAAAAAGAGCTCTCTCTTTGTTCCCTTGTAGCTTATACCAGAGGCCATGTGTGGCACTGTTTTCCTGGACAGAAGTCAGAATTTAGTGGGTGGCAGGGAGGGTTCAGGTCCTGGAGCATGATGATAGAGGAACCAGTGGGGGTTGTATTGTTATGTGGAAAACTGAGAGATGTTATGCATGTGCAAATTATTGTATTTACTGTTGAGTGTAAAACAAAAATCCTTAAATAAAAAGTAAAAAAAATAAAATTGAAGGTTTGGTGAGCTATGGCGTTAATCTGATTAAATTTCTCTCTAGGTCATTAGGGTTTGATTTCTCTGTGTTTTTCTCTGTATCAGAATTGAATTTTGAAGCAGGGCATGGGTCATACTTCACCTGCAGATGAACAGAGTGACAATCAACAAATGCAACAAAAAAAGATTTGGTTTCTTCATTGAAAATTAAAAAAAATAAGATTATCTCAATTACCTTAGTTAATAGCTTAAAGTGAAGACTTCACACGCTTTTGAGTCTAAGTTCACATAGTAAACTAGTCATTTGCTGCTTCAAGCCTTAGTGTCATGAAAGAAAAGTAAATATGGCAGTAGAAAAAATGATGTCTCATTTCCCACATCTACTAGTCTGCTACTAGTCTGAGATCATTATGTAGAATACACAGTGCTGGGATACTGCCTGTAAACATCAAATACACAAAATACTAACGTGGTCTTTAGAAGACAGATACTCAGTACATACCAGGTGCATTCTCTTTCTCTTCTGAAGGAATCAAGCTGTAAGATTAATGCTATTTGACTATATAGCTGCTTTGTCAAATTACCCAGAAATCCCACAAACTACTTAAGCAGTAAAATACAGAAGCATCTGAAAGTACAACACATGCGACGCTACTGTGACAGATGTGAAGACTGAACAGAAATCAGTAATGAAATTCTAGAAATGTGTCTGGCAGCTCAAAGAACACACATTCTGCAGTTACACAGAATCAGCACTTCTGAGTTCTATGGTCCTAAGTACTGGCTGGGAGCTCTGTTTTCCAGTCTGAAGACTGCCTTAGCAGCCTCTGTCTCCTAGAACTGTTGTGAGCTGTATTGTATTCACAAAATTCAGACTACAAGCCTTATAAAATTATAGTAGATTATTTGTGGTGTATGTATGAAAGACTTTCTTTTTAAAAAAAGAATACTTAGGTTGAGAATTGACATATTTGTGGACACTTCTGGATTTAAACAAAATATGGAGAGATTTATATAAAGAGTGTAACTCTTTGAGTAATCAGATATGGCCTAACAATTCAATTTTTTTCTTCTTGTGTGATATTTGAGAAATGACCATGTGCTCTGTATTTTACCTTTTCTTCAAATCTATAGTAATAAGAGCATCATATACTTCATGAAATTTCTGGTAAACTTACAGGAGATACTATACATAAAATCTATACTATGCTAGACACTCTTGGGTAGATCCTTAAGGGTCAATTTCTTAATGGATACAAACACAATACAGTAGGTTTCCACTGAAAAGACCCATTCAGAGTCAAGGTTTGAGACATTTCATTTGTTGTCAAAATACATAAGAAAATATTAGCAGGACAAAAACAATAGCATGAAAATATATACATATTCCTGTCATCCTTAGTACTACAGTTAATACATATGCTTATTTGTTCAAACCTTAGCTGACACTACAAGTGCTCAAAGCTGAATATATGCTTTATCAAAAAAAAAATAGTCTACATTTATTTATGCTTCACAAAGCCAATATTTTTGTATGTCTTTGTACTCCAATTAAAATTTTGTACATAAGCCAAGAGGATCCTAAGCATTTAGTAAGACATTATGAGCAGAATGAAGAGCAATTTCACGTATCAATAAACATCAAAGTGTATTAGCTAAAGAAGTAAGCGTGAGGCTGCTGATAACGTGTTATTTCTGGATAAGTAATCCTTTGAAAATTAAATGTAACCAACTTATTATTCACAGATAGCAGTGTAATTTTGATATAATACAGAAACATTCTTATTAGGAATGGTGATGTAGTATAATTATACATTTTGGATGACTTTGGGTCTTTGAACGTGAATAGTTACAGACTTTGTAGCCAATGTTCCTTTTGAGGATATAGTGAACATTTAAGTCAGATTATTGAAGTAAAACTTTTTTTAAAATTTTTTTAAAGAAACTAGAGTGTTGTTCAGAAGCTCTGGCTTATGGTGGTATTAGGGATTGAACCTGTGACCTCCAAGTGACGGGCATAAAGTCTGTTGTGTAACTGTTGTGCTCTCTCTCTGAACCTAACACTGTAATCTTCCAAGCCTTAATACTTTAATATTTTAGTAAATCTGGTAGGACTAATGCATGCTAATTGGTAGGCCAGATAATGCATTTTCAATTAAACAAACAAAAACCAGAGCAGGAAGAGTCAAATGGCCCTCACCAGCTGATTATCATCCTTATCCAGATTATATGAATGTGAAAGGCATCTGGACCAGGCTGTCACAGGGTCTGGACATAGAGAGACTGACACCTACCTTTGGGTGGGGGTGCTATAGTTGTTATCGTAGGAATCATAACTTTGTTCATCATAGGCAGCACCATATCCATCATCATAATCCTGCAATTCAACAGAAATTAAAAAAAACATAAATGTATGGAATCACTGTTTTTAGTGAACTGCTTTTTGAAGCACTCAACTAGTATCTAACTATATACCTTTAGCATAAAGTAAAGTATGAATGATGCAAAAATGACAAAGTAAGAACGCCTGAAATTTCTTTCCTCAAAGAGGAATAACACTTGCAAAAAATTTTTGTCAGTCAGTATTTTTACAACTCTGGAAATAATTTAAAAGCCCAATTTAGCTAATTAACTTAAGTAACCAAAAGTTAATCTCTAATCGCAAGTTAAAAGTTCAGGATCTACTTTTTTTTTCTTCTTCTTCTTCATTTAAAAAAAAATTATTTATTTATTAACAAGGAAGATAGGAGGAGATAGAAAGAACTAGACATCACTCTGGCACATGTGCTGCTGGGGATCGAACTCAGTACTACATGCTTGAAAGTCCAAAGCTTTATCACTGCACCACCTCCCGGACCACTGTTCTTCAAATTTATTATCAGTTTTACTTATTTATAGGATAGAGACACCTAGAAATTGGAAGGGATGTGGGAGATAGAGAGGGAGAGACAGAGAGACACCTGCAGCCCTGTTTCATGACTCGTGAAGTTTTCCCTCTGCAGGCTGGAAGTGGGGGCTCGAACCTAGGTCCTTGTGCATTGTTAACATCTGCACTCAACCAGGTGCACCACCACCCAGCCCAATATCTACTTTTTAAAAAATATATATATTTTATTTTACTGAGAAAGAGTGATACAGAGAGAATCAGAGCACTGCTCAGCTCTAGTTTATGGTGGGGTTAGGGATTAAACCTGGGACCTCGGAGTCTCAGGCATGAGTCTGTTTGCATGGCCATTATCCATTATGCTGTTTCCCCATCCAATATTGACTTTCAAAAAAAAAAAAAAAAGAACTGCCTGAATCTTGGGGTGAAGAGGTATGGGAGAGTTTTTAATTAATTGCACTCCTCACCCAAGTCCTAGAAACTAGTACTCACAACCACATATAACTGCAGGTTGGTGGTCACTGATGAAACAGCAGGTAGAGCTATTATAAATCTCAACTCTCAACTCCTGGGGGCTGGGTGGTGGCAAACCAGCTTGTCCACACATATTATCATGAGTTAGGACTCAGGTTTGAGCCCCAGCTCCCCCACCTGCAGGGGAGAGGCATCACAAGTGTTGAAGTGGGTTTGTAAGTGCTTCTCTCCCTTAGTTGATAAAAAATAAAAACAGAACATAAAAAAACATTGAATTGAAAAGTCTAATAGTAACTAAAAAAAAAAAAATCACAAGAGACGTTTAAAACCAAATGACTAGGAAGAAGAAGGGCTTAGTGAATCTGAAGATCCATCCATCTAGATTACAGTAAGGAAGAAAAAGAGTGAAGAAGAATGAACAGTTTCAGTAATCTTTAGATAAGACCATCAAAAACAGATATTGAAATACCTAGGACAGGAGAAAAAAGCAGAAAGATTCAGAGAAATATCTAAAATATTGCCTAATTTGAAGAAAAACTCAGGCACCCCCAACAAGCTCAGCACAGTCCCCAAAGAATAGGCTCAAAGAGCCACATATGTAGCCAGCAATTCCACAATAATCTAAAGAGTTAAAGACTATCTCACCAGAGGCTAGTTTCTTAACACAAAACGTTATAGTTGGAAGATAGTAAGATTCCTTATTCCAAAAACTAATTGAGAAGATTGTCAACTCAGAATTCTGTGTCTACAAGAAATATTGAAATGAGTCCTCAGGTACAGTGAAAGGTTATTTGACAGTAACCACATGGAAACTTAACGAACTTTGGTAGAATATACAAAGAGCCTAATTTTTTGTTGTTGGTGGTGCAACCTGACTTAAAAGACATCTGTGTGAAGAAATAATCTCAAACCTGTTAAAGGCAGCACAATGTGTAAAGCTGTAATTTGTATGAATGTAAGAATACGGATTTAGGGACACAAGAAAAGTAAGCTAGACTTTAGAGGAGCAACATCTTTACATGCAGTTGAAGTTCAGATGGTATAAGTCTGAAGTTAATAAGCAAATTCTACTTGCCCAGGCAGACTGAGAAAATAACTTAGAGAACATAACAGAAAGAACAATGACGATAGAACTAAAACAGCACGGCACAGAAATATTTACTTAAAACAAAGGAATATTAAAATATCCAAAAGAAAAAAAATAGTGGATGTAAATAATAGCACTGTAGTAACTACACTAATAGCAAATACTAAATACAAATGGACTAAATACAGTAACTAAAAAGCAGAAATTGACATAATGCTGGGAAAAGAAACCCTCTTAATTCCATGCTATTTTAGAAGCATTTCAAAAAAGAAAAAAAAAAAAACATGCTGAAAGAAAAAAAAAGTACCCTGGTAATATTAATCAACAGAGAAATATACTTCTGGTATACTAACACCAAACATAATAGACTGTTTTTCTTTCTTTTTAAAAAATATTTATTTATTCCCTTTTGTTGTCCTTGATTTTTTTTCATTGTTGTAATTATTGTTGTTATTGATGTTGTCGTTGTTAGATAGGACAGAGAGAAATGGAAAGAGGAAGGGAAGACAAGGGGGGAGGTAGACACCTGCAGATCTGCTTCACAGCCTGTGAAGTGACTTCAGTGCAGGTGGGGATCCCGGGCTCAAACTGGGATCCTTACACTGGTCCTTCACTTTGCACCATGTGTACTTCACCCACTGCTCTATGGACTGACTCCCACAAAACTAACTTTAATACAAAAACTGACACTGGAGAAAAGGACACATTTAGAGCAATGAAGGGGCTAATCTATAAAGATTAAACATTATCAAAATACGTGTGTAAATGTAAGTGTAACTGAGATCAGATCAAAATCAGAAAGCTTTAGGCTGAATCAGCACTCCTTTCTTTGTGCTTACACAGTAACTGTGACTCCATACACAGACACAGTGCCTATTTTCTTGCCTCCTTCCTCTCCCACTTAGTCTTCAGGTCCTAAGGAAAAGGCACTGTTCTCAGTGTTTGCTACAGAGCAGTGTAGCAACATCCACTGAATGACTTGGTGAATGTAGAGGAGAACTAGTTCAAGACAAAGTCATAGGAAATGCAGTAACAACATCGTTAAGATGAATGTAAATAGACATGGTGTTATAAAATGTATTTATTAGGAAGTTGGGCTGTAGTACAGTGGGTTAAATGCAGGTGGCGTGAAGCGCAAGGACCGGCATATGGATCCTGGTTCAAGCCCCTGGCTCCCTAACTGTAGGGGAGTCACTTCACAGGCGGTGAAGCAGGTCTGCAGGTGACTCTCTTTTTCTCTCCCTCTGTCTTCCCCTCCTCTCTCCATTGCTCTCTGTCTTATCTAACAATGACGACATCAACAACAATAATAACTACTACAACAATAAAAAACAAGGGCAACAAAAGGGAAAAATAAATATAAAAAATTTAAAACAGAAATGTTCCCCCACTCACTTAATAAAAAAAAAAAGAAGAAAATGCATTTATTAGAATATAGCATTTTGCTGATGGCAGCCTGATGTAGGTTTTTTATTCCTGCTAAACATTACTAAGCATTCTTTTGCTCTCTGCCTTCAGCAACAATAACATTTTAAAAATATACATACCCTACTTTTGAAAGTCAGAAAAAAAAAGACTACAAAGAGTAAAGGCAAGAGAAGACATATGTGAATACTAACATACATTCACAGTTCATTAAGAATTTGTGGCAGGACAGGTGGCATAGCCACGGTGACTTCCAGGACTGACACGCTGGCTACCATCCCCTCCACGGCACACAGCAGAGTGAGGCAGCGCCCTCTTTGTCACAGAAAGAAACATTAACAAACAAGGAAAGAAAAAAATGTGTCTATCATTAAAGCTACATTTCCGAGTTGTTATCTTTGATAACACGTGACCTGGATACATAGGCAAAGGGAAACATTCTCACACAGGGAGAGGATTTTCATTCTTCATCCTATAAAGTCCAAACCAGAATATGGGTAAATACCAAAATAATCTTGCTTTGAAGAGATTTTCCAAGGCTAAAGCAAACAGCATGACCTATTTAATTCTATTTCTGTCACCAGTAAAATCAAGCATAGCACTTAAGCTGGAGAAAAAAAAAAAAACAACCTTTTAGCAGACAGAAGATTTACAAAAGAATGATTTTATACAGGTATTGCTTCGAGTTCTTCGAGGAGACAATTAAGCTACATATCGCCTCACTTTTAATTAGGGTTATACTTGGTCATTAAAAAAAAAACTGCCTAGCTTTTATTTATTGGATAGAGACAGCCAGAAATTGAGATGAGAGGGTGACAGAGAGGGAGAGAAACAAAGAGACACCTGCAGCACAGCTTCACCACTTGCAAAGCTTCCCCCCTGCAGGTGGGGATGGGGGGATTGAACCCGGGTTCTTGCACATTGTAACATGTGCACTCAAATGGGTGTGCCACCCTGGTCACTTTCAAATGTCAAATTTTCACAGTGTTAAAACGCACGTGTCTCTTATAATCATTACTTTGTATTTGTGAAACAAATGAGTGAAAAACAGTATAATTTTTTTTTTTTTTTGGCTAGGATTTGGTTGAATAACAGCAACGATCACGAACATACCTTTACTATATAATTAAGTGCAAACTCACAAGATTGATAATTTGAAATACAACTCTTTCCTATGCTCATTTAAATGAAGCACCATTATTTCAGCAAACAAATCATAACCCTGATGTTTGGGTATATATATATATGTTACACAGTTTTAGAGTCATGCAACTTCTTCACATTAATCACCAGAGTCTACTATAGACCTCTTGACCTGCCAACTTTGTAATTTACAAGATGGAAGTCATCCAGGTATTAGCTATACCCAGAGGCATGTTATAATGCATGTGTATATAAATATATACATATGTATCTATAGACTGCTTTGACACAGTTTCATAACTATTATTCAATATAATTAGAATTACTTTAGATAAAGATCTATTTCAGTTATATTATGAGGCCAGAGAAACATTAGGGATATCCATAATTTTCTTTTGTAGAATGTGATGAATTCTTAAATTTTTTCATAAACTATAATGTGTATATATATCTATGCTGAAAATCATAGTATTAACAAGTGTCCCATTTAAGTAAAGAAACAGCTGACCAAAATTGGATGTGATTTTATTCACATCTGAAGAAAGCTTTCAAAGGACGTGTCTCTATCAGTTATTTACCGACTGTCTTCTTTAAGTTCCTATCTGAGACATAATTAAATTTCTTCATATTTGATAAAGTGTTCAAAAAAGGAGAAGGGAAATAAAATAACAAGCTAATTCAGATATCCCATAAACAAGGAAAGGGGGCAAATGAAGAATTAAATCAAACAAAATTAAATCAGAAAATATACTAAGACATAAAAGCAGGGAGTAATTTAAACTTATTACACTCACTTCATATTTATTATGCCAAAGATGTTTATATCAACTGTCTCCTTTTCTCAGGAGGTAGTCACTGTTTAAAAAAAGTTTCTATTGTGTATAAGACACTGTTCTAAGCAGTAGGATAATAGAGAGAGAGAGAGAGAAGAGAGAGAGAGGAGGAGGGAGAGAGAGCTCTAGTCAAGACAGCTCTCACTTTGCTTTAAATAACTATGATGTGATTTAAAGCAAATTTTCTTTGGAAAGCAAGACTGGTTTATGAAGCCAGAAGATGTGTCCTATACTGTAATGAATTCTCAGCACAGTCCACCCAATAAACACAGCTGGCTGACCCTTTACTTTTTTTCCACCTGACATGTTAATATGCTTTTCCTTTAAGCTCTTTTAAGAATCTTTAAACATCCTGTGACCTGTTATGTATCTCATATTCTAACCTACCCAGATACAAACACAATAAGAATATATGTTATTTGAATATAAGGATGAGACTGCTAATATCACTCATCATTATAAGCTCTCCCTTTTTTGATTTATAAAAAGGAAACACTGATAAAACCATAGGATAAGAGGGGTACAATTCCCACCACCAGAACTCTGTATCCCATGCCCTCCCAATAGCTTTCCTATTCTTTTTTTTAAGATAAAAAAAAATACCTATGGACATCTAATCTTTGATAAGGGGGCCCAAAGTATTAAATGGAAGGAAGCTCTCTTCAATAAATGGTGCTGGGAAAACTGAGTTGTAACATGCAGAAGAATGAAATTGAACCACCTTATCTCACCAGAACCAAAAATCAACTTCAAGTGGATCAAAGACCTGGTTGTCAGACCAGAAATATCAAATACTTAGAGGGAAACATTGGTGAAACACTTTCCCACCTAAACCTCAAGGACATCTTTGAGGAAACAAACCCAATTTCAAGGAAGACTAAAGCAGAAACAAACCAATGGAACTACATCAAATTGAAAAGCTTCTGCACATCCAAAGAAACTATCACACAAACAGAGAGACCCCTCACAGAATGGGAGAAGATCTTCACATGCCAGACATCAGACAAGAGACTTATCACCGAAATATACAAAGAACTCAGCACCAAAAAAGCAAATGACCCCATCCAAAAATGGGCAGAGGATACAAACAAGACTTTCACTTCAGAGGAGATCCAAAAGGCTAACAAACATATGAAAAACTGCTCCAGGTCACTGATTGTCAGAGAAATGCAAATAAAGACAACACTGAGATACCATCTCACTCCTGTGAAAATGGCATACATCAAAAAGGACAGCAGCAACAAATGTTGGAGAGGCTGTGGGGACAGAGGAACCCTTTTGCACTGCTGGTGGGAATGTAAATTGGTACAGCCTCTGTGGAGAGCAGCCTGGAGAACTCTCACAAGGCTAGAAATGGACCTTCCATATGACCCAGTAATTCCTCTCCTGGGGATATACCCCAAGGATTCCATAATGCCCAAACAAAAACATATATGTACATCTATGTTCATAGCAGCACAAATCATAATAGCTAAAACCTGGAAGGAACCCAGATGCCCAACAGCAGATGAGTGGCTGAGAAAGCTGTGGTACATATACACAATAGAATACTATGCAGCTATTAAGAACAGTGAACCCACTTTATCTGACCCATCTTGGACAGAGCTAGAAGGAATTATGTTAAGTGAGCTAAGTCAGAAAGATAAAGATGAGTATGGGATGATCCCACTCATCAACAGAAGCTGACTTAGAAGATCTGAAAGGGAAACTAAAAGCAGGATCAGATTAAATCAAGAACAGGGCACCAATGTGAAAACCCTGTGGTGAAGGGGAGGGTGGCCATTGGGCTTCCTGGTGCTGAGGGGGTGGTGGGGTGGGGGGCAAGAGGGGGATAGGACACAGTCTTTTGGTGGTGGGAATGGTGTTTATGTACATTCCTATTAAAGTGTAGACATATAAACCACTATTTAATTAATATGGGGGGGGAAATCGATCATATGTCTAGAACTTCTTAAAACACAGACTGAGTCTTTTTAATACATAGGCTGAGTCTTTGATATGTGGACTCTCTCAAAAGCCTAGACCAGGGAGAACAGAAGCAACCAGTAGCACAGCTATATACAAGATGCTAGGTATTATACCCCAATCCCTAACAAAGAGACTTTCCAAAGTTAACCCTATCACCAAATAATGTGATGATAACAATAACTATCCATTGTCTTCTTGAACCCTAAGACAACAGGAACCTCACATTTCCACTATAGAGCCTATATTTCCCCCAGTCCTGGAACCTTAGGGTACGGCCCACTTTCCTACATGCTGCTCTCAATTCAAATCAAACAATATTGCATCCACGGATCGCAACCTAATCAATGCCATGAATGCCACCCCAGCATGCTTCACTTCAGACTGTGACCAGAGACTTCAGGTGTGGAATGACAACCTTTCAGCTTCATCACTCGGGTGAGACCTTTCCTTTCATAGTATTCTCTAATTCCATTCTAGGTGGTACACTCCCCAATAAAGTCCCCAAACCTAGATATAGTCCAGGTCCCCTGAGACAGAGCATGGTTTCACACGTGCCCATAAACTAGGGGCAAAATATATACCTAAAAGAAAAAGTATACAAGAGCATGAAGGGAATACCCCCAACACTTCATCTGCACTATTCCAGCCTTTAGGTCCATGATTGTTCAACAATTTGTTTGGCTTTGTATGTTAACTCTCTTTTCAGCCACCAGGTTCTGGATGCCAACAAGATGCTGATCAGACTTCCCTGGATAGACGACCCCATCAATGTGTCCTGGAGCTCCGCTTCCCCAGACCCCCACCCTACTAGGGAAAGAGAGAGGCAGACTGGGAGTATGGATCGACCAGTCAACACCTATGTTCAGCGGGGAAGCAATTACAGAAGCCAGACCTTCCACCCTCTGCATCCCATAATGACCCTGGATCCATACTCCCAGAGAGATAGAGAATGGGAAGGCTATCAGGGGAGGGGATGGGATATGGAGATCGGGTTATGGAAATTGTGGAACTGTACCCCTCTTATTCTATGGTTTTGTTAATGTCTCCTTTCTTAAATAAAAAATAAAAAAATAAATTTAAAAAATAAAAGATTAAAAATTATTATTTATTTTCCCTTTTGTTGCCCTTGTTTTTTTAATTACTGTTATCATAGTTATTATTGTTGTCATTGTTGTTGGATAGGACAGAGAGAAATGGAGAGAGGAGGGGAAGACAGAGAGGAGGAGAGAAAGACAGACACCTACAGACCTACTTCACTGCCTGTGAAGCTACTCCCTTGCAGGTGGGAAGCCAGGGCTCAAACAGTGATCCTTACGCCGGCCCTTGTGCTTCACACCATGTGCATTTAACCCACTGCACTACTGCCCAAACCCCCAGCTTTCCTATTCTTTAATGCTCTGGGAGTATGGACCCAAGGTCATTGTGGGATGCAGAAGGTGGAAGGTCTGGCTTCTGTAACTGCTTTCCCCCCTGAACATGGGCTTTGACAGGTTGATCCATACTCCCAGCCTGCCTCTCTCTTTCCCTAGTGGGGTGGGGTTCTGGAGAATCAGAGCTCCAGGACATACTGGTGGGGTTGTCTGTCCAGGGAAGTCTGGTCAACATCATGCTAGCATCTGGAACCTGGTGGCTAAAAAGAAATTTAACATACAAAGCCAAACAAATTGTTGACCAATCGTGAACCTAAAGGGTGGAATAGTGCAGATGAAGAGTTGGAGGCAGGGGTACTCCATTCTCCATTTTATAGATAGCTAGTAGGCATATTTTAGTTATATTCCAAAGGGCCTGTGGCTATACTCGTTTTTTTTTTTTTTTTTTTTTTTTTTTCTCCTGAGCCTGGAATCTGATATGCAGGTGGATCCAAATTATTGTCTGGGGAGATGATGTTGTGGCTGAAAAAGGAACAGAAAGCTGGATCATCCAGGAACCTTGTCCTCCTTATAAAGTAGCAATGGTAGGAACTCTCTGAAGGGAGGCTGGGTCATTCTACTCTGGCACTCCAGGAAAAGTAGTCCTGAAATGAATACACCTAGAATGTTTCCAGCTGTGACCATGGGCTGCCAGCTCAGACTGACAGGGACTTAGAGGTTACACAGGTTCCTGTGCTAAATATGACTGACTATATATGGACTCTGGGTCAGGTGGATGGGGTAAACAGTTAGTTTTATTTATAGATTTTCTTCAAGATTGGGAGCTGCTCTTTGCCCTAATTCAGCTTTCTAGCCTTATTCTCAACTCTGACACCATCTTCCCAGACAGTATTTTTGTCAACCTCCATATTAACTATCAAACTCAAGCAAAAACTACTAAAGTCATAGCCCCTAGGAACATATCTAAATTAGATTTCTTTTTTTTAATATTTATTTTATTTATTTATTCCCTTTTGTTGCCCTTGTTGTTTTATTGTTGTAGTTATTATTGTTGTTGTCGTTGTTGGATAGGACAGAGAGAAATGGAGAGAGGAGAGGAAGACAGAGAGGAGGAGAGAAAGACAGACACCTGCAGACCTGCTTCACCGCCTGTGAAGCGACTCCCCTGCAGGTGGGGAGCTGGGGCTAAATTAGATTTCTAAACTTCTTTCCACTCTATGATCCTATTCTCATTTGCTTTATTCCTAGATTTTGTTTCCTGTCCATTAATTATTTTGTCCTGTTTTATACCTTACAGCCTTTCAACCACCAAATGCAGATGCTATCATGACACCATCTTGACTTCTCTGGGCAGACAACCTCATCAATATGTCCTAGAACCTCACTTCCCCAGAGCCCTGCCCCACTAGAGAAAGATAGAAACAGGCTGGGGGTATGGATCAACCTGTCTATGACCATGTCCAATAAAGAAGCAATTACAGAAGCCAGACCTCCCATCTTCTGTACCCCATAAAGAAATTTGGCACATACTCTCAGCAGGGGAGAAATGACAGGGGTAAGATGACCAGAGGGTCTGAACTCCAACTCCATCAGGACCCATAAAAAGAAGAAGAATGGAATGACATTCGGAAGTATTAATAGGTGTAGATGTGACTTAGATATACTAAATAAATAATATAGATGGCAGAGCCATAGGAAAAATGGGCAAAAATATATAAATACAGACAGATAGATATAGAAATAATAGTCAACGGATATCTGCAATCTTGGGAGAATTACTGTAGATTCCAATAGAGGCAGTGGAGATACAGAACTTTGGTGGTGGGGCAGGGGCAGAATTACACCTGCTATCTGTATATTTTTGTAAATAAATATTATGCCACTAGTAAAATTAAAAAATAATAATTAGGGTTATAGCCCAAGGACACTATAACACCTAACCAAAAAGATACGTGTACATCTGTGTTCATAGCAGCACCGTTTGTAATGACTACAACCTGGAAGCAAACCAGGTGTCCAACAACAAATGAGTGGCTGAGAAAGCTGTGGTATATTTACACAATGGAATACTATGCAGCAATTAAAAACAATGAACCCACCTTCTCTGACCCATCTTGGACAGAGCTAGAAGGAATTATGTTAAGTGAGCTAAGTCAGAAAGGTAAAGATGAGTATGGGATGATCCCACTCATAAATAGACTTTGAGAAAGAAGAACAGAAAAGGAAACTCAAAGCAAGATCTGAATGAGTTTGAAGTAGAGCATCAAAATAAAAATCTGTTGGTGGAGGGTGAGAGTAGATGGTTAGCTTCATGGGGGTGGTTGGGGGGTGGGAGACCGAGGTACAGTCCTTTGGTGGTGGCATAGGTGTTGATGTACACTCCTACTAACTTGTAGTCTCATAAATTGTTGGTATGCATGAGACCCTTTCTGTTTCATTTGGTTTAAATTCCCCCTGCTTAACACTATTCTATTTACATAACCACTGTTAACAAGTTCCACCCTCCCTCCAGGAGGGCATTTGTGGTTCAGTGACAGGATTCTCGCCTAATCTGCCCCCTCTTTGTCACACTCTGATTTTCACCAGTCACTTTTCTCTCCACCCTCTCTATGTCACAACCTGTTTCCACCTTACTTGGCAAGTATATATAAAGACAGCATTGTGAGTTTTACGGTACTGTACTTTGAGTTTAACTTAGCTCGTCTTAGATTGTGCTGCGTCCTGCATGAATAAAGAGATACTGCCTACAGCTCAACCATGAGTCCCTGGTCGTCTGTTACCCACCCGTGAAGCTAGCCCGGTGAAAACAACATAACCCGTCGAAAACAACAATAAATCACTAGTTAATTAATATGAGAGGGAAAAACTGATTGAATGTCTCAAAGTTTTTAATGCAAAGACCATGGGCTGAGTATAGGTGCTTCAATCTAAGCACTTAAGACTTCAAACTTGTAACAAGACTTAATTTTAACAGTGGTCTCAAATTGTTAATGCATTTATTTATTTTTTTTAAATTTTTTAAATTTATTCCCTTTTGTTGCCCTTGTTGTTTTATTGTTGTAGTTATTATTGTTGTTGTCATTGTTGTTGGATAGGACAGAGGGAAATGGAGAGAGGAGGGGAAGACAGAGAGGAGGAGAGAAAGACAGACACCTGCAGACCTGCTTCACCGCCTGTGAAGTGACTCCCCTGAAGGTGGGGAGCCGGGGCTCGAACCGGGATCCTTATGCCGGTCCTTGTGCTTTGCGCCACCTGCACTTAACCCGCTGCGCTACAGCCTGACTCCCAATGCATTTCTAATAATGACTTGTTCTTTGAAATTCTGACTCTCCTAAAAACTGAGAGCAGGGAGAATAGAAGCAACTGGTGATGTTACATTATGACACAGCTATATATAAATATAATGTCAAAGGACATAAATTATGGTGATGTTGTGTATGATACAGCAAATCCTAACAATGAGATTTTCAAAGTTAGCCCAATTGCCAAATAATTTGATTATAACAGTAACTATCTATTGCCTTCTTAAACCCTAAGATAGCAGGAACCTCCCGCTTCCTCTATGGAGCCCCTATTTCCTCCAGTCCTGGAACCTCTAGGGTGGGGCTCACTTCCCTGCATGCTTCTCTCAATTCATACCAACTGATATTGCACTCACTGATTCCAACCTAATCAACACAAGGAGTACCACCTCAGCATGCTTCACTTCAGACTGTGTCCAGGGACATCAGGCATGGAATGTCAACCCTTCACCCTCATTATTCCGGTGAGACCTTTCCTTTTTCATAGGAATGTCTAATTTCATTTCAAGTAGTTCACTTCCCAACAAAGTCCCAAAGCCTAGACATAAACCACATCCCATGAGATAGGGCACATGTGCATATGTATTCATAAACTCGGGCAAAATATATACCTGAAAGCAAAACTGCACAGTAGTCTGCAGTGACTCAATAAATGAAGCAAGCAAGTAGAAATACCTAAAAAGACACCATAAAGTTCCTAATGAAATAGTGTCTACTTAGACTTAGATATCCTCCTCACCTACTTCCTATTACACTTCCCTCAGTCACTCCAAAGCTAACCTCATCAAAGCAAGGACTGCAAAAGCTGAATAAGGGCAAGAGTCTGGCATACTTTAATGATGATTCTTTCGTCACTATCAGGCCACCCCATCATCTGGGGCCCTAATCGGGGAGTCCTGAGATTCCCAAACAGACATGATGGTCATAGACGTTGAATAGATCCCTCTCTCCATTGTTACCAGTCATCTCCATCAGGAACAACACAATGGACCCCTTTTTACAAATAAAAAACTCTAAAAAATGATGATTTAAAAAAGATTAAACTCATTGTTACAAAAAAAAAAGGATAGATTAGTCATTCTGGAGATGTCCTTGTTGCTTACCCCTCACTCACTTATGGGCTATGACACATTCACCACAGCTGCTTGGATACAAGCATCATCCCTCAACTGACCATGGCTCCTTATGGTGGCAAAGTCTGCTTTCTATGCCACAGTAAGACATTTTAGAGAAACCACTTTCATAAAGCACTTGCTGTGGTTGTTTGAAAGTTAAAAAAGAAAATTCAAAGCAAATCTGAAAGACTTTCCTAAAGTTCCATATTATAAAATAGAAGCTCTTATGTACAATAAGGTTAGGTTTTTAAGTTCCTGTTTAAAACGCATTTTCAAAAGGATGACAGAGAACCTAGTGGGGGTTGTATTGTTATAAAACTGGGAAATGGTATGCATGTACAAACTATTGTATTTACTGTCAAATATAAAACATTAATTCCCCAATAAAGAAATTTAAAAAAATGTATTTTCATAAATAAGCTTTTCAAAATCTGTACTTATTTTAATTTAGTTCTCACTATGGAAAGCAAGGTAACTGAAGTAGTTTGAAGATTAGTTATATGTCAAAATATATATCAGAAGATACTGCACTGGGAAAATCTGCCATCAGTACAACTCTCATCTGATTATTAATATTAATCATTACTATTACATTTATTTATAAAATGAAAGTATTGACAAGGCCATAAAATAAGAGGGGTACAATTCCATACAATTCCCACCACCAGATTTCTATACCCCATCCCCTCCACTGAAAGCTTCCTATTCTTTATCCCTCTGGGAGTATGGACCCAAGGTCATTATGGGATGCAGAAGGTGGAAGGTCTGGTTCTGTAGTTGCTTCCCTAGTGAACATGGGTGTTGACAGGTCTATCCATACTCCCAGTCTGCCTCTCTCTTTCCCTAGTGGGGCAAGGCTCTGGGGAAGTGGGGCTTCAGGACATATTGGTAGGATCTTCTGCCCAGGGAACTCAGGTTGGCATCATGGTAGCATCTGGCACCTGGTGGATGAAAATGAGTTAAGATATAAAGCAGAGCAAATTGTTGACTAATCAAGAACCTAAGGGTAAGAATAATGGGGATGAAGATTTGGAGTCTCCATTTAGGAAAAAGCTAGTAGGTTTATTTTAGGTATATTCCAAGGGTCCCATGACTTCACTAGTTTTTGCCTGAGCCTGACATCTAACATGCAGGTCCACCCAGGTTATTGTCTGGGGAAATAGGGTCATAGTTGAAAAAGGACTAGAAAACTGAATCAGGGCAGAGAGTAGCTCCCAAATATGGGAAAAGTATATAAATACTGTTGACTGTAAAACCCTCGATTTGATCTGGGCCCCATATGTAGCACAGGAGCCTATGTAACCTCTGCATCTCTGAAGGTCTGAGCTCACATTCTGTGTTCATGGCTAGAAACATTCCAGGCTGCACTAATTCAGGACTCATCATCCTCAGGTGATAAGCAGAGTATTATATCCCAAAAACTAAAATGGCCATTCTGGAAAAAAAAATACATCTACAGATTCAGCACAATCTCTATCAAAATCCCAATGACATTATTTCAAAGATATTGAACAATTTACTTAAACTATTAAAGAAAGAATGAAAGAATAGGGAAAGCACTGAAGAAGAAGAAAAATGGAGGTATCATAATCCCTGAATCTAGTTTACACTACAAAGCAGTAGTAATTAAAAGTGTGGTAGTGTGGTTGGGGGGTGGAGGTGGAACAGAACAGAGAGCACAGAATAAAACCCACACATGTACAGTAACCTAATAAATGATAAAGGGGCCAAAACTCTCCAGTGGGGAACAGCAAGTCTCAACAAATGTTGTTAGATTTGGACAACTACATAGAATAAAATGAAACTAGAGCACCACTGAACACCATGCACAAAGATTAGCTCAAAATGATTAAAGATCTGGATATGAAACTTGAAACTAGGGAAAGAGAGAGACATGCCGGGAGTATGGATCGGCCAGTCAACACCCATGTTTAGTGGGGAAGCAATTACAGAAGCCAGACCTTCCACCTTCTGCATCCCACAATGACCCTGGGTCCATACTCCCAGAGGGATAAAGAATAGGAAAGCTGTCAAGAGAGGGGATGGGATACGTAGTTCTGGTGGTAGGAACTGTGTGAAGTTGTACCCCTCATATCCTATGGTTTTGTCAGTGTTTCCTTTTTATAAATAAAAAAATCACATATATATGTGTATATATATATATATGTGTATGTATATATATATATATACATACACATATATATACCCTGAAACTGAGGCTGGGTGGTGGCACACCTGGTCGTGCACACTTTACAATGCACAAGGACCTGGGTTCAAGCCCCTGGTCCCCACCTGCAGGGGGAAGCTTTCTGAGCAGTAAAGCAGTGTGGCAGATGTCTCTCTGTTTCTCTTCCTCTCTATAACCCACCTTCACCCTTGGTTTCTGGCTGTTTTTAATAAATACATAAATAAAGGCAATAAAAAATGAACAAAAAATACTTGACACTATAAATGAAACACACCAGGACCTTCATATCAAAACTCTATTTAGAGACTCAATCTTATAAACATGGGAAACTGAAACAAGATTAAATAAATGAGACTGCATCAAATTAAAAAGCTTTCACACTTAAAAAAAAAAGAGACAACCCAGCAACCAGGAAATTTTTTGCAACACTAAGTGTCTGATATCAAGCAGTTGATATCAAACATGTATAAAGAACTCATACAGCTCAACACAAAAAAAAGCTGGACAATAAAAACAAAGTAGGCAGAGGATATAAATAGTTCTCTAAGGAAGAGATACAAAAGTCCTACAGACATATACGGAAATGGTTCACTGCAATCATTATCATCCAAAAGACATGATGAAAACACTATTTTGAAGGGACATATACACCCTCATGTTCATGACTGCATGATTCTTCATAGCCAAACTATGGAAACAACCTAGTTCCCATCAAGTGAAGACTGGGGAGAGCAATTATGTGACATGAGCTCAATGGGGTACTAGCCAGCAATTTAGAAAGAGTCCAGTAAAAGACAGTCACCTGCCCTGCTTCCCGGTACAACACTGTGTGCAGGTGTGTGTTTAACACCTGAGTCACGTGAGGTTAGATCATCAGGAGCACACTGCTTTACATTCTGTGCTGAGGGTCAAATGAAATCATCTGCGTTGGGCATTCGACTTGCAGATAAAAAACTAAGCAGCAACTTCAGGCCTGAAGACTAAAGCTGATGGTTTACAAAGAAACCTTCAGAAACTTGAGGGTCTTCTTTAGCCAGTGCGACATATCTATTTGCAAAAAAAAAAAAAAGGAATATAGCTTCTCTAACCTCTAACCCCCAAATTAAAAAGGTGAATGACTCTTTACCGCCAGCTAAAGTTAAGTACCCTGGCTTACTTCTCATTTCTTCCAGTTTATAATGTAAATGAGAGTGTTGAGAATGAGAGCTTTAGGCCAGACGTTAAAAGAACTTAGGGTCAGATTTCAGTTCATTCACTTTCCATTCACGTAGGCTAACAGATAATATGTATGCCTGGGAGTTACAGGCTGAGTTCTTGCCTTTTTCTTTTTTAATTGACACCAAGGTCACTGCTGGGTTTTGGTGTTTGCACAAGAATCCCCTGCTCCCTGGGTATTCTGGAGTATTACACCAGAGGGAAACAATCTGGGGCGGGTGGGGGTGAAAAAGGGTGGGGGTTGGGACACAGACCTTTGGTGGCAGGAATGCTGTTGATATATTCGCCTATTAACATAATCTTATAAATCACTATTTAATCAATATGAGGGGAAGATAGACTGAATGTCTCTATCTGTTTAATGCACAGACTTCAGTTCGGAGTACATATTCCTTCAAACTTAAAGTAAATAAGTAAACTGATTGAATTTTAATATTGGGCTTAATTTTTTTTTAAAAAAGTTATTTATTTATGAGAAAGATAGGAGGAGAGAGAGGGAGGGAGGGAGGGAGAGGGAGAGAGAGAGAGAGAGAGAAAGATCCAGACATCACTCTGGTACATGTGCTGCCAGGGATCAAACTCAGGACCTCATCTTTGAGAGTCCAGTGTTTTATCCACTGCGCCACTCCCAGACTATTGGGCTTAAATTGCTAATGCATTTTTTAAATTTCTTTATTGGGGGAATTAATGTTTTACATTCGACAGTAAATACAATAGTTTGTACATGCATAACATTTCTCAGTTTTCCATATAACAATACAACCCCCACTAGGTCCTTGTCATCCTTTTTGGACCTGTATTCCCCCGCCCCCACCCCAGAGTCTTTTACTTTAGTGCAATACACCAACTCCAGTTCAGGTTCTACTGTGTTTTCTCTTCTGATCTTATTTTTCAACTTCTGCCTGAGAGTGAGATCATCCCATATTCATCCTTCTGTTTCTGACTTATTTCACTTAACATGATTTCTTCAAGCTCCATTGAAGGTGGGCTGAAAACGGTGAAGTCACCATTTTTAATAGCAGTGTAGTATTCCATTTTGTATGTATACCACAACTTGCTCAGCCACTCATCTGTTGTTAGGACACCTGGGTTGCTTCCATGTTTTGGCTATGACAAATTGTGCTGCTGTTAATGCATTTTTAATAATAATTTTTTTGAAATATTAAACTGCCTATAATCTTAGACCAAGGAGAACAGAAGTAACCAGTCTTGTCAGTATATAAGATATAGTTATTTGTAAACACCATTAAATGACACAAATCCTGGTAAGGTCTTGTGTAGTACAGTAAATCTTAACCATGGTATTTTCAAAGTAAATCAAGTCCCCAAATAACTTGGTTATAATATAATAACTATCCATCGCCTTCTTAAACCTAAAATAGCAGGAACCTTCCTCAGTCTCTATAAACCCGTATTTCTTCCAGTCCTGTAGCCTCTGGGGCTTTGCTCATGTCCCTTCATGTTTCCCTTGATCCATACCATTTAATACTGCATTTGCTGACCTCAACCAAATCAGTGCAACCAGGGCCACCTTGAGATGTTCCACACTAGATTGTGCCCAGAGATGCCAGGCCAGGGACGTTAACCCTCTAGCTCCAATACTCAGGTGATACGGTTCCTCCCTCACAGGACTCCTTAGTTCCGTTTTGGGTGGTGCATTTCCTAACCAAGTTTCAGTACCTAGATATAGACCAGGTCCCTGGAAATGGAGCACATGTGCACATGTATCCATAAGTTAGGGAGAAAATATAGACCTTAAAGTAAAAGTACACAGTAGTTATAGTGACTCAGTAAGTGTGTGGGGAACTGTGGGGCTGAGGTTGAGCATGGTGCGGACCGCCTTTGAAAAAAAAAAAAAAAAAAACGGGTGCCTGGAGGTACAGACACCCCGTCAGTCTCCCTGACTGTGGTCCAGCAGAGGGGGCCTAGGCCTCCAGGATTCTGTCCCTTTGTCAGACTCCCTGACCCCACAAGGGCCTCACATTCTCTAATGAAACAGTTCATTTCCTTGTTCCCAAACTAGTTGGTCTGCTTACTAGAAGTCCCCTCACCACTTCCCTGTCTCCTGTTCCTTTTGACCATATATGGCCCGATTCCCCCTGCCCACACAAAGACCCACCCCCTCCACGTGTGCCTGATGATAATCTCACCTCTTCATTCCCAAACCAGCCAGACCACACACCTAACAATTAATGGAAGAATGCCCACCCTTTCCCAAACTCCTGGTGCTTTAACTATATAAGGTAAAACAAACTGTTGCCTCCCACCGCCCTTTGCATCCCCCTACCACCCTTTAAAATTCTGTTCTGCTGCTCAATAAACAGGTTATCCGCTGCCCCCTCTCTCCCCCCCGGGGTGATCTTTGGTCTTGTCTCTTGCTGTGGGTCGCAAAGGTACCCCAGCGTGTCCACCCCTGCTGCCTTGGGACAAGTTCTTTTCTGCACGCGTCTCAGGTGGCCAACAGGACAGAGAGAGCTGGACCCAAGCTAAGCCCGCCATGAGAACCGGCATTAAGAGCAAGCAAGCAAGTAGAAAGATACCATAAGGTACTTAAATAGTTTCTACTTAGACCTAGAAACCTACACCTCACCTACTCCCTACTTCACTTCCCTCAATCACTCTAAGTCTAACTGTACCAGATCAAGTAAGGACCACAAAAGCTAGATGAGGGCAAGAGAGCAGCATACTTCAATGACAGTTCTTTTTGGTCACTACCAGGCCACTCCATCATTCTGGGCCCTGGTCAGGGAATCCTTGGATTCCCACATAAATAAGATGAGCCTAGACCTCTAACAGATCCCTCTCTCCACCATCACTGGTCATATCTATCAGGAACAACATCACAAACCCTCTTGTGGGCCTTGCCCTCCATGCAGAAGAGCGGTAGTAGAAATTGCCCCACTCTCCGAAGGGAGGCTGGGTCAACAAACTCTGCCACTGGAGGAAGACTGGTCCTGAGATGAGTGCAGCCTAGAATGTCCTATGACCATGGAATGCAAGCTCAGAGTGACAGGGGTACAGAGGCTGGTTACACAGGCTTCGGTGCTAAATATGAACAGAAATGGGCCTGAGGTCAGATGGATAGATTTTATCGTTAATGGTATTTATATACTTTTTCCATAGTTGGGAGCTACTCTCTTCTGCCTTTATCCAGCTTTCTAGTCCTATCTGCAATTCTGACACCATCTCCCCACAGAATACCTTTAGCCCACCTGCATGTTCGTTGTTGGGCTTAGTCAAAAATTGACAAAGTCAAGGGCCCCTTGGAATATACCTAAAA
This sequence comes from Erinaceus europaeus, assembly GCF_950295315.1. Classification (NCBI taxonomy): domain Eukaryota; kingdom Metazoa; phylum Chordata; class Mammalia; order Eulipotyphla; family Erinaceidae; genus Erinaceus; species Erinaceus europaeus. The sequence goes on from NC_080162.1 coordinate 199,331,331, forward strand.
TAGACTTCTTTTTAAAAAAAAATATTTACTCATTCCCTTTTGTTGCCCTTGTTTTATTGTTGTAGTTATTATTATTATTGTTACTGATGTTGTTGTTGTTGGATAGGACAGAGAGAAATGGAGAGAGGAGGGGAAGACAGAGAGGGGGAGAGAAAGACAGAAACCTGCAGACCTGCTTCGCCACTTGTGAAGGGACTCCCCTGCAGGTGGGGAGCTGGGGACAGAGGCTCAAACTGGGATCTTTACACCAGTCCTTGAGCTTTGTGGCACGTGTGCTTAATCCACTGTGCTACCACCCGACTCCCTAAAATAGACCTCTTAGTTCCTTCCAACATGGAGACCCCAAATTTCAATGACTATACTTTTACCTCTAGGTTCCTGATTATTAAACAAATTATTCTGCTTTATATCTAAATGCTTTTCAGCCATTAAGTTGTAGATATTACCATGACACCAACTTGACTTCCTAAGGCAGATGACCTCACAAATGTGTCTTGGAACCCCGTGTATCCCTAGAACCCTACCCCACTAGAGAAAGACGGAAATAGGCTGGAGGTAATGGATCCACCTGCCAACACCATGTCCAGTGGAGAAGAAATTACTGAAGCTAGACCTTCCACTTTCTGCATCCCATAATGATCCTGGGTCCATACTCCCAGAGGGACGAATAGGGAAATTTCCAATGGAGGGACTCCTAGAGGGACGAATAGGGAAATTTCCAATGGAGGGAGGGTATACGGAACTCTGGTGGTGGAAACTGTATGGAATTATACCCCTTTTATAGCACAATCTTGTCAGTCATCATTAAATCACTAATAAAAACATACTTAAAAATGCCATCAACAACAACAACAATAACTACAACAATAAAACAAGAGCAACAAAAGGGAATAAATAAATAAATAAATATAAAAATATATATTTTTTAAAAAAGGGGGGCCGAGCAGTAGCACAGCGGCTTAAGCGCAGGTGGCACAAAGTGCAGGGACCGGTGTAAGGATCCCGGTTCAAGCCCCTGGCTCCCCACCTGCAGGGGAGTCACTTCACAGGCGGTGAAGCAGGTCTGCAGGTGTCTGTCTTTCTCTCCCCCTCTCTCCATTTCACTCTGTCCTAACCAATAATAATGGCATCAACAACAACAATAATAACTATAACAATAAAACAGGGCAACAAAAGGGAATATAAAAATATTAAAAAATAATAATCCACTGTTCCTGGAAGCCATATTTCCTTTCCTTTTCCTTTTCTTTTTTCTTCCCCTTAATTCCTATATTTAGCAGGACAGAGAGAAGTTGAGAGGGGATGGAGAGACAGAGAGGGAGAGAGAAAGAGATACCTGCAACACTGCTTCACCATTAGTGAAACTTGGCTCCTCCAGTTGGGAACCGGGTCCTTGCACAGGGCAATGTGTATGCTGTACCAGATGGCCCCAGGCTGGATTTTCTTCATGTATGTGTGAGTGAATTATTATGTGTCCAATAAAAACACACCTGAGGAATAGATGAAATCATTCAAGGTATTCCCCTGTCCATCAAAATCCCACGTGGCACCTATTAAATCCACATGCCCATGGCACAGTTCTAGCTAAAGGTTCTGAAGAGAAAATGCACTTGGATAACAGAGTCAGAGATACTTGGTTGTGCTGCTTCAGGCTATGTCACAAGCTGTGGGAGCCTTCATTTCCTCACTGAAAAACAAGTATTCCAGATTTGTAGCCACTAGTTTTGAGCCCCCCCTAGGGCTTCAATGCTCAGAGCAGAATTTTTTCCCCCCAAATCAGAAAAGGAGAGAATGTGGGAGAGAGAAAATAAGCAACCACAGCAGGAAAACTCCCAGTGCAGTGGAAGCCAGTCATGTGCACTATCCATGTCTGTAATCTTGTATTCTGCGACTTTCATTTTTTAAATTTTTAATTAATTTTATTCACTCATTGAGTAGAAACAGAAAAAATGAAGGGGGGCTGGGGAGAAAGGGAGGGAGAGAAAAAGACACCTGGCAGCAGTGCTTCACCGCTCATGAAGCCTGCCTACTGCAGGGGGAACCGAGGACATTACGCACTACAACATGGACCCTTTACCAGGTTCACCGGCACCACCGGCACCACACACACACACACACACACACACACACACACACACACACACACACACACACGGTGGGGTGGGGGCAGGAAAGGGGAGACAGACAGACGCACCAAAGCCCTGCTCAGCTCTGGTTTATGGTGATACTAAGGATTCAGCCTAGACCCTCAAAGCCTTAGGCATGAGTCTCCCGTATAACCATTATGCTGTTTCTTCAACTGCTGTGACTTTATTGCTGACACCAAAGGGCCTATTTGATGAAAATAGTCCCTTTGTTGGAAAATCCTTAGTGTAAGAGTAGAAGTTTCAAGAAATATTTGAGTCATTACAGAATTTTCAAGGTGGGAATAAGGCCAGCACATCTGATCCAATCTGCTGCTCTGTTATATAAAATGCCACCATTGAGGGTTTGGTAGATGTACATCAAGTTAAGAGTACTCATTACAGTGGGCTAGGACCTAGGTTCAAGTCCTGGTCCCCATCTGAAGAGGAAAGATGCACAAGTGGTAAAGTAGTGCTACAGGTGTCTCTCTTCCCCTCTCCTTTCCTCTTTCTTTCTTTCTTCCTTTCTTTCTGTCTTCTTTTTCTTTTTATAATTTTTTTAAATGGATAGAGACAGAGAAATTAAGAGGGTGGGGAGAGATAGAGAAAGAAATAGAGAGACACCTTCAGCACTACTTCACCACTCATGAAGCTTTCCCCCTGCAGGTGGGGACCAGGGGATCAAACCTGGGTCCTTGCCTAGGGTACTGTGTGTATTTAGCCAGGTGCACCACCACCTGGCCCCTTCTCTACCTCTCCTACTCCTCTCAGTTGAAGAAGCTGTACTCATGTAAATCAGTATTTCCCAACAAAGTGATTTGGAAAAGAAAACAGACATTCTTTAGTTTTCAAGAAGAGAATGCACTGGTTGTATCATCTATGGTTAGCCTATCTACTTGAGTGCTGCTATGTCTATTAAACGTACTCTCTTAATAATCTTCTCACAGTCAGAGATATATTTGCTAACAGATGTTTTACTCAATAACACATACTCGGGGAATATTCTGTGGCAGTGAATCTGATGTAGAGCATTTGGCTTAGATGGCATTATAAATGATCATGTACTGTCACTAGCTCACCTTGAGACTAATAGGTATATTCTGACAAGGAAATAAATACCTTCAGAGTAACATCTTTTCCCACCTGAACTAGAAATATAGATTATTATCATGAGCATACTTAGTCATATTAAGATATTCCATTACTGAGTTTTCAAAGGACTGAAATGTATACTTTCATTTACAAATTGTAGATATGGCAGAAAGGTTACAGAACAAAATTTTGTCCTCAAATTAAAAAAAAAAAAAATGGAAAGAAGCTTTTTTTTAAGTAATACCCCAGAATGCTAATTATTAAATCATTAGGTTAAAAAAAAAGTGAAAAGTAAAATGAATCTGTTAGATATAACCAAACAAGTTGTACAGAGAGGAAAAAAGAAACGAACAATAAACCCTTTTATCTCTGAGTGTATTTTCTGTATAAGTACCGCGCGCTAACCGATTGTGCCACTGGAGCTCCTCTCTGAGTGTATTTTAAGGTGATCTTTAAAAGATGCATGTTCTAAATAGACAGCTAGTCTATGACAAAGAAGACTTTATCATAAAATGAGAAACCCTCTTCAATAAACTGGATATGGCCCAGAGAGGCTATCAACAAACACAGAATTAACATTCCTGGGGCTTCCATTTCAAGCCCGAGAGCTGTGTGTGTCCTGGAGAGGTTCACTGGCTTCTCAATTCTCTAATGAAGTGATCCCTCATATGATATAAGTAACAGAAGATAATGATGTTAGCTAATTCGAAGAGACATGCATTTACAGCTGTATTACTGACCAAGCAAGGGTGTAAATAACATAAATGCCCAAAGGCAGCTGACTGGATAAAGAAGTGATGTAACACTACTCTGTAATCAAAAGATGATATTGTGTCCTTCAGGATAAAGTGGATAGAACTGGAGGTGTGTTGGGGAATTGTGCAGATGTGGTCAAACATTGGCAGGGCCCACAAACCACCATATTTCCATGCAAGTATTATTTACAGATCTCCGTCATGTTATCCTCTCAGGGTACTGGTGTTGCAAAACCATTGCAACAGTTGCTAAGGATGCTTCCACCTTTCCAACATGCCCTTTGCCTCTCTCCACCCCCTTTCCTAGCTAATCCCTTCCCAACTTGCCACTTCCCGAATCCTCCCATAAAAGCCCCTCCTGCTGCGGCTTTCACTCTCTTTGCTCTTCTCTCTTCCACGACTCGACCTGGAGAAGGGCTGGTGGGTATAGCGGGATGTAGCCATTTTGCTAGCTCCACGTGGCCCGAACTGATGTGCTCACACCCAACTCTGGGACACCCACAGGAATAAAGATTTGAGTTCTGAACTACCACAAATTCCTGGTCTCCTCTCTCCCCCACGACGCAACCCAACAGAGGTGATTGTGCTTAGTGAAGTCAAGAAGTGAAATAATTCCTGGGTGGTTTCACTCCTATGTGGAATATATGGAACTGAAACACACTTGCAATAATAACAGCAACAGAAAAAAGATGTAGCTAAAAACGGTCTTAAGATTTTGTAAGAACTACAGTTATAGGCAGGAGGATGGAGGCACAAAACTTCGGTGGTGGGTTTGGTCTGGAACTCTACCCTATAATATAATCCTCTTGCAAACCACTCTAAGTAATTAACAAAATAAATAATAAAATGCAGTGTGAAAGGAATCATGGCTGAAACAAAAAGGCATTTTATGGATTGTGAAAAAATTCACAAGCACACATCTGACAGAAGACAAATATGCAAAAACTACAAAGAACACATACTGTGAACAGTGAAGCCTCAGAAATGGAGAGAAGAGTTTAAGAGACACTTCCCCAAAGAAGACTGAGAGACGGCCAACAAGTACATGAAAAAATGTGTGTCATCACTTATTACCAGGAAACTGCAAATTAAAACAACACTCGACTGCTACCTCACTCCTAGGAGAATGACCTGCATCAAAAAGACGGAAAAATAATACTGGGCAAGGGTGTGGAGAGAAGGAAACATTCATACCAGCAGGAATATTAGTCGATCCAACATCTATGGAAACAGTGTAACAGTACAGAGATTTCTTGAAGTATCTGAAATAGATTTACTGTATGATCTGGCTATTACACCTCCTGGGCTACATATTAATAACACAGATAAAACACTTATCTGAGCAGAAATATGCAGATCAAGGGGACCAAGCAGTAGCACAGCGGGTCAAGTGCACATGGCACAAAGCACAAGGACCTGCGGTTCGAGCCTCCTGCTCCCCACCTGCAGAGGGGTTGCTTCAGCGGCGTGAAGCAGGTCTGCAGGTGTCTATCTTTCTCTCCTCCTCTCTGTCTCCCCTCCTCTCTCTATTCCTCTATGTCCTATCCAACAACAACAGCAATGGCAAGAATAACAATAACAACAACAAGAGCAACAAAATGCAAAAAATGGCCTCCAGGAGCAGCGGATTCATAGTGCAGGCACTGAGCCCCAGCAATAAGCCTGGAGGCAAAAAAGAGAAAAAGATATGCAGATTTAAGTTCAGCTCAGGACCACATCTATACAACAGTTAAGATACAGAAATATCCCAAGTACTCAATGATAGATGAGTGAATTAGGAAGTTGTTTTATATACATAAAGGAAAAAAGAATAAAAAAAAAAACAAAGAGGGGGATCTCTTCTGGATGTGGACATGAAAGAATGAAAGCAAGGGGGAAGGAGGAGTTAAACATCAACTATCACTGTAATATTGCAGATTTTGGGCTAGCAAGGGCCAAGGCGGTACAAGGCATGACATATTTTGATGAGATGTAAAATGTACCTCTAAATCACAAGTGATTCTGTAAAATAATGTGACTTGATTAAAAAAAATGCACTTTGGGAGTCAGGCAGTAGCACAGCAGGTTAAGTGCATGTGGCGCAAAGCGCAAGGACCGGCAGCGTAAGAATCCCGGTTCAAGCCCCTGGCTCCCCCCCTACAGGGGAGTCGCTTCACAAGTGGTGAAGCAGGTCTGCTGGGGTCTATCTTTCTCTCCCCATCTCTGTCTCCCCTACTCTCTCGATTTCTCTCTGTCCTATCCAACCATGAACAACATCAACAACAACAACTACAATAGCTACAACACGGGCAACAAAAGGGAATAAACTTTTAAAAAAATGCACCTTGTTTCCATCGAATTAATAAATCTTAACACAAAACTCAACATGATACTTTCCCATTTGTAATAAATTTTGCAAACAAAATTCTGTGACTAAAAATAAGGTCAAAACTGCACCTCTGAGTTCCAAAAGAATGATCAGCTTTTCTGAAAGATGCAGATGCTCCTATATTCTTAAAGAGTTAAAGTGGGATCATTATGTTATGGCAACAAATGCAGTCGTATTGATCTAATCATTCTTTTAAAATATTAACCCCTTTCTTTTCCTTCTAACAGTTCTCAATTTTCACTTGCCTACTTAGGCAACATAAAGCCAGAGCATTTAGAAATCACTCAAGATTGAGACTATACATTCCTTCTCTTGTTCCTCATAGTACTTTTAATAAATCAACATTTTTTATCCGCTGCACTTGCCTCCAAAGGTAAGAGCTTATCATTTCATGGAGTTGAGCATCATTATCTTTGTTTTGGTTTTGCATAAAAGCAAACAATAACAACAACAACAATAATAAAACACTGACTGTTCAAAATAAAATGTAAGTCTTATATTCTGAATCCAGCATCTGCTCCTTCCTTCTTACCAAGTGACAAGATAGTTAGCTCTTCCAGTCCTTAAATTATCTTTTGTAGAAAAGAATCATGCCACTGAATGGCCATGAGGACACGGCAAAAGAAATCGGAAAGAGGAGAGCCATCTTTCAAGCTGGAGAGGTAGATAGAACATGGGCAGCACACATGACTTGAGTGTGAGAGTAGTCACATTAAGTACTACATCCTCTTGGAAACATCCTCTTTATTTATCTAAATACTAAAAATGAGAGTTAGTCTTTATCTTTCTGTGACATTCAGGTGCAACAGAGAACTAGACTGTTAGCTCTGTAAACTGTAACTGCCCTTTGAACATTAGAAGAAAATGATCATTATGAATCTTTCCCCCCTCAAATGCTAACTTATAGCACTTATTTCACACAGAATGGTTATACTAGTAATTACTTAGAAAAGGCCAACAGGTGATCCTAGAGGTGGTGCAGTGGATAAAGCACTGGACTCTCAAGCATGAGGTCCTGAGTTCGATCTCTGGCAGCACATAAACCAGAGTGATGTCTAGTTCCTCTCTCTCTCTCTCTCCTCTCTTTCTCATTCATAAGTAAATAAATTTAAAAATAAAGGAAAAAAGATTTAAAAATGAGAGAAAATGTAACTTTATAAGGAAATCTTATCAGGCCTAAGACTGTCTAGTCCAGTAAACACTGACTGTGTACTTGAATATCTGAGAAACTTTGCAACTGTCTAGAGAGTAAGAGACAGTCATTTTCCCTAGAAGTATAAAATCTGAGAAAAACAAATATATATACTAATGATGTTACAAAACTATATGCTTATAACAGTTTTACTTAGCTATGTCTGAGTAAAAACAAAACATCTGAGTAAAAACAAGGCATCTGCAGTTGACTCTGCACAGTGGCAACTAAAAGAAAAATCATCTTGCAGATTATTTATTCATGTATCAAACACTCACTAATCACCTAATCTATTTAATATAAAGCTAAGTGCTAGAAGATAAATGTGGGCTCTACTCTCACAGTTTAAAAACTAATTTATGATTATTTCAACTTAATGGAACAGATACGAGAAGCATATTCTGAGACCAAACTTCAACTTTCTCGCTTGACGCATGGATGAATATTCAATGGGGGGGGGGTACACTAAGATTTCTATCTTCGATTATCTTACAGTGCACAAACTGAAATAAAAATCTTAGAAGCTAACCAACAAAATTAAAATATTTTATTAATTCTTCTTCTTCTTCTATATCTTCTATTTTATATATCTTCTATATCTTCTATATTTTATCTTCTATTGCTACGAGGGTCATTCTGGGGTTTGGTTACTGTATGATAAATCTACCATTCCCAGCAGCTAGCTTACTTATTTTCTCTCTTTCCCTCCCTTTCCCTCCACCCCCCCATCTCTCGCAGAGAGAAATGAAAAAAGCATTCATTGCTTCAACACTGCTGAAGCTTCTCACCTACAGAAGCAGACAAAGGCTTGCACCACGGTCCTTGCAAAAGGCAATGTGTACACTCTACTAGCTGTACCACTGTCTGACCCCACAGTTTTAAGTCTATTTCCCCCACCGCCTTCTCTGTTGTAAAGCTAAACATTTTATGTAGGTAACTGTCAGTATTTCAAAGTGTTAAGACAATAGTTAATGTCTAGGGATATACCACAGACTACAAAGATGAGGTTGAGGGGCTAGCATGATATTCAATTAAAGCGAGGTCAGATAAGGAAGATGAAGTTAAGAGATTGCTTAAGAGACAGAGCTAATGGTAATAAGCTTCACAGTGACATAAGAAGGCTCATACAGCTACCAACAACGCTTGCTGTATATGATGTCCAGCTACTGAAGTTCTCACTGTAACTGTACAGAGGATTTACAAAATGTGAGGCTAACTGTAAGATTTGGAACAAAAATATACACACTGACCAGTGTCAGTGGAATAGAACTAAGAACCCAGAAGAAAGCCCCCACATCTATGGACACCTAATTCTGGATAAGCAGGCGTAACATATTAAACAAAGAAAGGAGTCTCTGCTAGGGATGGTGCTGGTGCTGGGAAAACAGTTTGAAACATACAGAAGAATGAAACTCAACCACTACATTGCACCATGCACAAAAGTAAACTCCAAATGGATGTTAGACCTGAAACCATCACATATTTAGAGTAAAACAATAGTAGAACTCATTTAGATCTAAGTTTTAAAGGCATCTGCAATGACTCAAGTCTAATCAGAAACTGGAAAAGTTACTGGCATAGCAAAAGGAACCACGACCCAAATAGAGATCAGAGTGGGAGAAGATCTTCACTTATTATATATCAAACAGTTGAAAACATAAATTTTGGTAGAGAGCTCATTACACTCAGGAAAAAAAAAAAAGAAAAGAAAATGACACCATCCAAAATTGAGGAGAGGATATGAATAGAATAATCGCCAAAGAAGAGATGCAAAGGGCCAATAGATATATGAAAAAATGATCAAAGTCACTGACTATTAGAGTCAAGGCAAGAATGAGATACTATTTAGCTCCTGTGAGAAGGTCACACATCAGAAAGGACAGTAGGAACAAATGTTGTAGCAGAGATAAAAGAACCCTCTTGCACTGCTGTTGGGAATGTAAATTGATTCAACCCCTGAGGAGAGCAGTATGAAAAACTCTCAGAAGACCAGAAATGCACCTATCCTATGATTCAGCAATTCCTCTCCTGGGATATATTCCTAAGGACACAAATACAATGAAATCTACATACACCTATGTTCATAGTAGCACCATTTGTAATAACCCAAACTTGGAAGCAACCCATGTGTCCAACAACAGATGAGTGGCTAAGAAAGTTGTGGTATAAATACATAATGGAGTATTACTTAGCTACTAATAATGATGAAGTCACAATTAAATTTTATTAGTGACTTAATATTGATTTATAAGACTAAGACAATAGGGGTATAATTCCACACCATTTTCACCAGCATCATCTCCTCCACTGTGGACTGCAGTAGTTCTCCCAAGGTCACAGATACGGCTTAACTTTATATCTATCTAATCTATATCTGTATATACTTCTTTGGCCTTTTTTATCTATGGGTCTGTCTTCACTTCCTTTCTAAGTCACGCCTACACCTATTAATACTTTCAAGTATCCTTCCTTGTTTTCCTTTTCTCTCTCCTGACTTCCTCTGGTGTTTTCCAAATTTGCCTCCCATTCAGTGACGGTGTAAAAAGAAGATTCCTAGGAAGGCACCTTCTTTGCCTCATCTTGGATGAAGCTTGACGGAATCGTGTTAAGTGAGATAATCCCCAAAGAGAAAGGTAAATATGGGATGATCTCACTCACAAGTGGAACTTAACAAGAACAGAAAGGGGAAATACAGGCAGCTGGGCGGTAGCACAGTGGGTTAAGTGCACATGGTGCGAAACACAAGGACCAGTGTAAGGATCCCAGTTCGAGCCCCCAGCTCCCCACCTGCAGGGGGGTCGCTTCACAAGTGGTGAAGCAGGTCTGCAGGTGTCTATCATTCTCTTCCCCTTTCTGTCTTCCCCTCTTATCTCGATTTCTCTCTATCCTATCCAACAACAGCAATGGCAATAATAACAAGGAAACAAAATGGGGGGAAAAATGGCCTTCAGGGGCAGTGGATTCGTAGTGCAGGCACCAAACCCCAGAGGTAACCCTAGAAGCAAAAAACAAAAAACCAAAAAAAAAGAAAAAAAAAAAAAAAAGAAAGAAAGGGTAAATACAAACAAAAATTTGTCCTGGGTTTGGTGTATTGCACCAAAAGCAAAAGGACTCTTGGGAAAGAGGGTAGGGAGAAGGCTGGGAGAAGGGCTTTTGGGTCCTAGTACCTGATGGCAGAAAAGGACTTAAGTTCGGGCTGTGTGTTGTGGATGTCTACTGTGACAAGATAAAACATTTTGGCCCGTGTGTCAATAAATATACCGTAAACCATTAATCCCCCCTCCCAAATAAAATGATTAAGCAAAAGTTCTTGCTCTAGACTCTCAGGGAGGGTCGGGTACAGGAACCTAGCTCCTGGGGTGGATGAAGATGACAACTTCCTGGAAGTTGTAGTGCACTGATACCTCTCCTGGAGAGACAAGAAACGTACATCTGTGACTTCAATGGTCTTGCACATCAACATTTCCCCATTAAAGTCATCTAAAAAAATTAATCCTTGATCTTGGGTCTTAATAAGTATTTTTGAAGAAGAACAGATATATACTGAAGAGCTAAGACAGCCAGTTGTTAAAATAATCTGACTTCTTCATGGCAATAATTCAACCTGAGGAAGTGAATGCACTACAAGAATATTTCTTGCCTGTATCCAACTTCAAAGAATTCTCAGAAGACACACAATCCTGTTATCTGTGCAACCGTTGTTGCTGTCTACATTAGTGTAATCTGTAATTATTTGGCTACACTGCACTGAAATTGAAAACAAGAATATGGCTTTCAGTTATCAGAAGGCAGCACTGGTGTGTAGCAGAAAGAGTACTGACCCTGGGCTGGAATTGTAGTCAGAGCGAGTGACAACTAAACACTGAAGGTTGTCATTCTCCTTCAAACCCTGCACATTTCTGGCAAGACTCCTGTGTTCTCCTACGTGGCTATGATTCCCTTTTCCATAGAAGGAGAGGTTCACAGGAGCAGACTCAACAGAAGGCTTCCTAAGTCAACTGTCTAAACACTTCTCCCATCACTTTCAAATCAGAAGGACAAAAAAGAAAAACTAAGTGTCCTGAACTTCTCACTGTTTCTCTGTCAGACTAACTTGTCAAAAAGGTTTTATTTGTACTCATTTAATTGCAGCTAGTCTCACTACAGTATACAAAGTGACACAGAGAACATGCATGCCTTGGTGACAGAGTACAAATGCAATCAGTTTGTGTTGCGTGAAAAGATAAAATGCATGGAAAGAAAGCGACAGGTCTTTCTGAAGTATGAAGTATGGACACAAATACTTTGAGTAGACCACCTAATTAAACCAGATATGGTACAGCGGGTCCTGGGATCCAGGTTCCTACAACTTCTGTAATATCATAGAGCTACAGAAACCGAGTCTACCTAGTAGAGACTTAGCATTTCCTTTACAGTCTCTGCTATCTTCCAAAACAAAACAAAACAAAACAAAACACAAATCCACAAGATACAGTTAGGGCCAGGTAGTGGCACACTTGGTTAAACATACACATTACAGTGCACAAGGATTCGGGTTCAAGCCTCTGGTCCCCCACCTGCAGGGGGAAAGCTTCACAGGTAGTATATCAAGCCAGGTGGTGGCACACCAGATTGAGCACACATGCTGCACAGTGCAAGGACCCTGGGTTGAAGTCCCTGGTCCCCCCCTCCACCTGCAGGGGGGAGATTCTCTAGTGCTGAAACAGTATCACAGGTGCGTGTATCTCTGTCCCTCTCCGTCTCCCCTTTCCTTCTAATTTCTCTGTCATTATCTAATCCATAATAATAATAATAAAATTAAAACAGGAACACAGTGGAGGCAGGACAAAGACTTGATATACTCCCACTGCAGCTACAGAGGCTGCCTGTGACCCGTGGGAGCACAACCTTCAGAAACTACAAGAGGAGCTCAACACCTAGCAAGAAGCCTGCATTAAAGTGACACATGAAGCACATCACTTAACAACTGTAGCCCGTCAGTGGCTACTTAATAATTCTGGTGATTAATATCAATCAGTTTATTATCACTTTTAATTCACAACATTATTTCATATTACTAATAGGAAACCCCCTTTTTTCATTTACAATAAAATTGAAAGCTATAGTAAGAATATCCAAGTAGTTGAATTCTTCTTAAATCATTCCCCTGCCCTCTACACACCTAGTGGGCATGGTAATATTTTATTTATTTATTTATTTATTTATTGGTAATATTTTCTTTCTCATATTCTAAAGAAGTCAGTGCAATACTAAATGCTAAATGCAAGACTAAATTGCACTAGTTTTGAAAACTGGGAAAGTCTGTTTTCTTCCCTAAGAAAAATGTTCACTAAGAAATAACATTCAGCAGCAGAGTTTAACATGAAAATAGTTAGGTATTAAAAGTGGGGGGCAGGTGGTGATGTACTTGGTTGAATGCATGTATTACAATGCACTAGGACCCAGGTTCGAGCCCCCGGTCCCCACCTGCAGGGGGAAAGCTTTACGAGTGGTGAAGCAGGGCTACAGGTGTCTCTCTGTCTCTTTCACTCTCTATCACCCTCCTCCCTCTTGATTTCTGGCTGTCTCTATCCAATAAAGATAATAATAAATAAAAAAATTAAAAAAAACTTTAAACAAGTTTTGCATATGTAGGCAATATTATTATTTTATTTTGCCTCCAGGGTTATTGCTGGGGCTTGCTGCCTGCACTATAAATCCACTGGTCCTGGAGGCCAGTTTTTCCATATTTTTTGCGCTTGTTGTTGTTATTGTTGCCATTGTTGTTGTTGCTGCTGGATAGGACAGAGAGGAATCGAGAGAGGAGGGGAAGACAGAGAGGAGGAGAAAAAGATAGACATCTGCAGACCTGCTTCAGGCCGGTGAAGCGACCCCTCTGCAGGTGGGGAGCCGGGACTTGAATCAGAATCCTTACATTGGCCCTTGCTTTCCGCACCATGTTCACTTAACCTGCTGTGCTACCGCTCAGCCCCTATTTCATTTTTAGTGCCAGGGCTTCACTGCTCTGGGGCAACATTTTCAGACAGATAGGACAGCTTAGAGTGGGGGCTGGGTTGGGTGGGGCAGCTGAACCTGGATCACAGACAGAAATGGCCAACTGAGCATGCTCTCAAGTGTACTTGTCCACCTGTAACTACTTTCTAGATGACTGGACTGGAGTATTCTACAAATCTAAAATCCTAGATGGATTTTAACGTATTTCTTTGCTCCAGATTCTGAACCTATACGCCAAGCAAATTTATCTTTCATATCTCACATTTCAAATAGCTGATGAAACAGATTATTTAAAAAAATTTGTTAAATATTAATTTATTTTCCCTTTTGTTGCCCTTGTTGTTTTATTGTTGTAGTTATTATTGTTATTGATGTTGTTGTAGCTGGATAGGACTGAGAGAAATGGAGAGAGGAGGGGAAGACAGAGAGGGGGAGAGAAAGACAGACATCTGCAGGCCTGCTTCACTGCCTGTGAAGCCACTCCCCTGCAGGTGGGGAGCTAGAGGCTCGAACCAGGATCCTTACACAGGTCCTTGCGCTTTGCGCCACCTGTGTTTAACCCGCTCTGCTACCGCGCGACTCCCTTAAAAAATTTTTCTTTTGTACCTCTAATACTATGCACAATAAATGGAACATTTAGGAACAAGAAATAGGTGGTAAGTGCACCTGGTTACAACACACAATGGTTTATCTGGATTGGGCCAGTCAGGTAACCCAAAGAGTTTCTTGCTTTCACTCACATAGTCTCCATATGTCTCCTGTGCTGGAGGAGGCGGTAGCTGTCTGTACCCAGATGGAGGGACTCCTCTTGCTCTAGGAGTAAGAAGTCCTCTTCCCCGACTCACTGGCCCTCGGGTAGAAAGAACTCCCCTGGAAGTGGTAGTGCCTCGTGGTACGCCAACTCCAACTGGTCTGGCTGTAGCTCCGCCCCTCCCCCTGCAAAAAAGAGGATAAAATAACTGATCATTTTCTCAGTATTCCTGTTTGTGTGTGTGTTTGTATTCATCTTCTGTGTTTATGTATTACAAAACATCTACATTCTACATTAAAAAAAGCAATCAACAGGCAAATTAAGGTGGAAATAAATAAGAAACATGAACAGAAAGTTAGGTGACATAGCCAGTGAGGCCAGGATTAATATATACAGTACCATCCAAGAGTCCCAGAACTCAATTTCTGATTAGGATACAGGGTAGAAGGTAGGAAATCTGGGAAGAGTGTACCTCCTGAGGACTTCTATATGATAATTATGCCATGTTCACATCTAGTCTTCACTCCAACACTATCAAAGGGTCTTATTTTGCTTCTGTATGAGCACAGAAATTGAGGTCTAGACAGATTTTAAAACCACCTGAACACAAAGACAGTGCAAAAAAGGGATAATTTTTTTTCCAGAGAGAAATATAAATATGTATAAGAATATCTACATATGTATGTGTGTATACACACACACACACACACACACACACACACATATATATACACAGACAGAGAGAGAGAGAGAGAGACAGATGGAGGAGGAGGAAGAGGAGGGCGAAGGGGGTGTCGCAGAGAGGTAGAAGACCGACCACCATTACACTAAAGCTTCCCCCCAAACTGAAAATTAAAGAAGGGCCGTTATCTCTGAGTTCCAGGGCATTAGAGGAAGAATATCGCTAACTGTAGACACATAAATATGCTAATTTAGAGGAACAGGACTAATTCATTCACTTATACAAGATGGCCTAATATCAAACAAAGGAGAATGAAGTCATCCAAATAATATATGTCTGCTAAAGAAATGTAATCAATAAGTAATACTTTTCAAAAATGAAAGTAGCAAACCCAGATGGTTCCAAGGAGACTGTTTTGTCAAATCTCAGAGAAATGACACCATTTCTCAGTGATCTCTAGCAGAAAATCACATCAGATGGGCCATTTCCCAGCTTCTTCTATAAGGCAGGTCACTGAAGTGCCTCTGGGAATCATTTCTACATTACTATTCTGAAAATGGGACAGGCCTGTGACATAGGGGATAAAAGAAGTAACTTGCCACTAATTTGCCTCAAACCTAATGACTCCCAATATTTAAGACCCGGTCTCTTTCCAGAAGTGAAGACACCTGAGCAGTGTGCCCGAGTGCTAACTCACGCCTCAAGTCCCCATTATGACATGTCTAGTTCGTGTAGAAACAAGAACTCAAGAGTAATCAGAGACATCTTGTAAAGATGTTACAGAATCCAGAAATGAAAAAGGTCAAACTATAATATCTCCTGTAAACACATGGAAAAATATTAGCAAAACAGAATCTGAGAATGTTCTGGAAATTTATTTACCAAAACCAAATGGGCTTTATCCCAGATGTATCTGGGATAAATGGGTTCAATATCAGACAGTCAATAAATATACTCTACTACCTCAACAAGACTGAAGAAATGTCATCTGATCATACAGAACAGAAAAAGCATTGAGCACCATTGTGGAGGGGGGGGGGCAGGAGCCCCAAAATCAAAACAAAGAAGCAAGCAAACAAACAAAAAAAATCAGAAGCTAGGATAGAAGGAAAGGGTGCCTCTAGCTGGCCTAGGCTCACTATCATCATGCTAAATTGTGAGAAAACCAGTGCATTCCCCTTAATTCTGGCGGAAAGGGCAAGGCTGTCCACATTTACTATTTAAATTGCACTGAGAAACCTATCAGATTGCTCTAAAATAGTCTTTTGAAAATTAAACATTTATTTATTTATTTATTTTTTAAATATTTATTTTATTTATTCCCTTTTGTTGCCCTTATTGTTTTATTGTTGTAGTTATTATTGTTGTTGTCGTTGTTGGATAGGACAGAGAGAAATGGAGAGAGGAGGGGAAGACAGAGAGGAGGAGAGAAAGATAGACACCTGCAGACCTGCTTCACCACCTGTGAAGCGACTCCCCTGCAGGTGGGGAGCCGGGGTTCGAACCGGGATCCTTATGCCGGTCCTTGTGCTTTGCGCCACCTGCGCTTAACCCTCTGCGCTACCGCCCGACTCCCGAAAATTAAACATTTAGAGAAGCAAAGAAGATTAAATGTTTTGGTTCCAATCAAATACACTGAGCATACAAACTTTACATAAAATACAGCAAAACGGATAAAATAAAAAAGAAAGAAAGGAAGAAAGAAGGAAACCAAAATAGAAGTATTCCATTATCATGGCTATAATGAGTCCATATTGTTAAGCTGCAAATTCTTCCCAGACTGACTCAGTGTAATTTCAATCAAAATTTGACTAAGTCTTTTTATAAATGAACATATTATAAATATATGGAAAAAATAACAACAAAAACAATGACAAGGCAACATCGAAGAAAACTGTTGGTGGATTCACAATACCTAATTCCAAAACTTGGCTATAAAGTAACAGTAATCAAGGCAGGGAGTATTGACAAAATTGACATGCAGATCAAAGAAGCAAAACATAGTCCCTGAAAGTGAATCCACAGAAAGACAGTCACGTGACCACTGGCAGAGAAACAAAGAAAATTCAGTGAAGAAACAACAGTCTTTTCAACAAACAGTGCTAGAAAATTAGAAAGGAGGAGGAAAAAACTGTAGACGTCATCCTTAAATATTTTATAAAAATTAATTGAAAATGAGTCTTACAACTGAAAATGGAAAAACTTATAGAACAAAACAGTACAAATTTACATGACGTCGGTGCGCCAAGACATTTTAGATGCACTATGAAAAGCATAATCCGTGAACCACAAGCTGACAGAGTAGGCTATCTTGAAAATTTTTTTGTACTCAGAGGATATTATTGGGAGATGAAAAGTTGAAGGAAGAGAGAAAACCACTACAAATACATATTATATAAATACAGCTGGCAAAGTATAAAATGAAAATATTGTCAACACAATTTAAAAATCAAAACATGGGAGTCCGGCAGTAGCACAGCTGGTTAAGTGCACGTGGGGCAAAAGTGCAAGGATCGACATAAGGATCCTGGTCGGAGCCTCCAGCTCCTCACCTGAGGGGGAGTCGCTTCACAGGCGGTGAAGCAGGTCTGCAGGTGTCTGTTTTTCTCTCCGCCTCTGTCTTCCCCTCCTCTCTACATTTCTCTCCTATCTAACAATGATGACATCAGTAACAACAACAACAATAACTACAACAACAATAAAAAAGGCAACAAAAGGGAAAATAAATAAACAAATATATAAAAATTTCAAAACAGCAAAACATATCAGGTAATATAACTAGAAAATCTTAAGCTTATACGTGTGCATGTCTGTGGGGGGCTTGCATTCATATTTTTTTTATTGCTTTCAAACCAGAGCACTGAAATCTCTGGCTTAGGTATTGCTTAGAATGAACTTGGGGATAAACTTGAACCTAGGGCCTTACAATACCAGAGTGAGAAAAGGTTCATCAGATCTCTATTTGAGCTCCCTGTGTGAGTAATGACAGTGGGGGCAAGTAGGTCACAGGTATCACTTATTTTCCCTGAACAACATCTAAAGCATCTTCTTGTAATGTCTATGGCTGTTTCTGAGTGTGCAGTTCATCATTCTGAGATTTTTTTTTCTTTTTCTTTTTTTGCTTTGCCTGAGGCTGATAAGTAAACTGACAGGTAGGCAAAAAGAACGGGGGATGGGGGATGGGGATAAACAGTCTATACTGAAAATATCTGTGAACATCAAAAAAAATGTTAGAGAAAAATTGAAACATCTACACAAATGCTTTAGGCAACTTTACTCAGACCTGCCTGCAGAGGTAGCTTGATATGTGGTTCTAGTGTAGTTCCCTTCACATTTTGTTGTGAATCCAGATGACTGAGACAGACTCAGTATTGAAAGGGTTTCCAACAAGCTGTTAATAATAGTGGCTTGCACAGGCCCTTTGGAATTTAGCTAAAATATGCCTACTAGCTATTTACAAAATGGAGGACACCCCAACTCTTCACCTGCACTATTCCAGCCCTTAGGTCCATGATGGGTCAACAATTTGCTTGGCTTTGTATGTTAACTCTCTTGTCAACCACCAGGTTCCAGATGCCAGCATGATGCTGACCAGACTTCCCTGGACAGATGACCCCACCAATGTGTCCTGGAGCTCAGCTTCCCCAGAGACCCACCCCACTAGGGAAAGAGAGAGGCAGACTGGGAGTATGGATCGACCTGCCAACGCACATGTTCAGCGAGGAAGCAATTACAGAAGCCAGACCTTCCACCTTTTGCATCCCACAATGATCTCAGGTCCATACTCCCAGAGGGTTAAAGAATAGGAAAGCTATCAGGGGAGGGGATGGGATACAGAGTACTGGTGGTGAAAATTGTTCAAAGCTATACCCCCCTTATCCCATGGTTTTGTCAATGTTTCCTTATTATAAATTAAAAAATAAAAATAATAATAGTGGCTTGGAACATGAATTATAGACCGGCCGTGAAACCTCTTAGTTATCTCTGTTTCCTTGTTATTGTACCCATCTCATTATTATTAGTACCTAGTAATCATTTTAGAATTCTACATTGTAGAGAAAAATCCAAAGCTATTGGTTTCCTCTCACAAAAGTTACAACATCATAGTACATAGTGTATGAGAGAATATGTCCTCTTATAAAAGTATAAAAAACAATCCAACAACTTCTCTTCTGACCCCATGCTGTATGATTCACTTAAAAGTCAAGAGAGAGCAGTTCTTACTTTGAATTCTAGTGTTTTCTAGTTCTGACTACTGAGATACCATTGCCCTTTTTCCTTAAAAACAAAAATAGCAAACATCTTTGGAATTTCTTTCTCTCTGATAACAATAAAATTGAAAGTTAAGCAGTTTAGAAGAGATGGGCAGTTTACAGCACTTTGACAAAGCATCAACTTTGAGCAATCAGAAAAAGAGTCATGGTGTCCTCTGGGCTCGAACAAGACATTAAAAAGATGAAGATGAACTGAGGACTAGTTCAACAGGAGAAATTCAGTGAGTTTCCTGGTGCTGAAGTCGTTCAATGTGTTAAGTATTTACAGCAAATAAACCAACTTATTTATTGGTAAGAAACACCATATATGGGGGTTGGGCGGTAACACAGCGGGTTAACACACATGGCGTGAAACACAAGGACCTGAGTCAGGATCCAGGTTTGAGCCCCTTGCTCCCCATCTGTAGGGGAGTTGCTTCACTGGCAGTGAAGCAGGTCTGCAGGTGTCTATCTTTCTCTCCCCCTCTCTGTCTTCCCCTCCTCTCTCCATTTCTCTCTGTCCTAACAACATCAATAACAACAATAATAACTACAACAATAAAACAACAAGGGCAACAAAAAGGGGAAAAATGGCCTCCAAGAGTAGTGGATCTGTGGTGCAGGCACCAAGCCCCAGCAATAACCCTGGAGGCAAAAAAAAAAAAAAAAAAAAAAGAACCATCATATTAGACACAGATCTCAAATAATTATCTAGGAAGATTTGCCTTACTGTAAAAAAAAAAATGCTTTTCTCTAGAAAATAAGAGAAGCTCAATCTAAGAAAAAATCTTGAGTTGCCTGCCTGGGATGTGAGGGCTGAGTCTTGAGTCAATTTCAAAGTTCTCATTAAAGGCATAGACAGCAGTCTAAACTGTGGAATATTTTGAGAAAATTTTTGAGAATCAAGTAATTTAAAAAACTCAATAAATTATGTTAATAGAGATTTTTCATAATTTCACCAGTAAGATAAGAAATGGCAGTATCTTCCTATATCTACCTTTCCATTAATAAAAAGACATTTATTCCTAGAATAATATAAATACTTTCATACTGTGAGTGAATTATTTAAGACCCTTAAGTTGACTATCTTGTTTTCCTGATACCATCTGATCATAGCTTAATGTAGTATGGGGATAAATACACTATTTCCAGTCATTAAAATAATCTTTAGGATTTATGATAATCATCTTTATAAGAGCTCACACTCAACATTTCTATTCAGTGTGTAGAATGCTAATCTTCATACTCCTCAAAATAATCAAATATAAAACAAAAAAGCATGTTCCCTCTGGGAATCCAACATAGTCTAGACATAAATAAACTTTCTTAACATCACCATTTAGTCCTGATAACAGAAGTAGCTAGCCAAGGAGAACCAGATTCTAGGAAAAGTACACTGAGGTTGAAACACACTTTGGAAATAAAAAAATAGAGATGGGAGAGAGAGAAACACCCTTAGCAAAGGCCAAAGGGCAGGGCCTGTCTAAGCTCTCAGGGACTGTTCACAAAGTCTGAACTGAAACTCTTTTAATATCTGAAAATCTCACCCATGCCTTATATTTAGCATGGAGTTTAACCAGATTTTTCTGCACTTCACAATTTCCAACTGAGCTTTAATAATAGCAAGGGGATTCCTTCAAAGTTCTTAGTTACACACTTCTTAATCAATCTTACTAGCCACTGATTTCAATTACCTTCAGCTGTTGTGAGCATGCACCACTGTAATGAAAAGGGAGAAGGGAATGGTGAAATATTAAAGAAACAGTGACTGAAAGTGTCTCCAATCAAATGAAAGGTCTTGAGTGACTGAATCAGTCTGATATCCCAAACTCATAGATAAAACTCTGAGTTTCAGGACTCAGTGAAGTGTATATATTTACTACTCTGGAAGATTAATACTTCACCTGTTTTGTTTATTCTTCCTTGCCACTGCATAGAATCAAATATAGCAAAGCAAAGCTGCCTTCTACTTGAAATAAACCACCAGGTGTGTGAGAATAGAGGCTAATGGAAGCAAGTCAGCTGTTTTTTTTGGGAGAAAAATGGAAACGAAGTTTCCCCGACTGTCCACGAGAGCCAGTGTGCTCATCAGAGATGCCAGGAAAGCGTGAGGGCAGACAGGCTACTGAGAAACACCTGGAATTAAAACAGAAATGCGGGGCAGTGACATCGCTCACTCGGGTAGTGCATGGCTTTGCCTGGTGCATGACTGGGTTCCCGCTCGGCCCCACCACATCGAGGGACTAAGGCTACTTTCACTCACTCTCTGCCTCTATCTGTATCTGAAAATAGATAGATAAACACAAAAGATAACTATAAAACCAAAGTGTGTTGACTGTAGTAACCTCCATTCTACACGTGTGCTGTTTTCCTAAAGGAGTTTCTTCTCTCAGCCTTCTGGGGAAGGAGTAACAGAGGCAACGATTCCTGGCAGTGCTTTCTAGCCGACTCTCATGTAAAGGAACCGTCTTTTCACCAATGTTAAAAAACCAAGAAAAGAAAAATAGCCTCTATTTTTTATTTAATATTTGATTTCATGAAAACACTGTCTACACAACTGAATTTTAAGTCTCTTGGCAGGAACTGGTAACAATAGAAAATATTCATACAGATTTCATTAACAGCTTGTTCCACTATAAAATTCCAAATTAATTATATCCATATGACCATTGCCACACAGGTAATTGCCTCTTGAACTCAGTTATATGCTGGACAAGAAACAGATTAATACAAAATATCAATATGGTCAACAGAAATGTCTAATACTCAACAGTTGCTCAAAAAAGAGACAATGATTTGGTATGGTATTAGGTTCACTTAAGAATCACTAATGGGGGAGTCGGGCTGTAGTGCAGCGGGCTAAGCGCAGGTGGCGCAAAGCACAAGGACCGGCATAAGGATCCCGGTTTGAACCCTGACTCCCCACCTGCAGGGGAGTCGCTTCACAGGCAGTGAAGCAGGTCTGCAGGTGTCTATCTTTCTCTCCTCCTCTCTGTCTTCCCCTCCCTCTCTCCATTTCTCTCTGTCCTATCCAACAACGACAACAACAATAATAACTACAACAATAAAACAACAAGGGCAACAAAAGGGAATAAATAAAGTAAATATAAAAAATATATTAAAAAAAAGAAAAGAATCACTAATGGCAAGTCTATAAATCACTCATTTGGTAGGGCACATACTTGCTGTCAGGCTTGAGCCCAGCAGCCCGTGGGAGCACTACGACCAGGAGGACTTCTGGTGCCCTGGCATCTCTCCCTATCTGTTTCTATGTCTCTGAAATAAAAAAGAATGGAAAAAAAAAAAGAATTCGGTCCAAGAATGAAGAATGACGCACACACACACGAGACCTTGGCACAAGAAAAACCAACTGCTGACTGTATAAATAGAATCTGGAAGGCACTAGGAACTTCTAAATGGATCTTTATATTTACATTAAATTAGGTATAACAAAAGCAAAACAGGACACAGATAAGAAGCAGCGTAGACTTAGTTTAATATATACTAATCAGTAACCAAGAAAGGTTGCTCTAGATCATTCTTAGGTAGACAAGATAGCTACTTTAAACAAGGTAAGAGAACCTTACATGTTTCCTTCTTTTCTACCTTTCCAATAAGTTCACTCTTCCTACCTCTCAAATGTAGAAATTCTTATTCAAACTACATGAGAAGAACCCATGGCTAGGTGGTCATACCACTATAACTATTCACTGGAGACATTTCTCACAGGTCCCAGGAATAGAGAGTCCCAGACTTCAATGAGGATATTTTTCTTTTTATTACTACTTGCAGCTATTTAGACACTGAGAATTTTATAATCATGTTTTCTTCAGCTTTGGCCTCTAAGAAACTCAAAGTATATTTTAAGGCTAAGCTTACCCTTAGAGATTTTGTAAGTTTTACATAAATCTACTTTTTATGCCCTAACAGTGAATATGCTAAATTATTATTCTATTTAATAAGACAAAGTAGTACATATATATATAAGTGTTTTCATTGTAGCTAGTACTATTGATAAAAAATTCTCCTTGTGCTATAATGGAAATAGTATAAAAGTGACTGAATAAAAGAGCTTCAGGGAGAGAATGGATAGAAGAGGGGGAAAAAAACAGATGAAAACAAAAGGCTGAAAGACACAGAAGTATGAATTATGGAGACAGATTCAGACTCTAGATTCACAGACAACAAGGTCTTGAGTAAGTACTTGGCTCCTCTGGCTTCATAATTCACATCTGTAAAATGAAGATCTTAACATAATACTGCCTACCTCAAAGGGTGATGCGAGGTTTAACACACTTAGTGTTGTCAAATTCTTAGAAAAGGACTCCGTGAAGAATGGGTTCATAATATTTGTTGTTGGGCAGTAGGCCAGTTACCCCTGCTTAATCGCTGTGGTCTATTCAAATAACCACTAGAACCACCCTGCCTGCAGGGCACTGGTTTAATCCCCATTGGTTCATACTTTTTTGCTCCGCCCCCTCTCCTTGTCACACCCTGATCTCTACCAATCTCTTTTTGCTCCACCCTCTCTACGTCACATCCTGTTTCCACCCTACTTGGCGAGTATATATACAGCTGTTCTTCTGTTTTAACACACTTGGAATTGCCTTCTCACTCTTGAGAGTCCCAGTCTCTCTCCTGTGAAGCTAGCCCAGCAATAAAGATTGAACTGCGTCCCACTCAGCCATGAGTCCCTGGTCGTCTGTCTCCCGCCGGTGAAGCTAGACTGGCAAATGGTGCCCCAAACAGGGACTTGCAATTTGTGTTTATAAACATAAAACTCGGTCTCAGATGTAATGAGACGTAGAAATATATATATATATATATATATATATATATATATATATATATATATATATATATATATGACTATATATACACAGGTGAGGCAGCAGAGAGAGAAAAAAAAAAAAGACCAAGACAGAAGGAGTAACATAGACAAAGGCATAGGGGGATAGAAACATGCTGTAAGAAAACATTTCTCCTAAGGGTTAAAGCTCAGGGTGAGGGCACCAAACTCTGATGGTAGATGTGGAGCTATAGCTGTTATTTTATAATCATATAAGCCGATATTACATCACTAATAAAATAATTGTCTTTGAAAATAACTAAATGAGTGATAAGCCTTCAGAGTCAAAATACACGAGGCTGGGTGGTGGTGAACCTGGTGGAAAGCACGTCACCATGCACCAGGACCTAAGATCAAGTCCTCAGTCCCTCGTGGCAGTGGGAATCTTTATGAGCAGTGAAGCAGTACTGCAGGTCGGTCCCTCCGCCCCCCTTCATCTCTATCAATTTCTGTTGGAATGAAGGACAGAGAATGGCAGAAAATGGCAAGCAGGAGTGGTGGATTCACTGTGCAGGCACCAAAGCACCGAGATAACCCTGATGACAATGAACCTGGATACATAAGAAAGAAAGAATACAGAAGGTTTCTTTTTGTTTAATGCATCCATTAGGAATATAAAGTTTACACTGTAAAAACTCGCATTCAAGGGAGCTGGGTGGTGGCGCACTAGGTTGAACATACATGTTACAGTGTGCAAGCACCCAGGTTCAAGTCCCTGGTCCCCACCTGCAGGGGGAAAAGCTTCACAAGTAGTGAAGCAGGGCTGCAGGTGTCTCTCTGTGTCTCTCCCTCTCTATTACCCCCTTTCCCTCTCAATTTCTGGCTGTGTTTATCCAATAAATAAATAAAGATTTAAAAAAAAAAACTAGTATTCAACAATGGGATACTACCCGGTATGAAGGAAAGAGGAGATTCTCATTTCTACTACAACATGGATGGAATTGGAAGGTATCAAGTTGAGTAAAATAAGCCAGAAGGGCAAATATGATCTCTTAGGAATAAAGAAATAAAGGAAGGGAAATATAAGGTGAAATTTTAGATACAGTGTGGTCTATTTCAGAAGATTCAGGGACTGAAAATTTAGTTGGTAGAAAGAAGTTGGAAAAAAAATGTTGGGGAGGGGGGGTGTCCATTTCTGACTTAGTAACCTTAGATAAAAATGTTATTTTTAGTGAATTTTCATCCCTGATACAAGACCATGATATAAGTAATCAGCATCAAGTCAATCTATTTCCTTTAACCCACAAAAGGTCTCCAGTGTTAGTATTTTCCACATATAATATATATTTAGAAAAATTAGAAAAGCAAAAAAAAAAAAAAAGGCAGCAGTGAGCATTCTGCCATTTAATGCATTCTCTAGAGCGACAAGCAGTTGTTGGGTAATTGTGTAGATACCCTAAGGTATCTGCCCACTCCCGCTAGAGCTGAAACCCTAGCTTCCCGGAGTGCCTTGTTTTCTCCACCTCCTTTCCCATTCCCAGGAGAGCTGAAACCCTATTCCCTGAGTGCCTTGTTACCTAGCCAATCCCGTCTGGACTTGCCACTTCCGGTTTTTATCCTATAAACCCACTGCTGCTGCAAGTTCGCTCTTTTTGCTCCTCTCCACGGGACCCAGAAAAGGGCTGGTAGGCTTAGTGGGAGGCAGCCATTTTGCTAGCTCCACGTGGCCTGAACCACTCTACTCTTGCCCATTATAGAGGTGCCCGCGTGAATAAAGATTGGTGTTCCCACTCTGCTCCAGTCTCTTCTCTCACCCCTGCAACACAACCCGACAAGCAGTGGCAGCCAGAATGATATACCTGGTCCTTGACTGCCTTTTGTTTTCTTGTTACTTCAGTTCCCACAAAGGTCAAGGCAGACTACAGAAATCCAGGTTTGCATACTGTATTAACCTGTCTTTAAGTAATAAGATAATTAATTGGGGGGATAGAAGGGTAGGTGATAGCTAGCTCACTGAATGGAGGATGTATTTTATCATGGAAAAGGACCCAAGACTGAGCCCCCAACAGTCACATGCAAAGGGAAAGCTTCAGCAGTTAGTGAGCCTGTGGTATTTCTCCTCCTCCTCCTCCTCCTCCTCCTCCTCCCCCTCCTCCTCCCCCTCCTCCTCCTCCCCCTCCTCCCCCTCTTCCTCCTCCCCCTCCTCCCCCTCCTCCTCCTCCTCCTCCTCCTCCTCCTCCTTCTCTCTCACTCTCTCCCTCTATCTAGAAAATAAAAAGAAAGAAAAATAAATCAGTTATGGGACCAGTGCCTTATAATGCAGGAGGATGAAGGCTAAATGGAGGAGTACTGATATCCATTATTATTAAAAATAAATTAATGGAAAAACAAATAAATAAAGAGAGCTACCCAATTGTTTTGCTCATTCAAAGCAAATGAACTCTTTCTCTATCTCTCTCTCACACACAGAAACACACACACACACACACACATACACACACACACACACACACACATACACACACACACACACACACACACACATAACCAAACTGTTAGTCTGAAAACTATGGTGACTGTCAGAGGGAAACTGGGGCACAGGTGTGTTGAGTCGTACACACAGAAAGAGGTGTGAAAATATATGCCTGGAATCTTATAATTTGCATAATGATGCTAAAATAATAGCAATAAAAAATTTTTAAAAGGGGGGAGGTCCGGAGACCAGTTGCTCTATGGTAACGGAAGATCACAATTTTACTGATACTATCATAGAGAGAGGTGAAATTTGTACCCCTATGATAAAAAGTCTTATATATCAATTTTTCTCTTTAATAGACAAATTTAAAAAAAAAGCAGAGCTGTTTGTCTATTAAAAAGGGAAAAGTTAAAGACTAGTGACATGGTAACCTTTGTTAAAGCAACAGAAGAAGTCAAATTATCACACCTACCTGGTTATCGAGGAGGTTGGTACACCCCTTGTACGCAAAGTGGGCTTCCCCCGGACAACTGGCAAATCTGCGTTTTCTGTACCACCATTCAGATATGTTAATTCCTGAAGCTGTGCTTGCCTGATTTCATCATTATAGTCCTAAACAGAAGACACAAAATGTCGAGATTTATCTCATCTGAAAAATCACAAAAGTGGTTAGAACAAGCAACAAAAAGTTGTCACAATTCACATAAGAAAAATACAAAAGCATTTTAAGACAAAAGACAAGCACATTTTAGTAAAAAAAAAAAGTGGAGGTTAGAAAACTAATTCAGCAGATAAGATTTGATGTTGTCTTAATGAAAATGTATCAATAATTTGTTATATATATAAAAAAAAACAAAAGTATTTTCCCCAAAATGGAAATGACTTACTCTCATTAGTAATTGCTTCCATGGTGATAGTTTTAAAGTGAAAGAATTATTTATAAATTGAAAGACTGGGCCCAGCAAGACAGCTCACTTGGGTGGGCATCTGCATGACACAAGGGCATGACACAAGATCAAGCCCCTTTATACAATATGGAAGTAATTATTAAGCAGGGAATCTTCAGTGCTATGGGGTCTTTCCCTCTTTCTCTCTTTGAAAGAAAGCCCAAAGCAACAGAGCATTGGCAAAGGTAAAAATAATATAAAATAAAAACAAAAGTGAAAGGTATTCTATATAACTGCTATTTGCTCACTAATATTTAATTCAACAGGTCTTTACTGAGCACCAATGACGTATAAGAGAAATGAAGACACCATGGATCCTGCTTTCAAGAAACAATTTAATGAAGGAATATATTTAATTTTTCATATTTTATTCATTTATTTATTATTGGATAAAGACAGAGAGAAATCAAGAAGGGAGGAGACAGAGAGGGAAAGAGACAAGAGAGATACCTGCAGCCCTACTTCCCCACTTTTTCCCCCTGTAGGTGAGGACCGGGGGCTTGAACCTGGGTCAATGAGAACTGTAATCTGTTCTCTTTACCAGCTGCACCACCACTTGGTCCCTGAAGAAATATATTTATACATGCCAATTCCACTGAATTTAAGAACCACAGGCAGGTTTTTTCTGTACATTTCTATTTGCAAAGTATATAAATAGTAAAATTCAATATTTCTAAAATTGAATATATCTTTTTAATAGTAGATAGTTTGGGGAGGAGGGGCACACATAAGAAAGAGTTAGGAGGGCCACGTAAATAATTCAACTGTTGCACACCAGACTTAATGTTTGAGGTCTAGAAGTCCCAGGTTCAATCCCTGAACTACTATAAAGTAGATCTGTGTAGTGCTTTCATTAGTCTGTCTCTCCTTCTCCATCACTAACATAGATAAAAGATAAACAAATCTTTAAAGATTAATCATTTGCACTTAAAAATATACATATAGATCATATCCCAAGTAATTACACATTTTTTTTTTTTGCCTCCAGGATTATTGCTGGGGCTTGGTACAGGCACGAGGAATCCACTGCTCCTCCTGGTGGCCATTATTTACACTTTTTTGGAAATTGAGATGGGGGGCGGGAGACAGGGGGAGAGACAGACACTTGCAGACCTACTTCACCACTTGTGAAGCTTCCCCCCTGCAGGTGGGGAGCCAAGGGCTGGATGCCAAATCCTTGTAATTTGTAATGAGCATGCACTTAAGCATTGCCCAGTCCCCAAATTACACATTTTTTTCCTTCTGGTTTAGCATTTGTACAGAGGAATGTCACTTTTTAAAAAATATTGATTTTGTAGCTTGACACCTTACTATATTGTCCAACCATTTCCAGGAGTATTCTACTGTAATCCTTTGGATTTCATATCTACACTGTTATCAAGTCACTTGAAAATAGTGATAATTTTACTCCATTCTGATCTGTATTGCTCTTTATCCCTTTTTCTTGCCTAATTGCTGTAGCTAGGACTATGTTAAATGCTAACTGAAATAGTAGGCAGGCATGTTTTGTACCCGATCTAAGAGGGGAGGATTTCAGTTTCTCACATTGAGAAAGTTGTTTGTTGTAGGACTGTAGTCAACAGATTATTAATTAGATTGAAGAGTTCTCTGTCAGCCTGCATTATGCTTAATGTTTTGATTATGAAACCATGTTGGATGTTAACAAAAGCTTTCTTTGGCATCTACTGAAAAAGCATGTGGCCTATCGTTTCTCTTTTGTTTATGGGGTAGATTATATTTATTGATATACATATGAATAACAATCCTTGCCTTTCTAGTATAAATCCCGCTTTGGTCATGATACATGATTTTTTAAATATTTATTTAGTTTATTTATTCCCTTTTGTTGCCCCTGTTGTTTTATTGTTGTAGTTATTATTGTTGTTGTCGTTGTTGGATAGAACAGAGAGAAATGGAGAGAGGGAGGGAAGACAGAGAGGAGAGAAATCTAGACACCTGCAGACCTGCTTCACCGCTTGTGAAGCGACTCCCCTGCAGGTGGGGAGCCGGGGTTCGAACCGGGATCCTTATGCTGGTCCTTGTGCTTTGCGCCACCTGCGCTTAACCCGCTGCGCTACAGCCCGACTCCCGATACATAATCTTTTAAATGCACTGTTGTAGCCAATTTTCTAGGATTTTCTTCTACACCCTAGCATCTATCTTCACTGTGGATATCAGTCTACAGTTTTTCACGCTGCATCAGCCTGCTTTTGGTGATGTTGGTTGCAAAGATATCCCTGTGCTCATGAACTGCAAGGATTAATATTAAAATGACTATCTTACCCAGAGTCAAATACAGATGTGACACAATCCCTATCAAGGCTCGACCAAATAAAGGAACAGAAAAGCTACACAAGTTTATCTGGAGCCAGCAAATATCCAGACTTGCCAATGTAACCCTGAGAAAAAAAGAATGGAGACACCACACTTCCTGGTACTAAAGCATATTACAAAGTGATTGTCATCAAAACAGCCAGGCCCGCTTGACAGACACATGGACCAGTAGAACAGATCAGAAAGCCCAAATTAAGGCCCAACATCTATGGATAACTAACGTCATGAGAGATAAAGCCCTGCTACAGGTATCTCTGTTTCTCTTTCCTGTTCTATCTCACCCATCTCTCTCAATTTCTCTTGTTCTATCAAATAGGAAGGAAGGAAGGGAGGGAAGGAGGGAGGGAGGGAGAGAGGGAGGAAGGAGATAAAGAAGAGACTATAGAATATTTAGCATGAGCTTAATATGGGCTTGGGCTTTGTGGTCAAGGCATTCAGTTTTGATAGGTAAAACTACTCTGGAGACCTGACTGGTGGGGAATATTTGCCTTGGCTCGGGAAATGGGATGTTGGAGCTGAACTCTGAGAAACTTAGGTCACAGGCAACAGCACTTGCATGTCTATGTGAATGAATGCCAAGAGAAACTGGACTCCAAGGCTCAGGAAAATTTCTCTGGTTAGTATCACTTCATATGCATTGTCACTTGTTGCTGCTCAGATAATTAAATATGCAGCTCCACTAGGAAGGGATGCCTGGTTTCTCCTGAGTCCACGTTCTGTCCCTTCCCTTCCTTTCCCTTACCTTCCCTTCCCTTCTCTTACTTTCCCTTCCCTTCTTTTCACTCCCCTTCCCTTATTTTGATCTTTATCCTTTCATCAACATCATCTATAGTTATTGAGTGTAACAGAATTTCTGAGTCCTGGGAGTTCTTCTAGAATTATGAAAACCTAGCTTAAGAATTAATTGCACAGAAATGTCAACAATAGGAAATACTGCTTGAGACGTATTCATGGAGTAAGTGAAGTGCTCAGATCATAGATTTAAGCATCAAGATAAAGTAATGGGGAGGAAAAGAAAAGCCTATTAAAAACAGAGCAAGAAGTGTGGTAAGGAAAACAAAGAGATGATGTTATGAAAACCACAGAGAGTCAGTATGGCATTCATGACCTGTCAGGCAGCCAAGCATTAAGTTCATGAGATTCACTAACAATAAAGGCATTATGGATTTCAGAGACAGTTTTAGAAAGGCTGGTGCTGAATACATGACAGAGAAATGGAGAGTGAACTGAGCTGCAAATATATTGGAGTTTACACCTATAGAGTCACATGAGGAAATGAGATGAACTGCCTTTAAGGAAGAAACAGAAGATGATAGGAACGAAGAAACACGAGCAGATCCAAGTAGGAAACAAACGTTCGGGAAGAGTTTCCTAAATTATTTATGATTAAAAATATGAAATCTGATTACTAAATGTTATGGTCATTGTCAGGGCATCACCACTCCTGGGTGACTCTTCAGAGAGAGGCAGAAAGAGAGTGAAAAGATGAAGGTATGGGGTTTGAAATGGGTAGCTTGCGTATTAAAGCAGACACTTTTCCAGGTAAGCGATCTTTCCAAAAACATATGTTTAGTAAGTTATTATTTCTTCCTTTTAAAGGATACAAAAAGAAAAAAAACAAAAACAGAACTAAACAAAAACCTTTGTGCAGTAGAACACATTATGGAGTAAGAAAAATAACAGGAATGCCAATGAAATAGAAACTGAAATGATAATTGGTTTACATTTGCACAGTGGAAAGGGGGAAAGCAAATTAAGACAAGGAAAACAAGCACTAAGATCAGTAGAAATGGCTAGGAATTAAGAGTCATAAATTTCACTACAACTACAGATTCATCTACAAATTAATTTGGTGAGTAATGTGACCTCAGAAGAGTCACTGGAATCTATCACTAATATATACATAGTCCTTTATCAAAGCATGGGGAGATTAAGAGATCACCTGCAAAAGTACATTCTAAACAGAAAATACTACATAAGGAACAAATATCTGTGCAGTTGAAGGTATTAAGTGATGGGATACAAACACGTATGTGGTTAAGAACAGTTTCAAGGAGAAAACCAGTAACTGAGGCCATCTTCAAAAATCTTTTAAAAAACATTCTCTGTGGTTCGGGAGGTGGCACAGTGGTAAAGCTTTGGACTCTTCAAGCATGAGGTCCCGAGTTCGATCGCCGGCAGCACATGCACCAGAGTGATGTCTGATTCTTTCTCTCTCCTCCTTTCTCATAAATAAATAAAATCTTAAAAAAAAAAATCTCTAATTAATGGAAAGTGGTTAAAACAGTACCACTGTGAGATAAGCCAGAAAGAAAAGGCTGCATATGGGATGAGCTCAGTCATGAACAGAAGTTGAGAAATAAGACAGAAAGGAGAAACAAAAAGTAGAACTTGGACTAGGTTTGGTGTATTGCAACAAAACACAGAGCTAGGCGTGGGTGAGGGTGGAGGCTGGCTTTCAGGTATGGGCGCATGAGGATGGAGGAGGTCGTACACTGAGGGTAAGTGTGTTTTGCAGAAACCTGAGAAATGTTCCCCATGCATCAACAATAGTATTTATTGTAAACCATTAATCACACCCATAAGAAAAAAAAAAACACTGTAATCATTGTATTTGTATAAGTACATTTTGAAGCAGACAAGAACAAAATATTCATAGAAGTCACTCGTATCTGAAGCTAAGACTGAATTGAACCAAATGTAGTAATCAGCTGTAAGATTGTAAGTATTTCTTTTTTTAACTTTCTTCTGATATACACTGAGGTAATCACTATAGTTACAATTTTCTTGGACTTAGAAATAATAATGATAAATCAGCAAGGAAAGAAAGTTATATATGATACTTGGCAGACTAAAGAAACTACGTAATTTTTGTATTATAACCAATCGCTGATTAATAACTTTAATACGGTACCTGAAAAGTTAATCGGTTATGACATTACTATCAACACTGCCATCGATTATGAAGAATGGAACAGGGATTAGAATTATGAATGAATGTTGAGCTCAAGAAAGCTTTGTCAAGCACAGACACAAAAATGAGAGAGCGCGAACCAAATGGGTAGAAAGAGACATCAGATCACTGAAAAGGATTTAAGTTAGACAGTATACTAAAAATATAATATGCTTATTTGTGAAATCTATAGTAAGAAGAGCCAGTCTCTCGTATCCTTTTATGGGGATGTGACCGCCTCTGCTCCAGTGTCCAGGTGGTGAATATGAATACAAATAAGGGAATAAAAACAACAGTAGTTTTGTTATCAGAAGAAATTTGTTTTGGAAAGAGAGTCTGTTCTGTTTGCTGTCACTCTATGGTCACACCAAGAGTTTAATTTAAAAGAAAGTGTGGAAAGTAAAAATAAAAACAAACAAAAATCCACGTTCGGCAGCATTATCAATACGAAAGGGTCCTCTGGAGCTGAATGAATACAGAAGACCAGTCAACCAGCAAGTCTAACACTACGGTTTAAGGTGGGACACAGATGGACAAAGTTTTATGATCCAGAGACTGAAATGGCTGTGGAAAGCTCTGTAGGAGTTCAGCTTTCACAGAAGGAATGAATATAGAAACATGGAAGCACAGAACAGAGAAAGCTGATTCTTTATATGCCCTTGGTAACAGTCTGTGCTTGTGTGTAGTAGACATAAGAAATCTTGGCAGAGAATGAAAACGGATTAACATTTTCATGTATTTCTCAGTGAACTCACTGTTTCATGAGCAAAAGGTAGAAACTGGCCAGGTGTTGGAAGTACAATCACTGACCAAGTAGTGGTGAACACTTAGTAATACTGACAGAAAACTGTTTAAGCAGAGCAGGCTTTAAAAGAATAGTATGAAAAAAAAGATACAATTAGCTATAAAACATGAAAGAGGCAGACTTCACAGCCTTGGTTCAAATAAATTATTAAGGAAATAAAGAAAAAGAAACCTCACAACACTCTTGGAATAATGTTCATATGAATCAAACACAGAAAATTAAACAGAAAATAAAATTTTTGAACACAAAAATGTTGGGGGGGGAACTAATGGAAAGAGCCCCTATTCTGAAATAACCAAAGATATATTTTTAAGATGATAAAACCATAACCACAATGAAAATTTCAATAGAGAATTAGCAATGGTAGACCTGACATGGGAAAAGAGTGAACCAATAACTATGGAAAAAAAAAAAAAAGATGGATTAAAATAATCCAGTGTGTGGTCCAGGAGGTGGCGCAGTGGTAAAGCTTTGGACTCTCAAGCATGATGTCCTGAGTTCAATCACCGGCAGCACACATGCAAGAGTGACATTTGGTTCTTTCTCTCTCCTCCTATCTTTCTCATAAATAAATAAAATTTTTTTTTAAATCCAGTGTAAGAAATATAGAGAGGAAAAAAAAAATATATATATATATTACTATCAGAGGTCAGTGGGAATCATTACATGTGTCAACGTATATTGGACTGAAGTCATGACACATTTTTGCACAGAAAAACATTTAAAAAATCATGACTTTTCCAACAACCCAATAAAATAAAAATCCAGCAGAAATCAGACAGTCTAAATAATGGTTGAATTATCCCCACATCTAAAGAAAAAAAAATGAGCCCAGAAATCTAAAAAGCTTAACAATAAATACACACAGTAAAACTGATGAAAATCAAAGAAAAAGTATTGACTAAAGCCATAGGAGAAAAACATTATATCATGTCTAGAACAAAATTCTCATCATCCAAACTAAAGATGCAGGCCTGAATTCAGAACAGATCGCTACTACCTCAAGGAAAACACTGTCAACTTAGAATTACCTAAACTATCCCTTCAGAATGAAATAAAGAAATAGCACGTGGCAACTCTATTCATAGGAAGAAATGAAGAGCATGACAAAGAATAAATGTGTGAGGGTCAAGATAGAAAAAAATAAAAGTATTATACTACAAGCAAATCTATTATGGATTATATACATTCAAAATAATTTATTAATAAATTACTAGTGAATGAAATCCAAGAAACACATAAAGGGGGTTAATATATCATGACCAAGACAGACTTAACTTGCAAATTTGACTTAAGATATGAAAATTAAATAATGCAATGCTATTATTAGCTAAATGAGAAAAAAATATATATCAGTAGATAGAAAAAGCATTAGCAAAATCCACAACTTATTCCTGATAAAAACTCAACAGAATAGATGAGTTCCCACAAATGAAAAAGGGTAGCAAGTATATATATATCTATATCTCTATATCTCTATCTCTATATCTATCTATATCTCTATATCTATATCTCTATATCTATCTATCTATATCTCTATATCTATATCTCTATATCTATCTATCTATATCTCTATATCTATATCTCTATATCTATCTATCTATCTATATATCCTACAGTTAATATCATATTTACTGGGGAAAGACTAGAAACAAGGATGTTCCCCTCCCATTCTATTCAGCAATTCAATGAAAGTCCTTTTAGTGTGTATGAAGGAACACAGACTGGGGAAAGGAAAAAGTACAACTCTGTCAAGGATGACATGATTCTGTGTGTAGGAAATTCTAGTGGTTACATTTAAACCCACGTGAGACAGAGAAAAAAAAAAATACGTGAGACAGAGAAAAAAAAAAAGTCATTGAGAAAAGTGCCTGGTGCGCCAGTCCTATGTATCCTATGTATGATATACTTCTGAGCACTAACACCACGTGACACTGAGGGCAGTTCTAACTCTCCCTATGTGTGTGTGTCTCTCTCTATATATACACATAAATGAAACCATGTGTGAATGTAGGAGTGAGTGCCAGTGTCCACAAGAGTATACCTGTGTATCCATCCATGCATCTAATATCAGGAAGATGACAAACTAAAAGACCAATACATAAAAATGAGTAGTACTGGGAGTCGGGCGGTAGCGCAGCAGGTTAAGCGCAGGTGGCACAAAGCACAAGGACCAGCATAAGGATCCCAGTTCAAGCCCCTGGCTCCCCACCTGCAGGGGGATCTCTTCCCAAGCGGTGAAGCAGGTCTTCAGGTGTCTTTCTCTCCCCCGCTGTCTTCCCCTCCTCTCTCCATTTCTCTCTGTCCTATCCAACAATGATGACATCAATGACAATGATAACTACAACAATAAAACAAGGGCAACAAAATAAATAAATAAATATGTTTTAAAATGAGTTGTACTTATATAGATTAGTAACGATCTGAAAATACAATTAAAAATAATTTCACTTACAAAAGATTAAAGATGCCAAAATTAATCAATAATGTTTAAAATCTTTATGTATGGAGGACAGAAGAGGAGAGAAAGAAAGAGCTTAAGCAACATTGTGGCACGTGTGAGACTGGGGAAGCTAACTCAAGACTTTGCTCACTGTGCCTCCTTCCTTAGAAGTATGTTTCCAGTTACATAAAACCGGGACTATGAAAATTAGAGACCACAACTGAAGGAAATTAAAGAATATCTTCTGAAAAACTTCAAAAGAGACATTTCATTATTATGAATTAATCAACATTGCCTATCAAAACCTAGCAGATTTTGCTTTTTTTTTTTTTGTAGAGATTGACAAATGGATGCCCAAGTATACATAAAAATGTAAAGGACGACATTAATAACAACAACAATAAAAAAGGGGGCAATAAAAGGGAAAATTAAAAAAAAATGTAATGGAGCCAGAACAATAAAAACAATTTTGAGAAAGAATTAAGTCGAAGAACTTATGTAACCTGAATTTCTAACTTTACTACAAGGAAGGAAAGAATATGGTGCTGGCATCAGAACATGAACATAAATGAGCAATGGTATGAAATCAATATAATAAGGAAACTACTGTCTTTTCAACTGACAGGTGCTTGGACTACTAGGTAGCCATATAAAGAAATATTTAATTCTAAACTTGTCTCATGCTCCAAAATTAACTTAAAATGAACTAGAAACAGGATTCATGGTTGAGAGTCAGACACTCCATCCACTGTACCACTTCCCAGGCCACCAGAGACATAGCTCAAAGAGTAAAAAAAATAAATAAATAGGGAGTTGAGCGGTAGCTCAGTGGGTTAAGCACAGGTGGCAGGAAGCGCAAGAACCAGCTTAAGGATCCCAGTTTGAGCCCCTGGCTCCCCACCAGCAGGAGAGTCACTTCACAAGTGGTGAAGCAGGTCTGCAGGTGTTTATCTTTCTCGCCCCCTCTCTGTCTTCCCCTCCTCTCTTCATTTCTCTCTGGCCTATCCAACAACGATAACAAGAATAACTACAACAATAAAACTACAAGGGCAACAAAAGGGAATAAATACATAAATATTTAAGAAATTCAAATAAATAAAATATTTAGAAGGAAACAGAAAAGAAAACCTTTGCAACCTCCACTTAAAAGTTATTTGGGCCAGTTGAGATCCACTGTCAAAGGAATGAGATGGTGGGAAGTACGAACAGGCCATGGCCGGTGCGCCGCTATGTTCCATCGCTGGGGAGCCAGAGACGACCCGAACTGCCCCTGCGGCTCCAGACAGACTATGACCCACATAGTCAACGACTGCCACCTCTCCAGATTCAAAGGAGGTCTCGAAACTTTACATCAGGCTCAACCTGACGCTGCTGACTGGCTACGGAAGAAGGGCAAACGCTAGAAGAAGAAGCACTGTGGCTACCATCTTGGAGAAATGCACTCAACCCTCCTTAACTAAAGGAGTGTTCTGTGCTCAACACTAAATGGATCTGAAATGAAAAGCTCTCCTTAGTTTAGTCCTATTCACAGTTATAAAGCTGCTTTAATGAGTAACCGATTCTCTTTCATCTCTTCTATGGGTATTACATAAACTTCCTAAGGGTACAGTTCACAACATATTAATTCACCCTATCACTTTGAAAATACTCGAAAACTATTTTTTAAAATTTATTTATTTTCACATTCACAAAAGAATGACAAGAGACCACAGCACTGTTCAAATCGGGCATTTGCAGTGCTGAGAATCAAACACGAGACTTCAACCATGTAAGTCTGTGTTCTGCCAGTGAGTTATTTCCTAGATTTAAAATTGTGATTTTCAACTAAAAGAATGGACTGTTATACTGATTTCAGGGAACTAACAAATATACCAACTGTTTTCAGTTTTCAAGTAAAATACTTAATACAATTAATTCCATGTTATGGATTTTCCAGGCACTCAAGATTTAAGATACTTTTTCCCTATCAATACAAATTTTCTCCCTGCAAGTAATAGTCTCAGTGAATGTGCTGAGTATAAAATTCAGTCTCTAAGACTAGCCTGGGGTTGCTAAGACAGCTCTTTGGCAGATGGGAAAACTTTAAAATAAAATTGCCATGAATCAAAGTGTTTAATTTTTCAATCTAGAACAGGCAACAATATAGAAAATTATATGAAGACTCAAACATGGATTTCAAAAAGTCAAACCAGAATACCACTGATAAGCACTGTGCTGACAAAGAACTTGGGCTTCAGGCATCCAAGTGCCACACTCTACCGCAAAATCATCTTCCCTTAGCTCTCTCAATGAAGATAGGCGTTATCTAGCCCCTCATTTATCACATTCGTAGAAACATCAAAGTGTCTGATAATGATTCAAGAAGACTATCAATTATTGCATTTGGGACAGAGACTCAGAGAAGAGCATAGGCCTTGCAAGTATGATGACAACATGCCAGAGTAATGTTCTGGGTCTTTTTTTCTCTCATTATATAAACAGGATAAGCATCCTTTAAAAAAGACTTTTCTTTTCGATTGTTAACAAAACATAAAATACCTGGCTGAAGGCAGCATGTCAGTACAGTGTCTCTCCTCTTCATACTTGTGTTTTGGCCTGCCATTATTTTTCACGTTGTAGCACTGCCATCACCTACTTGTATTTCTCTCTTCCCCTCTTCCCCCACACTATGTATCTGGGGGTAAGGATCTGTTTATTTGCATGTGCTAACACCAAGCAAAATACTTGTATTTGGGCAGCCCAAAGGCATCTGTCATAAGGAATAGTGAATATTAAGGCAATCTGAAGTGTTTAAAATAAATAAATCAATCAAAACTTTGGACTAAGTGTTTACAACTTGAAATGCTGGCTGTTTTAACTTCCTTAACTGCAAAATTAGTGATATTACTTGATTTTCTATAAAAATTCATTACTCCATAGGTACATGAAGAGTAGGTAATTAACAGGGGACAGGGGAGCAGAGATACTAGCAAGATATATATATATATATATATATATATATATATATATATATATATATATATATATATATATCTTCAACACATACAGAACTATGGAATTATTTACGCTGATGAGAAATATCAAAGACAGAAATAAAGGACTTCAAAATACAAATTAACTATTTTTTTAAAAAAGTACTAACAGGAATGAGAAACTTTTTGATTTCTTCTAAAGCATGTCCCATTCGGGCATATGCTTCTGCTGGCGGAGCAAAAACTTCAATGAGAACATGCAGGTCATCATTGAGGTGGAAGTACTTTGCTTCTCCACTTTTCCTCAACTCTTCTTCCTAAAGAAAGAAAAATCATGTTTAAATGGGTCCTTAAGGGGGGGGGAGACAATAAAAATTACCCAGAGCCAATGTGGCATGCACTCACTCCAAAGCAAACACCTAAGAAAAGTTTAAAATATAAACCTGATCCCACCATCCTCTGGTTTGTAATGAACCCCCCCACCCCCCAGGCACTCTACTCTTGGAGTGAAGCTCAATGCCTGCCACCCAGAATGTTCCATCACTGGTTCAGGACTGCAGGTTCTTACTCTTTTCTCCTTCCTGCCTCCTTCCCATGAACATACCCCCTCAGGGACTGCACAGATCTGGACATTCCTCAGCTCCTCAGCCGTGCAAGTGTCTAAGCTCATCTCACTACTGAAATACATCATTTTTAAATTTAATTATTTCATTTAAGTCAGCAGAAAGTGACCACTGCTTGGCCTGGCATTCTCCACCCCTGTGAATGTGTTCACTATATAGGAGATCGTGAGATCATAAACAGGTATTTCCTAAAGGAAGAACTTTGCAGTATTTCTGCACTCCTAGGCCCATGCACTTATTCATATAGTCATTTAAAAAAGTCTGCATATCAAGCACTAGAAAGTGATGACCAAACAGTGCAAAAGTTAAATGAAATATGATTTTACGTAGCTCTGACAATTTTTTTTTTGTTAAGTTTATGGACATTAAAGAGATAGCTCAATGGGGTGGATGTGTGCTTTGTTATACTCATGGCCCACAGAGCAAGGGTCACATGGGAGGAGCCACCACACTAGGAAAAGCTTGGTGTTATGTGTCTGTTCCTCTTCCTCTCTCTCTCTCTGAATAAAAAAAAAAAAGTGGCCTAAAATCATGTATAAGCAAGGCCTAGAGTTAGCAACACACAATTATATATATTGGTTTACATAATAAAATTAGGGAGAAAATTAGATTAAAAGTGACTACAACCTTTGCTACACTATCTTTTTCTAATTGGGCTTCAGTAACACAGCAATGACAGGATATAGGTTTTTATATAGTCTGTTTCCTTTATTAAATTCAGACAGATTAAAATGAGTATAATGACTTTGCAATAACACCATCTAGTTTCATTATAAACCAAGACCTTAAGGAAGTAAAAACCCCTCAGGATTTAAAACGTGAGTCTGAGCTGGGAACTCATCTAATGAAGTACATATTTTACTATGCAGGTGGATCTGGCTTCGAACCCCTGGCAGCACATGGGAGCAGCATGCACAGAGTAAACTTTATAGGCTAAATAGTGCTGTGGTATCTCTCCTCTCTGTGTGGCCCTCGTCTCTATCTGCTACTGAAAAGGAATGTATGGGAAATGCCCCTGGGAACAATGGAATGGAACAGAAAACCAAGGTGGTAAAGCAATAATAATATTAATAAAACATTAACTGAATATGAATCCTTAAAAAGAGATCAGTATATAAAGCATGGAAAAGGGTTAGATACGCTGGCTACAGAGTTTTATAATTTGAGAAAATTAAATGCAATCTCACCTTTAATTTGCACATCATATGGTGCTAAACATATGTAAACATAGGACCATAGAGAAGACTAACAGAACAACAGTCTATATGTAAATGCCTGGTGAAGCAAAAAATGATCATATCACCCAGTACACTGCCTTGTGCATAGTAGACATTCAACAAATGCTAATTTTCTGAATATTTACAGAAAGTGGGTTATAAAGTGAAATAAAATAAAAACCATTTCAAGGAGGGAAGAGCTAATAAAAGTTGTATCATTCGATATATTTTTCTCAGAATTTGTTGAGTATACAAAGCACCATTCATTACAGAAACCAGACCCTCCTCCCCACCTTCTTCACCCCATAGAGACTCCCAGAGGGATGAAAAAATAGGGAAACTTCCAATGGAGGGGATGGGATATGGCACTCTGGTAGTGGGAATTGTAAGGAATTGGGATATGGCACTCTGGTAGTGGGAATTGTATGGAATTGTACCCCTTTATCCCAAAATCTTGTTGATCATTATTAAATCACTAATAATAAAAAAGGAAGTTGAAAAATAAGAAAACACAAAACAGAACTTAGGCTAGGTTTGGTGTATTGCATCAAAGTAAAAGACTCTGGGCTTGGTGGAGGGGGTTCAAGTCCTGGAACATGATGGCAGAGGAGCTAGTAGGGGTTGAATTGTTATGACTGAGAAATATTATGCATTTACCAACTACTGTATTTTACTGTTGACTGTAAACCATTAATTCTCCATTAAAGAAAATTTAAAAAGCACTATTTTTTTAATCAATCTTATCCTTATATGTCTAATCATATTTCCAGTCACCTATGTGATGACCTGCCTTTGATAAATGATGTTTATTAACTGGATTTCTGAAAGATGAACTACTAAAATAAATACTCATTTTTACAATATAATGCCAAATTAATGATTTTAATGAGATAGCAATCGATTCGATTCATAATCAAACATTTTTATTTCTGTCATAACTTTCCACTTGAACAGAGAAGCTGTCTTATGATCAGAGCTATCACACAATTCAATAAGGGAGCAGTTATTACCAGATGATGTTATAGACTAATAATGAAAGACACCACAGTGTTTGGGGAAACACACACGTTCTAAAGTCCTCAAGCCTGAAGTTCAAGAT
This sequence comes from Erinaceus europaeus, assembly GCF_950295315.1. NCBI lineage: Eukaryota > Metazoa > Chordata > Mammalia > Eulipotyphla > Erinaceidae > Erinaceus > Erinaceus europaeus. The sequence continues at coordinate 199,373,199 of NC_080162.1, forward strand.
TTACTATATAAGTATAGGGAGATGATCTTCCTCTTAAAATTTTAAGTAGGGGTAATAATAGTATAATGCCTACTTGCTCACATAACTGTTGTAGTAACAGGAATTACTGGTACTAATAATTAGAGCTTATTAATAAAAAAAACTACCATAAATCATTTCATATCTAAAGACATGAAGTCTTTAAAATGAAGGTTAACACACAATAAAGAATAAATGAGCATAATGATAATTACAGTAATAATCATTATTATACAGTTATAGTATTAATTAGTCTAGTATTCCTTGATAGGAAGGATGTTGCCCCCAAAAGTAGGCATAATGTTTGGCACAAAGTGAAAGTTGTTCAAACTATAGGATCATAGTGTTTATTGTGCCACAGAGACAACTGATATATGTCGGGACCATTTCCAATGATTTCATTAATGCAAGGATATCAAAGAGGAATTATGCTCACATTAAAATAAAAATAGTGAACACTGATAGCATAGGAGGATAATACCTTAAAACCAAGGAATAAGGGGGTCGGGCGGTAGCGCAGTGGGTTAAACATAGATGGCGCAAAGCCCAAGTACTGGATTAAGGATCCCGGTTCAAATACCTGCACGGGGGAGTCACTTCACAAGCGGTGAAGCAGGTCTGCAGGTGTCTGTCTTTCTCTCCCCACTCTGTCTTCCCCTCCTCTCTCCATTTCTCTCTATCCTATCCAATAACAACGGCATCAATAACAACAACAAGAGCAACAAGGGCAACAAAAATGGGGGGGGGGATAGCCTCCAGGAGCACTGGATTCGCAGTCCCAGCACCGAGTCCCGTCAATAACCTTGGAGGCAAATAAAAATAAAAAAACCCCAAGGAATGAAAAATTCCATAGGTATAATAAACCTGTCAACTCAACATCTGTTGACAACAGAAAGCTAGTCATAAAATTAACCAATATCTGTCTTCAAGACTACAAGCAGTGAGCCTCCGATTATAATACAGCAGAGAGGATACTTGAGCACTCACTTCAGGACAAATCTGTTACTTAAATCATCATTTGTGGCTACTGTAAGTGAAATGCCTTTGAGGTATAACTGATGAACTGGGTGGTACAAGCTACTACACAAGTGTATCGGTAAGAAGAAAAGGCAGATATGGTCAGATGAAATGAGAGATAAATAAAAAAAAAAAAATATATATATATATATATATATATATATATATATATAAAATTGTACTGAAGACTTTAAAGAAGATAATGAGACTCAGAACACCACATTATCTTTTCAAAGCTCAAAGAGACAAAAATATCCTTAACGTTTTTTCTATTTATGGATTCAAGTTAATGTTGCCAGCAGGCAAAGCTCAAATATGTACTTTGCTGCATGACAATGCACACTACTCAGCCATCTCTTTCTTATGTGAGATTTGGGGGAATGTCTGTAGAATAGAAAACATTCAAGAGAACTTTTATAAAATTCTTCACGGGTGATTAATAGTGGTTTACGATATGTTAAGAATGCAGATGTAGAATTACAAACAACACCCAGCACCCGTTCGGTGTTATCACTCCTTTGCCCCTTGCCCCCCAAATCTTAGTTCTCACAAAGTCTTACAGACAGTTTGGTTTATTCCTTTTCCCACCCCAGGGTCATTTATTTCAGCCTGTAAATCCCAAATATGAGCAAAGCCATCTGGATGGATATAACCCCAACTGAGCCTTCCACACTGGGAGAAGCCTGTTTGGTGAGGCTTTTTTCCTTGCTTGAATTGCCTAGGCAGTTCCATGAAAGGAGATGACAGATTTCATGCTTTAAAACGAGTACTCTACATCAGCCCTAACCCCACAGTTTGATGCCATTTGCCTCAAATTTTTGAGAGAAGAGAAGTAAACTGAACCCAGAAGGGGAAAGTCAAGCATACCTGAACTACGTCATCTCCCAGTGCACGGAACAATCCCAAGATGGGGTGGGGGCTGTATTGTTATGTGAAAATGTTACACATGTACAAACTATTGCATTTTACTGTCAATTGTAAACCATTAATCCCCCAATAAAGAAAAAAAAATTCCACAAAATACTCCCAAAGATCTGGAACTATCGACTTGATTAGCCACGGAAAGAAGAAATACACAGACAGGTGAGGGAAAGCAGAATATATACATTCTAACAAGCACTGCTCATTCCACTGAAGGCCATGCTTAAGAGTGGGACGGTATGAGGAAGGGATAAAGGACGTCTCATCCTGGTGTTGACATAGGGGGCTCAGTGGGCTTTAAATCCACAGTGCATACTATCTCCACAGTTTCAGAGTAACCCGGTGAAATAATCAGTCACTTTTAGATTTCTCCATATTGGTTCACTGGTCGATGCTGTCAAACACAAAGAGTGAAGTGTATTGGCAAATGGACGACTGATAAGTAGTCTAGGGAAAAAAGACCCGTGTGTGTAACAACGGGTAGCCCACACAAAGCAGGGCAGCACTCAGTGGCCAGGGCATCATGGGGACCATTCTGGTGTAGCAGATAACGAAGTATTCCCTAACTCCCTATCCACTTCAGTGTTACTCCAGGGACTTAGAAGCGAAGTGTCATAGTATCAGGGAGAAAGGTTATTTTACAGCATCAATTCCCCTTAAATGAAGATGACCAGCTACTGCCAATGAGGGATCGTCATAGGCCAATGGCAAGCAACGGATACTAGCCTTTGAAATGACATCATCTGGAAGGATCACCAACACTGTTAGTAACTGGTGATATTAGAATGTTTTTCACTTAATGGCCAGCCAGACATTTGCTTTTAAACACAGAATAATAGCTTAAAAATATCTGCCCTCCTTGCTTCTCTCTTGCCTGTGTATCTGTGAATGCCCTAATCATTGCCATCAGGTGCTACAAAACCTTGCTTCTCACTAAGTAACTTCCTTCATAAACATAATAAGGGGGCCAAGCAGTGGCACACCTGGTTAAGCAAACATACTGCCATGCACAAGGACCCAGGTTTGAGCCCCGTTCCCCACCTGCAGGGGGTCGCTTCACAATTGGTGAACAGGTGAAGCGGTTGTGCAGATGTCTCTATCTATCTCTACTCCTCTCTAAATTTTTCTCTGTCCTATAAAGTATAATAAGAAAAAAAGTAAGTAAATAAAGGTGAGGGGGAAAGCACATTTCTCCTTATTGTGAAAAGGAAATTAAAAACAAAAGACAAACAAACAAAAAAAGTAGTGAAGGTGGCTCAGCAATATCAGACATAAGTGCTTTAAGTTCAGGGTTTACGGACGAACACTACACCAGCCAGAGTAGTATTCTGGTTCATATGCATATTCATATTCTTATTCTGTGTGTGTGTGTGTGTGTCAACAGATGGATAAATATAACTTTATATATATATATCAAATAAGTATATTTATAAATATATATTTATATACTATATATATAAATATATATTTATAAATATATATAATACTTATTTATTCCCTTTTGTTGCCCTTGCTGTTTTATTGTTGTAGTTATTGATGTCATCGTTGTTGGATAGGACAGAGAGAAATGGAGAGAGGAGGGGAAGACAGAGAGGGGGAGAGAAAGACAGACACCTGCAGACCTGCTTCACCTCTTGTGAAGTGACACCCCTGCAGGTGGGGAGCCAGGGGCTCGAACTGTTTCTCAGACTTTGTGAGAATTATGGTGCTTATCAAAGCCAGGACACAGGACCCTAGTGGAGCATTCAATGATATTCACTTACCATGCACAGGTCTAAAATCATACCCCTGAAATCTTATAATTTTGTAAAACATGAAACAATAATGAAGAATTAAAAAATAAATTACCAGGGGTTGGGCGGTGGCACAGTGGGTTAAGTGCACGTGGCACAAAGCGCAGGGACCGGCATAAGAATCCCGGTTCGAGCCCCCGGCTCCCCACCTGCAGGGGAGTCGCTTCACAGGCGGTGAAGCAGGTCTGCAGGTGTCTATCTTTCTCTCTCCCTCTCTGTCTTCCCCTCCTCTCTCCATTTCTCTCTGTCCTATCCAACAATGAATTGCGTCAACAAGGGCAATAATAATAACCACAACAAAGCTACAACAAGGGCAACAAAAGGGGGAAAAAAATGGCCTCCAGGAGCGGTGGATTCATGGTGCCAGCACCGAGCCCAGCAATAACCCTGGAGGGGGAAAATAAATAAATAAATAAATAAATAAATAAAATTACCCACTTCATTAAAAATAGTCTAGGGGAAGAAGGTAAGCAGAGTAAGATGGATCATGAATTCAAGACTGCTGAAAACTTAAGTGATGGTTGGGGTTGATTATAAGTCTCTTAAAAATAGTCAATTATGAGAAATACGTGCAGAGGAAAAACCTAGTGGCATTAATCTGGATAATGATAGTAGAAAAATTATGGATGATTTACCCTTCTACCAATTTTAATATTGCTGTACTTCCCATAAGGTATATATTACTCATAGAATGGAGAAAGTATTGGACTCAAAGTGGAATTCCATTGATGTCTTACATCACGTGTCAAATAATCTGGCTTTTTTCCTGTTTCTCACAAATAAAATATTTTATTAAAAGTTATAATCCACTAGAATTTCATAAATATAATAGTTACAGATGGATGTTTAAGATACTTCATATTCTGAACTTAGTGATTTTTAAGGTTTAAATATATCACAAAGATATTACATTATATCTTTTCAGGAAATTTCACTTGAGATAATTAGTTTTAAGATAACATGCATTAATAGGGTGATCGAAAGACATATAACTTAATGATGATAACGCTACTGCCTACAGTAATACCTTTGCTTTGTCTCTCATGGATCCTTTTCCAAGAATGGACATTTTTGTCAAGGTTTCTTCTTGTAAACGTTTCAGAGAATTGCCACGTGGACCCAAAAGTTTCCCCACAAAGTTGAACTAGGAAAAACAAATAAACCAAATTTGTAACATTCTTATATAAAAATAATTTCCTGACACTAAATGTTAGGAAACATTCTAATATGTTCCACAATTTTAAAATAAAATTTCTCTACAGTTTCTACAAATAAGTTAAAATTGATGTATTTTTAATTTTTTAACTCAGATTTTTATATATCCTGTAAATCAACTGCTGCAAAACAGCTATGGGAATTTCTTTGTAATTTTCACAAGTTGAATAGAAATTTTGCTTCCCAGAATTTTATCTTGCGAGCCTGACTATGCATAGATTCAACAAGCATGAGCAATGCTAGGGCTAAAATAGTATGTATGGAAAAACGGATGCCAATTGTAGTATTTTTGTAGTGTTCTGGAATTATAATGTACAGATCTCCCTGGGAAATAATACTGAAGATATGGCTAGGCAGCACTATGACCTAGGCTCTTAAGCATCCCGACTGGCAAGAGAGGTGAGGAGGAGGGAGAAAGATGCTTTGATGTGTGTTCAGACCAGAACATCACTGCTGCACATGAGGACACTGGATCAAATTTGGGAACTCATGCTTAAGAGTTGTTTTATCCACTGTGCCACCTCCTAGGTCACTGGAAGTTTCTTGAATACAAAGTCATGCAGTTGTTGCTTTGATATCAACTAGTTTCTATAATCCATGCCATTGCTATACTATTTTTAAAAATATACATTTATTCATTCATTAAAATCATCATTCTGGCATATGGTTGTTGGAGATCAAACTGGGGGTCTCACGGATGCAAGTTCAGCAATCTACCCACTGCACTACTCCCCAGGTTGGTTTTACCCATTCATTCATTCATTCATTCATTCATTCATTCATTCTGTCAAGGATAGAACCTAGGGCCTCTGAGCTTTAGGGATAATGCCTTTACATAACTACTAATCAGTTACTACCAGTTCAATTTTTAAATATTTGGAGTAAATCATATAAAAACAGAAGCGATTGTTGAAATGTTAAATAAATAATCACACAAGTAGAAAAGATCAGTATGTCAAACCATCTCCACCCACCTTGTATTTTGCTGTCCACTCTCTCCTTTATCTTTCTGGAAATTTTAGTATGTGTTTGGTAGACCTGGTTCGGGTCTCTAGTTCTCAATTTTCCTCTCATCTCTATTTTATTTACTTACTTACTTATTCACTTACCTCTTACTTATTACCAGCGCACTGCTCAACTCTGGTTTACGGTTGTATAAGGGACTGAACCTGGGACTTTGGTGTCCAGGCATGAGAACCTGTTTACATAACCATTATGGTATTCCCCCTTGCCTGTTTTACTTTCTAGGAGACTGACTGCATTCTTTACATATCGCTTGACTACCTTCATTTCTTTTTTACGTTTTTTAAAATTTTCTTTATTTGTTTATTGGGTAAAGACAGCCAGAAATTGAGAGGGAAGGGGGTGATAGAGAGGCAAAGAGGAAGAGAGACACCAGCAGCCCTGCTTGGCCCCTCACAAAGCTTTCCCCCTGCAGGTGGGGGTCCATGCGCACCCTAACATGTGCGCTCAACCAAGCACTGATATCACCACCCAGTCTCTCTGTCATTTCAATTATCAAATGTTTAACAACTAATAGCATTTTATTGCTTATTTCTATGGCACTGGGAATACTTTATAAGCAATATGAATTCTATCTTTCTGAGGATATTAGTAACAGTGGCCCCCTAGCTGCTTCTTCCAACAGACTCGCTTGGGTTGAACTTTTTCTCAATTATGGACTTTTTACAGATGATGATCTCAGCTAACTATATATATATATATATTTTTTTAAATTCAATACTGAAACACTGACATGTTGAGTGTAATTTCTGCTTTTATACATGGCCTTGATCGCTGACCAAAACCTGACAGAGCAATTCATTCAACAAAAGTCATATAAGAGGTGGGATATAACTCACACGTGGGGTTACTACAACATTGGGGCTACCGTGGCCTCTCTCTGAGATAAAAATGGGAGTCAGGCAGCAGCACACCTGGTAAGTGCACCCATTATCCACATTATCTGTCATGAGCCAGGACCCAGGTTCAAGTCTGCAGGGCAAGAAGCCTCGCAAGTGATGAAGCTGTGCTGTAAGCGTCTCTTTCTCTCTCTCTCTCTTTTTCTATCTCCCCCTTCCTCTAAAGTTTCTCCCTGTCTCTATCTAAAAATAAAATAAAATGGAAAGAATAAAAAGGTCACCCTGGAAGTGCTAGAATTGAGTATGCAGGATACCCTAAAAAAAAAAAGTTACTTGAATATCAGTGTGTATATTATATCTCCCTTCTCTCTGGATAGTTTACTTCCCAATACTCTAGGAGAAGGTCATGGATTTAAAATATTGAGAATCCCATTATTAACTAGCACACCTATATTTAATTGAAATATTCTTCTTACTTTGAGGATGGAATCTAACACACACGGCCTCAGTTTTTCTCTATTGGATTTTAGTCTCTAGAAATTCTCTACTTAATTTCTTCAGGAAATCTCTGGCCTGTTGCTGGATCAGGGCCCCCTTGGAATATAACTAAAATAGACCTACTAGCTTTTTCCAAAAACAGAGGCCCCAAATCTTCATCTGAATAATTTGTTTATTTAGGTTCATGATTAGTCAACAATTAGTTCTGCTTTATATGTGAACTCTTTTTCAGCCACCAGGTTCCAGACACTATCATGATGCCAACCTGACTTCCCTGGGCAGACAATCCCCACCAATATGTCCTGGATCCCCACCTCCCCAGAGCCCTGCCCTACTAAGGAAAGAGAGAGATAGGATGGGAGTATGGATCGACCGGCCAATGCCCATATTAGCGGAAAAGCAATTGCAGAAGCCAGACCTTCCATCTTCAGCACCCCATAATCACCCTGGGTCGGTACTCGCAGAGGGACAAACAATAGGAAAGCTATCAAGAGAGGGGATTGGATATGGAGTGCTGGTGGTGGAAATTATATGGAATTATACCCCACTTATCCTAGGGTCTTGTCAATAATTCTATTTTATAAATAAATAAATAGCGAAGCAAGAACCTGCTGGTAATGAATTTGTTTATTTGATCGTCACTAGTACTTTACAGCTGCAGGACAACTTTTTCAAGGAGACAGAAAGACAGACAAGATATGACAAGTAGATTGAGAAATACAACCCAGCATCAAAAACTTCCCTCAGTGCATGGGGGCAAGACATGAACCTGGACCATGCCCACGACAAGGCAAGCTTGCTACCCAGTAAGCAGTCTTGCCAGCTCTAGACACTTGATTTCAACAGCTGGAAAGAGCCTACAGTGCGCTTATCATACAAACTTTCAATCAAGCTTTCTCTTTTCATTTCTAACCCCTAAATGCACCTTCAGGTTAATTCATATAGTTCCTCAGTCTTTTCCAAGGATTTCAACAGCAGTGAACATTTTTCTGGCTGACTTTCTCTCACTCTAAATACTCTTGATTCTCTGGCTTCCTAAATCACTACCATTTATACACTTATTTTTCTAGCTACCAAAATACTATTGCTATAAATTTGCCTAATGCCTCACACTTCCATTGTCTGTGGATTTATAGCTTTTTAAGTTTATGTTCATTTTGGAAGATTCCAAGAACAGCACAGAAGTATATTTTTGTGTTCAAAACACATTATCTCCACACTATATTTTATTAGCTTAAATTTAAATTGCTTAAATATTTCCCAATTAATAAAAATTAAAGAGACCCACTTAATTTTATACTGAGGAAACTAAGTCACAAAAAGTGGCATAATTTGTTGATAGCAGTATAAGAAAACATAAAAGCAAAGGATTCTACATCAGAAGGAAACGTATTTAATTTACATTTTGACTGTAGGTGTTTCTTTCTCCACGTAACTTCTGTTAGTTGCTGTTCACTGTAAGGATATAACTGAATGGTCTGACAATCAGAAGTGCTTTAATTTCCCTCTTTCCCATCTGCATACTGATTATTAGTTATATCTCATTAGTAAACAAAAAACATTTTTCCTTTTTCATTGCCAAGACTTTACCAGCCAGGCAAACTTTTCTCAGACACAAAAAGTGACAGAGAAGCAGAGGGATTGGGAGAGACAACACAGCACAAAATTTCCCACGATGTGTTGCGGGGAGCAGGGGGGGGATCTCAAACTTGGCTGATACGTATGACAAAGGCAGCACCCTCCCACAGGTGTGTTGTCTTGCTGGCCTACACGTTTCAGTTAGCCCACATAAGTCTGTCTCCTTTCATCTAAACATAACACAGGGATTAAAATAAGAAGAAAAAAATCAGCTAACAGAGCAGTGTAGAAGATAGTGCCCATTCTATATACACCGAATTAGAAGGTGATGGTTCAGGGGTCAGGAGCATATTTTGTCTTGTGCATGATCCAGGTTTCAAGCCAGCCCCCACCTGACATGCGATGGTGTCTTTCCCTCCCACCCTGTCTCTGTCTCTTCCTGTTCGGAGAAGTCAAGTCCAGACAGGTGACGTCCAGGTGGCAACCACAAGGAAACTTAGTAACTTGAGGAATTCAGCTATTGCAGATACATACAATTTTATGTCAACAATACCTGCCTTTTATTACAAATTGACCTCCAATTACCTACAAGGCTACTAAGAACATCACCACACAGAAGCATCATGAGCCACAAGCAGGTTAATCAGGTAGGTCATGGAGGAAAGCTCTACAAGTCAAGAGAGTCTGAGGTTTAGAACTGAGAGGAGCAGGCAGGGGTAGATAATACAATGATTTTGCAAAGAGACACTCATGCCAAAGTCCCAGATTCAACCTCCAGTACCACCATAAGCCAGAGCTGAGCAGCGTTCTGGTAAAGAAAAAGAAAAAAAAACCCAAAACTGAGCAGATAGATACTGAATGTTTTTAGGTCTGAGTCACAACAGTAGCAATATGCTTGGTTACCTGGCCTGTTTGCAACTGCAGGTTGCATCACTTCCCTGGGGGACACAGGGAAACGTGGCATGTTTGTTTGGTTGCCAACAATGACTGTGGGTCACTACTGATATATAATGGGCAAAGTCTTATCAGAAATTGATGGAATTTCCCTTCACAATAAAGTGTCTTGTGTCAAATGTCAAACATTTTGTTTGGGAATACTGGTAAAAGAGAGGTGTCATCAACTTTGGCTACTTTTTATTTCCTAGGTTTTCAGTCTTCTTGACTCACAAGTTCAATTTCTTCATGATTTTTATAAGAAATCTTAGTGTAGTTTTAAAAAAGAAAAAAAAAGTTGTGTTGGGGATGTAGTTCAGCTGTAGAATATAAGCCTTGACCATGGGAGGTCTTGGATTTAATCTGATACCAAAATCTCTGGTCCCAACCTGCTGGGAAGGAAACCTCCCAAGTGGTGAACTAGCACTGTTAAGTGTCTCTTTTTCTCTCTATCTCTCCCTTCCTCTCAAGTTTCTCCCCATCTGTACCTAAAATAATAATAACTATTATTATTATTATTAAAAGAATGAAAATATCAGCCTGGAAGTAGTAGAATTGAGGATCGAGAAGCAATGCCCCCCCCCCGCCAAATCAGACAAAACAACTCAATTTTGTCAGTCAGTACATGGGGTAAACAAAGGCTTAAGTAATATATGGCCTAAGCATATATTTTAGACACCTGACAGAAAAAAAAAAATGTAAAACACCTACCAGCAAAGAAAGCTCTCTTAATCATCGTTTTCAAAAAGGAAAATCCTTTGTCTGAAATCTGAGATGCTGGCTGGTCTATGATTCAGATCTCTTAGTATTACAATAGTCCCTTTCTCTGTCCCTTCAAATAAAGTCTCATCTACTTAAATCTGAATTTTTTTAAAAAAGAGCATTTACAAAAGATAGTAAGAACTCAATACATTTCAACTCTAGTTGTTACTTTCATTGGTGTATAGATTTGTATGGAAGGTCAAAGTTACTTCCAGCTCTAAGACTAATTTTTCTCCAGGTGTCAATTATTTTTTCACGAATATATTAACACATTAGAAGTGCCACAACAGTAAACAGAAAACTTTGCAGATGATTATAAAGATAGTAACCATAATATCTTTGCTATATGATGTATAAGATCTAGTAATTAATTATACTCTTCATTGGTAAAGACCAAGTGCCTCCTGAACTAGCTTTAATTGATCTAAACTATATTTGTGACATGTCACAGGTCCTTGGGGAACAATTACAGTTAAGTTGTCATTTCATAAACAACTAAACCTCAAGAACATGTCACAATCTCCACTAAAAGGTTTCTCTTAATTGGGTGCTTACCAAAAGCTAATTAGCTTAACAAAGGGATGTTGTATTGACCTCTAGCTCAATACTACAACTGCACTTGTAACTTCTGCCACTGTACCTCCAAAGGTTATTCTTCCAGATTCCTTAATCCAGCCCATGGCACTGCTGTCTATGCAGGACTGGAGTCAAAAACCTGACATTCTCTCCATGAGCCAAACACTTGACATCCTCTTCAACATAAGCAGAGAAAGTGTGCCGACTACACATTCAACCACATAACCGTAGTATTTCTATTCCCTACCTATCTCTTAAAACACATCCATTTCTCTGTGGTCTCATCACAACCACTTCAGTCTAGGATATCATCCCTTACCCAACTGTATCATCCCTTACCCAACTCACTCTCCACACTACCTCCTTTGATTCAAAGAGAGGAACTGACACAGATATTCTTGTAACAACCGTTTAAATTTCTACATAAGCATGCCCTGAGAAGTAACTTAGGGGAGAGTGTATGTTTTGCATGTACAAGCCCCTGGGTTTGGGTCCCAAGACTGTAAGAATAAAATTTAAAATTAAGTACAGAAAGTAAGTACCTGCTGACAGGCAATCAGATACTGTCATATTGGGTTGTTGAAAAAAAGTCATGATATATTTTTCCATACAAAAATGGGTCCTGACTTTCCCAGCAAGCCAATAGTACATAACCACAATGGAATTCTGCTCGGCCACAGACAAAGAAAGAAAAGACAAAATCCTGATATTTGCAGTAACAGAGATGAGACTTGAGCATGTTATGCTTAGTGAAATAAGTCAGAGAAAGACAGACACTCTATGCTTAATGCTCTTCTTATACTATTTTTCTTAAACATACATTGTCATTTCATAGGCAAAATCAAGTCTCATATTTGCTAAAACAACCCTTTTGTTATAGGCCCTTCTCATCTCAGTGCCCTCCCACTCTAAACTTGGAAACTTCACCTGCAGCAAATAATTAACACTTAAACTACAAGAGAGGGACTCAAGAGACTCCACAGACATTTAAAATACTTAAGAGGCTTCCATTATGTTATTCCTGATGGAGATGACCAGTGACAGTGGTGAGAGGGATCTGTTAGAGGTCTAGGTCCATCGTGTCTTGTGTGGGAATCCCAGGACTCCCTGATTATGGTCCCAGGTGATGGGGTGGCTGGGTAATGACTAAAGAGTCATTATTAAAGTATGAGTGTCTAGCCCTTACTCAGCTTTTCTTACTTTGTCTGACAAGGTTAGCTTTGGAGTGATTGGGAGACATGTAATAGGAGGTAGGTTAGGAGGGTATCTAGGTCTAAGTAGAAAAATGTTTTATTAGATACTTTAAGGTGTCTTTTTAGTTCTTTCTACTTGCTTGCTTCATTTTTTGACTCACTGCAAAGTATTGTGCACTTTTCTTTAAGGTATTCATTTTTCCCGAACTTATGGATATATGTACATATGCCCTATCTCATGGGCCCTGGTCTATATCTAGGTTTTGAGGTTTTGTTATGAAGTGTGCCACCCATGCTCAGTGAGAAGCAATTACAGAAGCCAGACCTCCCTCCTTCTGCACCCCATGATGATACTGGGTTCATACTTCCAGAGGGATAAAGAATAGGGAAGCTCTCAAGGGAGCAGATTGGATATGGAGCTCTGGGGGTGGGAATTGTGTGGAAATGTACCCCTCTTATCCTAGTCTTGTCAATGTTTCCATTTTATAAATAAAAAAAATTAAAATACTTAAGAGGAAGCATCGAACATATATGTGTTCAGTAACAGAGAAACTGTTTTGGTTTGTATGGAGAATACAGAAATCAGCCTTTAAAGATAAACTGGTTATCAAAAGCTGCTGGCACAATAGGACATTAACCATTTGTCCATTTACAATGTGGCGTTCAGAGCACTGGATGGAGCTGGTGGCAGTGAAGCTTATCTCTGCTTCACTTCCATGTGGCTACACTGGGCAGACTAGGGTGGTAGACATGCTTCCAAGATGACAGTGCTATGTTCTCCCTCCCTTTCCTTTTTAAAATGAGTTCAATACATGTTATTTTAAGTGAGTAACATAAGAACATCATCCCATTCTTTGGGCTAAAGCAGAACCCTGCATTAAGCACTGCAGAACAAACTTTGCAACTTTCATGGTAGCAAGTGAGATGCCTCTGTATTCATCCTCTTTATTCAACATCAGATCTCTGGAACTTGAAAACATGATTTTAAGGTTAATTAAACTTAATGCAGTGTTGGGGGGGGGGAGACCAAACCAATGTGAAGCATAGCAACAATGCAGAAAACTAAATATTAGCTGCTAGTGCTTATGGAATCCTTACATGTTCCTGACCCACTTCTAGATGACCCACACACATAGGGCATGCGAGTATAGGCACACAGTGTAGGTACACACAGAGTGTACATTGCCAGGATAGCCTGAGGGTGCTTCTTCCCGAGCTAGTGCTCTCTGGGTTGGAGAGAACTCAACTGGAGCCGATCTAGGCTGCTGCATGGGAGAGGGATCAGGAACTCGTGCCGCACTAACTTCGCAGGAGATACACTCTGGAACTCTCGGAGCCGGAAAGCAATTTCCAAGTGTCTTTAATCAGAAGAGCAGCTGTTTTTATACTCTCCAAGTAGGGTGGAAACAGGATGTGACATAGAGAGGGTGGAGCGAAAAGTGACTGGTGGAAGATCAGGGTGTGACAAGGAGAGGATCAGGGTGTGACAAGGAGAGGGGGTGGAGCAGGTGAGAATTCTACCACTAAACCACCAATGCCCTGGAGGGAGTGTGGTGCTTTATGTAAATGTAAAAGTAATTTATGTAAATAGACCAAAGCTTTGAATGGGAACAAATCAATCCCTATATAGGCATATGGTTAAGCAGAAGCCAGGGGGAGCTGGCATACTACCCAACAGTACATATGTGTATATATATATCTCAGAACTCTACAGAGAAGGCATTGTTGTTTATCTGTTCCAGAAATAAGACTCATAAACCTTACAGGCTATTGTATAACGGTACCCAAGTTGCTTAATGTCTTTGTGACAAGACTGTTGTCTCTCAGATGCTGACCTCACTTCTTAGATAGCTATATACAGGCGTCCTTTGCTTTCACTTATTATGGTGGCCTCAGGGAGACGTGTGCAAGGGTACAGCTTCTAAGATCAGGGAAACGGAAGCTGTCAGTACTTCTTAAAGTTCAGGCCTGGTGTGGTGTCAGCACTGTTGTAGGCTTTCAGCTAAAGGCAGATGACTGTGGGAACAGTCAGAGAGGAACACTATGCAGGACACAAATGAGTGGTCATTAAACACTAGTAAAGCATACTATCATATCTTCTTCTATCATGGATAAAACTAACAAAGTACGTAAACAACACCTATCCCGCAAAAGTGCTCTAACATCTCTCTCTCTCCCAGTGAATAAGTCTTTTCAATAAAATGTAAAATCTTAATATTTTTTTCTAGGCCTAGCAATCTTATCTGCCTACCTTCTTCTTCTTCTTCTTCTTTTTTTTTACACAAGAGAGGAAGAGAGATAGTAGTCTCTATAAAGACCTGTCTTGTTCCACTGTGCCCCTACACAACTTCCCATAAAGGCACCCAGCTTTCAGCAAGCTAGCAATGTCTCCTGCACTGAACAGTGAAGGAAGATGCTAGTCATAACCCACAGTACCAAGGCAGTTCCTAGCTGCATGCATGCTTTCTTTGCTTTGTCTCAAAATGGAAATCCCCTTTTTGGTTATCATTTTTATTAGCTCTTCAATAATGCATTACAAGATATTAAGATTAACTTCCACACCACACCCACCAGTAAAAGTCTGTGCTTACCTCCCATCCCTCCTCCACCCCAAAGATAACCAGCAAAGTTTTCACAAAGAGTTCAGCGAAGTGTTTCTTTTTAAAGTTCATGTGGTTCAATTCTCCATTATCCACATGAGTGAGATCACCTGGTCTTTCAGTTGCTTGCTTACTCTCTAAGCATAATCGTCTTCAAGTTCTATCCAAAATGGAAATATTGTTTTCCTTATCAAAAAAGTGACAAAGGGACTGGGCAACAATGCATCCCATTGAGTACACAAATTACCATGTGCAAAGACCCAGGTTCAAGGTCCCCCCCAGTCCCCACCTGTGGGGGTATAGGGGGAGGCTTTATGAGCAGTGAAGCAGTATAGGAAGTGTCTCTCTAATAACTACAACAATAAAACAAGGGCAATAAAAAGGAATAAATATTTAAAAAAGAAATAAAAATTTCTATGGTATATAAATATTAAAAAGTTAAGTGTGGTCCGGGAGGTGGCATAATGGATAAAGCACTGGATTCTCAAGCATGAGGTCCCTAGTTCAATCCCTGGTAGCACATGTACCAGAGTGATATCTGGTTCTTTTTCATTAATAAGTAAATAAAATCTTTTTAAAAAGTTAATGTAAAAGTATTAAAGTACAGAAATATGTAAAGAAGAAACTAGTATATCACCCTAGCCTCCAGAAAAACAACTGCTTTTAATAGACCAGTTTTGCTTCAAAAAATTGTCTAAGTTGGGATCCTGTTCTTTCCTTTGCTTCTCCTTGGATCCTGTACACAGAGATAATGCATCTAACTACACATATAGTTCGTTTTACACAATGTCTGTAAGCACTGTTTTAATGCAGAGTATAACTTTGCCAAGGCTTTCCTGCCACTGAATGTTTCCCATCCTGACCTATGAAGAAGTCCACATCAGTGTCACATAGCACACACAACACTGCCTATCCTAACTGCAGCCGCATGACCATTCATGCTGGAATCTGCTTCCTTGCCATTTCACTGAGAAACCCTCTACAAAAATCTGCGCATCTTATAAAAAGTAGTCAAATAAGAACTAGCCAAATAAAAAGGTTTTGCAATTTCTCAAATATTGATACTCAGTGCTGTTCATACAGTATCCTCTATAATGGCCGGTCACCTCTCTCTCCCCCATTATTTCTAGCCCTATCCAGCCAGTTCCATCAGTGATACCTGCCTTGCAAAGACTTCTCTTCAGTCTTCCTGACATCATGTTAAACATTTAATAAGAAAATTCATCTGAATTCAGCTCCTTATGACAAAAGAACATGCTTTTAATTTCCTTTTTTATTGTTGTAGTTATTATTGTTATTGATGTCGTCATTTTGGATAAGACTGAGAGAAATGGAGAGAGGAGAAGACAGAGAGGGGGAGAGAAAGACAGACACCTGCAGACCTGCTTCACTGCCTGTGAAATGACTTCCCTGCAAGTGGGGAGCCGGGGGCTTGAACCAGAATCCTTACACCGGTCCTTGTGCTTTGCACTACCTGCGCTTAGCCCACTGCGCTACCGCCAGACTCATGTCTTTAATTTCTTAAGTATTTGTTATCAAAACATAATGCCTGACTCAGAGATCCTCAATAAATGCCCCACTAACTCAGGTAAGAACAGATGCATGGAAGTACTTGCTGGTGAGTTAAACAATGAATAATAAAAAAAACTACATGTAAGAGGAGCTCAATCAGGGCAGCCCAGGAGCTGACACAGTGACTAGAATTTTGGACTTAAAAGCAAACATGGAGTCTTGAGCACAATGCTGAGTACCACATGTGTCCGGCTGATGCTCTGATTCTCTCTCATGTACAATGAACCCCCCACCCGTATCATCATAGTGACAGTCATAGATTCTCAAAGACAAAGTACCTTCCAAAGCCGATTCAGCATTTACATTAATTCTGGCACATCCATGCTGTGGTGGTCAGCAGGATAAAGGCTTATTTGTAGGGAGTCATGAGGTTGTGGTTGAGCATGGCAGGAACCCCCCCCCCCATTGAAAGATGGGTGCTTGGGGGCACGACCATCCTATTAGTCTCTCTCTACCAGAGGTTGAGCAAGGAGGGGCACAACCCCCAGGATCTATCCCCCCGTTAGCCTCCCCACGTCACAAGGACCCTGCACTGCCTGACACAACAGTCCACTTCCTTGTCCCTAAACCAGATGGTCTGCTTACTCAGAGGTTACCAGAAGTTCATCTCCTTTGATCGTATATGATCCATGTATCATTCATTGTTTCACTCTGTCAGTTACTGAAAATCCTCTCCCTACTTTCCTATCTTCCCAGTTCCTTTGATCATACCTGACCCATCTTTGCTCTGCCCTCAGGACCCCTCTCTGTCTGCTGGTTATTGATGACCCTATTTCCTCATTCCTTCAATTGATTAAACCCCTTGCTCAACAGTTACTGGAAAAACATTGGCCCTCCCCCGACCCCTTGCCTCCCTGACCATATAAGGTATAGACAATTTACTTCCCCCTGAAACCCCTTAAAAACATGCTTTGCTGTTCAATAGACAGATTGTTATCCAATACAGTCCCTGGATGATCTTCTGTTGAGTCACTAGCCATGACACTAAGAAAGACCCCGTAAGACACACTCCTGCTGCCTCAGAACATATTCCCATAAGGCACCCACTTCTGGTGCACAACAGAAGTGGCCACACCAGAGAATCTGTGCAAGAGAGATCTCCTCACAAGAGCCTGGCATTTATTCATAGGAAAACTATAAATATAGGACAATTCTTATAACGTAAGATCATAAAACAGCATTAACTTTGAGTCACGCTTCACAAGCTCACAGGGAACTCAAGAGAAAGTGTATTTAATTTCACTTCAAATAATGAAAAATCTCATTCAATACTGTGACACTGGCTACTAAGACAAATAATTTCAATCAATGGAAATCTTTTATTAGATGGAACTTCATAAACCTAACTTCCCTCTGCCCCAGAAGCTGAAATGTACAGTCAGCATGGACCCCACATCTGGCTGCATGCTACTTAGTGGCATTCCTGGTGGGCGAGGACTGGCAGCTTCCTCCAACTCAGTTTATTAACTGACACAAGCAAGACAGCTCTTCCTCACAACTGATGGAAATGCTAAATTAGCCTATACACAAAGCTGGCTTGAAAACTGCATGGTCAGTTATGGTAAGCAAAAAACAACAACAACAAAAACCCTCATCAGCATTCTGAATTGGGGGATTTCTAAGCAGCCTACTTCAGACAAATTAAATTCTTGAAATGGACTCTGTTTTCAGATAGAAACAGAAATGATCATCTTTCTTCCCTACCTACCTTCACTAAAAGTGCCAGTACAAAGCTAAGAATGTATCTGTATACTTTGCTCATGTTCTTTCCTTTGTAGACAGATACATAAGACTAATACATTCAGAATAACTATCCTCTGAAATATGCAGGATTTACAGTCTGTTATAATCCTGATGCATATAGAGAATATAGACTCAGCTGAGCATAAAATGCATAGGCTCTCGGCTACATGAGAACCAGAGCATAAAACAGATGAGTTCAGATTCATAGACTCAATTTATAAAGGTTTCCATAAGCCAGACTCTGTTTAGGAATGACTGTCTATAAAATGTGCATAACAATTTTCCACGTACTAAAAACACAGGCCCTAAGTACAGCTGAGTAAGCTCTTAAAGGGTGGACTGTTTATAGATTAAGTGTAAACTCATAAAGTCTAAACAAAATATGAAAAGTCTACTACTGGAAGTGTCTGGAGAATGAGCAACAAGAAGATTCTAGGTGGGAGTTAATGCTAAAAGGAGACAACTGATACTATGGTTTTTAGCCCAAGCTAAAGCATGTGGTGTGCATGCATAGATAAACTCTGAGGAAGGCATACTACAAAAGACTGAGAGTTAGAAATACCATGATTTATTTATTTATGTATTCCCTTTTGTTGCCTTTGTTGTTTTTTGTTGTAGTTATTATTGATGTCATCATTGTTAGATAGGACAGACAGAAATGGAGAGAGGAGGGGAAGACAGAGAGCAGGAGAGAAAGACACCTGTAGACCTGCTTCACCACCTGTGAAGTGACCGCCCTGCAGGTGGGCAGCCGAGGGCTCCAACCAGGATCCTTACATGGGTCCTTGAGCTTGGCGCCATGTGCGCTTAATATGCTGTGCTACCGCCCGACTCCCAGAAAGACCCTAATTTTATGTCTAGGTTCTCATAAAATCTCTGACCAATAAATCAGTGTCCGTAAAAATAAATGGAAATGTCTTGTTTTTTTTTTTTTGCCTCCAGGGTTACTGCTAGGGCTTGGTGCCCATACTATGAATCCACTGCTCCCAGAAGCTATTTTTTCCTTTAGTTGCCCTTGTTTAACTTGTTATTATTATTATTGTGATCGTTGTTGGATAAGACAGAGAAATGGAAGACGGGGGGAGAGAAAGATAGATACCTACAGACCTGCTTCATCATTTGTGAAGCGACCCCCTGCAGGTAGAGAGCTTGGGGATAGAACTTGGAGACAGAGCTTGGGGATCCTTGTACTGGTCCTTGCACTTTGCACCATGTGTGCTTAACCCGCTGTGGCTACTGCCCGGCCCCCCAGTATCAAATTTTTTACAAGGTGAAAGCAGATTCAAACTCCTACCCAGTAGACAAAATTTATACTCTAGATTAAAATCTTAAAAAAAAAAAAAATCTTCCAGTGCATGTAGTTTCACAAAACACAATAAAAAAAATCAAAAATTACTCAATATACACAAAAAAACCCCAATCTAAACATGGTAAGATATTATCAATTCACGTCAAATCTAAGATGATTAAAATCTTAAGAGTTGGTGGACAGGCTGTGGCATATCAGGTTGAGTGGATTATTTGACACTGTAAGAACCCAGTTCAAACTCCCAGGCCCCACCTGCATGATGGGAAGCTTCAAAAGTGGTGAGGCAGTGCTACAGGTGTCTTTTCTGTCTCTCTTCACCTCTCTATATCTCTCTTCTCTGTTAAATTCTCTTCATATATATGTGTGTATATATATATATATATATGAAAATAAATACATAGTATTTTAAGAAGCATTTATAATTATAATAAATGAAATAGTAATCAAAAGATCAAAGACTCTCATAAAAGAAAAGTCTAAGACCAGATGTTAGAAAACTTGAAGGGTAATTTTCTTTCCTTCCTTCCAATTTTTATTGGAGAAGACAGAGAGAAACTGAGAGGGGAGGAGGAGGTAGAAAAGAACAGAAAGAAAGACACCTGCAGATATGCTCCACTGCTTGTGAAGTGTCCCCTCTGCAGGTGCAGAACAGACGCTAGAACCTGGATCCTTGTATTAATAGAACTTACTATGTACACATAAGCGGGTGCACCATTGCCCAGCCCTCTCCACTAAACCTTCTATGAAGTCAGCATCACCATGAAACCAATACCTAACAGAGACATTAAACACACACACACACACACGCACACGCACACACACACACAAGAAAGAAAGCTAATGGCAATATCCCTTACAAACAGAAATGTTTAGATTCTGAACTAAACTTAGTAAACTAGGTTCAAAATTACAGTAAAATATTCTACATTGGAACCAAGTAAAATTTATTCAAAGTTTGCAAGGACACTTTAAGTTAACTAATATAATCTACCATATATGCAGCAGGAAAGTCAAACCTCACATGATTCCCTCAAATGACACAGAGAAAGCTTTGGACATGGCTCACTGTAGATTTATGACAAATTTTCTTTATATAATAAAGATTATGGGCACAGTGTTCAATTCACTAAAAGCAATAAACAGTAAACCCACCTCCAGTGCTGATCAGTGAGAAACTCAAAGCGTTCTCTCTTAGACCAGGGACAAGGCAAGTTGCTCACAATTATTATTAATATTCAACATAATTCTGGAAGTTCTAGTCACATCAATCAAGTAAGAGAAAGATCAAAGGGATCCAAAACGGAAGACAATAATAACAACAGAGTCTAACATATGCAGATGACATGGTAGTATACATAAAGTATCCTGAAGGACCCAGAAGAAAACTCTTTTGAGCACCATAGTAGACTGTAAAATTAATAAACAAAAATCAGTGGCATCCCTCTATGCAAAGAGTGAAACAGAAGAAATCCAAGCCAATTGGATTTATAGTAGCATCAATAAGACTTAGGTATCTAGGAGTAAATTCAGCAAAGGAGATAAAAGATGAGTACATTAAAAATGTGAGTCACTACAAAAAGGAAACACAAAGAAATGGAAAGGTTTCTCTGTGTTTACATTGGGAAAATGAGCACTGCTAAGCTAACCATCTTATCCTAAGTATTTCACAGAATCAATGCAATCCTTATCAAGGTCAAACACTACAGAAGTTTAACTAGTATCACAGAAGACACAGACTCACCAAAGCACTCTAAAGGAAAGAAAAAGAAAAAAAGATTAAGAATGGAGGCATCATGCCTCTTACTTCAAACTATACTCCGGGGCTATAAAAATCACAACTGCATGGCACCATGTCAACAACAAGAACAAGTAGACATAAAAGTCAGTGGAGTAGAATTGGGAACCCAAAAATAATTCTTTATACTCATCAACAGTGCATGTATGATGCAGAGACCCAGAACATTAAGTAGAAAAAGGAATATTTTCAATAATTGGGAAAACTGTAGTATCCAGAAGAAAAAAAATAGGATCCCAATTACTCACTATGTACAAAATCCAACTCAGAGTAGATCAAAGACTTCAATTAATGAACTGGAAGCCATAAAATACAGAGAAGAGATTGGGAAATATTCCTCAGTGAATCCTTCCGAAGAGCTTTCAGAGACTGGAGTCCAACAGCAAGGAAAACAAAATCAAAAATAAACCACTGGGATTGCTTTAAACCGATAAGCTTCTACAAAGCAAAAGAAATCGTAACCAAAACAGAAAGATACTGTACTGAATAGGAGAGGACACTAACATCTCCATATATCAGGCAAAGCTAAAGAACAAAATATATTAAGAGCTCATAAAAGTCAGCAACAACAGCAACATAGAAACCCATTGCAGAACAGAGAAGGGCCAGTGAGAGCAGTGGTTTCAGCACGAGGTCCCCCTCCCCCCCACCACACACACAAAGACCTCAGGTTCAATCCTAAGTATTACCAAAGCAGTGGAACGGATGGTTCCAGAAATTATCCTCATGGAGGAATATAATTTGGAATCGACCAAGTGGACATGGTGGCTACGGAACCATACTGGGGCACAGTATTCTGCAGTGGAATAGCATAATGCCAGAGATGATGATCGTAGTGTGGAAGCGCTCGTGCCCCATGAGGAGCTGGCCAGTCTTGCAATGTTATTCCTCGTGCCCACCTTTGCTGCAGTTTTTATGAGATGATTGTAAAATGACAGAGTGTGATCGAGAGTAACGCCAAGATAGACTGGCTGGGCTTCATGCCGGATTCTTGTATCGTCAAGCTGTACATTAAGCTTACGCGAGGCTGAGGCATGGTGTAGATGGAAAACAGATGATACTGTTTTTTCAGTGCTAGGGATTAGTTGCCATTTTTTACAGTAATCAGATATCAGAGACATGTCTTTCGTGAGTGTTTCCTCAAGGATGTCGAACTTGGATGCCTGAGTTGCACAGCAGATGTCATCGGCGTAGATGAACTTCCTTGAAGAAGTTTCTGGGAGGTCATTTATGTAAATACTGAATAGCGTAGGAGCCAGAACAGAGCCCTGGGGGAGGCCACTTGAGACAAGTCTCCATCTGCTAGATTTGTCACCCAGATGCACCCGGAATCTTCTGTTTTGGAGAAGAAACGATATAGTGTTGGCCACCCATGGAGGCAGGCATCTTGAGATCTTGACTAGGAGACCACGGTGCCAAACCGTGTCATAGGCTGCTGTAAGATCAGCAAAGACAGCACCCGTCTTTAAATTCTTCTGGAATCCATTCTCAATGTAAGTTGAGAGGGCCAGGGCTTGTTCGCAGATAGATCTTCCTGGGCGGAAACCAGCTTGGGCGGGTGATAGGAATTTCTCTGTAAGATGAGAAATACATGACAGAAGCAGCCTCTCGAGGAGTTTGTAACACACGGAGAGGAGAGAAATTGGTCTATAGCTAGCAGCCAGTGTTGGGTCTTTCTTTGGTTTCAAACCCGCTATAATCTTCACGCGACGCCAAACTTTGGGCATAGACTCAGATTCCAAGATGTGGGACAGGAATGAAGCGAGCCACTTCTTTGCCACGGGACCCAGGTTAAGAATGAGTTCTGGGGTGATGTTATCATAGCCAGCAGCTGTTCCCGGTTTAACCCTCTTCAAAGCGTCTTCCAGTTCAGATAGTATAAAGGGAGAGAGTTTTGGAGATGGACAAGATAACCGGAAGTGGGATGACCACTCATGGGAAATTTCTCTTTTCCAGTATGTTTCCGTAGCCCCCATGTCCACTTGGTCGATTCCAAATCATATTCCTCCATGAGGATCATTTCTGGAACCATCCGTTCTACCCCGGTTCCATGGCTGCCAGTTCTTAGCAACATCGCCCCGCCAGATATTCGTCGGGATGCGGCATCATCTAAGTTCATTTCCCACGTCTACGCTCGACCGGACCTGCCAATATACGCGGAGATCTTCGCCCACCCTGTCCAACGCTTGACGTCTCGTCACCCAATCTGGTCCCCTACGCCTACACTGAACTTCTCTGTTCCAGACTCTTGGAAAGAGAGTTGGCAGTCAGCTGAGGTAAAGAACAAACACCTCATCACAGACCCCTGCAAGCGTCAACCCGGCTTTGACCTAGCACGTTATGATTGGGCCCTCCTCAATCGCTATCGAACAGGCCATGGCCGGTGCGCCGCTGTGTTCCATCGCTGGGGAGCCGGAGACGACCCGAACTGCCCCTGCGGCTACAGACAGACTATGACCCACATAGTCAACGACTGCCACCTCTCCAGATTCAAAGGAGGTCTCGAAACTTTACATCAGGCTCAACCTGATGCTGTTGACTGGCTATGGAAGAAGGGCAAACGCTAGAAGAAGAACTAGAGCAGTGCTTCTCACCCAGGTCTGTCTCCTCTCTCTTTCTCTCTTTCTTTCTTTCTCTCTCTCTCTCGCTCTCTCACTCTCTCTCTCTCTCTCTCTAGCTCCTGATCCCCACCTGCAGAGGGAGAGCTTTATGAGTGGTGAAACAGGCTATAGGAATCTTTTTCCCTATCTCCCTCTCAATTTATCTACTCTATCAAGTAAAACAAAGTTAAAAAAAATGATAAAACATAAAACTAGATGGGGGTCAGGAGGTAGTGCAGTGGCTTAATAAGCACAGATGGTGAAGCAGCTCTCTCTCCCTCTCTGTCTTTCCCTCCTCTCTCCATTTACTAGGACATTCAAGCCCGTGGCTCCCCACCTGCAGGGGAGTCGCTTCACAGGCGGTAAAGCAGGTCTGCAGGTGTAGATCTTCTTCTCCCCCCTCTGTCTTTCCCTCCTCTCTCCATTTCTCTCTGTCCTATCCAACAACAATGGCATCAATAACAACAATATTAACAACAAAAAAAAAGGGGTACAAAAAGTAAATAAATTAAAAAATAATAAAAATTAAAAAATACACCTAGCATATGATACAGTAATCCTTCTCCTAGATAACTATCCAAATACACATTTTATTTATAAAATGCAAATATTGACAAGACTATAGGATAACAGGGGTACATTTCCACAAAGTGCCCATCGCCAGAGCTCCATAACCCATCCCCTCCTCTGACAGCTTTCCTATTCTTTATCCCTCTGGGAGTATGGAGCCTGGGTCATTATGGGATGCAGAAGGTGGAAGCTCTGGCTTCTGTTTTTGCTTCCCTTCTGAACATGGGCTTTGGCAGGTCAATTCATACTCCCAGCCTGTCTCTCTCTTTCCCTAGTGTGGCAGGGATCAGGGGAGGTGGGGCTTCAGGACCCATTGGTGGGGTCTTCTGCCCAGGGAAGTCAGGTTGGCATCATAATAGCATTTGGAACCTGGTAGCTGAAAAAGAGTTAAGATATAAAGCAGAACAAATAGTTGACTAATCATGAACCTAGAGGTTGAAATACTGCAGATGAAGTTTTGGAAAAAGCTAGTAGGTCTGTTTTAGGTTTATTCCAAGGGGCCCATGAACTGACTAGTTTTTGCCTGAGCCTGACATTTAATATGCAGGTGGACCCAAGTTATTGTCTGGGGAGATGGTGTCATAGTTGAAAAAACAAACAAACAAAAAAGACTAGAAAGCTGAGTTAGGGAAGAGAGCAGCTCCCAAATATGGAGAAAGTATTTAAATATTGTTAACTGTAAATCCCATTGATTTGATTTGGGGCCCATATTCAGCAAAGGAGACTGTATAACCTCTGCATCCCTGTAGGTCTGAGCTCACATTCTGTGGGCATGGCTAGGAACATTCCAGGCTGCCCCAATTTCAGGACACATCTTCCTCAGGTGGAATAGAGTATGTTGCCCAGCCTCCCTTTAGAGAATGTGGCAATCCCTATCACTGTTGATGCACATTGAGGGCAAGGTCCTATTGGGGCCCACAAAGGGGTCTATTATGTTGTTCATGATGGAGATGACCAGTGACAGTGGTGAGAGGGATCTGTTAGAAGTCTAGGTCCATCATGCCTGTGTGGGAATCCCAGGACTCCCTGACTAGGCCCCAGGTGATGGGGTGGCCTGGTAGTGACTAAAGAGTCATCATTAAAGTATGCCAGTGTCTTGCCCTTACTCAGCTTTTGTAGTCCTTACTTTGTCTGACAAGGTTAGCTTTGGAGTGATTGAGGGACGTGAAATAGAAGGTAGGTGAGGAGGGTATCTAGGTCTAAGTAGAAACTGTTTCATTAGGTACTTTAAGGTACTTTTTAGGTTTTTCTACTTACTTGTTTCATTTATTGAATCACTGCAAACTATGTGCACTTCTGCTTTAAGGTATATATTTTCCCATAGCATATGATACCTAGCATAAGATACAGCAATCCCTCTCCTAGGTAACTATCCAAACACACACACCAAAAAAGATTTTTTAGAAAATATTTTTATTTACTTATTACTGGATAGAGACAAGAGAGAAATTCAGAGGGGAGAGCAGAAGAAGAGGAAAAGAAACAGAGAGACATCCACAGCCCTATTTCAGCACTTGTGAAGCATTTCCCCTGCAGGTGGGGACCAACGGCTTGATCTTGAGTCCTTGAGCACTGTAATGTGTGCACTCAACCAGGTGCACCACGACCTGGCCCACCACAAAAGTTCTTATCTCAAGAGATTTATCTATGCCTTTTATGGCAATAATGCAATAGTCAAGACTTATAAAAAGCACAAAAATCCAAGAACATATGAGCACATAAAGAAGTTATGGTATATGTACACAATGGAATACTACCCTCAACTATAAGAACAGATGAGATCTTATGTTTTACTACAAGATGGATGGAACTGGAGAGTCACGTCAAGGAAAATAAATCAGGAGAAATATAAGACTATCTCATTCACATAAAAAATTTAAGAAACAAGCAAGGTAAAGCATTGCAGGAAACAGAACTAAATTTATGGTGTATTTCAACAGAACCAAGGTTTCGGGGGGAGGGGCAACCAGAACAGAGTAAAAGAATGAGAATTCAATGTGCTTTGCTGGAGTGTAAGGTATACTGGCCATCTATTTTGGGGAGATTTGAAACTGTATCTCTGTGAAAATACCAGTATTGTAAAGCAATTCATTAGAAAAATAGATAAAGAAAGAAATAAAATTACAGACATAATAAAATGTATCCTTAAAATTATCCAATCTAAAGAATAGGGACAAAGGAAAAAAGAAAAGAAAAGAAAAAGAACAACTGAAGTGAACAAAACCATACTAATATTCTTGAGAGTATGAAGAGTTTAAACATGCTTTATTGAAGCCTCAAAAAATAAGAAGGGGCACAGAAAGTACACTGAAGAAGCAATACATGAAATGTTATGGGTGAAATGACAAATCCCTTGACCGATATATGGAACAAGTTCACAGAAGATGAAGCAGAAAATCTGACTAGTGCAGTTTCAATGAGATACTGAACTCACTATAAAATCCCTATCACATAGCTTCATTAGTACATTCTATCAAATATTCACTCGAAAACAGCAACAAACTGACATACATTCTTTGAGAAAAAAGGAAGGAAGGAAGGAAGGAAGGAAGGAAGGAAGGAAGGAAGGAAGGAAGGAAGGAAGGAAGGGGGGAGGAAGGAAGGGAGGAAGGGACACTTCTCCTTACTCACTTTGTAAAGCCAGTCCTGACCAAAACATTATAAAAATAAAATTTGCAGGCCAGCATTTACACTTGGCACATTTGAACTAAGGAAAATATAAAAGAGATAATAAAACATTACCAAGTAGTATTTTAACCCAGTAATGAAAACCTGATATAATATTGTGAGTATTCATCAATCATAAGGGAGTAAAGTTTTGTGTTCATTTGAATAGGTTTAGAAAAGGCAGTCAACACAACCTGTTCTGTATGAACTATCTCAGAAATCCAAATAGAAGGAAACTTTTTCTACCTACTAAAGGTAACTACAAAATAACTTGCAGGCAGTAGGGGGGGGGGGACCTCGTAGAGGTAACTCTAGTGCAGTAGCACTTTGGTGATAAATCTTTTGTGTCTTAAACACACACACACACACACACACTTAAAATTTTAAACTGTAAGCCAATGACAAATCAATAATAAAAAGCACTGCACTTGTCATTCTTAATAGCAAAATACTGAATGCTCCTACACTGAGAACAAAAGTGATGACCTAATCTTACCACTGTATGTATTATACTAGAGATGAGTCTACTTAATAATGGCAGCTAAAGAAAATGCAGACAATATTACTATGGGTATAATATGGCCTAAGTAATCTGTAAAATAATTTACTTGAAAAAAATTTAGAAAGGTAGAATAATCAAGGTTAATATGCAAAATTTTATAATACAAGTAAAAAAGTTATAAAACATTTTAATACTCTATTTACCCAAATACAAAAATAAAATATTTTAAAACCAATCTTAAAAAAGGCAACAAAAACAACTGCCTGGAAATTCAAATGTTGTTAGTCAAAAATAAAGATACAAATAAATGAAAATCTATAATGTTCAAAGAAGGCAATGCTCAATACTCTTACACTATATTTACTTATTCTTTTTTTATATATTTTCTAAATACCTCATTATTTTATCACCCAGAACTGAGACACACACACACACACACACACACACACACATACACACTCACACACAGGGCCATATACACATTCCATTTACTCTCAGGAGACCATGAAGAATTGTCACTCTTGAGACTAATTTTCATGCAGAAATGGTTCACATTTCTATAATATTTTGGTACTTAGAAATGTTATGCACGTACAAACTATTATATTTACTGTCGACTGTAAAACATTGAGCCCCCCAAAAAGAAATTTAAAAAAGTAAGCTTCCCTTGTAAATAAAATCTACTTATATGGGAAAAGGTTTATATTTTGGGAGGGGGTGGTCAGTGAGGGCTATTTTAACAATCCCTAAATTAATCCAGAGTCAATAAAATTGCAATCACAATACTAACAGAAAGTTTCATAAAAATAATCCTTAAAAAAAAAGGCATATGTAATTTTAAGTGACTTACATCCAAGAAATTCTAAAGAACAATAACAAAAGTTAATGGACCCCATCAGGCAACTTCCTAACACACCATAAAAAGATAGATCATGGGAGTCGGGCGGTGGTGCAGCGGGTTAAGTGCACGTGGCGCAAAGCACAAGGACTGGCGTAAAGATCCCAGTTTGAGGCCCCAGTTCTGCACTTGCAGGGAAATTGCTTCACAAGTGGTGAAGCAGGTCTGCAGGTGTCTGTCTTTCTCTGCCCCCCATCTTCCCCATCTCTCTCCATTTCTCTCTGTCCTATCCAAAAACAACGACATCAATAACCACAACATTAAACAACAAGGGCAACAAAAGGGAAAATGAATAAATATAAAAAATTAAAAAATGAATTATTAAAAAAGAAAAGATAGATCATGGACACAGTACATGTGGACCCATAATGGAATGAAATAGTTAAGATACTCGTTTATATAGTCATCTGATTTTGAACAAGCATGTCAAAACAATTTTGAGGTAAAATATCATTCAAAATATAATGCTAGAAAAACTGGCTATCCATGTGGAGATTAAGCCTATTCTGATGTCCTACCTCAAATGATACAGAAAACAATTAGAAAGGTATCATAGGCCTAAAACAATAAAAACTAATCATAAAGTTATTAGACACAGGAAATGATAATTTACATGAAAAAACTTCTAATTTTCCCTTGATGTTGGTAAAGTTTCTTGGTTGACAGAAGGAAATAAATAAAAAGAAAAGAAAAACTTGACACATTATCAAAATTAGAAACAACTTTTTGTCATAAGATGCTACTAAGAAAAGAAAAAAATAAATGGTAACCTAAACCAAGTATTTAATTAAATATATCTAATGCATCCCAATTAGAAATAAGCACAGAAAAAAAAAACCCTAAAAAGATACTTTAAGACAGAAGATATATGAATAAGGAGAGGTACATGAGAGAATACTGGAATATTCATAAGCATCAGTCTCGGGAAAATGTAAATTAAAACCACTTGAAAATACCAACACATTCTTAAAAATAACTAAAAGGCACTGACAGTAGAAAATAACTTATTAAGATACTGAGAATGTAAACTTGCATGCAATGTGTCCTGATGTGTCCCCAGATGCTAGCACTTCAAGGAAGTATATGGCAGCTTCTTATAAGAGCAGGAAATATAACACAGCAATTTAAATCCCAGGTATTTACTCAAGGAGAATATGAGGTCATAAAATGACTGAGGAAAGTGTTTGATTCGTCAACATAGCTCACTGGGATAGTGTGTGCTGCTTTGCCAGCCATGCAACCTAGTTTCAAGCCCAGCAGGGATGGAGACTTTTGGTGTGTGGAAGGTTTCTTTCACTTGCTCTCTGTTCTCAAGGGAGGGAGTGTAACAGCAATTTAATGAGTCAAACCTGAAAATCAGGCAAACTGGTCAATCATGGTATACAAGGCAAGAAAAAAAATAAACTGCTATTAAGTAAAATAATATGTATGAAACATGCCCATGGAAATACAAAAGGGCAAATTAAAATGAAGAGACTGTCAATGCAGAACAAACCTAAGATAAGCGAGATCTTAGCGTTACATGCGGGCATTGAAGCACCTACTATGGGCTGCCAGGCTCGCTCATCTGAAAGCACCTGCTTTGCCATAGCTCAAATCCGGGTCAAAACCCTAAAACACATGGCACTGAGGGAAACTACAGAGCTCAGAGCTGTGGTGGGTCAGTCTCTCTCTCTCTCTCTGTATCTCTATCTCTATCTCCCTCTATCTATCTCTCTTTCCCTCTCTCCCATTTCTAGCTAAAACTTAGCCCTTAACATTGAAACCCCAACAATGATATAATAATAAAGCATTTTTATGTGTGTGCTCATGGCATAAAATAACACTTGTAATGACTGAAAAATATCATTTTCTTCAATAATTAGGATGCTTTAAACAATTATGTGCTAATCACTGAATATGGACAATCTTATTAAATATTTAACAATTCAACTTCATCTAACTAAAGAATAAACCAAAGGAGTAAGAAGTTAAATTGGTTCTTCAAAGTCACATCACTAGTTAAACTCAGAAACATAACTGGGTGGGGTGGGGAGACCTCCAGAACACACACTAAGGTCAACAGGAAAAGACAGAATCCCTAAGCACAGTTTTAATTAACTTTAAGACTGTGTGTGTGTGTGTGTGTGTGTGTGTGTGTGTGTGTGTGTGTGTGTGTGTGTGTGTGTGTGTGTGTTTCTTGGAGGAGGAGTTGTACTAATGGAAAACATCTCTAAAATATATAAAGCAGTATATAAATCAAACATTTGCTCTCTAGGGATTCAGTTTGACATGTCTGCAGTGTAGACCTGACTGTCTTACCTTACCTTAGGGAATTGTTTAACAGGAATTAACACTTTCTGTCCCAGCTTCATGTTCTTATTAATCACCACATCAATGTACTTTTCTTCATCCTTGCCTTCTCCTTTTTGAAACTTTTCTATTTCTGTGAAGGAAAAAAAGATAACCATGAAGTGTATGACTTAGAACTCTGGAAGATGGGAGTTCTTGTTAGTTCTACTGGGGCTTGGAATCAAATGTAGAAATAAAGGCTATTACACTGTTACAACTTTTCCAAGTAATGACACATTACCCATTTTATCAGAGATTTTCACCCATATAATGTAAACCAGTGCACCTCACTATATACCCAAATCTATGTCTCTATCCTTCCTTCCCTTTTCCTTCATTCTCTCATTTTTATTGAAGACATAATTCTTTATAGTGGATTCTTTAAGCACTTCAAGTTCTAGCTAAGTTTCTTTCTCTCAATTTACCTTCACAACCAAATCTTTCTCCTCACAAGTGATATGAATCGACCTACAAGACCGTGTCTTGTTAAAATTCTTTTCTCTATTTGTGTTTTCTCCCCATCATTTCAGTGTCATACACTTAAGATTCAACCACAATAAGCACCACTGTTTACATGTGACAGTCCTTTCCTCTAACGGGGTAGCACAAGTAGGATAACCAACCACTTCCAAATTGACTCAAATCCCTTTATGCACAGGTCAACTGTAACAATGTGACTAGAGGATCCAAGAGAAAAAAACAAAAACAAAAAAACTAGTATAGCCACAGGCCCTTTGTAATATAACTAAAATATGCCTACTAGCTATCTACAAAACAGAGACACCTCCCACCCAACTATTCATCTGCACTATCCCAGCCTTTAGGTTCATGATTTCTAAACAATTTGTTTGGCTTTAGATGTTAACTCTCTTTTCAGTCACCAGGTTCCAGATGCTAGCATGATGCCAACCAGACTTCCCTGGAACAGATGACCCCATCAATGTGTCCTAGAGCTCTGATTCCCCAGAACCCCAGTCCACTAGGGAAAGAGAGAGGCAGGCTGGGAGTATGGATCAACCATATTCAGCCGGGAAGCAATTACAGAAGCCAGACCTTCCACCTTCAGCATCCCACAATGACCCTGGGTCCAAGAATAGGAAAGCTATCAGGGGAGGGGATGAGATATGGAGATCTGGTGGTGGGAATTCTGTGGAGTTGTACTCCTCACGTCCTATGGTCTTGTCAGTGTTTCCTTTTTCTAAATAAATTAAAATAAAAAAAAAAAACAATGTGACTAGAGGAATGGAAATTTCAACATCCATGATGTACCAGGCTCTACACACACACACACACACACACACACACACTCTCTCACACACACACACACACACACACACACACACACACACTCACACACACACACAAACACATCCTTTTCTCTCTCTCTCTCTCCTTCCCATGGATTAAGGAAAGGACACAGAAATTAATTTCAGTCATCAGTGGTCAGTGAACAGTGGAGAATTTCTGGATCAGTGAACAGCTTCAGAAGGTAAAAAGGTAGCACACACAGAAAGAACGCTGACTCTCTCCCACACTCCCTATCTTAAGCATTTCTTCCAGCTAATGACTGTATACTTTATCCTTATGGTAACCTGTATTCTTTATAATAAAATACAATAGTAAGGAAAAATAAAGCTTTTCTAAGTTCTATGAATTATTCTAGCAAATGTACAAATCTAATGGGAGGTCCTAGCACCACCACCCCCATATGAAAAACTGTTAAATAAATAGTAGAAGTTAAATTAGTTTTGTTTTCCTCCTTAAAAAGTCAAACAAAGACAAGATTAGAAATTAGGAAAATATTTTTCCATACATTAAAAGCTAAGGTCTGCTCATGGTTTCAATGAGGAAAGCAATTTTTAAAAATACATGATACTCATAATTTTTTCTCTAGACAGTCAATTTTATAAATCTTAAGTTGCTAAAACACTTGCTACCTTAGATGTGCTTAAAATAATAAATACTCTATTATTAAAAATAATAAAAAATGTATTGAGTTTCCTGACATGTTAAAGCATGTTTGCTAGGGGCCTGGGGGTGGTGCGCTTGGCTAAGCACATATGGTCTAATGCCTAAGGACAAGCGTTTGGCCCCCACCTGCAAGAGGAAACCTCATAAGTGGTGAAGCCAGGCTGCAGGTGTCTCTCCCTCCCTATCTCCACCTTCCCTCTTGATTCCTGTCTCTATCCAATAATAATAATAAAGAGGAGTAGGGGGAGAACTGTTTGCATGTATTAAACTCAGCACCTAACAAGATAATGGAAAAGCCCCAATCCCTGTTAAGTCTATTATGGGGTATGCATATATATATATATATATATATATATATATATATATATATAATTTTTTATTTATAAAAAGGGGTATGCACTTCTATTTATTTATTTATTTATTTTTTATTTATAAAAAGGGGTATGCACTTTTACCTTTTATTTGTTTTGGTGCTACAGATCACGATCTCTGTACATTTGCTTTACTAAGGACTATAAGTACCTTAATATTGTCACAGAACACAATAAAAGCACAGTGAGGGGAGTTAGGTGGTGGTCCAGCTGGTTAGCGCACATGGTGCGAAGCCCAAGGAACAGAGTAAAGATCCTGGTTGCAGCCCCAGGCTCCCCACCTGCAGGGGAGCGGTGAAGCAGGTCTGCAGGTGTCTGTATTTCTCTCCCCCTGTCTTCCCCTCCACTCTCCATTTCTCTCTGTCCTATCCAAAAACAAGGACAGCAATAACAAAAACAACAATAACAATGACGATGATAAACAAGGGCAACAAAAGGGAAAAGTTTTAAAAATAATAAAAATAAATTTAAAATTTAAATTTAAAAAATAAAAAAAAGCACAGTGACAAAAAAAGTGGGAATCATACAAGATGACCTCAGAAATCTTGAAAGAAATCTCTGGTATTTGTCTCTAACTAGGGGGTTCCCTATTCTGAAGCTTAACTCCAAAGGTTCGGTTTATTAGCTGTTTAAAATCTATTTAATAGAACTGGCAAGATAACTCATTAAGAGAAAGCCTGCTTTCCTTTTGTATGTGACCTAGCTTCCAGTCCCATCTGGGAGGAACAATGTGGTCTTTCCCCCACCTCTGTCTTTCTTTCTTTTTAAATCAATTCACTCATTTATGCATTTATTTACTCATCTTACTGATTGCAACATGCACTCTATATATAAAACACCAGAGGTCAGTTTCTTCCTCCCTTCCCCTTCCTTCCTTCCTTCCTTGCTTCCTTCCTTCCTTCAATTGCCCTTGTTTTACTGTTGTAGTCGCTGTTGGATAGGACAGAGAGAAATGGAGAGAGGAGGGGAAAATAGAGAGGGGGAGAGGAAGACACCTGTAGAACTGCTTCACCACCTGTGAAGCGACTCCCCTGCAGGTGGGGAGATGGGGGCTTGAACCAGGATCCTTCCTAGGGTCCTTGCGCTTCACGCCAGGTATTTTACAAAAGAATTCAGAAAAGGGCAAATGACATCAATCAATTAAACTTGCACAATGAAGTACTAATGTTTACTATCAGAGTAAATAAATATCTTTTTCCAAGTACCTAAGCGATTATGCAAAAACAGGACATAGTCTGAAAAGTAAAAACGAGAAACTCATATAAGAGGAGTAATGCCAACAAGCTCAATGTTCAGAAACTTATTTCATAGTAATACAACAACCGTCCCTGTGGAGATTTCAAACTGAACTGGTTAAAAGACATACATCCAAGTAGTGTTCATGGTCATCGTAAATTCTACCTGACAGGTTACTAAAATGTTATGATGGTTGCTGAGAATAGTTCTACCTCACACAGGGCCATGAGCTTCAGTAAGGACATTATTTGATTTAAGCAATTCAAATGTTAATTGTACAACTTTCAGATTCAGATAGGAAATGAACACACTATAACTGGCCCAGATTAGTCTAATTCACACAGCCCATGATCTTACAAATAATATTCCAAAACCAGAAATAAATAGCACAGCAAAACAGAGGTGCTTATTGCTATCTAAATATATATATATGTATGTATATATATACATATATATACATACATATACATATACATATGCATATACATATACATATATATATATACCAGGGGAGGGGGCCAGACAGTGGGACACCTGGTTAGGTGCACATAGTACTAAGCGCCAGGATCTGGGTTTGGAGGATCCTGGCTCCCCACCTGCAGGGGAGATACCTCAGGAGCAGTGAAGCAGGTCTGTCTTTCTCTCTACCTCTCTGTCTTCTTCTCCTCTCTCAACTTCTCTCTGTCCTATCCAATAAAATGGCAAAAATGGCTAACAGAAGCAGTGGATTCACAGAGCAGGCATGGAGCCCCAGCCCCAGCAATAACCCTGGAGACAAAAAAGGAAGTAAAGAAGGAAGGAATGAAGCAATGAAAGAATGAAGGAAGGAAGGAAGGGTGGATGGATGGATGGATGGATGGATCAATCGATCTGGGGAGGAGGAGGGAACTAGTCAATATTCTAAATATTTAAAAAAAAAACCTGGAAATAAACTATAAAAAAACTATTAGGTTTGTTTAAATAGACATACAATACACAAGATTAAAGCATTAACAGAAAATGATAGATTCCTCCTGGGAGAAATGGTGGGTGAGAAGGAAGAAAAGGGAAGAGAAAAAAAAAAAAAGAATCACTTCTAGTCGTTAACAAAAACATAAAATAGCAGTTGAGACTTCATTTATACTTTCCAAGCATTTAATGCATGTAGCAATGAAGAAACATGTTTTTCGCTATGCAAAAAAAAAAAAAAGTTTAGAGACATCCAGTGATTTGGCTAAAACTCCAGTCAAACTAGATCCAAGCCCCAACTAATTAATTAATGTCTAAAAGAGGAGGGTCATCAAGTTACTATAAGTTTAGCCAAGTGATTTGAAAACTACAAAAAGCCAAGCAAATGTAAGTTATTATTTAATACAATGCTTAATTTGTGTGGATGACTTTTTTTTAAGATTATTTATTTATTAATGAGAAAGACAGGAGAGAGAAAGAACCAGACATCACTCTGGTACATGTGCTGTCAGGAATTGAACTCAGGGACCTCATGCTTGAGAGTCTAGTGCCTTAGCCACTGCGCCACCTCCCGGACCACGTGTGGATGATTTTTATGGCTCTCAACTATAAAATAGACTGCAAGAAGCATTTTTGAAAGATATATTCAAAGAGAATTTAAGCCCAAATAATTAAACAATTCTAAGTACTACACAGAACTATAAAAATGTTTATCAACTTCTTTCAAAAATGCTTCTAGAATACCAGTACCTTAAACACATATTGTTCATCAAACAAATGACACCTTGGCAAAAAAATTTTAAAAGGAGAAGTACAAAGATAAGGCAAGGTTATTCGATACTTCAGTGGAATGTAAATTTACATTTTCACAAGGGAAAAGACATGAAGGGCTTCAGAAATCAGAAGCTATTGGATTCCTGCTATTAAAACTCAAAACAATTTTCAAAATAAACTTAATTCAAAAGGTTATTTTTCTCCACCGCTCAATAAAATAAAATAAAATAAAATAAAAACAAAAGAATGGAAATTTGAGAGCATATCTTCCCCAAAACTGTTGTAACTCATCTAACAAGCTGATTATTTAGTATATTCTAAGTACTGTCCTGAAGGCTGTACATGCAATTAGTCTTTATAGCTTTTCTTTTCATAGCTTCCCTTTTCTTAAACTTATTTAGAGGCAAAACTCAGGATGGATTACAGGATTTCCTAACTCTCAAAGGTTTTGGAGTCTCAAAAAACAAACAACAAACAACAACAACAACACACTTTGGGCTTCAAAACAAAACAAAGCCAGGGACTGGGCAGTGGCACACCCGGCTAAGTACATGTGACCAGGCTCAAACCTACATACACAGAAGCTATGAGTTCATAGCTACATCCAGGAGATGTCTTCCCTTTGGAGGGAAGGGGAAACCCAGACACATTCCAATGCACCAGCACCTGTTGTATGCTTTACATTGGGTTCTAGTTCTCCCCCGCCAAGAGAATTAGATCAGTCCAGTTAATTTCGCGGGCAGCTTGGCCCCGCCCCAAGGGACCCCTGCCAGAGTTCCAGAGTGACAGAGTTTCTGAGTTCCTGAGTTCCAGAGTAAGAGAGTGTGCTTGTGCCGCCACAAAGAGACAGCAGAGTTCTGTTTGGTGATTAGTTTGTCTTAGTTAATGAATCTTTGTTCCTGAATAAAGAAATACAGTTTCCCTGCCCAGCCTTATGTCTCCGCGTCTCTGTTACCTGCTGTGAAGCTAGCCCGGCCAGCAAGAGCCTCTGAATTTTAACAAGCACCCAGGTTCACGCCCTTAATCTCTACCTGCCAGGGGGAAGCTTCCAAGTAGTGAAACAATACTACAGGTGTGTTTCTATGGCACTTTCCTCTTAATTTTCCTCTCTGTCCTAACTTATATAAATAGAAATATTTAAAAAAAAATAAGTGTGGGAGTCGGGCAGAAGCACAGTGGGTTAACCGCAAATGGCGCTAGGCGCATGGATCTACTAAGGTTCCCGGTTCAAGACCCCGGCTCCCCACCTGCAGAGGAGTCACTTCACAGGTGGTGAAGCAGGTCTGCAGGTGTCTGTCTTTCTCTCCCACCTCTGTCTTCCCCTCCTCTCTCCATTTCTCTCTGTCCTATCCAACAACAACATCAATAACAACAACAACTACAACAATAATAATAAAAAGAAGTATTCTGATTTGGTTCTCCTCCATTCATAAAATATTAAAAAGATCAATGAAATTTTATATAAATAGTTTGTCAATATTGAGTCACTCACTCACTGAATGCCCACGGTTCGCTGAGTAATGTAGCAAAGAAAGACAAAAATACAACAGATGTAAAATGATGCAAGCAAACCAGCATTTGTTATATGTAATGATGAAGCTGGTACGGGGGGTAGTGGTGCTCAAGTTCACCCACAAATTCAGCAGTTGTAACAGTCAGTAACGCATTTCTCTAGTGTTGATCCATTTTCATCTAGCAGTAGTGAGGTTCTGAAATGAGCATATTTTTTAAATTTGTGGGTGGCAAAGAACTAGTTATTCAGTGTCTTGCTAAATCACCCCAAAAAAGGACAAGAAGGAAGAAGGCAGAGAAAACGGGAGAGTGGTTCTTGTCTTCTCTGTCAGACCAAGTATGTGGCTATCCCAAATTCCTCAGGACTACTTTTAATGTAAACCAACACATTTATCAAATGAAGATTCTGTAAGCCTACAGACAAGGTGAAGAAAGAAGTGCACTAGGCTCATACAAGTTAATAAATAATGATCTAAGTTAACCACTGGGAGGAAGGCTTGTGGACAAACCAAGTGAAGAAAGAAAAATCTCCTTTTTAGTTATACCTGCCTCAGGGTTAAACCACATTTCTCACTTTTAATTGCAAACACCATTAAGTATACTGCAAAAGACCAGCTATCTTAAACAATTATCAGGCTCCAGAGGTCACCAATTAGAACCCTGCAAAGATTTGAATTAAGAAAGGTTTTATGATTAGGTGAAGTAATGATCCAAGAAAGGGATTAGTTCTGTTCAGAGTGCACTCATTATAAATCCCATTTCCTTAGTGTGAAGATTCAACGTCTTCTTCATTTATCCTGCTGGCATTATCACACTTTGAGGAAGAAATACAACTCACTAATGATATTCTGTGACAACCATAGAAGCATTTTGCTGTCTAGTATTTTCATATCGAATAAGATATGAATAGATAATATCAATACGAATTTTCTAATAGTTAGATATAAAAATACATGGACAAATATGCGTGATACACTATTAAAAATAAATTTAAATAAATGACATGGCTACACAAACTTATATCAGTCTTATAATCAGAATAAGCTCATCCCCTGGTGGTCTAGTAGTGACTAGGATTCAGTCCTATCATAGTCATAATAAGACCTTATTTACACAGTAGAGAGTCAGTAATGGGGGAAATGCTTAGTATAATAAATCATATTTCTAAGTATTGTTTACAGGATCTCTTCTGTAAAAAGAATACTTAACGGGGAGTCGGGCAGCAGCGCAGTGTGTTAAGCGCATATGGCCCGAAGCACAAGGACCAGCTTAAGGATCCCGGTTCGAGCCCCAGCTCCCCACCTGCAGGGGAGTCACTTCACAGGCTGTGAAGCAGTTCTGCAGGTGTCTATCTTTCTCTCCCTCTCTCTGTCTTCCCCTCCTCTCTCCACTTCTCTCTCTCCTATCCAACAACAATGACATTAATAATAACTACAACAATAAAACAACAAGGGCAAGGAAAGGGAATAAATAAATATTTTTTTAAAAAGAATACTTAACATTATATGTATTAGCATCACGTATTAATAATAATAGACAGCATAATTAGAGAGCAACTACATCCCCTCCACGGATGTTTAAAATGCACATTGTGGAAATCAAACAAAAATGAACATGTGTAATGATAACACATACATATAATTTAACCAATACTAGTGCAAAACATCTATGATACCAAAAAAAAAAAAAGTGATACTTTCATCAACATGTAATGCTCTTCTGATTTATCTGTAAACTTCCAAACAGATGTGAAATGCTCTGTAAATGTAAAATACAAGGTCAGAAAGAAAGATAGTTTGCCGGGGAGCATGACTGACAACTCACAACTCTGATATGCTCAGGACCCAGGTTCTTTTTTTGTTTTTTAATATTTATTATATCCTTTTGTTGCCCTTTTAAGGATTTTCTTTTCTTTTTCTTTCCTTTTTTTTTTTTTAATATGTAAGACCCAGGTTCTAAGTTGGCCCCACCTCACTGGGGAGAGCTTTGGTGCCAGGGTGTCTTTCCTGCTCTTCCTTTAACTCAGTCTCTTTTCAAAATGAAATGTCAGCCTGCAGCAGTGAAGCCCCACAATATCAACAAAAATAACCAAGGAAGAAATATAAATAAATGCAAATGCAATTACTGCGAAGATATTTTTGTCACTGCAAATTGTGAATGGGTAAAAAAAAAAAAAGTCAGTTTATAAATAATAGTGAGAATCACTGAGTGAGGAAAGGGCATAACTGTGCTTATATGTGCATGTACGCAGCACATACATGACATACATATATGACACATATGCATATACACATGACAAGAACCCACCCGTATCTATTTAAAGAAGCAACAGTTATCCTCACTGGCTATTCTCCAGCTACATTTTTATATATTGCTGCTACTACAGAGGTCTCTTCAGAAAGGGCATTCTCACTGGAGTTTTCCTTAAAGAAATGTTTAGGGCGTCCGGAGGTAGCACAGCTGGTATAGTGCACATGATACAAAACTCAAGTATTGGCTTAAGGCTTAAGGATCCCGGTTCGAGCCCTGGGCTCCCCACCTGCAGGGGAGTCACTTCAAGGGCGGTGAAGCAGGTCTGCTTCTCTCCCTCTCTCTGTCTTCCCCTCCTCTCTCCATTTCTCTCTGTCCTATCTAACAAGGAAGGCATCAATAACAACAACAACATCAACAACAACAAAAAAAAAACAAGGGCAACAAAAGGGAAAACAAATAAATATTTTTTTAAAAAAGAAATGTGTAAAGTTAGATCCCCATATTATAGACATTTTGAACATTAAAATCAATGAGGGTTCTTCTGAAGAAACTACATTAAGTGAAGTCAATGGCATTCATTTTACCCTTTAACCACAAAGCATTTTGTTAAGCAATTATGTACTCTTGTGGGTTTCACCTGCTAGAGCAGCTGGCAGCTGACAGCTCTGTTTTACCGCTGTTTTGCGTATACAGAGTATGTGTTACTTCACAGATCTGCATCGCATTGCCTGTCTGTACAAATGAGATTCCATCCAAGGGCAAATACCTTACGCCACTCTATCTTCTACTCAAACTGGAAATGGGATAATTTGAGGGTCTAGCCTATGTGTTAAGCTAAGTAGTAAGCGCAAATGATACTAACTAAAACTAGTAATATAAGCAGGAATCCAGGGAAGTGTTCCCTTAGGTCAGTCTCAAGAATTTACTCATTTTCTAGCAACAATGGCTGTTGGGATATTGTACAGATGTGGCTGACTTAGGTAGGAGCCACAAACCACCATATTCCCATGTGAGTATTATTATTTACATATCAATCTTCTGCCACATTACCCCCTCAGGGTATCCTCTGCCACCACACTACCCCCTCAGGGTATTATTATATCCTTTTGTTGCCCTTTTAAGGATTTTCTTTCCTTTTTTTTTTTTTTTTTAATATTTAAGACCCAGGTTCTAACTTGGCCCCACCTCACTGGGGAGAGCTTTGGTGCCAGGGTAAAACCCTAGCAACCATTGCTACAGAAGCTGTCTACCTTCCCAGAGTGCCTTGTTTTCTCCAGCCCATTTCCTAGCCAGTTCCATCCCGACTTGCCACTTCCAGATTCTCCTATAACAGTCACTTCTGTTCCTGCTCTCTCTCTTTTTTCTCTTCTGCTTCCCAACCTGGAGAAGGGCTGGCATGCATAGCGTGAGGTGGCCATTTTGCTAGCTCCATGTGGCCTAAACCGCTGTATTCACACCCAACTCTGGGGTGTCCACATGAATAAAGATTTGCGTTCCCGCTCGGCCACGAGTTCCTGGTCTCTTCTCTCTCCGGAGACACTAGCCTGGCAAATGGCCAGTGGTCCACTAAAGGATGAAAAAACATAAAGAGAAATACAGTATCTCTGATATATCACTTCTTCTTAGGTGCTGAGGGACTGAGGAACTGCCTTAAAAGACTTTGTAAGGGACGAAACGATAATGAAATATTGACAAGTACTGTTTAAGAAGACCATTTGAAATAAATGAAAATGTTTTAGTTATTCTTTTTTTTCTTTTGCCTCCAGGGTTATTGCTGGGGCTCAGTGCCTGCACCACGAGTCCACTGCTCCTGGAGGCCATTTCCCCCCCTTTTGTTGCCCTTGTTTTCTATCGTTGTTGTAGTTATTATTATCGTTGTTACAGATGTCATTGTTGTTGGGTAGGACAGAGAGAAATGGAGAGAGGAGGGGAAGACAGAGAGGGGGAGAGAAAGATAGACACCTGCAGGCCTGCTTCTCTGCCTGCGAAGTGACCCCCCTGCAGGTGGGGAGCCGGGGTCTGGAATCGGGATTTTTATGCCAGTCCTAGCGCTTCGGGCATATGCACTTAACCTGCTGCACTACAGCCCGGCCCCCTTAAAGAAGTTTTCTGATCCTAGACTTGCTGACACTCGTTACTGCAAATTTTACCGTTACCTTTACATTTGCATAATACATGTTTTGCTTGTTATTTGTCTACAAGGTACATTCTTATAAATAATATACCAAGAGGCCTGTATTCCATGCTCTATCCTGTTATCTCAAAACCCTGCTCTAAGCTGAAGTCTAAATATTTCTGAGATTTCTGTCCATAGGCAGAAAAAGGATGTCCTGCCACAGCAATCACCCATAACTCTGATATCTGGTTGCTGCCCTGAGGGTCTGGAGATGGTGCATGGGATAGCTAGAATATACTCAATATCTTACGGCATCAGAAGAATGTACCTGGTATAATGACATTAGGATAATGACAGCTGTAAGCACCATTACCATGATGTTCTCTACCTTAGAAATGTATTCTATGTAATGTATAATCTCACCTGCTGTTTTGTCAGAACAATGTTACAAAATGCCTAAATTTTACAACTCATTACTCCTTGAAGCTTGGAATGGGTAGGGGTACACAGCTGACACTGTCCTAGCTAGGGATGTCATGCTGTGTGTTCCCACCTGATCTCACAGAGATTGACTGTGGCAACTTTCTCTTCATCCTGGGAGGCATCTTATCGCAGGGCCCTGACAAGTGGCTCCACCTATGTGCTCCCCAGAGATATATGATTCTAGAAAGAAAAAAACATTCACAAATATTTGTGCATGCCATGTAAGAGAGGAATTAGATTTGATCAGTAGTGGGAAATCAGAATCAACATGTAGAAATTTTAATGGAGCTCTAATACAAATAACAGAGATAAACAGAAATTAGAGAGAGAATATTCAAACTATAAATGTGATGATGCTATGAGAATATCAGGGCCTGGA
The DNA here is from genome assembly GCF_950295315.1 of Erinaceus europaeus. NCBI lineage: Eukaryota > Metazoa > Chordata > Mammalia > Eulipotyphla > Erinaceidae > Erinaceus > Erinaceus europaeus. The sequence goes on from NC_080162.1 coordinate 199,416,195, forward strand.
ATTTTCGTGATCAAGAGCCCTGTTTATTCTCCTGTCACTGAGAGGTAGGAGAATTTGTAAAAACACTTGAGGAAGAAGAACACAAGTAGTTGTCTAGGTATAGATGTGACTTGGGGGAAAAAAAAGAGAAATCAGGGGCCTAAGAAAGTAAATACAAAGGGCTGCAGCTCTGCCAGCTCTGTCATTTTGCCCAAATGATCCGCACACCTCTATATATGTTCATTTTCCTAAACAAAAATTTAAAATGCCTGAGACCACCGTCTCCTGATTCTTCGAGGAAAACCCCAGAGCAAACCAGACACTATGGGAGAGCAGCACCTTGTTCTCATTTCCCCTGCAACAATTCTAATAACATTTTTCAAATATGAAGTAACTATCTAAAAGAAATTTAAAGTTTAGTAAAAGAACTCTGCCCAGCAATAGGCTGGACCACTGTCACCTGGCAGGACAGTTACGTAGAGAATTCAATCATAGGATGGCAAGTTGAATCTGAAGATTTCTTTTAATGCTCAGATTCACACATGTTATTATCTATCTCTCTGACTAGCTCTGAGAGAAAACTGTGATTCATTAACTTATCTCCAGTATTTAGGAATGCACGGTGAATATAATACATTCTCAAAAATATCTGTTATTTCTTCAAGGAAATGCATTAAGAATGCTCTAGGTTTTAACTAAAATGAAAGTCACCTATTAATCACTGGTATCCATGACCAAACCACCCATACCAGTTATAAAGTCATTACCTCACAACTCAATACACATCCTTATTGTGCTGGACAAGAATCTACAAGACATGCTTCTCTGTCAATAGTTCCTTACAAGGTATGTATGCCCTTAGGAGCAATGGGCAAGATAATGTGATAAGAACTATTCCCAGTTCCTGAAGCATATCAGAACACTGACTGCAAATTCTGACAATAACAGTAGTTCCCACTCCAACTCTCATGTGCTGGAACTGTATTTATCGTATCTCCTTAGTGAATCAGCACCCTTTCCTGAGAGGCCTAAGAAAGGCTCCCAGGATTCCCTAAGCCAAGTCCCTAGTGTAGTAATCTTCACCCTGCCTTCGTAAACTACAAGTTCCTCCAAGCTCCTCCACCTTCAAAGTAAAGACTTGTGGCCCATTATGTTAGTCTTTCTAAGTTAACCTAAGTATCTTTCCCCCCTAGCCATCTAGCAGCTACCTAATCAGTTATGTCTACCTAAGTGCAATATCATCTCAGTAAATCCCTGAAGGACAAGAAAAAGTATCTGGAAAAGTACAGGCTAGAGGTATTATGTCCTATAGATGGATCTTCCAAAGTCACAATTAACCCCCCCAAAAAAGTTGTAAAAAGGGTGCGGGTAGGGGAGAGATGTCCCAGTGGGAGTGGCAGGTTGAACCTGGTCAATAGATAAATCTTGGTCTGTCACTTAGTCTTAGTGGCCTCCTCATTTCTTCAAGTATAAAAAGAGCAGACCTAGGCTTGTATGATCCATTCTTGATGCTTAGGACTGAGGAGTCACTAATGTAATAATCCCAAGTCCCATGTAATTTGATTCTTCTAGTTCAATACTGCTTGGAAATACAAATAAGCTTTTTTTTTTTTCTTTCCAGTGCACTGCTCAGCTCTGGCTTAGGATGCAGGGGAACTGAACCTGGGACTTGGAAGCCTCAGGTATGAGAGACTTTTTGCATAACCACTATGCTATCTCCTCTGCCCCAAACAAACTATTTTTCCAATCTCAGATTTTTAATAACAAAAGTTGCTGTTGTTGTCACTGGAGCTTCAGCATTGTGGCCAACTTTTTCAGACACAAAAAGGCAGAGAAGAGAAACAGAAAAGAAAAGCCATCCACTGCCCTAGAGCTTTCTCCAGTATGGTGGGGTCTGGGCTCCAACCTGGGCTGCACACGGTGAAGCAGGAACACTAATCAAGTGAGCTGTTTTGCAGGACTGATCTGCCCAACCACCACCAACCAACCACCTCTCTCTCTCTCTCTCTCAGACACACACACACACACACACACACACACACACTCTGCATGATTCATTTGATTCATTAATGGCAGTAAGACTAGAAATAAAAGATCAGAGAAGCTTTCCTAGATAGACAACAGATTCCTGAAGCATCTCTTTCATCTCCTGAGAGTGCTTTCTTGTTTATTTTGCTTGGCCATTCTGACGCCTTATCTTGTTTATTTTTTAGGTCTTAACTATCTTGAAGCATTGAAATCAGGGGTAATGAAAGCCCTGTCTGCATGTGAACTCCTTACTCTACCTCGATATTCATCATCATGATCACCATCAAAGCTTTTAAAAAATGTCATCTATATAACGGAATTAGCATAGAAATGCTCTATACAATGAAACCATAATGAATATCCTGGAGATTGAATTATCCCAGCTAAATTTTCTGATTTCCCCTGTGAAAAGTACAGGTAGACAATTTTATCTGGGAATAGGCAACTGCAGGTGATGTTTACCTTGAGAAGAATAACTATCAGCATTCTAATTTGAGTTGCACGGAGTAAATCTCCATGAATATATAATCATTCAACACATTATTCAGAGGGAAAGTGTTTATCATCTTCAAACATTTGCTATTCCAAGAACTAATTAAGTTTACAAACTGTGTTGTGAATACCAGAAGGCAGTACATGTCCCAATCATATTGTTAATTATGCCTCTAACAAAGAAACTGTGTTACAGGTATCACATGCAAATGTTACTGCCAGTCAAGTCCTATAAACCCCATGATGGTGAATTTGAAATAATGCAAAAATGGGAGTCCGGCGGTAGCACAGTGGGTTAAGTGCACATGGCGCAAAGTGCAAGGACTGACGTAGGGATCCTGGTTCGAGCCCCCGGCTCCCCACCTGCAGGGGAGTAGCTTCATAAGCAGTGAAGCAGGTCTGCAGGTGTCTATCTTTCTCTCCCTCTCTCTGTCTCCCCTCCTCTCACGATTTCTATCTGTCCTATTCAATGACAGCAACAACAGTAATAATAACCACAACAATGATAAAAAACAACAAGGGCAACAAAAGGGAAAAAAAATGGTCTCCAGGAGTAGTGGATTCATGGTGCAAACACCGAGCCCCGGCAATAACCCTGGAGGAAAAAAGAAAAAGAAATAATGCAAAAATATAAGCAGAAAAATGAATGTAAGTAGAGGAAAATACAAAAAAATAGCCCTTAGGGAGTCAGGCGGTAGCTGCAGTGGGTTAAGTGCACATGACACAAAGTGCAAGGATTGGTGTAAGGATCCTGGTTTGAGCCTCCACCTGCAGGGGGTTGCTTCACATGTGGTGAAGCAAGTCTGCAGATGTCTTTCTCTCCCACTCTCTGTTTTTCCCTCCTCTCTCTATTTCTCTCTGTCATATCCAATGACAACAACAATAATAACTACAACAATAAAACAACAAGGGCAACAAAAGGGAGTAAATAAATAAATAAATATTTTTTTAAAAAATCGCTCTAAGTGAAAGCTTAACTGAGTTATTTTGCTTACGGCACAAAAATAATTGAGTTACTCTGTCACCTGTTTTTGCTTATGGCACTCCTAGAACAGCATATTAACCCACAGACTCCAGACAGGCACAACTATCTAGCTTGTTGACACCTGCAATAAGAGAGTATGAATTAATGATAGTATGGAAAGCAGCTCATTGAGTGAAACAATATAAACATGTTCAAGTCACACAGTGACATGAATACAGTATGGCATGGGGTGAAATGAAAATCAGAGGAGACAATTCTCTTGGACTGAGAGTCACTAACGTAATGGGTGTCAACTGGGGACATCGATGCTGAGTGACACAACAGTGAGGGTTAATGACCTGAGTGTCATGCCCAGGCACTGGGATATATAAGAAACAAAACTAGTAAACATGTAATGGAATACATAAAAGCTAGTATATTGGAATGAAAGGTAAAGATCAGTATAAGAGAATAACATGGAGCCACAGTGACTCTGGATTCTTCAAGTGAGAAAAGTGAATTGTGGGGGGGGGGGGGCAGGTGGTGGCACACAGGGTTAAGGGCACACAGTACAATGTACAAGGTCCCAGGTTCAAGCCCCCGGTCCCTACCTGCAAGGGGAAAGCTTCACAAGTGGTGAAGCAGGGCTGTAGCAGTCTCTCTCTCCCTATCTCCCTCTTCCTTTCAGTTTCTCTGTCACTACCCAACAATAAAATAAAATTTAAAAAGAAGTTAACCGTAGTTGAGAGGGAAACAGATTTCAGGGAGTGGGGCGGTACCACAGCAGGTTAAGTGCACATGGCGCGAGGTGCAAGGACCAGCATAAGGATCCCAGTTCAAACCCCCAGTGGGCTCCCCACCTGCAGGGCAGTCACTTCACAGGTGGCGCAGGTCTGCAGGTGTCTATCTTCCTCTCCCCCTCTCTGTCTTCCCCTCCTCTCTCCATTTCTCTCTGTCCTATCCAACAACAACAACATCAGTAACAACAATAATAATAACTACAACAATAAAACAACAAGGGCAACAAAAAGGAATAAATAAATATAAAAAAATTTAAAAAAAAGAAACAGATTTCTGAACATGAGGTTGGGGGTTTTAAAATTCTTGGCCTCACTCCATGCTAATGATTTGTCTAAGTGAGCTGCTTATGGCTGAAACTCTAAAACTCCGATTTATTATTTGAAAAACAGGGTCTCATATTATCTCCTAGTGAAAATTAAATGAGAACATGGACAGTGCCACACACCTGAAAGAGCTGCATGAATAGGGAGCCACAACAAGGGCCCCCGAGCAATTCCAATTCAAGAAGAAACACCCATGTAGAAAAATGACAGGGAACTTTTCCAACTGCAGTTCAACTAGGGCTATGAGGTTAGAATTCATCTCCACCACTTGTGACCTGGCTGACTTCTTAGAGCCCAAGCACAAGTCAGCTTCCCTCCAACGAGCAGTGACGTCAGTATATTAAACAGAGATTTTTTTTTTCTTAGAATGTTAACATAATGGTGAAAAGCATGGTATCGACAGAAAAGAGTACTTCTCTTTTCTTTACCATGTTGAATGGGAAAGTACTTTACCACAGTAAATTTAGAATTTCAAATGACAGTGCTTACATCAAGCAGTCTTACCACATGGATGGAAGGATCAAAATCCACTAGACGGTATTTTACAAAAAGAACTTGCGGGCTGGAGGGCCAGGACCCTGCGTTTGGTCTTCTGGCACAGAATTATCTCCTGCATAAGTTCTGGATGGACAGTGGATTGCCTGGTGAAAGTCTCTTTTTAAGAGTGGGCATTTGGTTAAGGGAGGTTTCGAACATCTGTCATCTACAGATACCTTATTATCAAACTATTTCAGATGCATTTTGCAATTCTTTTGTAAATGGCCTTCATTATTACACTTAAAACAAATTTTGTTTTGCATGGGCCGTACTGAGCCCACCACATATGTGGCCTGATTAAATGCAGTCATAACATGTGCTTTATGGATCTGAATCGGTACCTCAGTACATGCTTTTATCATCTGAGCAATACTTAAATCTAGACCCTAAGTGGCCCTAAAATTCCTTTACAATCTTGGTTGGCACTGTCATAGGCTAATCAGTTAATTAGAATTTTGGCTGCTTCTTCATTGTCTAGTTTTTTACCCTGTCCACAAATTCTGTGTAGGGTTCTGTGGCTTTTTGAATAACAGAGCTGAAAGACTATTTGAGTGCTAGGTAACTTGTCCCTTATTCTGACTGCTGATTGCACAGCAAGGTGCCTATCATTTTTTTCTAATGTTCATGTGTTCACTAGGAGAAGTAAAGGCACTCTCACCCACTAACTGACTGGGTGAGATATCTCTGGGAGCCTGATCTAGACAAGCTTTATAGTCCATCTCAGTCCCTTCCCCTGTAGGAAGCACGGGAAAAGTATTAAATTTAGGGCATCGCTCAGTAGTATTTCTGAAAGGAATTTTTCTGTTTTTACCACTGATAGGAAAATCTGGGTCTGTAGTAGGTAAAGGCAAGGGAGAATGAGAAGAAGTTAGGAAGGGGCTGAGTGAGTCACATGGCACAGTAGGAAGAGGTGGTAGTTGTAAGGAATCAGATGTAACATTAGAAGAAGGGGAGGAGCAAGGAGAGGAGAAAGGATTTCCTTAAATTATAAGTGGCACGATGTCATTTCCCCCTTTTTCCTTGCTAAAGCCATGGATAGCCAGGCATGGGCAAGACCTTACGGTAGCTAGAGCTACAGGCCCAGTAGAAAAATGGGAGAATGTTGGGTTTCAGGCATGACAGAAACAGTTTGTGTCTGAGAAGAGAAGGCAGAAGGAGAAGTGGAATTGGAAGTTTGAGGAGAAGAAGGATTTAGGGAATAGTCCTGCAAGGAAGCCAATAATTGATTTAGAGCAGAAAGGCAGAGCTGATAGGTCAGAAGTTGTCTTGCCATGACTATACCAATAGTTTTCAATAAATAATCCCCAATTTGTGTACATATCTCAACTGATATAGCTGTATTCTTAGGAAGTGGTCCAGAGACCACCTCTATTATATTTAACAATTTACATAATTCTTGGCTGGAACACTGAATTTTACATATCTTTAAAGTCTCTTTCAATGGTGTGAGGTGAAAATTGTCTTCTTTAGAATGCAATATACCCACCATGGTAGTTTAGAAAAGGTGAGAGTAAAAGAAAGTGTAAGAATCAGCATGTCTGTTGAGTTAAAGTAAAGCCAAGCAGGAAAGGGCACATAAATGCATGGAGATAAAAAGAAAAAAATTAACACATGTGGTAGATGAAAGTCAAGGAAAAACTGCCTTGAACAGGGGAAAGAAAAAAAAAAAAAAAGGAGTGGGTAACCACTGAAAAACGTTTGGGTGGTCCAGGAGGTGGCGCAATGGATAAAGCACTGGACTCTCAAGCAGGAGGTCCCAAGTTCAATCCCTGGCACAACATGTACCAGAGTGATGTCTGGCTCTTTCTCTCTCTCAACTCCTATCTTTATCATTAGTAAATAAATAAAAAAATCTTTAAAAAAAAAAAAAAGAAAAGAAAAGAAAAACGTTTGGGACCCACAGTGGGGAAAATCAAAGTGGACTCACTGTATGGGAGATATAGTTATACCGCATAGAGCAAAAAGTGGGCAAAACTAAAAAACAACTGAAATAGGGGTGAGATAAAAAAAAAAATGCATCCAGTTTTCTAGCCCTTTTTCCAGCCATGACATCATCTCTCCAGACAATAACATAGGCTCACCTGCATATCAGATGTCGGACTCAGGCAAAAACTAATAAAGTCATGGGCCCCTTGGAATATAGCTAAAATAGACCTACTAGCTACTTCCAAAACGGAGACCCCAAATCTTCATCTGCAATATTTCAGCCTTTAGGTTCATGATTAATCAATAATTTGTATGGCTTTATATGTTAACTCTTTTTCAGCAACCAGATTCCAGATGCTAGCATGATGCCAACCAGACTTCCCTGGACAGACGATGTGTCCTGGAGCTCCACTTCCCCAGAACCCCACCCCACTAGGGAAAGAGAGAGGCAGGCTGGGAGTATGGATCGACCTGTCAATGCCCATATTCAGCAGGGAAGCAATTACAGAAGCCAGACCTCCAACCTTCTGTACCAGAGGGATAAAGAATAGGAAAGCTATCAGGGGAGGGGATGTGATATGGAGCTTTGGTGGTGGGAACTGTGCCTCTCTTATCCTATGGTCTTGTCAAGTGCTTCCACTTTATAAATAATAAATAAATAAATAAATAAATAAATAAATAAATTGCCACATGTTGAGGCACCAGAATGTTTTGTAGCCTAGTATAGTTTGTCATGACACGTGTGGTTATGGAGCTCTTGATAATGTAAAGGAAGCCCAGACTTTTAGCTTTAGTTAATTTAAATAGCTTCAAGTAGCTATAAGTTGCTACAGAGCAAATCTAGAATATAGTTAAAAACTAAACAGGAAATGAAAAGATATGAGGGAGGACAGCAGAAAGAGAAGCCACAACTCCCAAACATGTATTGTTCGCATCAAGGACAACACACGGAGTGCCTACCGCATGGTATCAGTGTTCCCCCAACAAATAATGGCTGAACAGGAGCCTGATAGGGTGGGCAATGCATGTGGGCTCTGGAACCTGGCAACCCTAGGCTCAGTAAGTGTTAAGTATAGTGTAGGGCCTACTCTGCAGTACACACTGCAGGAAAGGCTGCACGTGGATACTCACAACACAGAGCAGGTGTTGAAAACGTATTAAGAAAAGCACAAAAGAATCACAGAATTTGAAAGAAGTAGCAAACACCTCTAGGTCAAAAAAAAAAAAAATCAAGAGAAACTTCAGAATAGATGGCATTTTAGGTGAGACTAAAAATGAGTGAGCTCAGCTGTGTGGAACAGAGAACTGGAAACTGACAGACAGAGCAACATGAAGAGACTTTGTAAAACATCGGGAATGATGGACGCCATGGCTGGCATCTGGCTGAGATGACGCCAAGAAGCTCCGATCTCTGAAGGGAGATCTCGACAGAGAAAAGTGGGTGTCAAGATGTAGATTTCTGAGGAGCAGTGATTTTAACCTGGGCAAGGAGGGAGTTGTGCCAGATGCTACACTCCTCAGTGCTGTGACTGCATTTGTAAGATGCCTGCAGGTGTCACCTGACAGAATTCTCCCTACCCTGAGGAGAGCAGCAGCACTGAATTCTGTGCATCCAAGGCCTCCTCCTTGGTATCAGGAGTAGGAGCCTACAATGCAAGTTTGCTGAGGCATCCCCAGACACATCTGCACTGCAATAGCCTACTTACACAGCGGCAGCCTCCAGGCACTCACACAGCTGTGGAATCAGACGCCCATCCCAGGACAGGTCTGTCTCACCACAGTAACACCAACAACCACTCACAAGGAAACTGCTACTCCGCACCTGCCTCTGCCCTTCACATTAGTCACTAACTGCTGGAAAATCCCAGCTGTGCCCAGCATCCACCAGTCTCCCCAGATAGGGACAAGGGCACCCTCAAGGGAAAACACCTGGTGTCAACTAGAACTCTTCAATTAAGATCACCTGGACCAGGCCCTCAAGAAACACCAGACATAATGAAAACAAAAGAAGCTTACCGGACATGATGGGATTACACACACACACACACGGCACAAGGCACACATAACCTTCCTAAAAAATTTAAGCAAAAGACCTACAGATGCTAGCCAAGATGAAAGAACTTCAGTAAGGAAAGAAAGTATGCAAGTATGAGATGAGTCCAGATAGAAAGCATTATGCTAAAATTCCAAAGGAATTGAACAAAAAACAAACAAATAAACAGACAAAAAAACTGAGGGAGGGTTTCAACAAACTGATACAAGTCATTATGATTGAGGATAAAAAACAAGGAAGATAAACAGAAAAACAAGGAAGATAAAGAATTAAAAAATATCCCCACATCTATGGACATCTAATCTTTGATAAGAGGGCCCAAGGTATTAAATGGAGGAAGGAGGCTCTCTTCAATAAATGGTGCTGGGAAAACTGGGTTGAAATATGCAGAAGAATGAAACTGAACCACTTTATCTCACCAGAAACAAAAGTCAACTCCAAATGGATCAAGGACCTGAATGTTAGACCAGAAACTATCAAATGCTTAGAGGAAAACATTGGTGGAACACTTTCCCACCTAAACCTCAAGGGCATCTTTGATGACATAAACCCAACTGCAAGGAAGACAAAAAACAAAAACAAACCAATGAGACTACATCAAATTGAAAAGCTTCTGCACAGCCAAAGAAACCATTAGGTTCATGATTAGTCAACAATTTGTTTGGCTTATATATTAACTCTTCTTTCAGCCACCAGGTTCCAGATGCTACTGTGATGCCAACAGGACTTCCCTGGGCAGAGAACCCCACCAACGTGTCCTGGAGCTCCACATCCCCAGAGCCCTGTCCCACTAGGGAAAGGGAAAGACAGACTGGCTGGGAGTATGGATCAACATGTCAATGCCCATGTTCAGCAGGGAAGCAATTACAGAAGCCAGACCTTTGACCTTCTGCATCCCACAATGACCTTGGGTCCATATTCCCAGAGGGATAAAGAATAGGAAAACTATCAGGGAAGGGGATGGGATATGAAGTTTTGGTGGTAGGAACTGTATGGAGCTGTAACCCTCTTGTCCTATGGTTCTTGTGTTTCCTTTTTATAAATAAAAATTATTTTAAAAATTATAAAAATATAAAATGTGGGCAGGGGTAGATAGCATAATGGTTATGCAAAGAGACTTTCATGCCTGAGGCTCCAAAGTCCCAGGTTCAATCCCCTGTACCATCATAAACTAGAGTTGAGCAGTGCTCCAGTAAAAAAAAAAAAAATATATATATATATATATATATATATATATAATGTATATATACATAACATATAAAATATAACAATAGGTAAAAATTTAAAAAGGAAGACTGAAAAATAAGGAAGATAAAAAATGTTTATGGATCATCAATAAGAACAGATCTATATCAGAAGAAAAATAGGACAGAACTCTTATTTCAGTAAGAGATGGCAGAGAACTTTTCCAAATTTAGGAAGGATAGACACCCATTTTCAAGAAGCCCAAAGAGTATAAAAAAATAAATAAGTAAACAAACAAACCTTGGCACTTAATTCAATGTTGAAAATAAGAGAATTATGAAACCAGAAAAAAAAGAGAGAGAAGCATGTAACAGGAACCTTAAAAGCCAAATTGCATTGGGTCAACTAAACATCTGTGTGTGGAAACAAAGAAACTCAACTAAAACAGTGTAAATTTTATTTGTATTTATTTACTTATTTACTTACTTATTTATCTTCATACTGGAGCACTGTTTGGCTCAGGCTTAGGGTGGTGCTAGGAATTGAACCTGGGATGTTTGGATGCTTTTCGCATAACCATTATGCAATTCCCCAGTTCTATGCACCATATATTTTATGAATTTATCTGAAATTGAATCATAGTAATAAATGTCAAATGTATGATTGCAAAAACCAAAAGAAATTTAATGGGCTCAAAACTTAGCACTGAGTTTTGAAATGATGCTTAATACAACCCAGAGAGTATTTTTAATTGAAGTAAACATCATGAGGAACAACACAAGAGCTTTCTGGGAAAGCAAAACTATCCTCTATCATAAAGTTGGTAGGCGTTTTCCAAGCTATATATGTGCTGAAGGATAAAGGGGGAAAAATGTCATTATGCCAATTTATTTTAATCCTTCACTGCTCTTAAAATTCAAAAACGTCAGAAAAGCATGCCTTTATACTGACAGGTAAGCAAAGGAGATTAACAAAAAAGACCTAAACACTCCCAGACCTTAAACTATATTGTAAAGCTATCATCATGAAAACAGCATGGTACTGGAACAAAAATAGGCACACAGACCAGTGGAACAGAATTGAAAGCCCAGAAATAAATCCCCACACCTATGGACATCTAATCGTTGATAAGGGGGCCCAAAGCATTAAATGGAAGAAGGAGGCTCTCTTCAATAAATGGTGCTGGGAAAACTGGGTTGTAACATGCAGAAGAATGAAATTGAACCACTTTATCTCACCAGAAACAAAAATCAACTCCAAATGGATCAAAGACCTAGATGTCAGACCAGAAACAATCAAATACTTAGAGGAAAACATTGGTAAAACACTTTCCCACCTATACCTCAAGGACATCTTTGATGAATCAAACCCAATTGCAAGGAAGACTAAAGCAGAAACAAACCAATGGGACTACATCAAATTGAAAAGCTTCTGCACATCCAAAGTAACTATTAAACAAACAAAGAGACCCCTCACAGAATGGGAGAAGATCTTCACATGCCATACATCAGACAAGAAACTAATCACCAAAATATATAAAGAGTTCAGCAAATTTAGCACCAAAAAAGCAAATGACCCCATGCAAAATGGGCAGAGGATATGAACAAAACATAGACCACAGAGGAGATCCAAAAGGCTAACAAACATATGAAAAACTGCTCTAGGTCACTGATTGTCAGAGAAAGGCAAATTAAGACAACACTAAGATACCACCTCACTCCTGTAAGAATGGCATACATCAAAAAGGATAGCAGCAACAAATGCTGGAGAGGTTGTGGGGACAGAGGAACCCTTTTACATTGCTGGTGGGAATGTAAACTGGTACAGCCTCTGTAGAGAGCAGTCTGGAAAACTCTCAGAAGGCTAGACATGGACCTTCCATATGATCCAGTAATTCCTCTCCTGGGGTTATACCTCAAGGACTCCATAACACCCAACCAAAAAGATGTGTGTACTCCTATGTTCATAGCAGTACAATTCATGATAGCTAAAACCTGGAAGCAACCCAGGTGCCCAACAACAGATGAGTGGCTGAGAAAGCTGTGGTATATATACACAATGGAATACTATGCAGCTATCAAGAACAATAAACCCACCATCTCTGACCCATCTTGGACAGAGCTAGAAGGAATTATGTTAAGTGAGCTAAGTCAGAAATATAAAGATGAGTATGGGATGATCCCACTCATCAACAGAAGTTGAGTAAGAAGATCTGAAAGGGAAACTAAAACCAGGACCTGACCAAATTATAAGTAGGGCACCAAAGTAAAAACCCTGTGGTGAGGGGTAGACATGCAGCTTCCTGGGACAGTGGGGGGTGGGAGTGGGGGGGAGGGATGGGTCACAGTCTTTTGGTGGTGGGAATGGTGTTTATGTACACTCCTAGTAAAATGTAGTCATATAAATCACTAGTTAATACGAAAGGGGGAAAATTAATTGTATGTCTCAAAGTTTTTCAAAACACAAACTGAATCTTTTTAATATATAGGCTGTGTATCTGATATGCGGACTCTCTCAAAAGCCTAGACCAAGTAGATCAGAAGCAACCAATAGCACAGCTATATACAGGATACTGGGTACTGTACAGCAAACCCTAACAAAAGGACTTTTCAAAGTTAACCCAATTACCAATTAATGTGATGATAAAATTAACTATCAATTGTCTTTTTGAACCCTAAGACAGCAGGAACCTCACATCTCCACTATAGAGCCTCTACTTCCCCCAGTCCTGGAAAACTTGGATAGGGCCCACTTTCCCGTATGCCTCTCCCAATCCGTATCAAATAATATTGCATCTGCCGATGACAACCTAACCAACAAAACGATTGCCACCTCAACATGCTTCACTTCAGACCGTGTCCAGAGACTTCACATGTGGAATGACAACCCTTCAGCTTCATTACTTGGGTAAGACCTTTCCTTTCATAGTTTACTCTAATTCCATCTCAGGTGGTTTACTTTCTAACAAAGTCCCAAAACCTAGATATACATCATTTTCTTTGAGAGAGAGCATATGTTCACACGTATCTGTAAACTACTGCAAAATATATACCTGAAAGCAGAAGTACACTAGTTTGCAGTGAGTACCCCCCCTAACACTTCCTCTCCACTATTCCAAGCTTTGGGTCCATGATTGCTCAACAATTTGTTTGGCTTCGTATGTTAACTCTCTTTTCAGTCACCAGGTTCCAGATGTCATCAGGATGCCGGCCAGGCTTCCCTGGACTGAAGACCCCACCAATGTGTCCTGGAGCTCAGCTTCCCCAGAGACCCAGCCTACTAGGGAAAGAGAGAGGCAGACTGGGAGTATGGACCGACCAGTCAACGCCCATGTTCAGCGGGGAAGCAATTACAGAAGCCAGACCTCTACCTTCTGCAACCCACAATGACCCTGGGTCCATGCTCCCAGAGGGATAGAGAATGGGAAAGCTATCAGGGGAGGGGGTGGGATATGGAGACTGGGTGGTGGGAATTGTGTGGAATTGTACCCCTCCTACCCTATGGTTTTGTTAATTAATCCTTTCTTAAATAAAAAAGAAAAAAGAAAAAAAGACCTAAAATACTAGTAGTGGGTACTAGTAGCTGATAAGAGTAGGTTTTAATTTTAATCTCCTGTATCTTTTCCAATAATTTCAAAATGAATGGAAAATATTCAAGTATATAGAAGACTGATATGAGTGACTGTAAAGTTTTTCACAGAGTAGTTCCAACTTTAGCAGTGAGTAATGAGATGTATATACCCAACTTTATTGTAAACATAAGCCCCAGTCAAATGACAAGAAACATAAATGAATAATTTTTAAAAAAAGGAAAACGAATGAGATGTGCTCTAAAAACAATGTTAAAACATTAAGCTTCAACTGGGAAGACAACTCATCCGGGAAGGTGTCTGCTTTGCCATGCAGAAGACCCAGGTTCAAGTCTAGCGTGAGAAGCTTTAAGATGTGGTGTCTTTCCCTCCCTCCATCTGAAACAATTGGCCCAGAGTTGTGATGCCTAAGCAGTAACCTCCCCCCACCAAAAGAAAAAAAAATAGTTAAAAGCATCTGCTAAGTGCACAAATACACAATTACCTAGCCCCTACCGAGTGAAAAACAATGATTGGAGTTCTTTTGATAGTCATTATGTAGTTCTCTAAATCAATAACCCTTACAATAAATCTCCCCCCCTTATTTTCCTCAATCATGTAACTAGTAACTGACAGAGACACATCCAGAGACTGTAAGTGGTTAGCAAAATGACAAGTAAGCAACCTGGTAAGGTAACCAGTGTAGAGAAGGCTACAGATGAGACTAAAATACAGGCATCAGCACAGTGGGAAGACAAGAACAGTAAGCAGTCAGAGCAAAACAAAGTGGGGGAGGGGGGTATTCCATTCCACATGCCAAAGAAGCATGGCACAAGCACAGATCTTCAGTGTGTCTAATGGTTACTGATTTGATGAGAACCCTTCTCTCTAACCAGCAGCAAGAGAAATACAATACTCAATGTATACATAATAGTTCCTGACACTTAGGACTAGTCCAATAAGGGGAGAAAGACTTTGTAAAAGGTTCAGGACTGAAAAGAATTACCCAAGGGAATCACTACTCTTAAATATTTCACTAAATATAAAGTGGTAATAAAAAAAAAAAATTGGACAGGGGAGATAGCATAATGGTTATGTAAAGAGACTCTCATGCCTGAGGGTTCCAGGTCCCCTGTTCAAGTTCAATCCCCTGCACTACCATAAATCAGTCAGTGCTGAGCAGTGCTCTGGTGAAAGCAAAAACAAACAAATCATTTTAACTTTCGTTCACTAATTGGGCATCTATATCTGCAGGCTATTACATCTTCACACATGGCATGTTCTTTAAGTTTCAGAACAGATAATTTATCCAATGCACTGCAAATAATACATACTGCTGATTTTTTTTTAACCAGGTATTGGTAGGGTATAAATACCCACTGACCTTCAGAAAATGTTTGCGACTATAAAGAAGAACCATCCATTTGAGGAGTCTACACAAAGACTCAATTAAAGCCTGCACCACTATGCAACCTAAAAACCTCAGTGGAAAATGGTCTCTTTCTACCTTTCTGGTACTAGTCAGATTTCCAGATAAATTTGAAGTTTGTACAGTGAATATCACCAACTCTGCCTCCTCATCATGTTTCGTTTATCCGTCTTCTGGTGATGACATGTCTCAAAATGATACAGGCACTAATCTGGCACCTTGTCCTTAACTTTCTATAATCCCTAGATGCTAAATCAAAGTAGTTTGAATAAAGGTAGAACTACAACCTTTTAAAATGTTTTTCCTAGCCAACTGCATTTGGAGTGGGTCTCTGAATGTTTTCTCTCTGCCAAGCTATTGGATCTACTCATAATAAGATATTTTAACAGTTCAGTAATTGAAAGTAAAGTGATCATCCCTGCAACTCATCATGCATGCCTAATAAAGTTGATTATTCAATAATATGGCAGTAGCAAACAAAATAAAATATCTAAATATTCATTACCTCCTTCACTGTTTCAGAGATCTGACAATAATCTCACTTGCAAAGCACCAGTATCAGCAAGCATAAAAGTCGAAAGTGAATAAAATTATATAGTCAACTGTATAAAATGATAGTGCTTTCATAGAAATGCATCACTTCTGATACATAGAAGATATTTTCCTGAAGGCTGATATCCTACATATACTTCCATACCCATCTGCACACATATTAACAGTTTCTGAAAACACTAAGATGCATTCATCTTGAATTTTGTACACCTTTTAAAAGATACACTTTTAATAAGTAAAGCTACTTATTTACTTAAAAAAAAAAAAAAAGCACTGCTCAGCTCTGGCCTTTGGATGGTGCCTTCTTCAGGCCTTTCTACTAAATGGCTGAGCTAAACAGGTCTAAATTTAATTGCAGAGGACTGATAAGCACTTTTCTTATACAGTAGTCCCTGACTTATGGATACATGTATGCATATACCCAGCCCCCTAGGCCCCACCCTATACCTAGGGGTCTGTAACTTTGCTAGAGGAAGCACCATCCCAAGTGGAACTAGCACCATCCCAAGTGGAACTACCTATGTTAGGAAAGGTTTCACCAAATCACTGGGGTTGGAAGGCTGATATATCCGGCTTGGCATCTCTGGATACCTTTAAAAGCAAAAAGGCAGTGGCAGTATAAGGTGGCTTGGTGGCACTGGTTACACTGATTTAGCTGAGGTCAAGGGAGACAGTAAGAAATACAAGCAAAGTCCCACAGGGTAAGAGCTCGAGAAGGAGAGGCATTAAAAAATACAAGCAAAGTCCCAGAGGTTCCAGGACTGGTCATTCTCCCTTTCTTATAGCAAACATGGCTCCTGAAGTCCTCAACACTCCAACAGTCAGGAAGGTTTCTCAAGCTTCTGTGTATTGTTAGGCTTTCTCCTGCCCCTTCAATTCCCATAAATCTTCACAGCCCCCAAGATAGCTCACAGGAAGGTGCTTGTTTGCCAACTTTACAAACAATGCTCAAGCCCACCACACTGGGGGGTATTTCTGTGCTGTGGTGCCTTTCACAGCTACCAGAAAATGTAAAGCCCTCTTTTGGGAAGAAGGGGGATGTGGATTCAATCTTAAAGGGTATTTCTTCTTTGAAGCCTCCTTCTTTTTTTTTTTTTTTTCAGAGATGAAAAATAATTTAATCATAACACCAATTTGACAATGAACATATTCTGTTATCAAAATTGATTGGTAAAGTAACTGTCATCCAAAAAACATGACAAATGTTAACTAGTACAAACAGGATATTGATTTCGTTGATGAGAGTTATATAGCTAGCTTGAGCATACAAGTAATCTGGTTTTATACCTACTACATTTCAGAATTCTGTAAACTGAGGCATCCAGTGTATCTGTTGTGGCAGAATGATGTTAGCATTTCATTATTTTATTCTGTTCAGTCCTTTTCCCATTAAGCATGCAAACACCGTCATAACCATCTTTGATTTCACTTCTACAAGGTCATCTGGTAAGGCATATATCCGGGCACCAATTTTTCGAGCAACTGAGATGGCGTATTTAGCATTGTTAAGTTTGTCTTCTTCTGAGAGGTCTTCTCGCTTGATCATTTCTTGACGAATTGCATTTGGTGCAATAGCATCTAGTAAGTCTAGGACAGGTAAACTCATGCTAATGGATTTGTCCTTGAAGCTAGAAATAGAAGTCCTTTTGTTTGCACTTTTAAGAGTCTCATTGACCCATTTAATAATAATGTCATCATTTACTTTCTCACCCTCTCCAAGATCTGATAACACCTTCAACGTGTACCTTCGCATCAGCTGCCACACCAATGCCAGAGTAAGTGTAGCATTTCCTTTGAAGCCTCCTTCTAAACATACCAAGGAGTTGGAACTTTCTTCCAACACTTGGAGCACAGGTCCCTCGAGAGTTTTTACAATGATAACATTTTGTTGTCTAGTCTTTTTCGTGCCTTTGTGCACCATGAAAGTAGAGTATCATCTTCTTTGTTCCTCTGTTTTGTTATGGTTTTTTTTCTTTATTGAGGGATTAATGTTTTACAATTGACAGTAAATTCAATAGTTTGTACATACATAAGATTTCTCAGTTTTCCACATGACAAGACAATCCCCTAGAGTATCATCTTTATTTCCTTCCTTTCCTCTCTAGCAATAGCCTAAGCTTTATTAAAAAATCCACTTACTTCACAAACATTGGAAGCTACTAAGCATTAGGAAGACCAGAACGAGCTAAGGAAAGTGAACGTATATCCTCTTAGATTGTAAATATTAACATTATATATTAACTACCATTAATAATTCATGTTAAAAATTAATATATTCAGACACTGGAAGCAAAATAATTATTTAAAATGTTGAAGGGTTTGGGTAGTGGTGCATGCAGTAGAGGACACATGTTACAGTAGGCAAGGACCCAAATTCAAGTTCACTTGCTGGGTGGGGAAAGCTTCACAAGTAGTGAAACAGTGCTGTAGGTGTATGTCTCTCTCTCCTCTCAATTTCTCTGTCTCTACCCAAAAATAAATAAACTAACGTTGAGAAGAATAAAGAGAAACACTGAGAAGAGAATATAGCAAGGGGGAGATTAGGTGGTAGTACAGCAGGTTAAGCACACATGGTACAAAGTTTAAGGACCAGTGTAAGAATCCTGGTTCGAGCCCCTGGCTCCCCACCTATATGGGGGTTGCCTCACAAGTGGTGAAGCAGGTCTGCAGGTGTCTACCTTTCTCCACCCCCCCCATCCCGTCTCCCTTCCTCTCTCAATTTCTCTCTGTTCTATCCAATAACAACATCATCAATGACAACAATAATAATGATGACAACAACATGGGCAACAAAATGGGAAAAATGGCCTCCAGGAGCAATGGATTCAAAGTGCAGGCACTGAGATCCAGCAATAACCCTGGAGGCATATAAATATATATATCTCAAAGAATCTGTTTAACAAAGGTCTAGAGAGATGCATAATCAATGTATCAAGTTAGAAAAGAAAAATAGTTTTATCTAATTAGGTCAGTTCAAAGCTAGTCAAAAAAATCAATTAGGTTTTTTTTAAATCAGAATTGATTCTGAAAATCATTATTTTGCAGTATGATTGGTGTTTTAATAAAGCCAATAATGGTATTTCTGCAAACCAATGTGCTTTCTAGCGTGCCAATTTATAATGATATCTCCTATACAACAGTCCTGCACATAACAAAAGCTTAACTACTTCTAACACTATCATAATATATAGAAAAAATGAGATTCAACTCTAGATTTATCATAGTATGAATTTGTTTTTCACTTTTTATTATATCTATGTAAAACGAATGTTTATATAAATTTACTAGGTAATAATTTCACAATATATGCAGGGTGTGCACTCACAAACCAGCATCCTTTATGCCTGGATTTTATACAGTCATGTATGGTAATTCCTCAACAAAACCAGAACTTTTAAAAAGGCAACATGCTTTGCTATTCAGTAAAGGGTACCGTCACTGTTGAAACTGTGTTCATATACTGAACAAACCAGAAACACAAAAGACATATCTAAGGATGTACAGGTTATATATACAAATGGCTAGCAGTCTTTTCTACTAGATCTGAGAAAGTCATTCAGTTGTACTACATCGACCTGAGTTTGGGGGGGGGGGGGTGTTGGGGGTAGGAATTCTCAATGTAAAGTGAAAAAGAGCCCCCCTACATGCATGAAATCCTAGATTTGATCTTTGGCTCCAAAGGAGAACAACAGGAGTCTTCCAGCAGAGTTTGCTCTGCAGGGTGTTTAGACGTCTCTAAGCTAGACAGTAAGCACCTTCTGCTATGGCAGACACTGTTTACCAGGCCGGAAGCCCCAGGCTACAGGTTCAAGCCCCCAGAGTGTCTTATAATGGAGCCAAACAGGATTCTGACCTCTTCCAATCATCTCAGAATAAATAAATTGTAAACAAACAAATAAAAATGAGAGCAACAGAGGGGAGAGAAAAAAAGCCAGACTCCATGAAGGGTAAGGCAGTACTTTTCTCTAGCATGTGTTCTATTTCTATACAGATTTCTTTTTAGTTTCTTTGAGTTTCCTGTAAACTGCTCATATTTCTGGTGGACAACAGGAGTGGAACCACTCCCCACATCCTGTCATTGTAGAAACTGTGTTCATATACTGAACAAACCAGTAAGACAAAAAACATAACTAAGGATGTACAAATAATATATACAAATGGCTAGCAGTCTTTTCTACTGGATCTGAGAAAGTCACTCAATTGTACTAGACAGACCTGGATCTTTCAAGATCCAATATCAAAAGTACCATCTCTCTAATTTTCTGTCTCATCCAGGGTTATCAATATTCCCATAATACTGGGATGTTGGAAAAGTCATAATGTATTGTTTTTTGTTTTTCAAAGTTTATTAATTTATATGGAAAACAAAGATCAATCTTTGTTGTAAAACCTTTTGCCATATGAAGAGCTTCATGATTCCTTCATAGAAAGCTCTAACCTGGGGGACAGGCGGTGATGCGCCCAGTTAAGCACACTCATTACAGTGCACAAGGACCCAGGTCCAAGCCCCTGGTTGCCACTTGCAGGGGGAAAGCTTCACAAGTGGTGAAGCAGGGCTGCAGATGTCTCTCTGTTTCTCTCCTTCTCTATCTCCCCCACTCTCTCAATTTTTGTCTCTATCTAATAATAAATAAAATATTAAAAAGAAAAAACTTATCTTCATTAGGGAAAGATTAACAGGTACTGAGCTGCAGCCTCATCTGAACTGAGCATTACATCACAGAGAGTGAGACAGGTGCAAGTATGAGGGCACAAGGTCAGGCGAGTATAGGGGATGTGACAAAACAGCCCAATCAAGCTGCAGTCTCTTGTGATGAGTGACCAAACTTGTGTGGTCTTGCTTTGTCCTGATGGAACTCAACCCCTTCATGATTAAAGAGCCTTGGATGTTTCTGGATGAAGGACTCATTCAAGATGTCCAATTTCCAACAGTCCACATAGCAATGGTTGGGTTCCTTAGTAGGAGCATGAATAAAACAGGACACCTTTATAATCCCACCACCTTGAGAGCATAACTTTTCTCTGAAGAGTGTTTGCTTTCGATGTCCTTTCATGGGAATCCCATGTCGGGACAAAGAGCATTTGTATACCACACTGTTAAGAACAATCCACTCCTCACAGTCAGTGAGCTGTTGCTTCAAAAAAGGACTGTTTTCCTTGTGCTTCTTAAGCATATCCCAGATATTTATATGCACAGTCAAATGGTCTTTAAGTCTATGATGAGCCCAGCTATCAAACTAGATTACATCTTCCAGCTTTTTCAGGTGGCTGTGAAAACTTGAGTCATGGATGTCCAACGGCTCTGCAGTTTCTAGAGTCCTGTCATGTGGGTCTGACTCAATCAAATCTTCTTTTTTGTGTGTGTGTGTGGTCACCAGCCCCTGACCAAGGGGTGCTGCTGAGATAAAAATCACTAGCACGGAATTTCATGAACCACACAGGCAATGGTGTTCTTGTAGGGCACCCTCAGTGAAAACTTGATGCAACCTTTTTTATGAGTTTGATGAGCGTTCTTCATTTTACAAAAACAAAACAGTAAAATATGGTGAAGATGCAGTGTGGTCTTCCATCCTCAACTTGTTGAAAATCTCCCAAACTCAACCAAATTGCATAGGGTTTGTTTGTTTGTTTGTTTAATGAAGCTAGAAATATCACTTGTCACATAACAATAATATAGATGTGAATGACTTCAGAACTTCCAAAAATGAACTACTGCCATCTGTTGCAAAACTGCATCACTGATTTTCTGGCAACCCAATACTTAACAGCACTTGGCCATCTAATATGTTTTATTAAACACCTACTATGTGTTAGTCATGATGACAAGGACTCAACAATGAGCAGACAAAACACTGTCTACATGAAGCTGATATTAAAGTAAGGAGAGGCAAATGAAAAGCAGAGCTAAAGAAAACTGAACGTCAGAGATAACGAGATGGGGAGAAGGCCTATTTTAACTCAGGGCATGGATCACACTGCCTGCACTTCCACTGAACAGACTACAGTCCATTCCAGTTTGTTATGTTAAAGACTCACTTATTCATCTTCACCTCACCAGTAATTACCATAGCACCTAGCAAATACAGATTATAACGTTATCAATGAATAGTAGCTTACAGCAACTGAACTTTGTCACCTAACAAGGAATAATGTTTCATATGTGTTACGGGGTGTGTGTGTGTGTGTGTGTGTGTGTGTGTGTGTGTGTGTGTTTGTGTGTGCGTGTGTGTGGTGTGTATTTTGTGAGTAAGAAAGGGAGAAGGGCCTTAGTACTGCACAGCTCTAGAACACTGCATTGCCTGGGGTTGAACAAGGGGTGCCTTCTGTGGCCGCAGTCTGCAATTCTATTCTCCAAAGCTGTTCTCCATGAGCCACCCAGCCCATGTTCCATCTGGACATCACTCCTCTGAGGAAGCATTGTAGCTGCATTCCACGCTGCAGCTCAACAGGCAGTGAAGGAGCTAGTTATTCTCCTTAGGGCACAAAGGTGGCAAGAGGGAACAAGCTGCATTTAACAGTTATTTGACTACTGAGGTTTCTTTTTTGTTTTTGCCTTGACTTTTCTGTTTGCTTGCTTGGGTTTGTTTGTTTATGTCACTACTGGGGCCTCACAGCGCCAGGAGATATATATATATATATATATATTTATATAGATAGATAGATAGATAGATATAGATATAGATATAGATATAGATATAGATATAGATATATAGATATATAGATATATAGATATATAGATATATAGATATATAGATATATAGATATGTATATATATATTAAACCAGAGCACTGCTCAGCTCTGGCTTATGGTGGTGCAGGGGACTGAACCTGGGACTTCGGAGCCTCAGGCATGAGAGTCTCTTTGCATAACCATGATGCTATCTACCCCTGCCCATATTTTTTAATTTCTATTTATAAAAAGGAAACACAGACAAAAACCATAGGATAAGAGGGGTACAACTCCACCCAGTTCCCACCATCTGAATTCCATATCCCATCCCCTCCCCTGATAGCTTTCCTAGCAGAGCAACGGACCGAGGATCATTAAGGGATGCAGAAGGTGGAAGGTCTGGCTTCTTTCTGTAATTGCTTCCCCGCTGAACGTGGGCATTGACAGGTCGATCCATACTTCCAGCCTGTCTCTCTCATTCCAGGAATTTTTTGTTTTTGTTTTTAGACAGAAAGAGACTGCAGCACAGACACTGTGGGGATGTGGTTAGAACCTAGGTTCTATGCATGGCCAAACAAGTACACTAAGTCAGCTATCAGGCCCTTCCTGCCACCCCTCTGTACTGACGCTGTGGAACAGAAAGGGAGAGATAAGAGAAGGAAGTGATAGAAGCACAAGATCCTACAGCACCACATCTTTCCTTAGTGTCCTATGGACCAGGGGCTTGAACCCGAGTGGTGTGCACAGTCAGGAAGGTGCTTTCCCAGATGTGCTATGTCACCAGCCTCAGAGGTCTCATGCTCAATCACTATCCAATGCTGACGTCCACTCTAAAAAGAGTCAATGTTTCTACTGCATTTACTGTTGAATGTAATATATTAATCCTCCAATAAATAAATAATAAAAAATAAGGGCAACAAAAGGGAATAAATAAATGTTAATTTTAAAAAAACTTAGTTAAAATAAAGGGTAAGGAAAAAAACTCACAACCCATACCTTTTTTAAAAAAAAATATTTGTTTATTCCCTTTTGTTGCCCTTGTTGTTATATTGTTGTAGGAAAAAAAATAAAAGAGTCAATGTTATCTCACAGCAAAGCAAACTGTAGTGGTTCATCAGTGAAAGTCTGAGTCAAAACAGGGCTGGGTTTTAATCTTGTCCTGCTACCTATTTATAAAGTTTAAGTTTTAAAATTTCTCAGCTCGGTGTGATTATCCACAAAGGGGGTATCCATACCTAGCTGTCTAAGTCTGTTCTGAAGATTAAATCAAAGCATTAAATAGGGTGTGAAATGTTGAGGAAACAGGTGTTCAGGAATTAGTAATATCTCTAAAGAGGCCCTAAGTCAGAAAAAGAGAGAATAAGAAAGTCACAGTTGGATTTAAACAAGGTTCCAGGGACAGGGAAGAGCAAGCTCAGCTGTAATACCAGCCTGCAGGGGAGCAAACAAGGAACAGAGTCCGGCATCCAAACACGATGTCCACTTAGCACGAGGTACCTACAAAGGAAAAGCACAAAATACGAAAACATACACACACACACTCTCTCTCTCTCTCTCTCTCTCTCTCTCTCTCTCTCTATATATATATATATATATATATATATATATATATATATATATATATTTACTACTGTTTAGTTCTAAACATTAATTGGCTTCAAAGATTCTCAAGAACAGAAAATTCCATGCATTTTCTCCCACCACTGCCAAGACAAGGATTTATCACACCAGAACCTGACAGTAATTACAGCTGATGTGGGCAGCTCCAAACCACAACAAATGCACTAATGGCAGTTAAATGCGTTTACTTGCCACAACTTATCATGCTTTGGGTCTGGATGTGTATGGCAGTGGAACTCTAGTAATCACTGACTGGAGTAGTTATCTTTAAACAGATCTGAACATTGTGCCATACATATACATATACATATACATATATGAAAGAAAAGAGATTATAAAGTATAACCAGTAACTTTCAAACCTGAGGAGGCAGATAGATACGATTTCTCTAGTAATACAATATTTCAATAGTGAGAAAAAACCTAAGTTGTGACCTTTTTTTTCCCCCAATAGTAAGAAGGAGAAAGTGACATATGGATAAATAAGTTGTACCCCAAAAAAGAAAACTGAATTTATTATTAAAGCATAATTATTTTTGAGATATTCTGGTTGGAAAAACCTTATGGAAAAAGAAAGGAAGAAGCATTATAAACACTGGCTAGGCACCTAGGATATGCCAAGCACTAGTTATCTTCACAAAAACCCCGGGTACAGCAACCCTCACACATAACTGTCAAGGGCTCCAGTGGTTAAATGGTATCATGCCACTTCACAGGTGAGTAAGATGCTGTAAAGGTCAATTAAATTGCTAAAGATCCTGTAGCTAGCAGCTGATGCAAAGCCAAACTGATACCTTTTCTACCAGACCACTGTTCAAACAATGAAATCAAAAATCTCAGAAGGCGGGGGGCCAGGCAGTGGTGCAGCAGGTTAAGCACACATGGTGCAAAGTGCAAGGACCGGAATAGGGAGCCTGGTTTGAGCCCCCTATTCCCCACCTACAGGGGGTTGATTCTTGAGCGGTGAAGCAGGTCTGCAGGTGTCTATCTTTCTCTCCCTCTCTGTCTTCCCCTCCTCTCTCCATTTTTCTCTGTCCTATCCAACAATAACAACAATAATAACCACAATAATGATAAACAACAAGGGCAACAAAAGGAGAAATAAATAAATAAATATATAAATAAAAATAAATCTCAGAAGGCAAACTTTTTCAGTAGCTTCATGCTACTAACCAACACACACACACACACACACACACACACACACACACACACACACTTTCTGAGTCAAAGAAGGGCTGGGTTTTAATCTTGTCCTGCTACCTATGTATAAAACCAAAAATTTTCCCCACCTGTGGGGGAAGGGCACTTCACAATCAGTGAAGCAGGTCTGCAGGCATCTCTCTCCTTCTCTATCTTCTCCTCCTTCCCTCTCAATTTCTTTCTGTCCTATCCTATAAAAAAAAAAAATGGGGGAAAATGCCCTCTAGGAGTAGTGGACTCCTAGTGGAGGCACTGAGCCCCAGCGATAACCCTGGACACAAAAGTAAATAAACGAATAAGTAAATCAAAATAAATACACAAAATCAAAGTTTTAAAGTTTCTTGGCTCTCTTTCATCAGGCACAAAGTGGGTATTAATCCCCAACTGCACAAGGCTGCTTCAAAGACTAAATAAAACACTAAACAAAATGTAAAATACACAAAATGTAAACTAGATCCAGGGTTCGGAGAACTACGGAGGGTGGAAGCATCACACACACTAACAACTAAGAGTGGCATGTTCTACATACAAGTGGATAAAAAGTCAGAGCGAAGGAACAATGTTTTCATATAAATCAGCAAACTCCCTGGTCACTGTCAACAGGGGATTTTAAGCAATCTTGCACAAATAACCTTAGGCATTATAAACATTTTCTAGCTACAGAGTCCAATTAGGGACACGGCAGAAGTCAGATCTTTCCATCCTCCTGTACCATCATTTCACCAAATAAATGGGTTGGGAGATTCCGTTTTACGAACTTCAAAGCATTCAGTTACAAACTAGCTTTCTGATATATAAACTAGTCATAACTCCAGGAAAGTCTGCTTTTTCACCTGTAAAAAAGAAAACGTGTCATTCATCATAAAGGGCTATACTAAAAATTAAGAAAAACTTGTAAATCTCCTAGCACAGTGTCTAGCACTTAGCAAGAACTCAACAGATCTCCTCCTTATGCCATGTTGACAACGAATTGCTTTCTCCAGACCTTCCTGATATAACTTCAAATGTTGCTCAAACACTTGAAAATCCTGTTTATTGCCACACCAGGCTAAGAGTGGTGTTGAGTTCTTAAGGAACATCAGGTTTTTAAAAAATTATTATTATTATTTATTATCTTTATTATTTAGATATTATTCATACTTTCTATTATGATTCATCCAAAGAGATGATTTTTTAAATTTTTTTTATGATTTTTAATATTTATTTGTTTTCTGTTTTTGTTTTACCCTTGTTGTTTTTCATCGTTGTTGTAGTTATTATTGTTGTTGTTATTGATGTCGTCATGTCATTATTGGATAGGACAGAGAGAAATGGAGAGAGGAGGGGAAGACAGAGAAGGGGAGAGAAAGATAGACACCTGCAGACCTGCTTCACCGCCTGTGAAGTGACTCTCCTGCAGGTGGAGAGCCAGGGGCTTGAACCAGGATCCTTAAACCGGACCTTGCACTTTGCGCCATGTGCACTTAACCCGCTGCGCTACCACACAACTCCCAAGATGATTTTTTTTTTTTAAAGATTTAACTAGAAAGAGAGATCAGAGCACCACTATAGCCAGGGAGCAAAGCCAGGGCCTCCCGGCCTCCCAGCCTCCCAGTCTCCCAGACGCAATTCCTGAGTTCTAGCTCTGAGCCACCTCCTCTCTCCATTCACCAGATCCTCTCCAGATCCTCTCCAGGAATCACCAGATCCTCTCCAGGAATCACCGAGCAAGCAGACTAATAGGACAAAATTCCAGGCAGAAGGAACGATCGCTGAGTGTCTCACACGGGGGCTTAAAGTCTGGTAGCACCCAGAACACTTTTGTGAATAGTAAGCAACCTAGTGGCACTAAGGATGATTTTTTTTTTGTCTTTGCCTTGGGGCTTTCAGTTTTTTCAGTACAAAGCTAAAACAAAGTCACCATATACTGCTACTCACTACAAGTGACTTTTTTTGTTTGTTTGTTTCCAGGGTTATTGCTGGGGCTAGGTGCCTGCACTACAAATCCACTACTCCTGGAGGCCATTAGTTGCCCTTGTTGTTTATCGCTGTTATTATTATTGTTGTTGTTTTTGGATAGGACAAAGAGAACTCGAGAGAGGAGGGGAAGACAGAGGAGGGGAAAGAAAGACATATACCTTCACTGTTTTGTGAAGCAACCCCCCTGCGGGTGGGGAGCTGGGGGCTGGAACTGGGATCCTTACGCAGGTCCTTGTGCTTAGCACCATGTGCGCTTAACCCACTGCGCTACGGACAGGCCCAAGTGATTTTTTTAAATTTTTTTAATTTATAAAAAGGAAACACTGACAAAAACCATAGGATGAGAAGGGTACAACTCCACACAATTCCCACCACCAGAACTCTGTATCCCATCCCCTCCCCTGATGGCTTTTCTTATTTTTTATCCCTCTGGGAGTATGAACTCAGGGTCATTATGGGATACAGAAGGTGGAAGGAAGATCTGGCTGCTGTAATTGCTTCCCCGCTGAACATAGGAATTGGCAGGTCAATCCATACTCCCAGCCTGTCTCTCTCTTTCCCTAGTGGGGCAGGGTTCTGGGGAAGTTGGGCTTCAGGACATATTGGTGGGGTCATCTGCCCCGGAAGTCCAGTTGGCATCATGGTAGTATATGGAACCTGATGGCTGAAAAAAAGAGTTAACATGCAGAGCCAAACAAACTGTTGACTAATCATGAGCCTAAGGGCTGAAATAGTTCAGATGGGGTGGCGGTGTCTCCGTCTTGTAGATAGTTAGTAGGCCTATTTTAGTTATAGTCCAAAGAGCCCATGACTATACTAGATTTTTGTCAACACAGCAGGAGCCCTCTCCCTCTCCCTGTCAATGTCTTAAAAAAGAGACGAGAATAATCCATGCACACCTGTCACATCCTAGCGCTGCCTGTAATAATAGCCAGTACTTGGAAACAACCCAAGCGCCCAAGCACACATGAGCAAATAAGCAAGTTGGGTATATACACATAAACAATAAACCTCTAGTCAGCTATAAGAACTAAGGAAATCTTTTGCTACAGCATTGAAAGAACTGAAGGGAATCATACTAAGCTACATAAGCCAGGAAAAAGAAAAAAAAAAGAAAAAGTAATGGATAATCTCATTTATGGGTAAGGTTATAAAAAAAGAAAAAAAAGAAAAATGCAAGGTGAAATATTAATAAATGGTCATATATTTCAGCAAATCAAAGAATTCTAAAGAGGGTGGGGGTAGATAACCTAACAGTCACACAAAGAGACTCTCATGTCTGTAGCTCCAAAGTCCCAGGTTCAGTCCCTTGCACTACCGTAAACCAGAGCTGATTTGTGCTCTGGTAAAAAGAAGAGAATTCATCCTACTGTTGACTGTAACCAGAGATAACAAGTCCCCTAAGACATGGGACTACTGACATCCATGTTAGAGGCATGTCATTTAACTAAATAAGAGATAGCAGATAAAGGCTAGGGTTTAGGGTACTGGGTACAGGTGTACACGTATCCATAAGCAAGGAACAATTATATAACTCAAAGTCAAAGTGCTCAGTAATCCTTGAAGAGTCTAAAGAAGGCATGATAAATTCTCCAATTGATTGAACTTAGACCAAATTAGCTGGGCAACCTAGCAGAAAGGCCCAAAGACAGATCCCAAAAAGCTAATTCTGGTTGGGTTCAACAGATGATAATGTCTAAACAACTGAGAGAAAGTCTAAGATCATCAGATAAAGAGAAGACTACAAAAATGGGATACGGGCAAGAGACTGGCCCACTTAATAATGGCCCTTTTGTTCAATATCACACCACCTCATCATCTGAGGCCCTAGTTAGGGAATCCTTGCATTCCCACACACATATGATGGGCCTAGACCTCTAAGGGATCCCTCTCTCACTACCACCGGCTCCCCACCTTCAGGGGAATCTCTTCACAGGCAGTTGAAGCAGGTCTGCAGGTGTCTATCTTTCTCTCCCCCTGTCTTCCCCTCCTCTCTCCATTTCGCTCTGTCCTATCCAACAATGACATCAATAACAACAACAATGACTACAACAATAAAACAAGGGCAACAAAAAGGGAATAAATAAATAAATAAGAGAGAATTCAAAAGGAGGCAGGAAGGGACTGAAAGGAGTTCGTGTGGGGAAAAAACAGAGTGGTGGTGAGAGACGTCTTATGACTACAATGCTCTTGTAGAATATTCCCTCAAATAAAAGTTAGCTGACTATACAGAAGTAGCTAACATTTTTACCTTACTGCCTTCACGCCCCTGCAGCCTCTGGTCTTTTGTTTCCGTGGACTTGATGAAACAGTCCACAGTATCCATGTAGCTCCCCATGATTTTCCCATGCTTTGCTTAAGAGAAATCTACCACAATTCGATTTGTCCTTCTGCTTATTTCACTTCCTATGATGGCCTGGCTTGTAAATTTAAGTCTGAATGTTCCTTTCTAGTGTTTTGAAGATAAAGTATCTGGATTCCATTTCTCTCTGTTCTATCCAACAATGATGACATCAATAACAATAATAATAACTATAAGAATAAAATAATAAGGGCAACAAAATGTGAATAAATATTGAAATAAATAACCAAATAAATAATAAAATATACACACAGTCTTGGGAGATCACTCAGTGCTATTTCTCATGTGCAAGGCCCTCAGCATGTTGAAAAAGTCATTACTTTTGGGTAAATGTGATTCCAAATTTGCCTGTTTTGTGAAAACAGAAACTTAAGTCTAGTCAGTTATGTGTCACCCTACGCACTTTGCCCATTTTTCTCTATGATAAGAATGTCACTTATCAGCTTTTTAAAATTATTTTTCTTAATTTATTTTTAAAAAGGAAACATTAACAAAACCATAGGGTAGGAAGGGTACAACTCCACACAATTCCCACCACCAGATCTCCGTATCCCATCCCCTCCCCTGACAGCTTTCCTATTCTTTATCCCTCTGGGAGTATGAACCCAAGGTCATTGTGGGATGCAGAAGGTTGAAGGTCTGGCTTCTGTAATTGCTTCCTTGCTGAACATGGGTGTTGACAGGTTGATCCATACTCCCAGTCTGCCTCTCTCTTACCCTAGTAAGGTGGGGCTCTGGGGAAGCGGAGCTCCAGGACACACTGGTGGGGTCCTCTGTCCAGGGAAGTCTGGTCGGCATCATGCTAGCTAAAATCTGTAATCTGGTGGGTGTAGGTCATAGCATACTACACTCAGCAAGATTTCTTAAGCACTAGTCATTTGCACTTTTTTTTTTCTTTTCTTTTTGGTCATCAATGAGACTTTACTGCCAACTTTTTCAGACAGAAAGCTAGAGGGACAGAGAGAAAGAGCCATCAGACTGAAGCCTCCTCCAGTACATGAATAGGGGAGGAGGTGGACTTGTCCGTTGACTCCCCTTGCCTGTCCAGTTGGTATTTCCTTCGCCCATTTTACTTATGCCCCAGCCCCACCATGGTTCAATCATGTTGTCACAAGATTTCATTCTTCCATCTGGCTGAGTATCATATATATATATGCACATAGATCCTGAAATTGTTGTACATTCACTTATTGTCCATTGTTGTTGCCATAGTTTTGTTACAGTTTCTTTTTTTGTTTTTCACTCCAGGGTTATTGCTGGGGCTTGGGGTACCTAAACTACGAATCCTCTGCTTCTGGAGGCTATTTTTTCCCTTGTGTTGCCCTTCTTGCTTATTGTTATTATTGTTGTCGTTGTTGTTGGATAGGACAGAGAGAAACTGAGAGAGGAGAGGTAGACAGAGAGGAAGAGAGAAAGACAGACACCGGCAGACCTGCTTCACCATTTGTGAAGCAACCTCCCCTGCAGTTGGGGAGCCGGAGGCTCGAACTGGGATCCTTATGCCGATCCTAGCACTTTGCACCATGTGTGCTTAACCCGCTGCGCTACCACCCAAACCCCTTATTATAATATTTCAATGAACTAGAGGGCTCACACTTCTCCTCAGGTTGGTGCTTTATTTTCTTTAGTAAATTAACAGAAAAGAAATTACTGGTAGTTCTATTTTTAAGTTGTGAGAAGCCTCCATATTTTTTTCCAGAGTGGCTGTAGCAATTCCCAACCATCTCAACAGTTCCCAAGTGTTCCCATTTCTTCATACATATCCTCACAGTCTTCTTCTTGTCATTTCGGTAGGAATCCTTCTAACACATGCAAGGTATGTTGTTATCGAAGTATTGATTGGCATTTCCCTGATGGTCAGTGACCTTGAGTGTCTCTGCATGTGCCTGCTGGTCATCTGTAAGATATCTTTGGAAAAAGTCAACTCATTTCTTGGTGTCACTTTCTCAGTGCTAAACCACAGGCGTCTCTGCAGACAAAGGTCAGCCGGACAGCAGCTGTGATGGATAAACTCCTGTCCCTCTTCCTCTGTGTGATCTCAGCATCTGGTCTGGTGGCCTGCTCTTTGCAGTGATCATTTATCACACTCTGGTAAAATCTACCTGTCACTGCTATCATAAAATTAAAAATAAAAGTAGAGAAGCAACTTATATTAAAAAAAAAAAACTGGGGTGGGGGCTGAGTGGAGGCTCACCTGGTTGAGTGCACAAGATATGCAAAGAGCTGGGTTCAAGCCCCTGGTCCCTACCTTGAAGATGGAGGACGGCTTTTCAAATTGTGAAGCAGTGCTGTCTCCCTTTCTCTCTCCCCACCTATCTCCCCCTTCCTTCTCAAGTTTTTGTTTTTAGTGCTGTAGTTTTCTCTTTCGTCTGATGCTATAAGGAAAGAGTTTTCCTAGACCAGAGCAGGCATGACATGGAACGCCTTCTTACTACAATTCTACCTGAAATGCCCATTTTTTAGAAAGGCAATCATAAGGAAAAGAAAAGCATCCTCTGGGAATTATTTTCTCAGCATCACTTTGTATATTGTCCATAGGACATTTCTAGGAGTCTTTCTTTCACCTTACAAAGATGGATCTCAACAAATCGTCAAAGTCACAAGAAATTGATATTTATGTGATCCATGTAAGAAAAATGAGTGTTCTATGACCTAAGTGACTCATCTCTGTAGGTTTTATTACATCTCTACTGTGATGTCTTTGGTGAATAGAAACAAAGCTCGGGCTGGGTGGTGGCACACTTGGCTGAGCGCACATATTAACAATGTTCAAGGACCCAGGTTCGAGCCCCCAGCCCCCACCTGCATGGGGTAAGCTTTTATTTTTTTTTTTCAGTAATAGTTTTATTAGGGAAATAGTTTACAAGCCAGTTGTCACATTAATACAGATTCTATTCTGACTTACTTTATTTCATTTTATTATTTTTTTATTTAAGAAAGGAAACATTAACAAATCATAGGATGGGGGGGTACAACTCCACACAATTCCCACCACCCAATCTCCATATCCCATCCCCTCCAAGTGGTGAAGCAGGGCTACCTGTGTCTCTCTGCCTCTTTCCCTCTCTGTCTCCCCCTTCCTCTCGATTTCTGGCTGTCTCTACTCAATACATAAATAAAGTTAATAAAAAAAATTGAAAAAAAAAAGAGACAAAATTTCACCACTATCTTCTTTTTTTTTTCCTCTAGGGTTATTGCTGGAATCAGTGCCTGCACCATGAATCCACCGCTCCTGGAGGCTATTTTTCCCCCTCATTGTTGCAGCCTCGCTGTGGTTATCATTATTGCCATTGTTGATGTTGTTCGTTGTTGGATGGGACAGAGAGAAATGGAGAGAGGAGGGGAAGACAGAGGGTAGAGAGAAACACACCTGCAGACCCAAGGACCGGGATCCTTACGCCGGTCCTTGCGCTTTGCGCCATATGCACTTAACCCACTGCACCACCGCCCGACCCCCCTCACCACCATCTTCTAAGATCACGGGGAAGTAGGTCAACTGCAGCCCGTGACCAAGCCCAGCTGACTGGCTATTTCCTAATGCTGTTTGAATAGAACCATGTTCATCCCTTGACTTATTCCTATGGAGACTTTTATCTTACAAACAGTAAAACTGAATCGGATGTGGCCCTCCAAATACTTACTATTTGACCTTTGAGAGGCAGACAGACTTATAGAAAAAAAATAGTGGTTGCTGGCTGTAGGCTTAGAGTTTAAACAATGACACACTTGCAGATACATAGCAATTTTCCAAGCCTGCAGTCTCTCTCCCGCTCTCTCTCTCTCTCCCTGTGTTAGGGTAGGAGGAAGGATAGGTAGACATGCACGAGGGGAAGTGAGAGGAGTCACTGGTGCCAATCAAAAACCTAGTATAGTCATGGGCCCTTTGGAATAGAACTAAAATAGGCCTGCTAGCTATCTACAAAAATGAGACCCCAAACCTTCATCTCCACTATTCCAGCCTTTAGGTTCATGATTATTCAACAATTTGTTTGGCTTTATATGTTAACTCTTCTTTCAGCCACGAGGTTCCAGATGCTACCATAATGCCAACCAGACTTCCCTGGACAGACAACCCCACCAATGTATCCTGGAGCCCTGCTTCCCAAAGAACTCTGCCCCACTAGGAAAAGAGAGACACAAGTTGGGAGTATGGATCGACCTGTCAATGCCCATGTTCAGCAGGGAAGGAACTACAGAAGCCAGACCTTCCACCTCCTGCACCTCATAATGACCCTGGGTCCATACTCGCAAAGGGATAAAGAATAGGAAAGCTATCTGGGGAGGGATGGGATACGGAGTTCAGGTGGTGGGAATTGTGTGGAGTTGTACCCCTCTTATCCTATGATTTTTGTCAGTGTTTCCTTTTTATAAATACAAATTAAAAATAAATCAATAAAATAAAACTCAGAACAAGGCAGAACTGCTAAGCACAAGCAGAAGGCTCTTCTCCAAAGCAGGTCAACTGCAGTCTGATATATCTTGGCTACAACCACCAGCAAAAAAATAAACTTTCGTGCCAAATGTAGACCTGCAATTCTCACACGGCCCCTCTGCATCATGTATCTGCCAGCGCACCATGCTACCTTAGTACCATGACTTCTGCCCCACCTCACCACCCCACCCCAGATAGATCTTCCACAGGCATTGCGGCCAAGCACACGCAAAGTGCTATTCCTTCCATCACTCTCTTTAAGTCAATCAAAACATGTGATCTTCACCTCCCACAACAACTGAGAATACCTCCTTACCCCAAAACTCAACTACAGAACCCTAAAGAGATCTCTGTGACTCTCTCTGAGAGTGCTGTTGCCTATTCCTGCTTTAGTAAAATAATCATCTGTATTTGCTTTCACTCCTTTGCTGACAGTCACCATACTCAAAACAGCTGTCTGTCTCTACATGCACAGGGACACGGTGGCCGGAACCAGAAGCAATGGCACACCAGGCAGGCCAGGTCTTAGTATCTAAAGAGCTTTTCTCACTGAAAGAAACCAGAGCATCTTTAGGAGAAAGATTTTATTCGAGAGTCTAGGACAAACTGCTGAGCACCCTTCGGCTCTGGCTTGCTGGGGATTGAATCTGGGACGTCCAATACTTAAGGCATAAAAGTCTGTTGTGCTACTGATGCACCAGCCGCCCCCCACCTCCATTTTCCCTTTATAGGATCATCCATTGATTTTTCTTTGTGTTTAGCTGTCAATCATTACCATGCAGGAGGACACCGGTTCAAGCCCTTAGTCCTCACTTGCAAGGAAAAGCTTCATGAGCGGTAGAGCAGCACTGCAAGTCTCTGTCTGTCTGTCTGTCTCTCTCCATAACTCTCATCCTTTATGAAAAAGAAAAGGAGAAAAAGAGAGAGAGAGAGATTGAGACCACTGGGGAATAATGACACGCAGCCCCAGCAATAATTCTAGTGTTTTTTGGTTGTTTTTTTTTTTTGTAATTACAAATAACAGTAATACATATATTTTTAAATACTCAAAATGTATAGGAAAATCCTGTCAACAGGACCCAGGCGAGAGGATAAAAATCACCTTATGCCCAATGCTGAGAGAATTTAAATGTCAACACACAAAGGATCTGTAAAAGATTCTAAGTAACTGGATTAAAGAATTATCCGTGGATTCATACAAAGTGGTAGTCAAAAAAAGGAAGAAGAGAAAATGCTTCCTCTCAATAGAACGAAAGCTAATAAAGGTGGATGGAATAAGTGGACAAGTAAATCATTCCACAGCTATCACAGGAAACATTTGTACACTAAGATCTGCGAGGGAGTTTACTCAAAAATGGACTGTTTGTGTAGCCTCAAACTATCTCCCCAAAAGGCATTCATTAATTACAACAGGAAAATAGTAACTTCAAGGTGCAGATTATAGTACCACCTTCACTAATCATGGGATTGGACTGAGCATCACCAATAGCACTGACATTACACCTCAGTGATAGTCCTGCCTGGAGTATAGAACATAGGTCTTTGTTTGTTTTTGTTTTTGTTAAAGGGACAGAAAAGGTTAAAGTTTATTGAATAGGCAAGTCAAGAAGTAATCTTAGGATGGGCAGGAAATAGGCATTCATTCACATGCCTATGTTTTAACCAACTTCTCTAAGTGATTCTTATTCTCACCAAAGTGTGAAAACAATGTCTGGATAATGTTTTCAACCTCTGGAGCCAGATTACTTCAGTTTCCATCTTAGAATATGGGATCATGATAGTATCCACCTACCTGACATACAGAGGACATGAAACAGTATATGCCAGTATCTTATTTTAAGGAAACCCAAATTGAGTAAGAAGAGTTTTGAAAACAGAATGAAAGGCAAAGGAAGGGAGGTTCTTTCTGCCTCAAGAGACTAAAAAGACTGGAAAAGTAAACACAGAGAAAAGCAATGGATGATCCTATAAAGGCAAAATGGAAGCGGGGAGAGATAGTGCATCAGAAGCACAACAAACTTTCACGCCTTAAGTATTGGACGTCCCAGATTCAATTTCTAGCAAGCCAGAGATGAAGAATGCTCTGGTCAAAATGACTACGTAAACATTTCTGTTTAATATTTTATTGTAATGAGAGAGACAGACAGAGAGAGAGAGAAACAGAGACCAAAAGATCAGAGCACTGCTCAGCTACGGCTTATGGTGGTGCTGGGGCTTGAACCTGGGAACTTGGAGCCTCAGATCTGAAAGTTGTTTGCACAACTATTATGCTGTCTCCCCAAGACTGAGCAAATATTTTTTAAAAAGAAGAAACTGAAACAACTAGCTAAGTGAAACATGAGGACTATAAACTGTAACAGGTAAGAGCACGTGTCAAGGACTTGCTTCCTGATTTTGAACATATACACAAAACTGTAGTCACATGCAAGAAGGCACCAGTTCTTGGAAAATACACATCAAGAGGTTTAAATATTTGGGGTTAAGAGGAAATAACAAGCACCCTAATACAAACACACACATATAGTGGGGGTAGATAGCATAATGGCTATGCAAAGATATTCTCATATCTGAGGCTCCAAAGTCCCAGGTTCAATACCCCCTGCACCATCATAAGCCAGAGCTAAGCAGTGCTCTCATAAAAAAAAAAAAAATACAGAAACATACATGCACGCACACTTACATACTGGGGGGGAGCAAGCAACTATGGTGAAAAAGCAACAATTGATGAATCCAGAATAATAGGTCAAATTCCTCTTCCTCCTCCTCCTCCTCCTCCTCCTCCTCCTCCTCCCCCAGAGTAAGAGGCAGAGAAATAGAAAATGATAGTGGAGGATGTCAGCTATCTACTATGTACTGTGAACTAACATTCTGGCTTTGACACTTAAGCATCCCTTCACACATAGCTCATTTCAATTCACAAAAACTGGAAGATAACTCAGCTAGGAACATGCCGCAGTTGCTGGGAGGGCAGCCCAAGTTTGAACTCTGATAAAGCACGTGGAAATTCTATAGCACTAGGGGGAAAACTCTGAAGTCGTGATCAATCAATGGATCTGAAAACATAAAATAAAATAAAATCCGTCTAAAAACCCCAATGACAACAAGTCAGTACTTACAAGCTGGAATGACATTAAGCACCATCACACCTATCTCACTGAACTCCATGAAAATTTCCACGGGACTGTATGTATTTTACCACCACTTTACAGTCCTGGAAATCCAGGTGAGAGGGGTTTATTTATGCAAGCAAGATCAGAACAACTGACTGAGCAGGACTGTGGACTCCAAATGTCTAACAAGACTGCTTTTAACTATGCTTTTGTTTTGCAACCAAGGTTCTCCTTAGGGCTCGGTGCCTGCAGGAACAAATCCACTGCCCTCCAAGGATTTTTTTTTTCTTCTTTCTATTTTTATTTGACAGTATAGAGAGAAATTGGGAAGGGAGGAAAGATAAGAGAGGGGGAGAGAAAGAAAGACACCTGTTGACCTGCTTCACAACTCATAAAGAATCCTCCCTGTAGGTGGATAGGAGGGCCTTGAACTCAGGTCCTTGCTGATAGTAATATGTGCACTTAAGCAGGTGTGCCACTGCCCTGGCCCCCATTAACTATTCTTAACCAAATAGTGTGAATTTTAATTTTTCAGTGTTATTCTTAGTTAGCAGGGACTTGTGCCTGATAAGCACACAATAGGTTATGAGACATGTAAATATTTTGTTCTTTGTCTATCTGCTGAGTAACCCAAGCTAGAAGCAAAGGACAGAGGAGGCTCCACGGCAATAAATAAAGAACGCTAGACCTCAAAAGAAAAAATGAATGGAAGTAATCAACCCCTGGTAGGTGAACCAAATTCTAATGTAAACGATACCACGAGGGGGGGTAGGCGGTGGCGCACCTGGTTAAGCACACGCGCTACACTGCACAAGGACCCGGGATCAAGCCCCTGGTCCCCCCACCTGCAGGGGGAAAGCTTCACAAGTGCTGAAGCAGGGCTGCAGGTGTCTCTCTGTCTCTCTCTACCTCTCTCTCCACTCTCGATTTCTGTCTCTATCCATTAATAAATTAATAGATTAATTTAAAAAAAAAAAGATGTTGTGAGGAAGAGAAACGCGTGAGTATGCAGTAATTTCGGATAAAGGAGTATATTCTATGCCAAGAATGTATACAGACAGGAAACAAATGGAAAGAAAAGCTGGGTGAACAGGATGGTCACAGATTTGCCCCTCCGTCTTGAGCTACTTCCCTTCCAGCTCCCACTCACATAAATGACCTGAAACGTCCACAGAACAGCTACTAGGCTGAACCTTTGTCTCTCTTGTTATATTTCTTCTTATTTAGAATGGGTCCTCTCAGGCTGAAGAGACAGCATCATGGTTCTGCAAAAGACTTTTTCATGCCTGAGACTCTGAGGTCCCAGGTTCAATCCCCGGCACGACCATAAACCAGAACTGAGCAGAGCTCTGGTCTTTTTCTCGGTGCCTTCCTCTCTAATTCTCTCTCCTCAAAGCAAAATAAAATATAAAAAAGAAAAGAATGGTTTCTCCGTAGCAAGAGACGTTTAAGATTACGTGTGTCATTCAGGAGACATCTTATTATCACCTCACAAACTATGTTCCTTAGTAAATGTCTTCACAGGTCAGTGCCTTGTTTTCTCAACTGAGATGTGAACCGCTTGCTGTCTGTCACACAGATCTCACCCCCCTCACTTATAAATACACCTCTGCTCCAAACGGGGCTGAGAAGAGCTGCAATGTACCTCTGCCTTGCCTTTCATCCTGGCCAAAAAAATGGAATCCCAATCCAGAAATGTAAAATGAAGTTCTTTTCTTTTTTGCCCAGGTAATGTGACTTTATTAAGTTAACACAAGCTAATGACAATCTATGACGCTGACGTTGGTCTTATGTATAGACAAGAGAATGGGAACCCTGGCCTGGAGCATGTTGTTCCATGTAACAAGTATCAACTGAATAAATAGGAGACAAATAAGCGGGAGAAATCTCAGGATGAAGCTCTGAAGTCCTCTGAACTGCAGATCCAGCACTCACCTCTGCAAAAACTGACTATTAATGAAAATATGGCTTTTCCCCAATGTTTTTGTTCCAAGTCTTGTACTCAGCACGAATCAAATCTCTCTGCCCACTCAAGCCAATACACACTGGAAGGCAGGAAGACATAAGATTTCCACACCTGGGAGTCAGGGGGGGGGGGTAGTACAGCGAGTTAAGCGCACATGGTACAAAGCGCAAAGACGGGTGTAAGGATCCTGGTTCGAGCCCCCGGCTCCCCACCTGCAGGGGAGTCGCTTCACAGGCGATGAAGCAGGTCTGCAGGTGTCTATCTTTCTCTCCCCCTCTCTGTCTTCCCCATCTCTCTCCATTTCTCTGTCCTATCCAACAATGATGACATCAAATAACAACAACAATAATAACTACAACAATAAAAAACAAGGGCAACAAAAGGGAATAAATTTTAAAAATTTTTAAAGAAGATTTCCACACCTGCTCATAGTTATTGTCATTATTACTTACTAACATATATACTATAATCATTCCCGCAGTAAAATAGATGATAATATCAATAGGCCATAAATCACATTAGTCTAAATACTTTTTTTCTTGAGAAGAAGAAAAAGTCAACCCAAAGTGGTGAAGCCCTAACAACAGCAAATAAATAAAATGCTCTCAACTCGATGCTTTCCAAGTCATTTCCCTGGACCATCGTGAGCCCAATCATGTAAATTTACAAAATGACCTTGAGCTAGCTATATATCCTATTCCAGGAGCTTGCAAGTATTATATATAAACTGAGAACAACAAAACACTTTAATAAAGGCAGTCACCAGGATTAAATGAAACAATGTGTGGGGGGAAAAGAAAATAAAAAGCAAAGCAAAACTAAAACAAGCAAACAACAACCCTAGCAATAGTGGCAGGTACAACTCAGGAATAAAAAAATAAATAAAATAAAAATTAAAAGGAAGTCAATTCATTATTTTCTGCGAATATTACCGAGAGTGTGCTTCTTACTATATGAGGTAGATTTGAGACGGCATCAATACAGGAACATTCAATGCAATGCAAACTTGATGGAAATGAACACTGTTCAGGAAGAAAGACTGGTGTAGAAAGATGGCATCCTAGCTATGTGGAGCGCCATCTAGTGGACAAAAAGCATCAATTGCAGCAGATGAAGAATAAGGAAAAGTGACCAGGAAATTGCTCCTTCTCCACTTAACTTCTCCACGGGAGCCTATACCAACACTGAATCCAAGCACAATTTTTCTAATTTTTTTTTAACATCCAAAAAGAGAGATTACCCAAGGTACCCTCATATACCCATGCTGTTTATCCTACAAGGGAGAACATCAGTAATCGGCCAGATATACCTCTTGAAATGTCTGAAAATAGCAGCACACCATGATGGGTGAAAATTTATGGAAATGTAAAACATTATGGAAATACATGTGCTTATGGGGAGAGGCTGCTGAGTGTCCAGATTTGTTTCTGATGTATGTTAGTCAGGAATCTGCTAAGAAGTCTCATTTGCTTCAGGTAATTTCAGGTGCTGCTCCCTGAATACCCTAAGAAATCACAGCTGCTTATTTTGTACATGATACCAATGAAAGAAAAAAAAAAAGATGATCAAACACTAAGTTTCCCTCTGTATATTTCTTGGGCTGGAAACCTAAAGTCACTCAGGCAAGAAATAATACCCCTAAAAATAAAATGAGATTCATTTATGTCTGAAATTATTAAATGTTTTATGTATGGCATGTGTCAGATATGCAAATGTGTGTCTCTAGACACTCGCACACTGAGCAGGTGATGTTTACCATGCATCGATTATGTGTTAAACATTATAACCTCATGTCTAAAGCAAAAACCAACAAGGCCCCCCAAATTTATAGACTGGGAAATTGAGAAATTGAATGACTTCCACAGAAAAGTGGTCATCTCCCACAACTCCAAGGCTTCTTCCCCAGCAGTTCTCTGCTTGTGAAATGAAGCTATTTCTCATAGGTTGTCACCCACCAGACTTTCAGTGATGCTGCTGTCCACAAGTCCTTCCCTATACAGGCATGCCAACATCTGGCATTCTGAAGGATATCTGTCCATGAACCACCTGTTCAGAACCCAGAAAGTCACTTGGAAGAGCTTTATAATAATTTCGCATGCAAATCAAACAGTGCAAAAGCTCCCACCTATAATGGTGGTCGTAGGTACAGGGTAAGATGAAGATAAGAGTCTCAATCTTTATCTGCCTGGTTGTTGGAAAAATACTGACATATTTTTCGATCAAAAAAAAAATGCAGGGGCCAGGTGGTGGCGCAACTGGTTAAGCGCACATGTTATCATGCACAAGGACCCAGGCTCGAGCCCCAGGTCCCCACCTGCAGGGGGAAAGCTTCACAAGTGGTGAAGCAGGGCTGCAGATGTCTCTCTGTCTCTCTCCCTCTCTATCTCTCCCTTCCCTCTCAATTTCTGGCTGTCTTTATGTGATAGACAAATAAATATAATAAAAAAAAATTAGAAAAAGAAATGCACCATGACTTTTCTGACAAGCCAGTATTCCCGTCTTAGCTGTGAGACTTGAAGCAAATTCATCGACCTTCCTGCTCAGCTTTCTTATCCAGATTCAAAGGATGTCTCGAAACTTTACATCAGGCTCAACCTGACGCTGTTGTCTGGCTACGGAAGAAGGGCAAACGCTAGAAGAAGAATCTGTAAAATCAGGTAAAAGGACGTATTCTTAAGACAGTGGGAATTAAATGAAAGAGAAAAGGAACCTAACTCAGAAAAACTTGATGAATGGCAAATACTATTATTAGCAATCACAAAGCCAATCACTCCCACACATAAACACACATGCATAGCCTATGTCAGAGAGTTCAAACCACTGTCTGTGGGAACAGGTTCTTAAACACTGTTTTTGAAAGATGAGAACTTACAAATATAACTGATACGAACACCTGACATTACACAATCAACTGTTTCAATACTGACTACTCAAATACAAACAGTTTAGTGCTTTAAGAGGATCCCTGCAGACTGGTCGTCATCAAGAATTTCACTTGGTAAGCTTTTACGCAGAAAGTTTTTTCTTTTTCTCATTGGCCATTCATTGGCCTACTGAAAATTTGAAAGTATTACTGATAAACATAAAGGGGAAAGAAAAAGGGTTGTTTGCCCTTTTGGTAAAAAAAAAAAAAAAAAAAATGGGGGGAAACTTCTTTTAAAACTCACTGTCAACAATGGAAATCCCCAGCTGGTTCCTACTGCTGATAAAATTACACTTTTATTTTAAAACAATGTTTTATGTTGTTATTTTTCTATTAGAGAATCTTGTCAAAACTCTGCAGACTTGGTTAAAATGACAATCTAACTACTCAAAGCCGTGCACCTTAACCAAGTAAATGACCACCTATGTGACCCTTGATGCCTCATTTGGAAGAACCAGAAATAAAAATAAGGAGGGGGGGGGGGAATCACCTATCTTTCAAGGTCTTGTGAAGATCAGAGATGAAACATACAAAGCATGTGCACAAAGACAGATGACTTCAATTTGCCAGCTTTTAGTAAATCACTATTCTTTTGGTTTTAGTTCTTTAGTTTTCTTGGGTGGGGGGGATATTAAACTATCTTTGCAAAAGGTCCTTGTGACCGCAAAGTTCTGTTGGCATCTGCAGTGTCCTCTGTCCCTCGGGCTTGGCACGTCTGCCATCTGACCCTCTTGGCTTGGCACGTCTGCCATCTGAGATCATTGATTAACGGGGCTTCAGTTGTCTAAGAAGACTCATTTGGCATATGACAAAAGCCTTACATTTACAATGTCTATTATTATTAGAAATTCTGTTAGGAATTGAAGGAAATGAGCTAAGTGTGTGTATTAACATGCAATCGCTTCATTTCTTCGAGAAAGGATAAAAATAAATAGACATCAGACTCAACACCAACCTGAAAACCTCTTCTCACCGTCTCTCAGAGAACTCCCACTGTTCTACATTTCAAGAGCACAGAAACATTATTCAGTTTGTTTTACACTGGCTTTCACTTAGAACTTCACTGATACTGGCAGAGCAGAGAAAGACTTCCTCTCCTCCAGATACCCAAAAGCAGGTGATGGTAAGTGAGGAGGGGCAAAATGATTGGTTGCTGAGTCTAAATATGCTATCTAACCCTTCCCCTTTTAACACAAACACTCAAAGGCTGGAGTTCAAAAGTGAGATATACACATACGTGTGTGTGTGTGTGTGTGTGTGCGTCACACATTTTTATTTGCATTACCTTTATTTATTTATTGGCTAAAGACAGCCAGAAATTGGGAGGGAAGAGAGAGATAGAGAGGGAGACACCTGCAGCCTTGCTTCACCACTCATGAAGATTTCCTCCTGCAGGTGGGGACTGGGGGCTTGAACCCAGGTCCTTGTGCACTGTAACGTGTGCTCAACCAGGTACACAAAACAACTGGCCCCTATACATCAAACATTATGTGAAGTGCTTGCTAAAGCTATAAAGAGATGTGAGGCCAGATCCTCTCTCCCAAGAGACCACCTAAGTCATCCCCCAAAAAAATAATAAAAGGAAGACAAAGAAATACAAATAACATACCACCAGAACCTTAAGCATCAGCTGCTAAGGAGATGACAAAATAGGCAAGCAGGGAGTCGGCCAGTAGCGCAGTGGGTTAAGGCCATGTGGCACAAAGCGCAAGGACAGGAGTTAAGGACTCCAGCTTCCCACTTACAGGGGAGGCGCTTCACAAGCGGTGACGCAGGTCTGCAGCTGTCTTTCTCTCCCCTTCTCTGTCTTCCCCTCCTCTCTCCATTTATCTCTTTCCTATCAACAACAAAAACTACCACCACCACAACAACAACAAAAAAGGGCAACAAAAGGGAAAATA
The DNA here is from genome assembly GCF_950295315.1 of Erinaceus europaeus. NCBI lineage: Eukaryota > Metazoa > Chordata > Mammalia > Eulipotyphla > Erinaceidae > Erinaceus > Erinaceus europaeus. The sequence goes on from NC_080162.1 coordinate 199,460,177, forward strand.
AATAATAAAAAAATTATTAAAAAATAGGCAAGCACTCTAACTCAACTGAGACAACAGTTCAAACACATACTTTGGAGAACCAATCTAAAGGATGAAATAAAAAAATAGATGTATATGGACAGCAAAACAGCTGGGGAGAGCAGGACTTGCCCCATGTCTAACCTCCAGCACCACATAACTATTTCCTTTGCCCCTTTTCATCAAAACAAAGACATCTTTGAACTAAATAAAACAGATGTCCATAACCTGCCTTCCAATTTCAGCACAGGTTAGAGAGAACTGCCATTAAGTGGCCAGGGTGACCATCTTCCTCCTGACAATTAATTACAAGGTCACAATATAAGCAGTAACTTTAATCTTTCATATCTAAGGGTCAGTGTTTGGGGTGAAAAAAATAAATAAATAACTTGAGGGGCTGGAGGAGATAATGCAGTGTCAGAGAACAGAATCTGTAGGTGAGAAGTACACAGGTTCTGTCTTCTTGACCGGCATCAAGCCAGAGTCAGTGAGTACTGGTCTCACCTCCCTCTCTAAAATAAGTTTATGACAAAGTCATCTTTTTGGCCTGGTCTTGGATTGGAAATGAAAGGAATTATGTTAAGTGAGATTAGCCAAAAAGAGAAGAATGAATACAAGACGATCTCACTCATATGGAAAACTGAAGAAACAAAGTCAGAAAGAAATAACATAAAGTAAAACTTGAAATAGGTGTGGTATTTTGTAACAATGCAAAGGATTCTGGGGAAGGAGCGAAAGGGAAGTTTCTGAGCCCTGGTGCATGATGGTCTGAAAGGACCCATGCTGGGAGGGGGCTTTGCAAGATCCCAATCACCAGGAGATGAGAAACTGGACCCATGTGTCAACAACTGTACTGTACACAGTTAATACCTCCCCCATAAAGTGATTAAAAAATTAAATCTAAGAAAACTAAGCAAAAGACTTAAAAAAAAAAAGTTGGAGCTCTTACCAGTACTGACATTACAAACATGATTAACAAAGAAAAGTGACTCAAAAATGTTCCCAGGTAAATCTAAACTTCCTGACTTAGCTCAATCTAGGTCACTAGGTATCTAGAAGAAAAAGTTAGAAAGCCAGTGGCCAATCTTGGGAGAAAATAAATTTGAAATGCTCTCTGGAAAGCACAGACTGGGCTGCTTCCACTTCCAGTTCTGCTGCCAGTACCTGGCACCTTAAGTTCTTAGGAAACAAATTACAATGTCCACATTCCAAAACTCTGTAACTCCCAAGCACTGGAACACTTTTAATCACACTACAGAGAACTTCAGAAAAGGTTATACTAAAAATATGACTCAGGAGTCGGGCAGTAGCGCAGCGGCTTGAGCACACATGGCACAAAGTGCAAGGACCGGCCTAAAGATCCTAGTTCAAGCCCCCGGCTCCCGACCTACAGGGGAGATACCTCAGGAGCAGTGAAGCAGGTCTGCAGGTGTCTGTCTTTCTCTCCCCCTCTCTGTCTTCCCCTCCTCTCTCCATTTCTCTCTGTCCTACCCAACAATAACAATAGCTATGACAACAAAAACAAGTACAACAACATGGGCAACAAAATGGGAAACATAGCCTCCGGGAGCAGTGGATTCATGGTGCAAGCACTGAACTCCAGCAATAACCCTGGAGGCAAGAAAATAAAAAATAAAAATATGCCTCCTCACATGCATTTTCTCAAGCAAGTAAATATCAACAAAAAAACCCTGATAACCCTAAAGAAATACAAGTTAAATAGCCGTCTCATCCTCTAGATGAAACCAAGGATCACACATTTAGCACAACAGCTAAAAAAATAAGTTTGCAATTTTTGTTCTTATTCTTTTTACAAATTAGCCAAAATTCAAGTAAGTAAAAATATTTTCATCAAAGAATAAAACTTTACAACATCAGGTTTTGTTCAACAGAGAGAAGTACACATAGCAAAGGGATAATCCTGTATACATTTTACTATATATATATACATATGTTCTGGTATATTGTAAGAGAGCTTATGTTAGAAAAAGTAGTAAAGTGGTAATAGGCTTTTATCAATGTGGACACAAACTACTTTCATCTTGAAGCCTTTGCTCTACATCCTCCTGTAACTAGAAACTAAAAACTTGGCAGAGAATCAGATTCCAATCCATATATTAGATCAGATAATTAAAAATACAGAGATATGTAATCTTATTTAATGGTTACGTGGCTTGGACTGAAGACCATCCAAGGCAATATGAGAAAGCTGGATTAAATTATAATGCAGAAGAAATTTCTGAAGATGTTTTTAGGAAGAGTCAGCACAAACCCTACCAGCAAATACAAAGCAGGCAGTGTACTGCTTTCTTCCCCAATTAACCTTCTGGGCAAGAAACTGCAATGTCAATTCACTCCATTGGGGGGGCGGGGGAGTAACAAACACCAAGTAAGCATCCCCACTGCTCTTGGTAAAAAAAAACCCCAAGTATTCAAAATGTAGGGAGCAGGGGAAAGAAGAACCTGAAATCCTGAGACAACAAAAAGTAAAAACTGCAACTAGCATCAATCATGAAAATGCAAGTTTTGGGGAGGAAAAAAGCCTGAGAAATCCCAGAGTTAACCGCAAAGGAGAACACAGATTATTAGGGAAAAAAAAAAAGAAAGAAATTCATCTAGGAAGTCGATCTGTGTTTACATACACTTAATTTCTTTAAAGTGACTACTCAAAACAGTTTCATTATCAAAATGTATTGATTAAAATCATACACTGATCACCGAGGAGCTTTAATTCAAGTGACTCTCAGCCTAAGTGCTAAAATCCTGTAGGGTAATCCATAAGGAATGTTTATTTCTTTAAGGAAAGACAATTAGATGAGTACAGTTTTTTTCTTTTTTTTTAGAAAATGATCAAATCAACAGGGAGCAAGACTATCAATTCAATTGGTTTCTGCTGGATTTGAAATAAGCATGTGTGACGTGATTCCTACCATCTTTTGGAGAAGGCAGAATAACAAGAGCAATGATCCAGGCACCTGAGTTCAAATCATATCTACCTCAGTTGTGGCTAAGCTTATTGTGGTTGGAGTCCTCCACTCCCAGAACAGGAGCCAGTACTGCCTTCACAAGGATGCGAAGGTGACAATGAAGTCGGATAGCACATGCTTTAAGGAGCCATGGAAACTTAAACTTACTATGCAAACATGACGGTTCCTGGCATGTTAAGGTGCTGACCATAAACCACTTCCCGATTCAGAACAGGTGGTGTGTGTGTGTGTGTGTGTGTGTGTGTGTGTGTAGGAGGGTGTTCATTAGGGATAAACGGGGGAAAAAAGTTAAGCAAGATTAAAAATGTTTCCAGAGATTCAGAACAGGTTGTGTGTGTGTGTGTGTGTGTGTGTGTGTGTGTGTGTGTGTGTGTTGGGAGGGGGGGTGTTCATTAGGGATAAATGGGGGAAAAAGTTGAGCAAGATTAAAAATATTTCCTCACAGCTCATAGTCACAAGATGGCTATCAAATTTAAAATTAAAGCTTCCTAATCATTGAGACTTAAGACTGGGTTTTAGAAATGGACTCACAATGCAGGCATTACATAATAGAGCATAATTAATATTTTAAATGACAGGGCTTTGCATTCTGGATTCAGCCTAAGATTTAAGTGGAAAATGTTTCATTCTAAAACAGTCTAACAGTAGTAATAAAAGCATCTGTGGATAACCTTGTTTCTTGCTCTGAGAAGTGCACTTCTTTACATGAATTACATTTTTGATGGAAAAGTAAGATAGTCATTTTTAACATTAAAAAAAAAATCAATGGCAACACTGTCCAGTATCTGTTCCAAGGAACTGAAAGCTACTAACACTAGCAGAAACACAGAAACCAAGAGAATTTCCAATTCCAACACAATACTATGGCAACATGACAGAGAAAAACAGTTCGGACTGTTAAAATAAGGCAACTCCTTACATTTTTTAAGTGTTCCCTTCATGAAGTACATTAAGTACAACATAATTCTGATTCAACTTACTAAGAAAAAAAAATGCACCTGCTTCCAGATGTGGAATATTCCTCAAGCCAGTGATCTCAAACAACATATAAGAAATTTTCTTCTACAGCGATGACAGCCCAGCAGGCAACAAAAGACATGTAAATCAGAAAGAGCAAGGAGTACAATTCTCGAACTGTGGACTGACTAGAGCATGGGAATAAAACTTAACATTGTTTTTCTGTAAGACTGCACGCTTTTCCAGGAACTTATAAAAATGCATTTGAAATTAAAAATGGAAAAGCTCTGTGAACCGCCTTCAATTCAAACTGCCTGAATTCTTGGATACTGTGGCTCTCGATCAGTACCATCAGACAACACACACATTCTACTCTGAAGAAGAAGCGCTTGCAAAAGGCAAATACCGGAGATCACTAATTTAAAATATGCCTATATACCAAGAGAATATGTCTGCTCCAGCTTTCTCTTCCAATATAAAAAGAGCCAGAGCCGGCATTACGATCCATACCCAATACAACTCGGAACCAGTCAACACTGCACAGGGTTTCATGCCAAAGCTATCAACAGATCTGACCACATCAGTAGTTCTGCCCTGTCCGAGAGAAAGAGAGAAAAAAAAGAAAAAAGAAAAAAGCAGAGCGAACTAGTGACCGCCTCCCTCTAAACTCATCTTTATCTGAAGTGCATATTCCAGAAACAGGGAGGCAGAAGCATGGTTCCCAGAAGGAAGGGCTTTAAGTTTACCGTCCATTCCAGAAGACAACTCAGAAAAAGCCAGAGGACCCAGAAGCCCAGGGGAAATACTGTCCTGAGCAGGCACACGCCTCCATAAACCCGCGTCCCCAGCCCCCCACTTGGCAGGCGTGTGTGTGGACACCCCAAAACCGGTAGCCCAGTGCAGCTGACATGCCACAGACAGCCCAGACTCCTTGGCCACAGGGCAGCCTCCAGGGTGGCTCACCCACTCCCCAAACTGGGGGGGGGGGGGGTCGGCAAGTCCCTGGGGCCCCCTCTTCTGCCAACCCCATCTCTCCAAGGGCGGGCAACAGTCGCCCAGCCTGGGGAGGGGAGGTGCCCCATGAGGACGCGGGAGACACCAGGACGCGCCACTGGCACCCCGGGCTCGCTCCTCTCCGGGGGTGGGAGTTGAGGGAGGGAGCTTCCGGACCCCCAAGCTCCCCGACGTCCTCAAACTTCCCCCAACAATCCCAGGCACCTGTTCCCTTGCCCTCCTGCTCCTGCTCCTGCACCGAATCCTCGCAGATCCTTCCTTTTTTTTTTTTTTTTTTTATTTTTCCCCCCTCTGCTTTTTTTTTTTTTTCTTCTTTCTCTGACTCCTCCACCAGATGCACCACTTCCCCAGAGCCCCGGAGTCCCGCACCCCCGCTGCCCAAGGCAACATCCGACCCCACGAAGACCCTCCCCACCCAGCCATGGTCGCTGCTGCCCCCCACCCCCACCCAGAAGTTTCCCCTGGGTATGTCCGAGTCCCCGAACACCGCCCTGCCAGCAAGCTCGCCCGGCCTTCTCCCGCACCCGAGGTCTGAGGGATTCACGCCTCGAATCTCCGCCCCAAGTGTCCCGCATTCTCCCGGGAGCCCCGCATGCACGCTCCCCCCGGGAGGGGGGGTTGCAACCGGAGCCCCGCGCCCCGCAGCCCCCGGGCCCGGCACCCCAACAGCCCGGGGCGGGCGGGCGCCCTCACCTTGGTTCACCAGCCGCAGGGCGTGCGTGAAGGAGGGGTCCAGCGAGTCCTTCTCCGCCATCAGCTCCGGCAGGTACTTCTCCTCCATGCTCGCCCCGCCGCCCGGGCCCGGGACGGGGACTCGAGGCGGGCGGGCAGCAGCCGCCCCGCAGCCCCCGATCCCTCCCCCCGCACCCCGACAGGCGCGGACCCGGGACCGGGCGCGGCGGGGCCAAGCCCGCAGGTCGGCCCGGCGGCAGCGGCGGCGCAGAGGCGGGAAGCGATCGCGCGGCAAGGCTCCCGGGTGTCCGCCGAGTGTCCCGCGCCGCGGCCGCTCCCTCCGGGACGCGGTTCCCGCACCGCCTTCCCCGCGTTCCCGCAGCTGGGCTGGCGGGGAGCAGGGCGCGGGCTGGCACGGTCCGGCGGGCCGGAGGCGCGCTCAGCGAACCTGGGGTGCGGGGGAGAAGCGAGCGGCCCCGCCAGTCCCGGAGCCGCCCGAGCTCTGCCGCCACCTGCACGCCCCGCGCCGCCCCGCACGCTCTGAGCCGCCGCTGCCGCCGCCGCCGGCGAAGAGCCCCGGCCCCCGCCCCGCCCCGGCCCGCCCAGGCCCGCCCAGCTCCGCCCCGCTCCTCCCTGCGCCTGCGCGCTGCGCCCCCTCCCGGCCTCCCCCTCCCTGCGCCCCTGCCCCTGCTGCCGCCGCGCGCCCCCTCGCGGGCCCCGGGCTGCTCCAGGTTGCAGAGCCGCGGGGCCCGGGACGCGCGTTGGGCCGCTGGGTCTCGGCCTCTCCCGCCTCCCGCCTCCCGCCTGCAACCTGCAACCTGCAGCCTCCCCCCTCGGGGGTGCATGGGACGGACCCCCGGCTGCCACTGCCGCGTCCCCAGACCCAGACTGGACCCCCAGAGACGTGCGGCGGCTAGCCCAAGGTCACCCGGCAGGTGTTCCCTCTGGGTGGACTGTGTGTTCGCCCCTCGGGGAAAGACGGGTCTCCAGGCTCTGGGGAAAAGCTGCCGCCTGTCCTTTTCAATCTCCCTAGGACTTGAGCAACTTAGGTCGCTTCCTGGTCCTCCACCACCCCCCGTGTTGACCTGGAAGTAGGGAGGCCTTGCAGTGCTGCCCAGAGCCCCTGGCTAGGCGCGCCAGCCTCCACAGGCTACCTGCAGAGGTCGGTTATGTAAAAGCCCATGTCCTTGTGGGCTTCTTTGTCATCTGTCCTTGCTGCCAGTTGTCACTCTCTCTGACCACAAAACCCTGCTGTTCCGGACCTGGAGGAGTGAACCCTGTCCCAGCTTGGCCCCTGGGGTGGGGGAAGGGAGCATGCCCTGGCCTCCCCCCGGGGGGGGGGGGGATGGTAACCTGCATCCCTCTCAGAAGTAAGTCCCCCCCAACCCCAGAGGCTCCTCCTCCCACCACGCACACACTCCAACAGAGACTCCCCCAGGAGTCTGCTTCATCTTTCCAAAAGACATGAGTTAAGATTCCCCCAGCTAGCCAAGAAGAGCTGGCCCCCTCTCAAGTCCCCTCAATGTCACCTTTCCTGGACAGCCTTTAGGGACTTCCACAGCAAAACTGGAAGTTTATCTGTGCCCCTTGCTGCCACAGAATTGATCAGGCCTCACAGAAAGCTGGGATTCTGTTTTATTAAACCATGCGGGGGGGGGGATCGCAATGTGGGCTAAAGTTGGGGGAAAGAGAGGGCACCCAGCACTTGGTACATGTGTGCAGCTGGAGAGACATCTGGAGTGTTTTTAAAGGTATAAGCTACCTGCATACCACACTTCTGCCCATGTTTCCTGAATGGAATCTCGGAGCAGTCCTCCCCAGGTTACTCCCTGAACTCCTGATGCAAAGAGAGGCAGTCTGTCCAACAACCAGAGTTAAGATTGGGGGGTAGAAACCAAGGAGCTCTCAACTTTATTCTAAGTCTTAATGTCCTCACTTCAAGAACTCTGTTCCTGGTTCTATCCCTAGACTGGTCTGGTCTGGTCTCAAAGCAATGTCTCATTTCAGAGATCCAAAAAGAATCTTCTTGTGTCTCTTTTTGTTCTAGATCTGCGAGAAGGTCAATGTGTGGCCTTGAGAACCGGAATGAATTTGGAATCAAGGCTCTGCTATTTACTAATTGTGGGCCTTGAGTAAGTTACTTCACCTCTTTGTGCCCCTGTTTCCTTAGAGGCGATTGTTAAACCTGCATGAGGATCAAACTGTCAGTTCAGAATGCTGGGAAGTGCCCCAGAACTATCTCTGGCGCACAGTAAAATGTGGGGATGTTCTTCAGTGGGATTTTCTCCGGTGTGGCTTCTCTCCAGTTATTCTAAACTGTTTCTTCCTTTCATCTGTAGCTCTCTGGGATACTTAACTTAGCAAACATCGCCCTGAGACCCTCCGTTGCTGCAAGACAAAGGAGATTGCCCCACAAACCGAGGGAAAGAGCTGGGACAACATGTCTTTGTTTATTTCTTTTCTTTTATATGAATTTGTCAATAAGGAAAGAGAGAACCAGAGCATCACTTTGGCATAGGCAGTATCAGGACCTGAATTCAGGACCTCCTGTGTGCAAGTGTAGGGCTCTAAACACCATACCACCTCCCAGGCCACCACATCTCTGTTTCTTAATCAGAGCCCAGGGCAGGGCTGGGAGAACAGTAGTATAGGCGGTCAGGACCCCATGTCCTCTCTTGCCAGGCTAGCGTGCGGAGAGACGAAGAACTCATGGCAGCATGGTAATACAACTCTTTATTGATGCAGACACCCCAGAGTCCGGTGTGAACACAACGGGTTTAGGCTGCTTGGGGCTAGCAAAATGGCCGCCTCCCGCTATGCACGCCAGGCCTTCTCCAGGTCGTAACGGGGAAGAGAAAGAGAGAGAGAGAGAGAGAGCGGAAACAGGAGTGACTGTTATAGGAAAATTCCAGAAGTGGCAAGTCGGGATGGAACTGGCTAGGAAAGGGAATGGAGAAAACAAGGCACTCTGGGAAGGTAGACAGCTTCCATAGCAACGGTCGCCATCGTTTTTTTTAGCTCGTGGGAATGGGTGATACCCTGAGGGGGTAACGTGGTAGCGGAGGAGTCATTTTTAAAACAAGGCAGAAGACTGATATGTAAATAATAATACACGCATGGAAATATGGTGGTCTGTGGGTCCTGCCTAACTCAACCACATCTGTACAATATCCCAACACTCTCTGATTTGCTTTGCAATCTCAGGGAAATAAATTTGTAAGAGGCCTCCCCAACCCTGGATATACCAGCCATCCTGGAGGGCCTTGGAAAGGCTCACAGGGAAATGTTCTCTCAGCATTGGGATGAGGTGCACACACCTCTGATTATACCCTACATCACAGGAGTTAATTCTAGGACTTACGTCCCTGACAGCTGCTTGTACAGGAAGGAAAGGAAAGAGTGTATCAGATGGATGAGATGATCCAGTTCAGGGAATTAGGATCAGCTGTTCAGCTTCTCCTCTTATTGCTTAACCTTAGATTCCCCTTTCCATTGGGAACTTCTGCCTCAGTGACAGTCAGATCTTGAGTAATCTCTTTTTATTAAGCACTGACGAAGTGCCAGGCATGAAACCAGGGGTGTTGCATTCTCTAATTTCAGTTCTCTCCATACCCTGTAGAGTAGATACTATTTTATCACTACTTCCAAATGAAGATGAGGAATGAGAGCAGTTCACTACCTTGCTTAAGTACGGTTGCTGTCAGCAAGGGATCAAAGGCCCACCTGACTCCAAAGCCTCCTCTTGCTCTTCCTTGTTCGGCCCTCCCAGGTAGCAGTCTGGAACATTTTCTACTTGATTCATCCTTCCCCATATTCTAACACTTGGCACAGGAGCCTCACCAGCAGCTGGAGAGGAGGATGGTACAGCCAGAAGCTGACAGTAAATAGGCACTGAATCTTCTGCTCTGGCTCCTCCTCCTCCGAGAACCTTCCAAGAGGGCAGGTGCTCAGCAGCACTGTGTATGCCCATGCAGGGTCCCCCAGGGAGAAGAAGACGGATGTTTCTGCAGAATGCAGCCACCCTCCAGCCTGGCTGAGCCATTGGCAATGAGCAGCTTCACACCTCGCTGCAGACCTGACTTGCAGCCATCTACCCCCGACCTCTTTGAGGAGTCTTGGAGAAAGTTGTGATTTTTCTGCCAGCAGCTAGAGGTTGTGATTCCACTCAAGTCTGCTAACTCCCAGACCAGAATTCATTCCCTTTCTCTCTCTCTCTTTCTCTCTCCTCTTGCCTCCCTCTCCCTCGCTCTCCCTCGCTCTCCCTCCCTCTCTCCATCTCTCTCTTTTCTTTTATAAATTTAATTCTTTAAAATAATGATCTTTATTAATTTTTTTTGGAAAGAGACTGCCAGAAATAAAGAGGGGAGGGGCAGATAAAGAGAGAGACACTTGCAGCACTGCTTCACCACTCACAAAGCTTTCCTCCTTCAGGTGGAGATGGGGGGACTCCACCTTGAGTCCTTGTGCACTATAACCTACGCTCTCAACTAAGTACACCACCACCCGGCCCCCAGACCAGAATTCTCGCCAGGCATACATTAGTACCCAGGAGGGCATAGCACGTGCAGGGGCTTCTTGGGAAACAAAGGACTAGCCATAGACAAAACAGACTTCTCCAAAGTCACTTCAGGCCAGGGACACTTGGGCCCTTACTCCATCTGCATAGTTTCCAGCTGCCCTGGAGTAGAGGTCTGAAGCTGCAACAAGAAACTCTGGCTGACCTTTCTCCTCTCATCCACAGACACAGAGGAACGTTTCCTAATCCACCCTCTCCCAGTATCACCAAGCCGCCTCAGGAAATGTCCACCCCCACAGCAAATTCAGCTGCCAGCTCCAGTCAACCACGGCAGTGACACTATCTGAGCCTCCTTTTGTTGTCCCTCAACCACACTTAACCACCAGAGAGAGCTGGACAAATACTTTCTTTTGTGACAACGGCAGTAGCTCGGTGTGTCAGAGACACAGGTAATGGAATGTTCCCCCTAGACAGAGCTCACATTGGGGCCGGGTGGCGGTGCACCTGGTTAAGGGCGCATGTTACAATGTGCAAGGACCCAGGCTCAAGCTCAGTCCCCACCTGTAGAGGGAAAGCTTTGCGAATGGTGAAGTGGGTCTACAGGTGTCTCTTTGTCTCTCTTCCTCTCTATCTTCCCCTTTCTGTCTTGAAACCTGGCTGCCTCTGTCAAATAAACAAAGACAATAAAAAGAAATTTATAAAGAGCTCATGTTCCCCACTGAGTTGCTATGTATAATACAATATTCTTTTTCATTTTGTTTGTGAAAGGTGACCCTATGCTGAGACTATCTGCCATGAGTAAAATCCGAATAGGACTGGACTTTGGTTGGAGACATCCAGAAAGACCTCACTTTGAATCTCAGTTTTCCAGCTTACTTGCTGTGTCATCTTGACTCAGCTACCCTGAGTATCTAAGAACTGGAAGAAGAAAGTTTCTCCCTCCCAGGTCATGCCATGGTTTAAACAGAAACACTGACCCCAGGATAGCCACTGGTCACGACATTTAAAACCCTTTTTGACTAACAATACCACAGGTACCAGGTCCTCTTATTCACTGAACTCCAGCCAGTTGTGGACCTCTCTGCTTCTCTGCTGCCCTCAGAACCTGCTCATCTCACTACCCCATTGCCTGACTTGGGGGTCAGTCCACAGTGAACAACCAGATCCTCATTCACATCCATTCCTGTGAAATGCAGTTCCCTAGCAGCTCAGCTTTCCAGCTACCTAAGACAAATGAGTTTGTCATGGAAGACAAGCACCAAAAGATGGCACAGGCTTACCTCCAAATCAGTCATTTCTGTGTCAAGGAAAAAGACACCAAGAATGTTCATTCTGATCTCGGTTCCAGACAGTTACAGTAAGAAATTCATTTTCAAGGTTTGATTCTGACTGAGAAGGTTTAAGAAGTGTGGGGGAGGACACAGAAAAACTCTTCCAAAGTGGGAGCCTTCATGAAGTTCAGAGCTCCTTCACTAGAGGTTACCTGGTATGTGAGTGACACGTTCCCATTCACTTTCTCAGACAACTTCCAATGCCCTCCCCTGTTCAGCAGATAGTACTAAGGTTGGAAGGATCCATGGAAACCTGCTATGTCACAAGCCACTAGTTTAAGATTGAAGAATCTGCTCCTTGGAACATCTGAGTCACTCAGAGATAGAAAGTGGAGAATTTGGGGGTCAAGTGGTAGCGCAACAGGTTAAGCACACATGGTGCGAAGTGCAGGGACTGGCATAAGGATCCCTGTTTGAGCCCCCAGCTCCCCACCTGCTTCACAGGGGTGTCACTTCACAGGCGGTGAAGCAGGTCTGCAGGTGTCTATCTTTCTCTCTCTTTCTCTGTCTTCCCATCCCCTCTCCATTTCTCTCTGTCCTATCCAACAACAATGACATTAACAACAACAATAACAATAATAACCACAATAACAATAATAACCACAACAACATTAAACAACAAGGGCAACAAAAGGGAAAAAAAAAAAGCCTCTGGGAGCAGTGGATTCGTGGTACAAGTACCAACCCCAACAATAACCCTGGAAGCAAAAAAAAAAAAAAAGAGGGGAATTGTGTGTATACACACACACATACACACACACACACACACACACACACACACACACACACACACACGTTAGCCATTTCAGGATAGCTGGACGGAATCCTTTCAGTTTAATCACAAATCTGAAGACCTATAACACCTATAGATCCAGAGATCTATAACACCTATTCACTACCCGTATGTCCTACCAAGCTACTCCTTCCTCTGTTTATATGATGAACAGAATCACCAGTCCCCTCTAGCCAACTTGTTCATCAAAAAGAAGGCATCCAAATTTATCTAATAAAATCACAGGCACTGTGTACACACCCCCTTGTGGCCATATGTGAAAGTGCATGCCTCCAAAGTTAAATTTGCATTTGTTTAAGATTTAAAAAATGAAAAAGAAAAAAAAAACCAAAAACAGTATCTTTAAGAGAGAAAGACCAGAGCAATGATCAGCTCTCATATATGGCAATTAGTGGGATTGGATTTGGATACTCACACATGCAAGTTTTGTACTCAGACTTTGTGGACTATATCCTGGACTTAAACCATTAATTTTGAAAACATTTGACAATCACTTATTTGACATCCACTAAAAAGAAACCTCAAAAGCTTTAAACTCTTCCACAAGAGAGATGAAGGTGAACTATAATCTTAGGTGGTAAAGACAGAGGATAAAGAAGGGAAAAATTGAGGAAGAAGAAAAAAGAGAAAAAGAAGGGGGTTGTATGGTGGTATACCCAGTTAAGTGCACATAATAATAAGCTCAATATTATGCACAAGAATCTGGGTTCGAGTCCCTGCTCCCCACCTACAGAAGGGACTCTCCACAAGTGGCAAGCAGGTCCGCAGGATTCTCTCGTTCTGTCTCCCTCTCTATCTTCCCCATCCTCTCTCAGTTTCTCTGTCTTAACCAGTAAAATGGAATAGTCACCAGGAGCAGTGGATTTTTAGTGCTGGCACTGAGCCCCAGAAGTAACTCCGGTGGCAAATAAATTAATAAGTAAGAGGAGGAGTGAGAAACACAGCAATAACTAAAAGCAGAAGAGGAGAAGGAAAACTTTTAAAAATTTTCTTTATTGTGGAATTAGCTTTACATTCAACAATAAATATAGTAGTTTGCACATACACAACATTTCTCAGTTTCCATATAACAATAAAACCCCCACTAGGTCCTCTGTCATATCTTCTTGGACCTGTATTCTCTCCCCCCACCCACCCCAGAGTCTTTTACTTTGGTGCAATATGCTAATTTCAGTTCAGGTTCCACTTGTGTTTTCTCTTCTGATCTTGTTTTTCAACTTCTGCCTGAGAGGGACATCATCCCATATTCATCCTTCTGTTTCTGACTTATTTCACTTAACATGAATTTTTCAAGGTCCATCCAAGATCGGCTGAAAAGGATGAAGTCACCATTTTTTATAGCTGAGTAGTATTCCATTGTGTATATTTGTGTATATAGACCACAACTTGCTCAGTCACTCATCTGTTGCTGGACACCTGGGTTGCTTCCCGGTTTTGGCTATTATAGATTGTGCTGCCAGGAACATATGTATACACAGATCTTTTAGGATGGGTGTATTGGATTCCTTAGGATATATCCCTAGGAGAGGAATTACAGGATCATAGGGTAGGTCCATCTCTAGCCTTCTGAGAGTAGGAGAAGGAAAACTTAATGGAGTGATGTCTGATAAATCTGTTTTTTTTAATTTATTTATTATTGGATAAAGGCAGAGAGAAATTGAAAGATAAAGGGGAGATAAAGAAGGAGAGAGAAAGAGAGATACATGCAACCCTGTTTCAACCTTGTGAAACACATCCTCCCGCCCCGTAGGTGGGAACCAGAGACTTGAACCCACCAAGGTCCTTGCACGCTGAAGTGTGTGTGCTTAACCAGGCGCGCCACTGCCTGGCCCCGTCTCTCTCTATTTCATTGATAAACTACTTCAAGAAAATGGTGGTGGAAAGTAACCAAAATTCACACAATCAGGGGTCAGCTCAGTGCTCTGCAGCACAAGTCAGTTGGGAATGAAGGAGCCAGGAATGGGAGGGGACAGTGGCTCCATAGCCAAGTGCATCAATGCCTGGATCAGTAACTAAGAAGGAAATCTTTATTAGTGATTTAATATTGATTTACGAAATTACAAGATAGTAGGGGTACAACTCCACACCATTCCCACCACCAGAGTTCTGAGTCCACAGTCCCTTCATTGTAAGCTGCATCAATTCTCTTAAGGTTCTAGATATAGGTTAACTATTATTTCTACAGCCATCTGACTTTATTTGTATAGATTTTCCCATTTTCCCCCTATGCCCCATCTTCTCTTCCTTTCCAAGCCACACCTACAGCTGTTACTACATCCAAATGCCCCCTTCCTTTTTCCTCTTCTCTCTCTGGGTTTGATCAGTAATTTTATTTCAAAAACCAAATCGTTCTGTCGACTTCTGAGCTTGTGAAAGTGCAGTTAATAACAATAGTTCTCTTCCAGTTTTGTTAAGATCTGATGATAACAGTAAGTATGTGTAGCAAAAACCCTGAAAAGTGTCAAGTACAACCAGCAGAGAAATGCTTTTTTTTTTTTTTCCAGTTTTCCTTTCTACTTTAGTAGCCGAGCATTCACTGCTTGCAGGACTAAAAGGTGGTAAGTGATGCTGGACTGCCAAAGAAAATAATGCAATCACATTATCATGACCTTTGGTATTTTCTAAGATGCTATGATTTGAAAGGCACTGTCAAAATGTAAGACATCATCCCTGCCATAATAATAATAATAATAATAATAAAACTATGCCTGTCCCCAAATATACTCTTTCTTGTCAGCGTACATAAAGATACATACCAAAGAATTCCAGCCACATTATCAGGACATTTTAACACAATAAAAAATTACATATCTTGAGTTTGGCAACATGATCACAAACAAAATATTTTTGGAAGTGTGAAGTTACTCTGACTAGTGTCCGAATAGCAACCAAGGGGGTTATGGCATTTTTAGAGTTCACTGCAAAAGAAAACATATCCAGGTCTCTCCTAAAATGCCAACTTGTGCTTGTGTTTCTCTATAGTTGAAAAAAAATCGAAGAGAGAATGTTAATGGAGGTCACTGTGGAAGAAGAACAAACTTGAAGTTGACTATCTACTAATGGAGTTTAAATCACATGAGAAAAATATTTTTCCAAATAAAAGTGAAGTTTTTGTCAGTAACCCATTCCTAAATGTCTCTATGGATCACAGTCTTTGAGGTCTGTATAACACAGCAGGAACCTTCCTATAGCCAGACCCTCAGCACTAACTTCTCTGTGTTACTACCAAGACAATACACAGGTCGTCCCTTACTGTCAGTTCACTTTTCAATCTTGTGACTTTATACCTGGGTGAAAGCAGCATTCATTTAGTTGAAACTGTCATTGGAATTTTTATATTGTCCAAGGCTGATGACATGGGATACAACACTTATGCTTTTCTAAATATTTTTTTAATTTTATTTTTAATATTTATTTATTTCTATTTTATTGCCCTTGTTGGTTTTTATTGTTGTTGTAGTTATTATTGTTGTCGTCATTGGATAGGACAGAGAGAAATGGAGAGAGGAGGGGAAGACGGGTAGGGGGAGAAAGATAGACACCTGCAGACCTGCTTCACTGCCTGTGAAGCGACTCTCCTGTAGGTGGGGAGCCAGGGGCTCGAACTGGAATCCTCAGGCCTGTTCTTGTGCTTCATGCCACATGCTCTTAAATATTTTAATGAGAGAGACTGAGAGAGACAGACAGAGAGAGAGAGGTGGAGAGAGAGAGAGACACCAAAGAACTGTTCAGTGATGGCATATAGTGGCACTGGGGGTTTGAACCTGGGATCATGAAGAAGGTAACAATACTTTATGATGCTAACAGTGGCCATGAGCCACAATTCCCAATTTACCTGCCAATCATTCCTTGTGTTCATCAGCAACAAAATTGATGATCCTGTTACCGTAGCATCTTCATCATCCAGTAATTTTAATTCCATGCTTCAAACATTCTTCAGGTCTGGTGTGCTCAAAGCTGTGCTTTTTATTTATTTTTTTTCCCCTCCAGGGTTATCACTAGGGCTTATTGCCTGCACTACAAATCCACTTCTCCTAGAGGTTGTTTTTCCCATTTGTTGCCCCTGTTGTTGTTGGTGGTGGATAGGACAGAAAGAGAGAGAGGAGGGAAAGACAGAGAGGGAGAGAGAAAGATAGACATCTGCAGACCTGCTTCACTGCCTGTGAAGCAACGCCTCTCCAGGTGGGGAGCCTGGGCCTCAAACCGGGGGCCTTCCTCACTTCCTTGAGCTTGGTGCCATGTGCGCTTAACTCGCTGTGCCACCGCCTGGCCCCATAGCTGTGCATATTAATGTTGAGAATGCATACATACACCTGTTCTGTCACCTTCACTAAGATATTCAGCACATTACATGGTACTGAGTTTGTTTAACGTGGGGTAGGCTCAACTAGGCTATGATGTTTGGTACATCCATGTCTTAAATGCATTTTCTATTTATGATATTTTCAGCCTAGATTCTTATAATTTATTGAAATCTAGCCCCATTGTCTGTTCAAAAGAAAAAAAAAGATTTATGCAATACCTAAAGGTCCCTTACCTGCTATTACTGAGGCAGAGTGGAGTGTACTAGGCATGGTTAGAAAATCTTAATGATTTGATCCAGCTTCGGATGGCAGTTGATATGTGGGAAGTTGTAGCTTCCTCTGTGAAATATAATCTTACAAATCAGGTCGCTCCTGGTCTTTTTTTTAAAAAAACATAGTTCCAGCTTTATTTATTTATTTAGTAATTTTAATATTGCTTTACAAAATTACTTGTTAACAGTGGTATAAATCCATACCATTATCACCACCACAGTTCTGGATCTTCAGTCTCCCCATTGCAAGCCACCACAGTTCCCCAAAAACATGGGCCAACCATTATCTCTACAACTGTCAGTCTACATTTATACATAGTTGCCCCATTTCTCTTCCTGATCCAATCCTCTCTTCCCCTCCAAGCCACTCATGACAACATTACTACCTTCATATGTCTCTCTCCTTTCCTTCCTCTCTCTCTCTCTCTCTCTCTCTCTCTTTCTCACTCTCTCTCTTTCTGGATGATGATGGAGCCCGAGTTCAGAGCCCTCTAATCTTCTTCCTCCTGTCACTTCTCCCTTGCTGGAAGAATAGATCAAGGTTGTTTTTGGGGAACAGAAGGTAGGAGTTCTGGTTTTGGTAATTGCTTCTCCAGTAGACATGGATCTTGTCAAGTCAATCCATACCCCCAGCCTGCTTCTATCTTTCCCTAGTGAACCTGAGCTCTAGAGAGGGGAGGTTCCAGGACACATTGGTGAGGTTCTCTGCTCAGAGAAGTCAGGATGGAATCATGGTAGCAGCTGCAACTTAGCGTCTGGAATGTGACAAGACGTAAACTGAGACAAAATGGTTAATGAACAGGAACCAAAAAGTAGGGATAGAGCAGATGAGATTAGGGATCTTAGGGTAGAAGAAAGCTAGAAAGTCCTTGGAGGCACATAATTGTGGTAGTTTTGCTTCAGCTTGATAGCTAGCTAGCTTGCAGTTGGATCAAAATATTGTCTGAGAAAATGGTGTCAGAGTTGAGTAAAGGGTTAGAAAGTTGGATTAGAGCAGGGAGTAGCTCACATTCTTGAAAAAAAATTCCTTGGATATAATTAAGGATTTACCTCTATCCACCTGACCTAGAGAGTGCACACACACACACACACACACACACACACACACACACACACGCGCGCGCGCACACACACACACACACACACACACACACACACACACACACACACACACACATTTATCACCAGATCCTGTGTAACCTCTAAGTCCCTAATGGTCTGAGCTATCTGTTCATGGGACCAGCTGTGAACATTGTAGGCTGCACTCATTTCAGGACCATTCTTCCTTGAGTGGCAGGGCAGGATACCTCACTCTCCTTTCGGAGACTGGGGCTGTCCCTACCGTCTCTTCTTTATGGTGAGGGCAAGGTCCTGGGAAGGCCCACAAGAGGATTTATTATGATGTTCCTTATGTAAATGACAAGTGGTGATGCTCCTACTCTTTGCAGAGCTTCTTGCTGATTAGAAACAAACACAATCAAAACCAATGATCTGAGCACAATTTATAATCTAGGTCATACATAATAAGTTACCTTAAGCAGTTAGTGGTTGAGGACACCAACTGAATACCTGAATATAGCCTTGGGATGGATGCTTTGGTTAAAGCAAACTCTCCATAGTTCTTTTACTATTTCCACTAGAATATTGCCTATAAAGTGCTTATCACAGAGCCTGAGACTCACTGGGAACAGCTAAGTACTGCGGACCAACAGACAAGGAAAATTAACCATGTGGAATTTGAAATTTTCTAATAACCATATTAATAAGGTGAAAAGACACAGGTAAAGTCCATTTTAATAGGATAGTTTATTTATCCCTACATATCCAGAACAATGTTTTGACATAATCAATAATTCCAAATTATTGATGACTCATTCCACACCCTTTCACATTTTTTATAATCTTTGAAATGTGCTGTGGCATGTTGCACCCACCACTGTGGTTAAAATATCATGTGGTGATAGCAAATCTATAAAGTTAAGTTTAATGGGAAAATATCTAGCATTCATTCTCTCCATTTGTAATTTTAACTTAAATTAGTTAAGATTATGATTAAACCTGGTTATTTAGTACTGTTCACTCCAGCTCAATGTTCGCTGGCTAGTGGATGTGGCATTGGGCAGTACAAAGAGGACAAGTTTAAAAAGTAGAGTCAGACGACCTCACCAGTGTGTCCTAGAACCCCACCTCCCCAGAGCCCTGCCCTACTGGGGAAAGATAGAACAGGCTGGGAATGTGGACTGACCTGCCAACACCCATGTTTAGCATAGAAACAATCACAGAAGCCATACCTTCCACCTTCTGGTCCCCATAATGATCCTGGGTTCATGCTCACAGAGGGATAAAGAATAGGAAAGCTACCAATGGAGGGCATGGGATACAGAGTTCTTGTGGTTGGAATTGTCCCCCTATCCTATGGTCTTGGGCCTCAGATCATATCAAATCAATGGGGTTTACGCTCAACAATATTTATACACCTTTCCCATGTTTGGGAGCTACTCTCTTCCTTGATCCAGCTTTCTGGTCCTTTATTGCAGCCATGACATCATCTCCCCAGAAAATAACTTGGGTACACCCATATCAAATTTCAGACTCAGGAAAAAAAAAAAAACTAGTATAGCCACAGGCCCTTTGGAATATAACTAAAATATGCCTACAAGCTATCTACAAAACATAGACCCCCCCCCCCAACTCTTCATCTGCACTAATCCAGCCTTTAGGTTCATCATTAGTCAACAATTTGTTTGGCTTTATATGTTAACTCTTCTTTCAGCCGCCAGGTTCCAGATGCTACCTTGATGCCAACAGGACTTCCCTGGACAGACAACCCCACCAATATGTCCTGGAGCTCTGATTCCCCAGAACCCCACCCCACTAGGGAAAGAGAGAGACAGGCTGGGATGATCTCATGTTCACCAGAGAAGCAATTACAGAAGCCAGACCTTCCACCTTCTGCATCCCACAATGATCTTGGGTCCATACTCCCAGAGGGTTAAAGAATAGGAAAGCTATAAGGGGAGGGGATGGGATACAGAGTTCTGGTGGTGGCAATTGTGTGGAGTTGTACCCCTCTTATACTATGGTTTGTCAGTGTTTTCTTTTTATAAATAAATTTAAATAAATAAATAAATAAAGTAGAAGACAAAATTAGAGATGTAGATTAAAAAAAATAGCTTAGCTTTGACTAAGTCAGTGATTAGCCAAAATAGCTGGTTTTTTTTATTGTTGTTGTTATTGTTGTCTGTTTTGTCTCTCTCAACACAAAGTTCAGAATCAGCCAGGGCCATATTAGTGGCTACAAGTTGTCATTAGTGTAACAGAAATTTTCTGTCTTTGTGTTTCTTCGGCTGTAGGTGGTAAAACAGGCTATCCACATTCCATTGACTCTGTCTCAGGGAAAAAGGGATAAGCAGGAAATCACCTAGGCAATGATGACCTTGTGTGTTCTTGGACAGTTACTTAAAATCCAAGTCTCCCCATTCATCAGAAAGAAAGACAATATGACCACTCAATAGGTCAAATTGTGACAATGAAGTGAATTAAGGGAACTAATGCATGAAAAACACTTAGCTTAACCCACCACATATAGAAAGTACAATAAATTATTATTTTATATGCTGAAGTCAAGGTTTGTATTTTCCTTTGTGTTTTCTATTATTTAATACATTGGTTAGAATCTTGGCAGGAAACAAATGGTGTGTTCAAAAGGAATTATTAAAAAAAACTTAGTAAAGGGGTGAGAACAATAATGGGAAAGCTGAAAGCTTTATCACTGTAGTTAGTAGGTTCACTGCAAATTGATGATGGGGTGACAGTTGTAAAAGGTAGAAGACAAAGCTGGCAACAGTAGCGGTGGGTATAGAGACAGCTCACCCCCCATAAACAGTAGAGTGGTATGTAAGATGCCAAGTTACTAAGCACATTGGCCTCACTCTTCCAACCTCTTATCTTCTGAAAGTGCTGCCTATTGACTGGGTCCAAACTGAAGCCGGAGCTTTGACAAGCCTCCCAGAGGACCTCTCTAGAATACTCTCCCATGGCATAGAACTAATCAAAGGATGGAGCAGCTGGGGAAATGGCTTCACCTGGTAGCACAAAGGATGTGTATACCTCAGGCTCCTGGTTAGACCCCCGGTTCCCCAAGTTCTGGAGTGCTGTTCTGCTTTCTCTTTCTCATTGGAAACTATTTCGTATGAAATAAATAGAATACACCCTTTAAAAAGAAAGAATAGAGTCAGACCAGAGAGTCAAAATTGGGAATGACCAGGGGCCAAACAGTAGCATAGTGGGTTAAGGGCAGGTGGATCTATACCCCCAGTCTGTTTCTATCTTTCCCTAGTAGGGCAAGGCTCTGGAGACGTGGGGTTCCAGGACACATGGGTGAGGGATCTTCTGCCTAGGGAAGTAGGATGGTGTCATGGTAGCCTCTGCAACTTGGTGACTGAGAGGTGGTAAGATAGAAAGCAGGACACACTGTTTAATATACCGGGACCCACATGTAGGAATAGAGTACATGAAATTAGGAGTCTTTGTGTGGGAAGAAGCCAGGAAGTCCACTTTAGGTATGGTAGGACTTTAGGAATTTTTCAACTGCAAAATTCATGAGAGATTATAGAAAATGACTTAGCTTTTATTTCTCAAGCATTAACATTTCTTTTAAATTCTTAAGAAATAAAGACCACTGATTGAATGTTTCTAAGTATGTTTATTTTACTGTAAGTACTTGCCCTACAGAAATGTTATTAATATTGACTATCAGTATATAGATTTACACATGTGGTCTGGCACACAGCTGGGGCTCAGTAGATGGTAAGTGTTATACTAAATTCATATCACCCTTGATGTAAATGCTGGCTTTCATCAAATCAAACAGACTGACCAAGAACATCTAAAAATAAATTCACAAAAACTGCTTATTTCATTAATGATTTATTTTCTAAATGTCCTGAAAATTAGAAGTGTAAAATTAGAGTCCTAAAAACATATATTAATGTTGCTTCTGAGGGAAAAGTTGTTCAGTTTTAACACCAGGAGAATGATTGACTTAAGATAAGTCCAAGCAGATGCTCAAAGCCTGAGAAGCTGCTTCTTAACAAGTTGTGAAAATTAGCTGAACTGCTGAGCTGTGTGGGGAGCAGTTGTTGTTAGTCACTGAATAGTTTCTCCAAGATGTCAAGATTGTTCTTACAACAGGGCCCTCAAATTAACAGAAGAGTCCTTAAAACAAGTAGCTCTCTTATTAAAGAATTATTGTGATCTCAGTTTGCATCTGCTTTTCACTAAATAACATCCATTCTCTGATGCATGACATTTAATATATTTATGTATTTATTTCCCCTTTCATAGGTAGCCCTTGTTGTTTTTATTGTTGTTGTAGTTATTATTGTTGTTGTTATTGATGTCATTGCTAGATAGGACAGAGAGAAGTGGAGAGAGGAGGGGAAGACGGAGAGGGGGAGGGAAAGATAAACACCTGCAGACCTGCTTCATCACCTTTGAAGGGACCCCCTGCTGCAGGTGGGGAGCTGGGACAGCTTTATGCCTGTCCTTGTGCTTCATGCCACATGTGCTTAACCCTCTGCGCTACCACCAGACTCCCTTAGCATTTTTTTAAAAAATTTTATTTATTGGATAGAGACAGTCAGAAATCTAGAGGGAAGGGGAGTGATAGAAAGGGTGAGAGACAGAGAGACACCTGCAGCCCTGCTTGACCACTGGCAAAGCTTTCTCTCTGCCAGTAGGGACTGGGAGCTTGAACCCTGGTCGTTGAGCATTGTAACATGTGGACTCAACCAGGTGCACCACCACCTGGTCCTTCATGGCATTTATTATTATTTTTTCTTCTTTCATGGCTCAAATCTGTTTACTTGCAGTGTTTTCCTATCTCAGCAAACAGCTTTTCCATTATTCCAGAATCATAGGTGCCTCTGTCCTCACCACCAGCACGCCCTGTTGACTGCACTAGAATTCTTCTGCATGTCACTTTTTTGATATCAGATTCCCAACTTCTGTTTCCCTCTTCTGTGTTTTCTTTGGCCTTCTTTCTATCTTCTGTCAAATACCTCATTCATTATCTGTATTTCCATTGGGACTGACCTTTAAAAACAAAAGTCTGGTCATTTCTTTGCTGTTATTGTCTGAGAGGAAGGCCACAGTCCTTGTTTAGGGGATGGATGGGTGATGGCGTCTCAGACTATAGTAAAGGACAAATTTAGAAGCTACACATTTGTTATGCGTGTTGTCTTGAAATTCTTTTGACTGAACTTTGTAGAACTCCAGAAGGGAATTCTTCCTCTTTACTCTTCTACAATAGGTTAGAGAAAATTGGGGGGAGGGGGAAAGAAAGATAGACACCTGCAGACCTAATTCACTGCCTGTGAAGTCTTGTCCCCTGCATGTGAGGTGAGGGGGCTTAAACCGGAGTCCAAGTAAATGGTGATATGCCTTCAATCACATATATCACCACCAGGCCGCTTCTTCTCTTGTCTTTATTTCATTGATTTCGAGTATTATGTAGCTTTGATGAAGAACTACTAAATTGTCAGGTCCTGGCAATACTGAGAGATAGTCGAGAGTGTGGAGAGAAAACATATGCAGTGAATCTGGCTTGAGTGAATTGCACTATTTTTCACAGCTGGAGATAATATCTACATAATTGTTGGGGTCTCTGGTGGGGTGATCTCCAGGAGAAAGGTAATGGACCGGTTGGTTTTTTCTCGCTCGCTCAAGAGACAACACAAAGTAAAGACACCAGGGAGACCTGCAGCATGCTCAGATATCGTTTATTAGCAGGTGGACATGAATTAAATAGAAAAACCAAACAAAGGGAATTATTGAAATATGTCAGAAATTACAGGTTTCTTAAAGGTCAGCTTGCCCTTATGGTAGGGGGCTGGTATGACAGGAATTGATGAGGTACAAGACAGTTATTCTCCATTGTGCAAGCAACTTAATTATCCAAAGGTATTTGAGAGAAGCATGGGGGTTAAACCAGTAGGGTGAGACGGACAGAAGATGGATATCAAAAGGCCATATAGTTTGGAATTTCTCTTGTCTGCGGTCTGAGGTGTATGATGGAGTGTGTGATAAGGTGTGTTCTACTGTGATCAGAAGGTAAGGTGACTTTGAGTAAGTGAATCTTAAAGTAGGCGATCATGTGGCCTGCAGTTAATGGGGAGAAGTATTGGGGTTTCTGTGGGACTGAGAGTCAAGAAGGAAAGAACCAAGTCTGAGTTTCTCCCCTTTTGCTCACTTCGGTTGAGAGAGACTCACAAGAGGGTATCTTCTCAGACCTCCATCCAAGGATGGGGGTAGTTCTCCCTAAGCTCTATCAAGCTTACACATAGTCCCAACACATAATCTCTGTATTAAAACAATATTTTTCTTGAAGAAGCCACATTTTCTGAAATTGGAACTAGAACACAGTTTTTTTTTTTTTTTTTTTTTAGAAGGAAGCTAAGGAGATGTGAAGAAGCCAAAAGAAAAAGAATTGTTAGAATTTGAGTCATGGTGGAGTAGTTGAAATTAGTTTTCTGTGTAAAATCTACCAAAGAGCATTATCAATCCTATTTCACAGATAAAGAAATTGAGGACAAAGGTTCTTCAACTTCTAAGCTGCTGAAGTTACTGAACTAAATGGTGAGACATTTTTTTTTCTCCTGAGAGTTGTAACTTATGCATTTGCATCCTTTCTATAAGACATGATTAGGTCTTCTCTTCAAAGGGACATTATTTAGTACATTTTTAAAAAATATATAAATTGTTATCTATAGCTACCTGTGTTCACTAGTTCTGTATTCTTTATGTTAGACAACATTTGCTAGCAGTGCTTGCGAATCCTCCAATAGATACCCTCAGGTTCTCTCTTTATTTAGAAAATGGGGAGATTGTGAGCTCTGAAGCCAGCTCAGAGATGGAGGAGACAGTTTTGACACAGGTATAAAAGAAGGGAGAAGAGTAAGGGGGTGTGCTGCTGTCTGACTGCCGCTGTTGGCTGTACGCCCTTTTGCAAAAGAATAAACACCTTGCTTCAACAACTTATCTTTTAAAAAATGTATTATCTTTTATTTATTTATTGGGTAAAAACAGCCAGAAATCAAGAGGAAATGGGGTAATAGACAGGGATAGAGACAGGGAGACACCTGCAACACTGTTTCACCACTCGCAAAGCATTCTCCCTGCAGATGGGGACTGGGGGCTTGAACTCCGGTCCTTGTGCTTTGTAACATATGTGCTTAACCAGATACAGCACCACTCATCTCTACTCCTTATCTTTTGCCTTGACAATTAATTTTAATTGGACATTATTTACAATACTTTCCAAGTCCCCTCTGAGCATTCTCTGGTCCATATAAGGGATCATTTGAAATTTGCTCTACAAATGACCATGACTTCTCATCCCATGTTTGAACCCCTCCAGTGCTCTAAACCTGCCCTGTCAGAACACTCACATCCTATTACAATGAAATTGTCTACTTATTTGTCCGTACTTTCTTGGACTATGAGCTGCATAGCACCTTGTCTATTTCATTTTTTCTTTTTCCTTTCTATGATCATGTTTATTTTTTTCTCTTTCCCTTGTCCTACCTTCAAATGTATCCCTTTTCCTGTTCTCCAACATACGTCATGTCCTCCTCCCTCCATCTCTGGATCCTCATGTTCACACATGATGGACATCACTTCCTGGTAGCACTGCTCTCCACTGAGCTCTGAGATCCAAGCTTGCTCACAGCACAAGGGGCTACTCTATTCTCATGCATCTCCCCTGATGATTGACTGCCTGGAGGCCAGAGGTACCCAACAAATGTTAGCAGCATCAATGACTCATTACTGTGGTAGACTAGAGTTTGTTGCAAGCCTTTTCACATGATTGCCAAGAAAAAAAAAAAAGGAACACTTTTTTTTTCTTCCAGGGTTATTGCTGTGGCTCCGTGCCTGCACGAATCCACTGCTCTTGTAGGCCATTTTTGTTGCCCTTGTTGGTGTCATTATTATTGTTGTCATTACTGTTGTTGGATAGGACAGAGAGAAATCGAAAGAAGAGGGGAAGACAGAGAGTGAGACAAAGATAGACACCTGCAGACTGCTTGTGAAGCGACCCCCCCCGCAGATGGGGAGCCGAGAGCTCGAACAGGGAACCTTACCCTGGTCCTTGAGCTTCGAGCCACGTGCGCTTAACCCGCTGCACTATCGCCTGACCTCCCAAAGAATACATTTTAAAATATGCTATTTAAAGGGTGCCAGGCGGTAGCGCAGCAGGGTAAGCACACGACACTTAAGTGCAAGGACTGGTGAAAGGATACTGGTTCGAGCCCCCAGCTCCCCACCTGTAGGGGGTTGCCTCACAAGCGATGAAGCTGGTCTGCAGGTATCTATCCTTCTCTCCCCCTCTGTCTTCCCCCTCTCTTCATTTCTCTGTCTTATCTAGCAACTACAACAATGATGGACAACAAAAAGGGAACAAAATGGCCTCCAGGAGCAGTGGATTCTTAGTGCAGGCACTGAGCCCCAGTGATAACGCTGGCGGCAAATAAATAAAGTATGATTTTTAAGCTGTTTGCATACACTTCCTATCCAACAAATTTATACTGGACTGAATTGTTCAGCGATGTGGTTGGTTCAAATAGAAAAGAAAAGAAAATAAAGCCAATTTCAGTATTTTGCGGGAAAATGCCTATAGTTGTTATTTAGAAAAAAATTCAAGGGGGTGGAGGTGAGGAGGACTTTAAATACAGAACATTCTTCCTGTCTTCAAGAGAAATATCAGTTCTCTGGGTTTTACTAGCTAAGCATGTGAGAAATTGTGCTAAATTATTTAATAATTTGTTATATATCAGGTCAACAAAGCTAATTATGTAAAATACATGCATTTAAGTAAAACTGAAATCTATGTGACACAAAAAAACTGTGTAATTTTGATCTTCCTATAACTGGTATTCAGGAAAGTAAAGGTAGTAGCTTCCCCCTCCATCATGATCAAAACATGTTTCATTTATTCCTTAAACCAACAAGCAAATCATTGAGTAGCAGACATTAGGTACTTGGGAGGCAGAGGGAGGTGACTTCAGTCTCCTGGAGGGAAGTCTTTGCTCCTCCCCTGGTGAAAAGTGTGAAAAAGACCAGTATGCAACACGTGTCAAGATTATAACTATAAATATACTCTTGATGAAGGACAGCTGGCAACCCTTTTAAGTCAGGTTGTAAGGAAAGTGACCATGGCAAGCAAAATGGAGATGTGCTGCCTGAGTGCTCAGAGATGGGGAGATGGAGGCCTCAACAGTTTACTAGACTCATAGATGAAGCAGAAATGAGTCCTTCTCTCTGCAATACCCAAGCTGTCTTTGATGATTCCATGTATGCAAACCCTTCCTTGTTTGATTGCTTCATTGGCACTGGGTTTTGTGAATTATTTGATAAAGCCAATTAAGTTCCTAAAAATAAATAAATGACATAATCTATTGCTAAGAGTCTATGATCTGACTTGATTAATTCCATGCAAACAGACACCCTTTAAATCTTTTTTTTTTCTAATCTCATTATAAATAATGAATCATTGATGAAAACCAACCATGGCCATTCCACTGGAGATATTATTTCTCCTATCGCTTTTATAATGTTTCTTGTCAGAAAATTACTTTCATCTTAAGAGAGTAAATTTATTCTGAGATGAAATTTCTTATTTATTTGTTTATTTATTTATTTTAGCAGAGCACTGACTGTTGAGTTCTGGTTGATGGTGGCTCTAGGGATTGAACCTGGGATCTTTGGTGCCTCCGGTAAGAAAGCCTTTTTGCATGACCATTTTTCTGTCTCTCTCAGCCCTAAGGTGGGACTTCTCATTAAGCTGTAGACACAAATCAATTGAAGAACCACCAGACTAAAAATATGAGGGAAGGAAATACATGACCAAATATTCAGGGCTTGTGTTAAGATCTATATATGCAGAATTTATATGCATAGATATTTTCTGAAATAGTCTAAAATAATCTATTTTATTAGATGATAGTGTCAACAGTACAAAGACTGTCTGCACTCTGAAATTAATTAGGCAAAAGAATAAATTGTATTTATAATTCTGCTGAAAGGATATAAACACTGTAACTTTTTCTAACACAAAGTTCTTTCTCTAAGGTACTTCTGACCCCTTTTTGCAAGGAAATTCTAAAATAAGCAGTCCTATAATTTGAGTTATCTACAAAATGTATCTCAGGTTCTTAAACATCATCTCTTTCTACTAAATGTCTCTGAGATTTTATCATGATAGTATCATTCATTCTTGGAAAAAGTTGTAAACTAAACACAATTTCAATGCAACAGAAGTTTTGGTAAAGGTAGCTTACATTTTTCTTCTTCTTTCTTTGTTTTGTTTGATTTTTATTTTATTTACTTATTTTTTTATTTATTTTGCCTCCAGGGTTATCACTGGGATTCAGTGCCAGCTCTGTGAATCCATGAATAAGATGGTGGGCAGGTTATTTTCCACTGTATTGGATACGACAGAGAGAAATTGAGAGAGGAGGGGGGGATCGAGAGGGAAAGAGAAGAATAAACACCTGCAAACCTGCTTCACCTCTGGTGAAGGGAACCTGATGCAGGTGAGGAGCCTGGTCTCGAACCTGGATCCTTGCTCATAGTACTTTGTGCCATTAACCTGGTGAGTCACTGCCCGGTCCCTCTTCTTTCCTCTTTACTTCTCTGTCTTCCTCCATTTTGTTCTCCTTCTCTTCCTCCCTTCTTCTATTCTTTCCACCCTGTCATAAACCCCGTTCTTGACTCCATTCCACTCCAATGTCAGAAATGCTCGCACATTTCTGACTCAGGTGAGGGTAGGGTAACTGAAAGAGCACTAACATTTCTGCTCCTTACTCAGAGAGCCTGAAAAGCACCTGTTGACTCAAGACAGTTCTAGGTCTCTGTTAAACTAGGGCTTAATTCTAGGTCTCCATTAAAGGAGGCAATGAGGAAATCATGGTGGTGGTGGTGGTGATGTCTTCTACCCTTTCTTAGTGTAGATGAGCAATGATGCCCTGTAACTACTCCAACAACAAAGTTAATTGAATGAAATTAAATTGAGACTTGCTTACTGAACACAATTACAGAATTGTGTTCAAACTCTTGACAAGCAAATATATATCCCACTGAGAAGAAACCTTTTCTTTTCATGGTGTGATTAAAAGTGCTGGACAGGGCCTGGTGGTAGTGCGTCTGGTTAAGCACACAGAGTGTCATGCCAAGGACCCAGGTTCTAGGCCCACTCTCTACTGGCAGGATGGATGCTTCATAAGTGGTGAAGTAGGTCTGCAGGTATCTATCTTTCTCCCTCCCTATCTCCCTAACCTTCTCAATTTTTACTTGACAGGACAGAGAGATTGTCCTGTTAAGGAAAAAATAGAAAGAAACAAAACAAACAAAAAACTTAGAAATGCCTGCTGGGGGCAGTGGATTTGTAGTGCTGGAATTGAGCAGCAGTGATAACCCTGGAGACAAAAAAAAAAAAGAGTTGCATGGACATGGGTTCAAGTTCTGACTTTGATCATGGCAGTGGTAAGACTTTGGGAAGATCATCTAGTACTCATAGTCTCAACCTTAAACTAAACAGAATACTTCACCAGAAGATGTGAAAATACTGAGTTGAAAGGACACATCTATTTCCCATGTTCATAACTGTAGTATTTGTGATAGCCAGAACATAAAGGCAACCTAAGTGCCCATCATCAGATGAAGGGATAAAAAAGTTATGACATATTTTCACTGGAGTACTACTAGGCAACTTTAAATATATTACATCCCTAACAAAATAGAGGGAACTGCAGGTGATTATGCTTAGTGAAGTAAGCAAAGAAGTGAAAATCAGTTTCATTCACATGTGGGATAAAGATAATTAAAACATATGAATTTGAAGGGGGAAAAAACAGAAACCAATCTGTCTCTAAAACCTTGGAAAAACTATGGCGGTTATCCTTGTGGGGGGGGGCAGAATTCTACTAGTGGGAATGGTGTGTATCTATAACCTTACTATCATGTGGTCTTATAAACCACTAATAAACATTCTCTAAAAAATAGCAATACTTTAAGGGATTACTGAGAGAATAAGAGATAAGATCATACTCAGGCCTCT
This sequence comes from Erinaceus europaeus, assembly GCF_950295315.1. Classification (NCBI taxonomy): domain Eukaryota; kingdom Metazoa; phylum Chordata; class Mammalia; order Eulipotyphla; family Erinaceidae; genus Erinaceus; species Erinaceus europaeus. The sequence continues at coordinate 199,490,158 of NC_080162.1, forward strand.
TATAGGGTCTGACAAGTCATAGGTGGTCAATGAGCATTTAAAATCAATGAGGACACATTATCACCTCCACCATCTGGAGAGTGGAGTCCTGAGTCATAACTCTGAAGCTTGGCTTTGTTCTCTCACATTCCTGCTATTTGAATAAGCAAAATTCCACCAGCACATTTATCTCAAGTACCTTCTCTATTTGCACAGATTGGCTGTTGTGTAAAATATAAGAAAGAAAAGTGAAGATTAGGCTCTAACCCCCAAGGAAGTTACCATTATACTTAAACAGATCATCCAATCCACTTCTTGGTAAAAAACTGAGCCAACTGCAGACTCCCCTGGATGCAAAGGGAAGAAGAGTGAACATAATTTGCTCCAACAACCTGTGTTCCCTATCTGAAACACTGCACTAGGAACAAGAACACCCACTGTCTTATCTTCATGACACACTACCAGACCAGCTACAACAAGGAAACATACCAAGTAGCTTCCCATTTTTCTGTCAAATTTAAAATGTGCCATGAAGGTGGTTCATCTTCATGTGAAATACTTATTATATAAACTAGGAATCAAAACTCAAAAATCAAGTTCCTTATGTTTTAAAAAACACATCACATGGATAAGTGAACAGTGTACAGAATTCTGGTCCTTCCTATGTAATTACCACCTCCACAGGCATGTCATTTATCCAAACGGTTATTTAGTTAACATTGAGCATCTCCTAGGCACTGAGAACATTTTTTTTGGTCAAGATTATCACTGAAGCATGATGCCTACATGACAAATCCACAGCTTCTATCAGTCATTTTTTAAGCCTTTTCTTTCTTTTTTGACAGAGAGAAGTAGAGGGAGGGATACAGAGAAGAGGAGAGAGAAAGAGAGACACCTGCAGCACTCTGTCACCACTTGTGAAGTGTCCCTTGCAGGTGGAGACCAGGATCCACATGTACAATAGTGGAACTTTCTGTCAGTTAAACTAACTGCGGATCCCTAGGAGGCATGGTGAAAAGTGCGTTACTGAATAGTTTCCAATTTATACAGAAAACCTGTTGATATTATGTCCTTTGAGTAAATGAGGAAACTGAAGGTTGATGGGAGAAATGATTTAATAATCTTTATATCTTTAGTAAGAAGACAGAGACCCCAATTCCAATTCAAAACAATATAATTGCAATGTTTAGTAAGTGGTATAAAAACAACTCACGTTCTGTAATTTTTCTCATTTTACTCAATTTCTTTCATCACCAGGGCTTCAGCAGCCTGGGCTGAATTTTTCAATGGAGAGTGACAGAGACAGAGGGTGAGAAGAAAAACACAACAGCACAAAGCTTCTCATAGTGTGGTGAGCACCAAGCTCAAGCCTGGATCATGTACATAGCAAAGCGGGCATACTCCCAGATGAGTGGAGATTCCCATATCTACAGAAAACCTAATACTTAATGGTGAGGAATTGAAAAAAATTTCACTTTAGATCAGTACTAAACAGGGCTGCTCACTATCACCATTACTTTTCAATAGAGTATTGGAAGTTTTTGCCATAACAATAAGACAAGAGAAATGAATTAAAGGGATACATATTTAAGAAGAAAAGAAGTAAAAATAATTATTTTCCGATGATATTATAGTATATATAGAAAATTTCTAAGAATCCAGCAGGAAACTCCCGGACATTATTAAGTAATGTGGTAAAGTAGCAGATGACAAAGTTAATACATTGGGACCGGGTGGTGGTGCACCTGGTTGAGTGCACATGTTACAGCACTCAAGGACCTGGGCTAGAGCCCCTGGTCCCCACCTGCAGAGGGAAAGCTTTGCAAGTGGTAAAGCAGGGCTGCAGGAGTCTCTCTTTCTCTTTCCCTCTCTATCTCCCCTACCCACTTGATTTCTGGCTATCTCTATTCAATAAATATAGATAATAAAAAAATTTTTAAAAAACCAAAGTTAATATATTAACACAAAAATCAGTTTCATTCCTTTCTGCAAACAGAAGAAGCAGAAATTCAGATATTGATGCTGTTTACTACAGCAGAAAAAACCTTCAAATATCTAGTTATAAGCCTAACAAAAGAAGTGAAATTACTGTAAAAGAAAATTATGTCACTATTTAGGGAAATAGAAAAAAAATAAGAAATAGAAAGATATCCAATATTTATGGATTAGAAGAATTAACAATGTCAAAATAACTGTCCCACCCTGAGCCACACATAGATTTAATGAAATCCCCACCAACTCCTCACCAGTTTTTTTTTTTAGAGAGGTTAGAAAAAATGTTATGGATGTTTATCTGGAATCAAAAAATACCTTAAAAAAAACCAAAGAGATCTTGAGGAAAAAACCTCAAAACTGGAGGTATCACACTCCCAGATCTCAGACTGTATTACAGGGCCACTGTAATCAAAACTGTCTGGTACTGAAACAAAAAATAGACACACTAACAAGTTCAGAGCCCATAAGTAAGTCCTAACTCCTATAAAAATCTAAATGTTGACAAGGAGACCTGAAATATTAAATTCATAAAGGAGAGTCTCTAAACAAATGGTGCTGGAAAAATTGAGTTGAAATGAGTAGAAGGGTGAAACTTGACAACTCCGTCACACAACACACAAAAGCAAATTACAAATGGATCAAGGAACTGCATGGTAGACCAGAAGCCATCAAATATTTAGAGGAGAACATTGGCAGAACTCTTTATGATCCAAGATTTAGAAGTGTCTTTAATGACTCTAGTCAAATTGTAAGAAAAACAGAAACAATAAACCAATGGGACTACATCAAATTGAAAAGCTTCTACACTACAAAGGAACTACCTCCCAAACAGAGAGGTGTCTTACAGAATGGGAGAAGATCTTTGCATGTTATATATCAGACAATAGACTAATACCCAAAATATATTAAGAGCTCACCAAACTTAGTAATAAAAAGCATATGGGGGAGTCTGGTGGTAGCGCAGTGTTAAGCGCATATGGCGCAAAGCGCAAGGACTGGCGTAAGGATCCTGCTTCAAGCCCCCGGCTCCCCACCTGCAGGGGGTTGCTTCACAAGTGGTGAAACAGGTCAGCAGGTATTGATCTTTCTCTCCCCCTCTCTGTCTTCCCCTCCTCTCTCCATTTCTCTCTGTCCTGTCCAACAGCGATGACAATAATAATAACTACAATAAAAACAAATAAAAAACAAAACAAACAAAAAACCCAAGGGCAACAAAAGAGAATAATAATAATAAAAAAAACATATGGTCCCATCCAAATGTGGGAAGAAGATAAGGACAGATTATTCACCTAAGAGGATATTCAAAAGTCCAGCTGACATATAAAACAAGTGCTCAAAGTCACTGAGTATCAAATAAATGCAAATAAAGACAACTGTGAGATACCACTTCACTCATGTGAAACATAAGTATGAAAATGTCATACTTAAGAAAGGATTGTAATAACAAATGTTAGAGGACTTACAAGGGTAAAGGAACTCTCCTGCATGGCTGCTGGAAATGTAAATTGGTCCAACCCCTGTGGATAGCTGTGGTTAGAAATGGACCTACCATATGACCTGGCAATTTCTCTCCTGGTAATATATCCTAAGGAAATAAACACACCTGTCCAAAGAGACCTGTGTATACATATGTATACATAGCACAACTTGTCGTAGCCCAAACCTGGCAGCAGGTTAGGTGTCCAAACACAGATGAATGGTTGAGAAAGTTGTGGTATATACATAATGGAATATTACTTAGCTATTAAGAATGATGAAGTCACCTTCTTCACCTCATCTTGGATAGAGTTTGACTCATGTTAAGTAAGATAAGCCAGAAAGACAGGTGAATAGAGGATGATCTTACTCAGTCATGTCTCCTCCCCCATTCTCTCTGTCTCCATTCATGTTTCTCTCTATCCAAAATAAATATTTTTTTTAAAAAAAGTATTAGTGCATACAGAGTTTCAATTTGTGTAGATGAAAAAGTCCTTGGGAGAAAAAATCCTTTGTATAAGCTCATCAGAGAAAGAAGAAACTACAAAAACTAGAAAGAGGCAAGAGACGGCTCAGTTAATGATGGTCGTTTTGGCCAATACCAAGCAACCTCATGACCTGGGGTCCTGGTCAGGATCTTCTTGAATTTATCCCATAATTAATATGGATCTAGACTTCTAACAGATCCCTCCTTCTACCATTACTGGTCACTTCCAACAAGAATGTCATCATAAGCCCTTCTATGGGCCACCCCAAGACATTATCCTCACTATAAATGAGTATTGGTCAAGACTGCCCCACTCTCTGAAGGAAGGCTGGGTCATTCTGCTCTGCCATTCCAGGAAGACTGGTTCTATGATGAGTACAACTTAGAATGTTCCCAGCTGTGACCATGAACTGTGAGCTCAGATTGACAGGGACTCAAAGGTCATACAGGCTCCTGTGCTAAATTTGAAGATATATGGGTCCCAGGTCAGATCAATGTGGTAAATAGATAATTGTATTTATTTATTTATTTATTTATCTATTTATTTATTTATTTATTTTTCAGGTTTTGGAGCTATTCTCTGCCCTAATCTGGCTTTTTTGTTCTATTCTCAACTGTGACACCATCTTCTCAGACAATTTATCTACTTGAACTGTATTAGCTATCAAGCACTAGCAAAAATTATTAAAGTCATGAGACCCTAGGAACATACCTAAAATAGGCTTTCTCACTGCTCTCCACACTAAGGTCCCTGTTCTTATCTGTCCTACTCCTATTTTTTAGTTCCTGTTTATTGAACATTTTGTCCTACTTTATATCTTGCTGTCTTTCAGCCACCAAGCTGCAACGCTACTATGATTCCATCCTGACCATTCTAGGCAGACAAACTCAACAATGTGTGCTGGAACCTCACCTCCCTAGAACTCTGCTTCACTAGCGAAAGATAGAAACAAGGTAGGGGTATGGACTGACCTGCCAATGCCCATGTCCTGTGGAGAAGAAATTATAGAAGCCAGACCTTCTACATTCTGCACCTAAAAAGAATTTTGGTTTAAGAATATGGGAGAAATGATAGGGAAATATGACCAGAGGGTCCTGAACCCCAGTTACACCAGAACCTGAAACACTTGTCACCTGGAGTCTTGTTTTTATTCCATTACAGTAAGGGAAGTGAATCTGGAACATTCAGAGGAAGTTAGACACTATTATCTGAGAGAGAAGATAAAGTAACTAGCAATAGGCATAGACATCTTAGATACCATCTTTGTAGATGTGTCTACAAGGGATTTTAGACATAAATTTATTTAGCAATGTGAACAGGTGTTATTGATCACGCAATAATGACAAGAATATCTTAAAAACCAGAAAGTAGAACAGCATTGGAAATTCAAGACTCAGGAGGTCAGGCAGTGGCACCCCTGCTAAACTGCACACATTATAGGGTGCAAAGGCCAGGGTTCAAGTCCCTGTTTCCCACCTGAAGGGGGAAAGCTTCACAAGTGGTAGAGCTGCAGGTGTCTCTCTCCCTCTCAATTTCTCTGTTTCCATCCAATAGTAAATAGACAAAAGAAAAGAGAAGAAAAGATAAATAGATAAGATAATAAATTGACAGTTAAATAGATTAAAAAAAAAAAAAAAGCTAAAGAAAAGAAATTCAAGATTCTAGGTGGAATATGTCTCTGCCCCTATTTAAAGCCATAGGTCAGGAAAGGGCAGAAGAGGTAATGATAGTAAGCTCCACTTGCTTAGACCAGAACAGCTGGGGCCATGTCCTCTGGGAAAACCCTGATCTTCCTCCTGTAGACATGTCCTTGCCAGAACACCAACTTGATACTCCACTTTACATTTACTTCAGACATTTTTCTTTTCTTTTTAAACATTTTTTAAAATTATCTTTATTTATTGGATAGAGGCAACCAGAAATCAAGAGGAAGGGGGTGATAGAGAGGAAGAGAGACAGAGGGACCCTGCATCCCTGCTTCACCACTTGTAAAGCTTTCCCCCTGCAGGTGGGGACCAGAGGCTGGAACCCGGGTCCTTGCGCATTGTAATACATGCACTTAACCAGGTGCACCACCACCCAGCCCCTACCCCTACTTCAGACATTTTTCAGGGTGTGCAGAAGTCTTTGACCTTGCAGCAACTAGTCTGTATGCTTATATAGTGCCCAGGACTTCTTTCCTGTGTGGTTCTCTGAGGGCAGACAAAACATTAATGTCCCTAAGAAGCCCACAGATTCTCCGGAGCTTAGAGTTAACCATCGTAGACTTTTTTTTTCTTTCAAAAGAGAAGAAGATACCCCAGAGTGCAACACTAAGCCGTTGAATTAGTGTCAGGGATTGAACTCAGGTCATTACACAAGCAAGACATGTAACTTACTACTAACCCACTTCCTTGACCGCTGGAAGAGGTTTCCAGAGTATGAAAGTGAGACTAAGTCTGACTCCTACATGATACCCCATCACTGCCCTCTCTTTTGTTTTAGGTAAGTTCCTACAGCATCAATTGTCACTTCCTTTTTCTTCTTTCTTTTTTAATTTTTTTTATTACTAGGTTGTTACAAGATTGTAAGATTACAATTTGTAGCTCCACACCACACCCTCTACCAAAGTTCTGTATCCCCATCCTCTCACCTCCCAAAGATAACCACCATAGTTCTCCTGAGTCTTATAATTTGTTTGCTTCTGTTTCTTTGTGTTTTCTGATAAGCATTTTTTATGCTTTCCCATTGGCCTTTTCAGAACTTCTACAGATGCTCTGGGGACTGCCTAGTCCAGAAATATGAAGAGGCAGGGAATGTGAGAAATTGTGTGGAGAGTCAAGTTGAGAAAGGCCATGGGGCAGTAATAGTACAAGTACTGGCATAACTAGTGCCTCTTCCTCAAGTTGGTTCCCCCAGGGTTTATACAGTACTTGATAAATGGTAGACACTTTGATAATAGAAATTGAGTGGTTTACTTAGAACAGTATCTCAAAAGCCTTATATGGTGGTGAACTAGGGTAAATGGTTAGTGAAATTGTTAAAAAGAATGAACATGTGTGTAGTTGTTGGTATGCATGAGACCCCTTCTGTTTCATTTGGTTTAAATCCCCCCTGCTTAACACTATTCTATTTACATAACCACTTCATTCTATTTATATAACCGCTGTTAACAAGCACCTCCCTCCAGGGCATTGGTTCAATCCCCACTGTTTCATGATATGTTTTTCCTCCACCCCCCCTCCTTGTCACACTCTGATTGTCACCAGTCACTTTTCTCTCCACCCTCTCTATGTCACACCCTGTTTCCACCCTACTTGTCAAGTATATATAAAGACAGCATTGTGAGTTTTAGAGTACTTTACCTTGAGTTTAGCTTAGCTCGTCTTAGATTGTGCTGCGTCCTGCATGAATAAAGAGATACTGCCTACAGCTCAACTATGAGTCCCTGGTCTTCTGTTACCTGCCTGTGAAGCCAGCCCGGCGAAAACAACCTAACCGTCAAAAACGACATGTAGTGAATAGAAAAAAAAAATTATATCACAGATTACAAGGTCTACACAATGGAAGCTATAGAATGCTTTGTGGAAACTTAGATTTGAAAGTACAAGTTAGAAGAATATTTAAAGGATGAAATTGAATTTTTCTGCATAATAAATGATAGAGAATTTAGAGAAGGTCAAAATCAGAACAGGAAGCTGTGAAATATGTGATGTGAGCTATTCCAGTAGTGACTTAATCTTCAGTAATCTCTAGCAAAGTCATACACATTATTGTGGAGAGGAGAGAGAGAGAGAGAGATGGGAAAGAGAGAGAGAAATAATGAATTTGCTTTCTTATTGCCAGGCTGAGCATCACTGACAGGAGACAGATGACCAGGGACTCATGGTTGAGCTGTATGCAGTATTTCTTTATTCATGCGGAACGCAGCACAATCTAAGCCAAGCTAAGCTGAACTAAAACTAAAACTAACAATCCTGTCCTTATATATACTTGCCAAGTAGGGTGTAGACAGGATATGACATAGAGAGGGTGGAGCAAAAAAACATTGGTGAAAATCAGGGTGTGACAAGGAGAGGGGGCGGAGCAGGTGAGAATTCTACCACTGAACCACCAATGCCCTGGAGGTGCTTAATTAACAGTGGTTTATGTCAATAGATCGTAGCTTTAAGTGGGATCAAACCAATGCCATGCAGGCATGCCTGTGCTTAGTTAAGAGTGTTTATGTAAATAGAATACAGTGTTAAGCAGGGGGGATTAAACCAATGAAACAGAAGGGGTTTTAGAAGCAGACCAACATCTCATTGTGTTCTAAATGGAGTTAGACATAAACCATATGCTTCAAGAAACCAAGAGCCTGAAGAAACTCTTGCTAGGAAGCATCTTGGATCTGGCAGACATTGCATGGGCAAATACTGTATTTCCATAGAACAAGGAAGTATCAGAACATGATTGGGTTATTGTGCATAGATCTCTTAGGACAGGAGACTATGACTAACACTTGGATTCTACCAATAGAAAAATCATTGCCCACAAATAGGGTCATTTCAGACCCTCAAAGCAAGTAAGAGCACACACCAGGCATTCAGGATACTATAGACTAATAATATGGTGACAGAGAATGAGGAATAACTGAAAAGAACTCGGGGATAGGATTCCACTGAGAACATCAGTCTAGGGTATGGAGAATGGGAGAGGCAGAGGAGGAGCCATGACATAGGGCTGGCTATCTTGGTCCTTTAGGACTATATTTCTCAGCACAGATGCTGGGTCCCATTTGTCTCTGTGTTCCAGGGTCAATTGTACTGCCTACTGGCATCAAGGCACTAATAAATGTTTGTTAAATGAACAAATTAATAGAGATGTTTTGCATATAAAACATGATCAGTTGCTTAAAATTCAATTTGAGCTTAACTTTACAGATGCACATCTGTTTGAATAGTTGTCATCTTAATTACATTGAGTTTTTTGGTTCAGCATTTATATGAAGTAAACTGTCACAATACTATAATTAAACTAATCAGTATAAAAAGCTTAATAGGATTATCCAAAGTAGATTTGATCCATAATTATATAAGATAGCCATTTCTACTCAGAACAGATTAAGAGACAGTGTGATCCAATGGTACAATGAAGGCTCTTGGACAAGCCACATAAATTTGAGTCCTAGCTCTGTCCCTTACTACCTGGGCACTTGAGAAATAATAAAAATCATATCTGTTATATGAAATAAATAATACTGATTAATTTCCATAAAAGGCTTATGAGTTGTGGTGTGGTGAAATGAAATATTCAGGAGGGATATTATAATATCAAGTAATGTTATTATTAAATCCAAAAGCTTAACCATTATTATTTAGGGTGCAGACAAGCAAGTTGCTTCAGGAATCAGCTTCAGAATCAGAATCCAGGTACCATGAATGATGGAAGGCTTAACTCTGCTTGGCTTTAATCCAAGTCCCCTGACCCCGCGTTCCTCTAGATTCAATATGAAGTCTGGTCCCAAGCACTGAAATAATATTTAATATCATCCCATTGTGCCACTGAGTTCTCCCATAATCTGTTTTCAGATCTGCTGAAGTTTTCTTTCCGATTTTATCAGCAATTATTTCAAATGAAGTTGGCACCCGACAATTGGGTTACTGAATCGTTGACACTCATATTCTAGTAGATGGTAAAAATCAAATGCAATTTTCCCCAGTTATATGTCAACTATTCCATGTTGCTGTCAGAAAAAGAAGCTTTGGTCTGGAAAGACATAAAGGAGAAGTATCTTAAAAGGTCAGAAACCTGTTCCGCCTCTTGTTACAAGCTAGAAAAAAAAGAGCTTTTGTAAACAAGTTTTTTTATTGCTTTTGTAGTGTCTACTTATAATCGATCCCACCAGCAGTTAATTCCATTACTAATAATATCATATGCTTATACAATAAATGTTGACCAAGTAAGAAAATATTCCAGCATGCTTTAGCTTCCAAGTAGTTATTTCATTAAGGCAAATACATCAGTAGATGCTAAGACCAGAAAAAAGCAGACATACTATTCCTTTTTTCTTTTTGGTCTCCAGCATTATCACTGGGGACTGGTACCTACATGATGGCATGATGAATCCATTATTCCCAGTGATCTATATTTCCCCTTTATTTTATTTGATAGGACAGAAAGAAATTGAGGGGTGAGGAAAGGTAGAGAGGGAGGGAGAATGATAGACACCTGTAGCACTGTTTCACTGCTTGTGAAGCTTCCCTCCAAAAGATGAAGCCTAGGGGCTTGAGCCCAAACCCTTCTATGTGCTGAGCTGAGAGTGCCACTGCTCAGCCTCTCCTCACTCTTCTGTGGGTGTTTAATCTGAACAAAGATAGTATAAGACCTTGCTGGCAACTTGTTCTAAGGAATGAAAGCGGTGGTAATATGCAGAAATTTCCCCAGTTATTTCTACTTCTTCTATCTTGTATAAGTTAATAGCATCTGTTCAACCCTTTAGTAAATAATAAGGGCTTTCTACAAATGGAGACCACCCCCCCACTCTTCTCTGCACTATTTCAGCCTTTAGGTTCATGATTAGTCAACAATTTATTTGGCTTTATATGTTAACTCTCTTTTCAGCTACCAGGTCCCAGATGCTACCGTGACGCCAACCAGACTTCCCTGGACAGACAACCCCACCCAATGTGTCCTGGAGCTCCAGTTCCCCAGAACCCCACCGCACTAGGGAAAGAGAAAGGCAAGCTGGGAGTATGGATCGACCTGCCAACGCCCATATTCATTGAGGAAGCAGTTACAGAAGCCAACCCCTCCACCTTCTGCATCCCACAATGACCTTGGGTCCATACTCCCAGAGGGCTAAAGAATAGGAAATATCAGGGGATGGGATGGGATACGGAGTTCTGGTGGTGAGAATTGTGTGGAGTTGTATCCCTCTTATCCTATGGTTTTGGCAGTGTTTCCTTCTTATAAATAGAAAAAATCAGATATTATTTAAATGGTGTAGAATATTTTATTGTGGAGTGTTTGTTTTTGCTCCCTTAAAGGACTTTTCCTTCTTGTCATTGTCCTGGCCTTTGAATATGCTAGCATATTTAACAGCTCTGAATTTAAAGTGCAGCATAAAATAAAATATCCTAACTCACGGAGGTTGGGAGTTGGTTTGTCAATATAGCCAACTGATTACTAGTGTACTATGTGTTTGAGACAGAGGTCTGAATAAGACAGGCATTATTTCCAATTTTGTGAAAGTTACCAGCTGAAGAGGAACGCAGCTATTGAGCAATTACTTACAGTGAAGTGCTGCAGACTCCTGATGGGCTGGGATAGAAACAGAATCTGTCTTCTTCAGTCCTCTTTGGTCAACACAGAGTGTATTCATTAGCATTAGTCATGTTAACAAACAATCCTTACCACTCTCCCACCCCCACATTTCAATGAATTACAATATTTTATTTAATGCTACACTTGAAGACACATTTGTTAAGTGTGTTTCCACATTCTAAGAGCAGAAGCTTTTATCTCACTTACAGATTCAGTGGCACCGATGAGACCACAGGCCTGAGTGGTTTCTTGGCTTGCCTACGAAGTGGAAGTGACTGTCATGGTAGGAAAAGTAGTAACCTCTCAAAGATACCCGTATTCTAACCACCAGGATCTGGAAGTATTTATTATTTCAGCCCAGTGGAACACATTTCTGACTTCCAGCACTCCAGACTATATAATGAAGCACAGCAAGGTTGGGGGTGCTAAGGCTGCAAACAGAATTTAAATAGCAAGTGAATATGCCTTAAAATAAAAAAAAAATTATCTTGAATCACCTAATTGGACCTAATGTAATTGTAAGTTTCCTTTAAAGTGCAAGAGGAAATCCCAAAAGTTATTGTCAAAGGCAGAATGAGATTGGAGCATGAAAGCTGTGAGTTTTGAAGGTGAGGGAAGCTGTCAGAAGCCAAGGAGTGTGGGCAGCTTTCTGAAGCTGGAAAGGACAGGAAGGGTCAACCTTGGGGCTCCCAGCATCAATGCAGGCCTGCCAGCACCTTGACTAGGCCAATGAGACACACTGCAGACTTTCTTTCTTTTTTTTTTTTTATAAAGTAAGTTACTTTTCTGTCTGAACAACTCTCTCTTTTTTTAAAAAAAAAATTATTATTTTATTTATTTCCTTTTGTTTCCCTTGTTTTATTGTTATAGTTATTATTGTTGTTGTTATTGATGTCATCCTTGTTGGATGGGACAGAGAGAAATGGAGAGAGGAGGGGAAGACAGAGGGGGAGAGAAAGATAGACACCTGCAGACCTGCTTCACTGCTTGTGAAGTGACTCCCCTGCAGGTGGGGAGCCAGGGGCTCAAACCGGGAACCTTACACCGGTCCTTGTGCTTGGTGCCACATGTGCTTAACCTGCTGTGCTACCGCCTGGCTCCCACATTGCAGACTTTCTACACCACAGAAAGTTCAACTTTCTGCATCCCACAATGACCTTGGGTCCATACTCCCAGAGGGATAAAGAATAGGAAAGCTATCAGGGGAGAGGATGGGATACGGAGATCTGGTGGGAATTGTGTAGAGTTGTATTCCTTTTATCCTATGGTTTTTTGAATGTTTCCTTTATATATGTGTGTGTATATATATATATATATATATATATATATATATATATATATATATATATATATATATTGTTTTATCACTAGGTTTGTGGTCTTCTTCTAGCATGGTACATGTGGTAATTTATTTCACCAGCATTTGGAAGCTAATATACATTAGCCTAGCTGCCTCCAGAGCCTTTGTTTCCTGTGGAATCACTTCCTGTCTCTCCTACAATAAGCTTTTATTCACTCTGAACCCCTCTGGAGTGATCATTTCTAATTTGCCTCCAACACCAATGCTGCAGGATTCAGAGAAACCACAATGGGTTACACTCACCAGCACATAACCAGACTCTGTTAGTTGTACCAAGCTAGAGAGAATCTGTCAGTGTGAGAGATTCAAGGGGAAATGAAGATTGCCTAATCCACCCCCTTCTTTGACAAATGGGTGACTAAGGTAAAGAAATCTGACTAAATTGTAAACCCAAAGGGGGAACTAAGCCAGATGCCAAGCTCCTGACTGACACTAGGAGAGAGGGTTCCTTCCTCCTAAGCACAGTGTAAATGACACCCCACACCCATGCATGTTAGCAAAGTCAATAATAGAGCAACAGGACAGTAATGTCCTGAAGAACAAAGTTCTTACCAAGAAAGAAAACAGAGAGAATTTAGATACTTACTGGCTTTGTCTAAAAGGCTGAATGAGAATAAATTCCTTGGAGTCTGGGCAGTGGTACACTTGGTTAAGGACATTTAGTACTAAGTGCAAGGACCCACATGAGGACTCAGGTTCGAGCCCCCAGCTCCTGACCTGCAGAAGGGATGCTTCACAAGCAGAGAAGCAGGTCTGTAGGTTTCTTTTTCTTACCCTCTCTATCTCCCCCTCCTCTCTCAGTTTCTCTCTGTTTTACCCAATAAAATGGAAAAAAATGGCTGCCAGGAGCAGTGTATTCATAGTCAGGCAACGAGCTCCGGTGATAACCCTGGATGCAAAAATAAATAAATAAATAAATAAATAAATTCTCTAGAGTCTTGGAAATACAGGGAACACACTTCAGGTACAATGTAATTTTCTGTAAAGGAATTCCAGTAGAGTTGACAAGGCAGATGCCATGACATGGGAAGAGCCTTACACTAACTCTTCAGTTCCCCTCCAGCCCAGAGCTTCCCTGCCTTGGTCATCAGTGATTGTTGGAAGGTCATGGCCTCTCTGGTGGTTTCTTTAGAGCTGACAATTGTCTCTTTCCCTAGAACCACCTTCCCTCCCTTTTGTCAAGCCCACAGGAGCAGCTCTCGACTTTGGTTTTGTCATGCCAGCCTTTGTACCTTTCTGCCTCTATTCTAGGCTTGTCATCTCAACCTTTCTACCTTTCCATTTCCTATCCAGGCTACTAAAGATATATTTGTCCTACTTCAAAAAGTTCCTGTCAGTGGCTGTTGGATGAAAGTCACCACGTGAGAGGTGAGCTTATTTGTGAGTTGTACCTGCTTGGAAGTTCAGATCTGGTTCTCCCAGGGCTCTTCAGAGCCCCTGTAGCTTCAGGTCAGCCTGGAGAGACTGTCCCTCCCTTGCTGTCAGCAATCATCACTTTCTTTTTCTTTAGAAGAAAAGCCCTGTGTGGTCTCATTACTGCCAGTAAGGACAAAACTTAGTGATCATCATACCTGGCCTCCAGTGGTTTAGCTCCAAGCTTTGGGAAAAGCCTCAAAGCTACCTGAGATATCTGTGATTTTTCTGCCAGGCAGCAAACTGTGTTGAGGGATGATTCAACAGAGAACACACAATTATCATGCCCTTCTGCCTATCATGGCCCCCAGGACACATCTCTCTTTTTCCCCAGATACCATAAGTACATTTAGAATTTTTACTTAACTTACATATGGAAAATGACAATCATAGCCTTATTATCTCATTGTTATTATTATTATTGGATAGGATAGAGAGAAGTTGAGAGGGGAGGGGGAGATAGAAAGAGGAAAAGAGACATCTGCAGACCTGTTTTACCACTTATGAAGCGACCCCCTGCAAGTGGGGAGCCTGGGGCTCAAACCTGGATTCTTACACCGGTCCTTGTACTTCCTACCATGTGTGCTTGACCCAGTGTGCCACCACCCAGCTCCTCATTCTTCTTTCTTTCTTTCTTTCTTTCTTTCTTTCTTTCTTTCTTTCTTTCTTTCTTTCTTCCTTCCTTCCTTCCTTCCTTCCTTCCTTCCTTCCTTTTTTTTGAATGGGAGAAATTCTTCTGTGGCATGGGGTTAGGGGCTGTTTTGATAATGACTCACTGTTTCCCCAGAAGCCAGAGCCAATTTCAATACATCTCACTTGCTTTCCAACCAGTGGCAAGTACCCGAATGGGAATGAAGATGACTGTCCCTCATTTTGATTTCAGTGCATCTGTTGGCCGTTTTGCACTTGGAACCCTTCTGGATGTCACACTGTCTTCCTTTTCCTCTATATTGTCTGCAGAAGCAGAAGGAAGACACAGCAGGGTCCTCATTCCCTGTTCTTCCTAAGCAAAGTGTCTCCAGTAGGAAGGAAGAGCTTTACAGATCTGTCAAATGCAACAGGAAAAAAAAATTCCTATGGGAAAGAGAGATATGAAAATAGTTTGGGAGAGAGAATGGGGAAAAAAAATCTTTCTAGATGCTTAAGAAAGAATTAGCCTGGGCTTTCTGGTTGTTTATATAAGATAATCCCTTGGAGTAGGGTGGGAGGGAGTCACCTGAGACTTAATGTTTTAAATTTTATTTAGATATTACATTTTTTATTTTAAGACTTTGCTATTTTTCAAGGCATTATTCCACACATTAGAAATGTAAATAGTCATCTTTTCTACCTCACTTCATTAAGATCACACTGGGATATGAGGACATCCTAGCCTCATATTTGAGCTTCAGTTTATGCTGTTTATACTATAATCTTAGAGGAAACATAGAGGGGAAGAGATTATTGAATGCCTTTGCCTTGACATCATTGTTTTGCACATACATAAGAGCTCTCCATTTGTTTTTAAAGTCCTGGGCCTTGTACATATGTGATTCTACTGCTTCAGTCTGATATTTTTGTTCAAACAGAGACAAAGAGAGAGGGAAGAAGAAATCACAGTACTAGAAAGTCTCCCAGGGATTTTGATACTTCTTATATGCTGCCAGAACTTAAATTGGGACTACATGCAAAGCAAGGCAGATAGCCTACCTGTTAAGATATTTTCTGGACTCTCTCTCTCTCTCTCTCTCTCTCTCTCTCACTTTCTTCTTATATTTTTGATTTCTACTTTTCTTACAGGGACTTTCTGTGCCTGAATGGATAACAGTATCTGTTTCTATCTGAAAAAAAAATTCTAAGAAACAGAGAGAGAGAGAGAGAGAGAGAGAGAGAGGAGGAGGAGGAGGAGGAGGAGGAGGAGGAGGAGGAGGAGGAGGAGGAGGAGGAGGAGAGACACCATTATTCATGAAAATTTTTCTGGTGCAGTTGCTATACTGTGAACTGCCAGGGCTTGAAGCTAGATCTGTGCACATGCTAAAGTGGTACAGTGTGTGCTTTGTAGGATAAGCTATCCATCGGCCCCACTGTTCTCCATTTCATTTTTTTCCCCAGACTACCGCTCAGCTTGGGCTTATGGTGTTATAAAGGATTGAACCTTCTTGAAAAATATCATCTCCTAAGCAGTTACAGAAGCCAGACCTAGCACCTTCTGCACCCCAAAAAGAATTTTGATCCATACTCCCAGAGGAATAAAGATAAGGAAGTTTCCAGTAAAGGAGATGGGACATGGAACTCTTGTGGTGGGGACTGTATGGAATTGTACCCCTGTTACTTCATACTCTGTTAGTCCTTATGAAATAACTAAAAACAGAGAAAATATTAGCTCCAAACAGAATGGATTTTCAAGTAAGTTCTTCATTCTGTTTTCCCAACTGAACCCCTAGACTAAAATAAACTTCCACTAAATATCATCTCTAAACAGAATGGATTTACAAGTAAGTTCTTCATTCTGTTTTCCCAACTGAACCCCTAGACTAAAATAGACTTCCATTTTGTGCTCCAATTCACTATTACTGCTTAACATGCTAACCAGTAACTTAAATCCCTAGAGTATCTTCTTTTCCATCTTAAATATTGTGACTAGGAAATTTTAATAGGACTCAATTGGGTTATTCTTTTATTTATTTATTTAAAAAAGGAGACATTAACAAAACCATAGGATAAGAGGGGTACAACTCCATACAATTCCCACCACCAGATCTCCATATACCATCCCCTCCCCTGATAGCTTTCCTATTCTTTAGCCCTCTGGGAGTATGGACCCAAGGTCACTGTGGGATGCAGAAGGTGGAAGGTCTGGCTTCTGTAATTGCTTCCCTGCTGAACATGGGCGTTGACTGGTCGATCCATACTCCCAGCCTGCCTCTCTCTTTCCCTAGTAGGGTGGGGCTCTGGGGAAGTGGAGCTCCAGGACACATTGGTAGGGTCCAAGTTATTGTCTGGGGAGATGATGACATGGTTGGAAAAGGGACCAGAAAGCTGGATCAGGGAAGAGAGTAGCTCCCTAATACAGGAAAGGGGTATAAATATTGTTGACTGTAAACCCCATTGATTTGATTTGGTCTGGGGCCCATATTTAGTTTAGGAGCCTATGTGACCTCTGCATCCCTGTAGATCTGAGCTCACATTCTGTGGTCATGAGTAGGAACATTGCAGGCTGCCCTATTATGGACCCATCTTCCTCAGGTTGTAGCACAGAGTATGTTTACAGTCAATAATATTTATATGCCTTTCCCATATTAGGGTTATTCTTTTCTTCCCCCACTAGGTGGTATTTAGCTGATCAATGGTGCTTCTGGAGGATAAATGGGAAGACTAGGTTTAACTTGGATGTTTAATGAAATGTCCTCCAATATGGTGGTCTTAAGGTTGTCACTCTTCTCACAAGATGTAGCTAAGTACTTCCTACACAGTCTCTACAGATGGTGATCCTTTATTATTGGCTAGATTAACTCCTTGCCCCTGATGAACAGAAGTGATGCTGTGTGACTTCCTGGGCTAGATTAGGAGAAGGAATACACCTTGTTCACTCTTTCAGGAAAGCACTTGGGAGCACTGGAATGATGCCTTCAAGTCTGGTTATCCTAAACTGCTCTTACTAGAGAAAGTGTGTAGGCAACACAAAGCTGGAGATAGTCAGAGGACCCAGCTTGCACCCCTGGTCCTCAGTTGACAGAGTCTTCCTATGGCAGCACTAAATATGTAAGCACGGTGAACTTTGATTGGCCCAGCCTTTGTACCATGAGCAGGATCAAGTAGAGATGAACAGTACAAATATTCTTTCCTATGTCTGTTGGTATGCTTCTAAAACCCTTTCTATTTCATTGGTTTAATCCCCCCTGCTTAATACTGTGTTCTATTTACATAACCACTGTTAACTAAGCACTGCCCTGCCTGCAGGGCATTGGTTTAATCCCCATTGGTTTATGGTGTCTTTTTGCTCCGCCCCCTCTCCTAGTACACCCTGATTTCCACCCGTCTTTTTTTCCGCTCCACCATCTCTATGTCACATCCTGTTTCCACCCTACTTGGTGAGTATATATAAGGACAGGATTGTGATTAGAGATAGCTTAGATTGTGCTGCGTTCCACATGAATAAAAAAATACTGCTTCCCAGCTCAGCCATGAATCTCTGGTCGTCTCTCTCTCCTGCCCACGAAGCTAGCCACCCTGGTATAATGGCGCCCTGAATGGGGACTGGCATATGACAGAGTCTTCCTATGGCAGCACTAAAAATGTAAGTAAGGTAAACTTTGATTGGTCTAGCCTTTGTACCATGAGCAGGATCAAGTAGAGATGAACTGTACAAATATTCTTTCCTATGTCTTCTCTGAATTTCCAAGTTCTAGAAACCATGACCATAGTGCATAGTCCTCAGCCTCCACAAACACTTTGCATAACTTGCTTTGCAGTCCTGATCATTGGAGCACATGCTCTGAAGAAGGCTACTTTCGGGGTTCTCTACCTTCTGGGTCTGCCCTTGAGCATCACATTCACATATGTTGCACCCTATCAATCAACACAGTCTTGACTGTGAAGGGATGAAGACACAGAATCTACCTCTGCTGGGCAGGCTTTTTTTTTTTTTCCCCAGATCTCCCGTGTCTGGCTTTTTTTTTTTTTTTTTTTTTTTTTTTTTTTTTTACTGTATGCACTTAACCACCACCCAACCACTTAGCTTTTTCATACCCTGGAAGTCATGGCTTAAATGTCACCATCTGGTCAGATGTGCCCTGATCACACGGACACAGAATGTCGCCTTCCTTTTCCATTTTTTTTATTTGTTTGCTTATTTATTTATTTTTTGCCTCCAGGATTATTGCTGGGGCTCGACACTAGGAATCCATTGCTCCTGGCAGCCATTTTTTTTAAATAGGATAGGACAGAGAGAAATTAAGAAGAGAGGGCAAGATAGAGAGGGAAAGGACAGACACCTGCAGAGCTTCTTCATTGCTTGTGCTTCATATTATGTGTCAGTACAAGTGTGCCACCACAGGGCCCCCTTCCCCTTCCCATTATTCTGACTCCCAGCATCTTGTTCTTGCTTTTGCTTATGTAGCAGAATTAAAATTTACACACTACAACTTAGAGACAACAAACTGATAGCTTATATATTTTTTCTCTGTGGCAGGCTTCATCATGGGTGGGAACGTGTCTTATTCCAGTTGTTGGTGAGAATAATGGGTAGTGGGTACTTCAGAGGATACAAATATTTTTTTTTTCCTTTCTGAAGCTGCCCAATACAGCCTGTTTCAGGAATATTCATCTCTCCCACTTTCTGGAAAATACTTCATCAAGTCTAAGTCCAAACTCCCTCTGACCTACTCCTATTCTTTTCTGTTGTCCTAAGCTAGCCATTTATTTTCCAGGAACTGTCTGTGTAGTTGGGGATTTATTTCCTTTTTGCACTCTTGGAAGAAGGAAGTATCTCTGTGTCTCCTTCTGTGATGTCTTCACTGTGTGTGGGTAGTTTGGTACAATACTGTGATCAGTGGCAAAACTGTATTAAAAGGCATGCTCTTGTGGGGCAGGCGGTGCTGCAAAGCGCAAGGACTGGCATAAGGATCTGGGTTGGAGCCCCTGGCTGCCTATCTGCAGGGGAGTCACCTCACAGGTTGTGACGCAGGTCTGCAGGTGTCTTTCTCTCCCCCTCTGTCTTTCCCTCCTCTCTCCATTTCTCTCTGTCCTATCCAACAACAATGACATCAATAATAACTACAACAATAAACAACAACAACAAGGGCTACAAAAGGGAAAATAATAATAATAAAAGACATGCTCTTTTTACACAAATTCCCTTATAGAATAAGTACTATTGAATACTTAAGTGCTTATTTTTAGAGAGACAGAGAGAGAGAGAGATCCAAGTGCCACTCCACTATTTGTGAATTCTGTTTGATTTTGTTTTTTCTTGCTTGTATATGGTGCTGGAGATGGAACCAGCACATCAAACATGCAAGATGTGCATTCCACCGTTGAGCCACCTCTCCAGCTCACATATTTCAGTCTTATCTACAACTAGACTTCTTCACAGTTTTAATTTCCATTTGAGAGACCACAATTCAAAGATTACTAGACATTGAAACCAACTTTCTTATTTTATCTCCTTCCATATTTCTCATATTTTCTTCTTGGTATAATCAGGGCAAGGCAGGTGAGAGCTTCACCTGTAGATGTCACAGCTGAAATTGGAGTAGGCTATCTAACACTTTCAAAGATTTATTGCAGGGACAAGACTGAGAAAGTATGAAATGAAGGTCACAGTTATAGAGACTATATTGCACATTTGTGAGAAGGGAAAGGTAGGGTAGAATTCTCATGACTGGGAGAGCTCGGAATAAGACAGAGGCTGGAGTTTAGACACAGGCTGTTCGTGGGTACTAGAAACTAACTGAAGTGCTTCCCATAATGTATTTGGAGTATCACATAATGTCTTAAGGAGGACCAGGACACCAGAGTTTGGTTTCTCTTTGTGGGGATGGGGCTGAATTATAACCAATATCCAGAGAAAAGTTGCTCACAAGTGAGAAGAAGGCTAATAAATTGAGGCAGAGTGAGAAATCAGATGTCAAATTTTGAAAAAGAGGGAGAAATACTGTTAGGGATAGTCCAGGGATCTGTGGCCCTGAACTCCAGTCCTAACAGGACTCAAAAATGTTTCTGACCAGGAACCTTTATTTTGCCCCCTCACTGGTTATTGTTGGGGCTTGCTACTGGCACTAGGAATCTTCTGCTCCTAGTGGCTGTTTTTTCCCACTTTTTCGTTCTTTTCTTTTTACTTGACAAGACAGAGAGAAATTGAGAAGGGCATGGGAGATAAAGAGGGGGAGAAAAGACAGACACGCCTGTAGATCTGTTTCATTGCTTGTCAAACATCCCCACTACAGATGGGAAGTGGGAGCTCAAACCTGGGTCCTTGCACGATAATATGTGTACTCAGAGGGGTGCACAACCACCTAGGCTCCTACTTTATCCTTTTACTGTAATTTATTTGTTAACCTGGACTCACTATAAAACTAGGAGGATTGGGAGACTCAGTGCCTCTCATTGTCAAGGGCTTACACCTCTGTCGTGTATCTCTCTTCTTTCTTCTACATCTGTATTTGCTTCAATAAATACTTATTTATTCCTGAAACCAGAAGGAGTCTAAGTGATTCTTTCCTGCAACATTTCTCTATGACCTGACCAGCATAGCTTCAGTAGGAATCCCTAGGTCCTTATATAGATCCCCATAATATTCTTATTTGTCTCTGAGACTTTGGGACCATTGTCCGTTCTATGAGGGCTTATTGTGGACCTTATAAGTGAAGAAAGGCAATTTCATCCTTCTCCATATTCTCTCTTCTTCCTCTTCTTCTTCTTCTTCTCCTTCTTCTTCTTCTTCTTCTTCTTCTTCTTCTTCTTCTTCTTCTTCTTCTTCTTCTTCTTCTTCTTCTTCTTCTTCTTCTTCTACTTCTTCTTCTTCTTCTTCTTCTTCTTCTTCTTCTTCTTCTTCTTCTCCTTCTCCTTCTCTTTCTCCTTCTTCTCCTTGTCCTTCTTCTTCTCCTTCTTCTCCTTCTTCTCCTTCTTCTCCTTCTTCTCCTTCTCCTTCTCCTTCTCCTTCTCCTTCTCCTTCTCCTTCTCCTTCTCCTTCTCCTTCTCCTTCTTCTTCTTCTTCTTCTTCTTCTTCTTCTTCTTCTTCTTCTTCTCCTTGTCCTCCTCCTGCTCCTCCTCCTCCTTCTTCTTCCCCTTCCCCTTCTTTCTCCTCCTCCTCCTCCTCCTCCTCCTTCTCCTCCTTCTCCTTCTTATTATTATATAGGGATAGAGAAGCCAGAGAAAGAATGAAAGAGAACACACACAGCACAGAAGTTTCCTTCAATGTGGGGTCAGGCTCACGCCTGGGTTACACACATAGCATAGCATGATACTATACAAGTGAGCTATTTCTCCAACTTCTGCATGTTTTCAAACTGGGTAATGACTGATTCATATCATTATCTTCTTTGTTTCTTCAAAATGGGAGAAGAGGGGGAGTGGGGACCTGTTCAGGGAAACATTGGTTCAGATTTGTTCAAGGATTTCTTTCCTGTCCCTTAAAGAAAAGACTATCTAAGTCAAGCAAAATTCAGTGACAAACAGACTGCTGGAAAACAGAAAAAATGGAAGTAGGCAGCTCCAAGGGACCCCTGGGAGAGGAAACACACATTAAAGACTGTCAGAGCTCAAAGGGATCTTTGCCTGCAGGTTTTGAACTGAATCCTGCGGAGTAAGGGAGGCAGTTGGACCTGTCTGGTGAGGTACTTTGTAGTGTATCTCCCAGCCTTGTTCTGACTCAAGCTAAACATTTCTATTTTTTTAAAACTTATTTATAAAATGGAGACATTGACAGGACCATAGGGGAAGAGTCATATAATTCTACACAATTCCCAACAGCAGAACTCTGTATCCAATTCCTTCCCCTAGTAGCTTTCATATTCTTTTTTTTAAGTCTTCTGTTATTTTTTAATTTTTATTTATAAAAATAAAACACTGACAAAAATTATAGGATAAGAGGGGTACAACTCCACATAATGCCCACCACCAGAACTCAGTATCCCATCCCCTTTCCTGATAGCTTTCCTATTCTTTATGCCTCTGGGAATATGGACCAAGGGACATTATGGGGTGCTGAAGGTGGAAAGTTTGGCTTCTGTAATTGCTTCCCTGATGAACATGGGTGTTGACAGTTTGATCCATACTCCCAGCCTGTCTATATCTTTCCCTAGTGGGGCAGAGCTCTGGGAAAGCGGGGCTCTAGGACACATTAGTGGGGTTGTTTGCACAGGGAAGTCTGGCTGACATTATGGTAGCATGTGGAATCTGGGGGCTAAAAAAGAGTTAGCATATAAAGCCAAACAAATTGTTGACTAAACATGAACCTAAAGGTTGGCACATTGCAGATGAATATCTGGGTCCTGTTTTGGAAATATCTAGTAGGTCTATTTTAGGCATATTCTGAAGGACCTATGACTTTACTAGTTTTTGCTTAAGCCTGACCTCTGATATGCAGATGGACCCAAATTATTGTCTGGGGGAGATGATGTCATGGCTGGAAAAAAGAGCTAGAAAGCTGGATCAGGGAAGAAAGTAGCTCCAAAATATGGGAAGGTTGTATAAATATTGTTGACTCTAAACCCCATCGATTTTATCTGGGGCTCATATTCAGCATAGGAGCCTATGTAACCTCTGCATCACTGTAGGTCTGAGCTCTCATTATGTGCTCATGAGTAGGAACATTCCAGGTTGCACCTATTTTAGGCCTCATCATCTTCAGGAGGTAGATAGAGTATGTTATCCAGCTTCCCTTCAGAAGATGGAACATTCACTACCATTGTTTATCCACATTGAGGGCAAGGTCCTATGTGAGCCCATAAATTAGTCCATTGTGTTGATTCTGATGGAGATGACCAGTGACAATGGAGAGAGGGATCTATTTGAGGTCTAGGCCCATCATGTTTGTGTGGGAATCCCAGGACTCCCTGGCTAGGGCCCCAGATGATGGTGTGTCCTGATAGTGACTAAAGAGTCATCATTAAAGTATGCCAGTCTCTTGCCCTTATTCAGCTTTTAAAAAAATTTTTTTTATTTAAGAAAGGATTAATTAACAAAACCATAGGGTAGGAGGGGTACAACTCCACACAATTCCCACTACCCAATCTCCATATCCCACCCCCTCCCCTGATAGCTTTCCCATTCTCTTTCCCTCTGGGAGCATGGACCCAGGGTCATAGAGGGTTGCAGAAGGTAGAAGGTCTGGCTTCTGTAATTGCTTCCCCGCTGAACATGGGCGTTGACTGGTTGGTCCATGCTCCAGGTCTGCCTCTCTCTTTCCCTAGTAGGGTGTGTCTCTGGGGAAGCTGAGCTCCAGGACACATTGGTGGGGTCTTCAATCCAGGGAAGCCTGGCTAGCATCCTGATGGCATCTGGAACCTGGTGACTGAAAAGAGAGTTAACATACAAAGCCAAACAAATTGTTGAGCAATCATGGACCCAAAGCTTGGAATAGTGGAGAGGAAGTGTTAGGGGGTTACTCACTGCAAACTCTAGTGTACTTCTGCTTTCAGGTATATATTATGCAGTAGTTTATGGATACGTGTGAACATAAGCTCTCTCTCACAGAAACTGGTGTATATCTAGGTTTTGGGACTTTGTTAGAAAGTGAACCACCTGAGATGAAATTAGAGTGTACTATAAAAGGAAAGGTCTCACCCGAGTAATGAAGCTGAAGGGTTGTCATTCCACACGTGAAGTCTCTGGACACAGTCTGAAGTGAAGCATGTTGAGGTGGCAATCGTTGCGTTGGTTAGGTTGTGGTCGGCGGATGCAATATTATTTAATATGGATTGGGAGAGGCATACGGGAAAGTGGGCCCTATCCAAGGGTTCCAGGACTGGAGGAAGTAGGGGCTCTATAGTGGAGATGTGAAGTTCCTGCTGTCTTAGGGTTCAAAAAGACAATTGATAGTTAATGTTATCATCACATTATTTGGTAATTGGGTTAACTTTGAAAAGTCCTTTTGTTATGGTTTGCCAGTATCTTGTATATAGCTGTGCTACTGGATGTTTCTGATCTACTTGGTCTAGGCTTTTGAGAGAGTCTGCATATCAGATACACAGCCTATATATTAAAAAGATTCAGTTTGTGTTTTGAAAAACTTTGAGACATACAATTGATTTTCCCCCTCTCATATTAATTAACTAGTGATTTATATGTCTACATTTTGCTAGGAGTGTACATAAACACCATTCCCACCACCAAAAGACTGTGACCCATCCCTCCCACCCACACCCATCCACCACTGTCCCAGGAAGCTGCATGTCTACCCCTCACCACAGGGCTTTTACTTTGGTGCCCTACTTAGAATTTGGTCAGGTCCTGCTTTTAGTTTCCCTTTCAGATCTTCTTAGTCAACTTCTGTTGATGAGTGGGATCATCCCATACTCATCTTTATATTTCTGACTTAGCTCACTTAACATAATTCCTTCTAGCTCTGTTGAAGATGGGTCAGAGAAGGTGGGTTCATTGTTCTTAATAGCTGCATAGTATTCCATTATGTATATATACTACAGCTTTCTCAGCCACTCCTCTGTTGTTGGGCACCTGGGTTGCTTCCAGGTTTTAGCTATTATGAATTGTGCTGCTATGAACATAGGAGTACACACCTCTTTTTATTGGGTGTTATGGAGTCCTTGGGATATAACCCCAGAAGAGGAATTACTGGATCATATGGAAGGTCCATGTCTAGCCTTGTGAGAGTTTTCCAGACTGCTCTCCACAGAGGCTGGACCAATATACATTCCCACCAGCAATGCAAAAGGGTTCCTCTGTCCCCACATCCTTTCCAGCATTTGTTGCTGCTGTCCTTATTGATGTATGCCATTCATACAGGAGTGAGGTGGTATCTTAGTGTTGTCTTAATTTGCATTTCTCTGACAATCAGTGACCTAGAGCAGTTTTTCATATGTTTGTTACCCTTTTGGATCTCCTCTGTAGTGAATGTTTTGTTCATATCCTCTGCCCATTTTTGGATGGGATCATTTGCTTTTTTGGTGCTAAGTTTGCTGAGCTCTTTATATATTTTAGTGATTAGTTTCTTGTCAGATGTATGGCATGTGAAGATCTTCTCCCATTCTGTGAGGGGTCTCTCTGTTTGTTTAATAGTTTCTTTGGATGTGCAGAAGCTTTTCAATTTGATGTAGTCCCATTGGTTTGTTTCTTC
This sequence comes from Erinaceus europaeus, assembly GCF_950295315.1. Classification (NCBI taxonomy): domain Eukaryota; kingdom Metazoa; phylum Chordata; class Mammalia; order Eulipotyphla; family Erinaceidae; genus Erinaceus; species Erinaceus europaeus. Next base: position 199,515,929 of record NC_080162.1, read on the forward strand.
TTTAGTCTTCCTTGCACTTGGGTTTGATTCATCAAAGATGTCCTTGAGGTATAGCTGGCAAAGTGTTTTACCAATGTTTTCCTCTAAGTCTTTGATTGTTTCTGGTCTGGCATCTAGGTCTTTGATCCATTTGGAGTTGATATTTGTTTCTGGTGAGATAAAGTGGCTCAAATTCATTCTTCTTCTGCATGTTACAACCCAGTTTTCCCCGCACCATTTATTGAAGAGAGCCTCTTTCTTCCATTTAATGCTTTGGGCCCCCTTATCCAAGATTAGATATCTGTAGGTGTGGGGAATTATTTCTGGGCTTTCAATTCTGTTCCACTGGTCTGTGTGCCTATTTTTGCTCCAGTACCATGCTGTTTTGATGATGATGGCTTTATAATATATTTTAAGGTCTGGGAGTGTGATGCCTCCATTTCTGTTTCTTTTACTCAAGATGGTTTTGGCAATTCTAGGTGTTATCAGGTTCCAGATAAATGATTGTAGTGTTTGTTCTATTCTCTTAAAGAAGCTTGCTGGAACTTTGATGTGTATTGCATTAAATTTGTATATGGCTCTGGGGAGAATATTCATTTTGATGATATTTATCCTTCCAATCCATGAGCATGGGATATCTTTCCATTTCTTGGTATCAGTTTCTATTTCCTTGAGTAGTGACTCATAGTTTTCAGCATACAAGTCTTTCACTTTGGTCAACTTTATTCCTAGGTATTTGATTGATCTTGCTGAAACAGTAAATGGGAGTGATTTCTGGATGTCTTCTTCTTCAGATTTAGTGTTTGCATAAATAAATGCCACTGATTTTTGTACATTGATTTTTTAGCCTGATACCTTGCTATATTGCCTAACAACTTCCGGTAATTTTCTGCTGGATTCTTTAGGTCTTTCTATGTATACTATCATATCATCTGAAAATAATGAGAGCTTGACTTCTTCCCTTCCAATCTGTATCCCTTTGATTTCTTTCTCTTGCCTGATTGCTATGTCAAGAACTTCCAATACTATGTTGAAGAGGAACGGTGACAGTGGACAGCCCTGTCTAGTCCCCGATCTGAGGGGGAATGCTTTCAGCTTCTGTCCACTGAGTATGATGTTGGCTGTAGGTTTGCTATATATAGACTCCACTATCTTGAGGAATTTCCCATCTATTCCCATTTTTTGTAGAGTTTTGAGCATGAATGGGTGTTGGATTTTGTCAAAGGCTTTCTCTGCATCTATTGAGATAATCATGTGGTTTTTGGCTTTGCTTTTATTGATGTGGTGAATGACATTGATTGACTTACAGATGTTGAACCAGCCTTGCATTCCTGGGATGAATCCCACTTGGTCATGATTAACAATCTTTTTGATATGTTGCTGTATCTGGTTGGCCAAGATCTTGTTTAATATTTTTGCGTCTATGTTCATCAGAGATATTGGTCTGTAGTTTTCCTTTTTTGTTCTGTCCCTATCAGCTTTTGGTATCAGGGTGATGTTGGCTTCATAGAAGGTGGAAGGGAGTATTCCTGTTTCTTCAATCTTATGGAAAAGCTTAAGAATTATGGGTACTAACTGTTTCCTGAATGTTGTAGAATTCGTTTGTGAAGCCATCTGGTCCCGGACTTTTGTTGTTGGGGAGATTCTTAATAACAGTTTCAATTTCTTTGTCTGTGATTGGTGCATTTAGATTTTGTAGTTCTTCTTGGTTCAGTTTTGGAAGGGCATATGCTTCTAGGAATTGTTCCATTGCTTCCAGATTCTCTAGCTTGGTGGCATATAGTTCTTCATAGAAGTTTCACAGTATTCTCTGGATTTCTGTGGTGTCAGTTGTGATATCTCCTCCATCGTTTACAATTCTATTAATTTGAGTCTTCTCTCTTTTTTGTTTGGTGAGTCTGGCTAGGGGTTTGTCAATTTTGTTTAATCTTTCAAAGAACCAACATTTGGCTTCATTGATCTTTTGTATGGTTCTTTTATTTTCGATGTTGTTTATTTCTGCTTTAACTGTAGTGATTTCTGTCCTTCTGGTTGCTTTAGGGTTCGTTTGTTCCTCTTCCTCTAAATCCTTGAGGTGTGCAGTAAGGTCGTTAATTTGAGCTTCTTCTTGGTGTTTAATATGTGATTGTATGGCTATAAGTTTCCCTCTCAGTACTGCTTTAGCTGTGTCCCAAATATTTTGATAGGTTGTGTCTTCATTTTCATTTGTTTCCAGGAACATTTGAATTTCCTGCTTGAGTGAGTCTCTGACCCAGTGGTTCTTAAGGAGCATGTTGTTTAGTTTCCAAATTCTGTGACTTTTAATAATTTTCTGTTTGTTGTTAAATGTTAGTTTTACTCCACTGTGGTCTGAGAAGATACTTGGGATGATTTCAATGCTTTTGAATTTATTGATGCTGTCTTTGTGGCCTAACATGTTGTCTATCCTTGCGTATCTGTTATGTGGATTTGAAAAGAAGGTGTATTCCAGTTTTTTGGGGTGAAGGAGTCTGAAAATGTCCAAGAGGTCTAGTCTGTCAATCTCTTCATTCAATTCTCTTGTATCTTTGTTGGTTCTCTGCTTTGTTGATCTGTCTAAGTGTGAGAGTGGGGTATTGAAGTCTCCCACTATTATTGTATTACTATTGATGTATTTTTTAAAATTCTTTCAGTAGGTGCTTGATGTATTTAGATGGTCCCTCATTGCGTGCATAGATGTTAATAATTGTTAAGTCTTGGCTGATCGATCCTCTAATCATTATGTAATGTCCTTGCCTATCTTTTATTAATTTATTTAATTTAAAATCTATTGTGTCTGAGATGAGAATGGCTGTTTCTGCCCTTTTTTGTGGTCCATAAGCCTATATGATAGTTTTCCATCCTTTCACTTTAAGTCTGTGTTTATCTTGTTGTGACAGATGGGATTCTTGCAAGCAGCATATGGTTGGTTTATGTTTTCTGATCCATCCCCCCACCCTGTGCCTTTTGATGGGTGAGTTTAAGCCATTGACGTTTATTGATATTATGGATTTAATGTATTGTAGTGCCATTGTTCAAAAAAATTTTTTTGTTTGCTCTGATATATTGCAAGTATTATAGTGATGTTCTTGTTTATAAGAGGTCTTTTAATACCTCTTTCAGGGCCGGCTTGGTGATGGTTGCCTCCTTTAACTGTTGTTTATCTAAAAAGGTTTTGATCCCTCCATCTAGTTTGAATGAAAGTCTAGCAGGATATATTATCCTTGGTTGAAACCCTTTTTCATGCAGGGATTGATAGATATATTGCCATTCTCTTCTGGCTTTTAGAGTTTGAGTGGAGAAGTCTGCAGATAATCTTATGGGTTTTCCCTTGTATGTGACTTTTTGTTTTCTCTTGCAGCCTTTAGGATCCTTTCTTTATACTTACTTCTTCTCATTGTGACTATGATGTGTCTTTGTGTCTTCAGGTCTGGGCTGATTCTGTTTGGAATTCTCTGGGCCTCTTGAACCTTGATGTCCTTTCTGTTATTTAGATCTGGGAAGTTTTCTTCTATTATTTCCTCTAGAATGTTTGTTTCCCCTTGCTCTCTTTCTTCCTCTGGCAGGCCAATTATACGAATGTTACTTCTTTTGAGATCATCCCATATGTCTCTCTTATTGTTTTCAGTGTCTCTCAATCTCTTTTTAAGCTCTTTTACCTCTTTCTTCATTTTCTCTAACTCATTCTCTGTCTGACTAATTCTGTTTTCTGCTTCTGTTAGTCTGCTTTCTCTTGCCTCAGCTTCTTTCTTCATTACAGATATTTCAGCTTTCAGTTCTCTAATTGCCTCAAGATAATCAGTATTTTCCTTGGGGGTCTCAACTGTTGTTTCCCTAATACTGCCATTCCTTTCCTCCAATGTTGTTTTCATTTCTGTGATTAATAAGTTTAATATTGCTTGCATACTTTTATTATCTATGGTTACTTCTGGCTGATTTGTAGTTTCTTCTGGGCTCCTGTCTTCATTAATTGGAGTAGCAGTTTTATTTGTTTTTGATCTACCCATTTTTTTGATTTATGTGTTTCTTTTTTTATGCTCTGTTGTTCCTCAGTTTTTGTGTCTTGAGTACAAGTAACACTGTACTAAATACTTTTATGACAATTGCACTCACCAACCTCAGGAATTACAGTAGCAACTGAAGCAAGTATTGAAGCAGTTTAATCGTTACCAGTTAGCCAAACAATTTCTCCAGTCCGTGAATAAATAGTAACCAAATCCCAGTGAAGGAGAAATAGAAAAGAAAGAAAGGATAACAAGAATAGACAGTTATGCAAATCTACTATCCACTGTATATTCTAGGGGTAACAAGAGGGCAAAGGGAACTAGAGCAGAGATACACACATAGAGAGTCCACTCTGAGTCAGATTTCTTCTCCAAAATAATTCACAAATTCAGAAAGGCAAAGAAGAAGGAAGAAGTGTATGACAAGATAAAAAAAAAAGAGGCAAGAGAGAGAAAAGGGAAAAGATAAGAAAAAGTGCTGTAATTAAAGAGCAGTGAAAGGAAATTCCCAAATGTGTATCAGTGAATTCAAAAAAGCACACTGTTTGTTGGTGTGGGGGCTGGGGGCTGTGACTTTGGAAGCTGTAGGATTAAGGAAGAAAGGATGACAATAATGAGAAAAAGAAAAAAAAATAAAGAAAGAGAGAAAGAGAGAAAAAAGAAAAAGATAAGTAAAAGAACAGTCATAAAAGGGCAGTGAAAGGAAAGGGTTTTTTATGTATTTATTTTTAATTATTTAATTAGCTATGTGGGGTGAGGTGGGGGGGGTTGGCTACTTAGAAAGAAAAAAGGCCAGAGGTTTCAGAAGGGTATAGACTTAGAATTAATGATACTCCCTGGTGGGACAGGAATTTGGTAAAGAAAAGGAGCTCCTAGCAGGAGATCCTGCTAGAAGCTGGTCCCCAGGGACTGGTTATGGGGGGGGGGTGCGGGGAAGGAGGTATGCTTAGAAATTAAAAGGAAGAAAAAAATTTTTCCCCTTTTTTCTAATCTAATTCTTAACCCAAATTAAGTTATAGTCACCTTCTTGGTGTCACTGCTAGGACCCCTTATTGGCTGGCCTACTAAAGGCAGAAAATCCTACCGTTTCCAGGAGATGTGGTCAGAGCTCAGCCATTAGCAGCTTCTCAGTCTGCCATCTTCCAGGAACCTCTTATTCAACTTTTATAGTCCTTACTTTGATAAGTTTAGCTTTGAAGTGACTCAGTGAGGTATAATAGGAAGTAGGTGAGGAGGGTATCTAGGTCTAATTATAAACTATTTCATTAGGTACTTTATGGTGTCTTTTTAGGTTTTTCTACTTGCTTGCTTCATTTATTGAATCACTGCAAACTTGTGCACTTTTGCTTCCAGGTATATATTTTGCCCTATTTTATAGATACATATGTACATATGCCCTATCTCATGGGACCTGGTTTGTATCTAGGTTTTGGGACTTTTTTAAGGAAGTGGACTACCCAAAATGGAATTAAGGAGTCCTATGAGAAAGAAAAAAAGTCTCACCTGAGTAATGAGGCTGAAGGGTTGGGATTATCAGATGCAGTATCAGTTGATATAAATTGAGAGAAGCATGCAGGAAAGTAAGCCCCACCCTAAAGGTTCCAGGAATGGGTGAAATATGGGCTTTATAGAGTGCTGGCACTCACGTGGAGTGGCTCCAACCAGGAGGGTAAGCCTCCAGCCCACCCTCACCAGCTCTAGTAACTGTCTGAATTAGAAAGAGACATCTGGGGATATTCTGGTATGAACATCCGTTTATTTGGAGATGTGTACAGAATTTTATACTGAGTTAAACAAATAACATTTTTTCACATATGTCAGAAATTACAGGTTTCTTAAAGGTCAGCTTGCCCCTATGGTAGGGGGTTGGTATGACAAGAATTGATGAGATACATAAAGGTCAAGACAGTTAGTTTCCATGATGCAGGCAAGTTAATTATCCAAAGGTATTTGAGAAAGGCATACGGGTTAAACCAGTAAGGTGAGGTAGAGAAGAAGAAAAACAAAACTTGATGTAAATCACAGATATCAAAGTACACAAGGAAATAGAATATGGGGTCTCATTGCAGGATACTGGCAGGGGTGTATGATAGAGTGTATTCTCCTATATGATCAAAAGGTGAATTTATAGTGAATGTGTGAACTTTGAATGACTGTAGTGAACTTTGAGTGAACCCTCAAGCAGGCAGCCATTTGGCCTGCTGGAAGGGGGAACTAAGTGTGAGAGGCAGTAGGCATTCTGTGAACTTGAGAGACTAACAAGGAGAAACTGAGTCTGGGAGACTTTTCCTCTTGGCTCATCTCTATAAGGAGAGAGGATAACAAGTGGGGTGTCTTTCCATATCTCCATCCAAGGATGGGAGACTCCCCTAAGCTCAACCAAGCTTTCATATAGTTAGTCCCACAACTGAGGAAGTGGGAGGTTCCTGCTTTGTTAGGGTTTAAGAAGGCAATAACTATCTATTGCTATAATCAAATTACTTGGAAATTACATTGACTTTGAAAATCCCTTTGTTAGGATTTGCTGTATCATACATGAACCATCTAAACATTTCTACATTTACGTTCATGATGTTGGATTTCTGCATAAGGTTTTGCTTGAGAAGTGATTTCTGCTCTGTTTCTCTGGTTAGGGGAGGAAGAATCTCTAGAGAAAATGAAGCTTTGGGAAGTATACAAACAGTCTGAGGCTAAAATAGGATTTGAATCTGGAACTTGCCCTTAGGGTGAGAATATGTCCATTGTAGAATTTATCTCCTTCACTGGCAATGTAGCTATTTCTTAACAGTGGTCTGTAAGACCACCCTCCTTCCCCATCTCTATTGAATGTGAGTCTGATTAAAAGCCTGAGGACATAACCTGGGTGTTTTAATTGTTTATTGCTTCAATCAAAGAAGACTTGGCAGGAAGAGAAAAACACCTCTTTATACATTTGCATCCAAATGCTCCCCAACCTTTTACTCCAGAGTTGCCTTTGTTAGCCACAGGACTCTATTATTAGCTTTCTATAAATATGGTAGTCACATTCATGTGTATCTGCCTGCTGAGATGTTCTGTCACATTTTCTAGACTGTCAGGACATACAGACAGGTGAGGCAACAACATTACCACTTGGGCTCTGGTAGAGCCTTTCTCTCTTCATCTGTGTTCAGGGCCCAATTTAATGCAAGTTGTGTAGAGTTGCTCAGGCAAATTAGTAGTAGCACTAACTCAAGTGCTCATGCCAGGATTTTAATCCAGCCTCATGATATTTTTGAGTAGTATCTAGCTGTTAGAATAGTCTAGACTCTGGTATGGTAATCTATAAACACTGAATGTTTTAGGTTTCATATAACAAAATTATATGGCTCATGCAAAGCAAAGCTTTGCTGTAATTAGGGTTTTCCTGCTATATATATATATATATAAAAAAAAACTTGTTGGGCCAGGTGGTGGCACACCTGGTTAAACGTTCATATTACCATTAACAGGGATCTGGGTTCAAGATCCCTCTGCCCACCTGTGGAGGTACTGCTTCCCAAGCAGTGAAGTAAGTTTTCAGGTGTTTCTCTCTCCTTATCTTCCTGTCCCCTCTTAATTTCTTTCTCTACTGTCAAATAAAAACATAAAGGGAATAAATAATTAAACTCATCTTGTTATTTCTTTTTTTAATTTTTAAAAATATTTATTTTCCCTTGTTTTTTATTATTGTATTTATTATTATTGTTGTCATTGCTGTCATTGTTGATGGATAGGACAGAGAGAAATGGAGAGAGAAGGGGAAGACAGAGAGGGGGAGAGAAAGAGAACACCTGCAGACCTCCTTCACCACCTGTGAAGCGACTCCCCTGTAGGTGGGGAGCCGGGGCTCGAACGGGATCCTTACCGTAGTCCTTGCACTTTGTACCACGTGCGCTTAACCTACTGCGCTACTGCCCGACTCCCCCATCTTGTTATTTCTATGATCAACATTCCCCTCTTTATTTATGATCTAGTTTAGATAATATATTCATATTTTTATTGTTATCTTTATTTATTAGCTAGAGACCCTCAGAAATTGAGAGGGAGGGGGTAAATAGAGGGGAAGAGAGAAAGATACCTGCAGCCCTGCTTCAGTACTCATGAAGCTTTCCCTCCTGCAGGTGGGAACTGGGGCTTGAACCGCAGTCCTTGTATATGGTAACATGTGCACTCAACCAGGTGCTTCATTCAGCACCTGGCCCCAAACATTCCTATTTTTTCTTCTAACAGAACATTGACCCTATTTTGAGGAAATAGTGCAGTGATGCAATCATGTGAAGGGAAATGTAATCCCTTTCTGCCCAGGTTTAGATTACAAAGCAGTTTATAGGTTTAGTAAAATTAAAGAAAATCACATTGTATTTTAATACCTTAAAGAGGAGACTAGAAGTCTCATTTAGCCTCCACAAAAATACAGCTGCTTCATGGAAAATGACAACAATGATTGCTAAAGGTTTGCTAAAACTTGTATTGTTAGTTATAAACAATTAGGTTTAATGAAGCAATACATCTGCTCATAAAAGTATAAGTGATTATTAGAATTGCAGACAAAACATTCCTACTCACAGAAGGCCTAATGGAGTGAAAACAGTAATTACAATGCCAGAAATATTGTTAAGTGTTAAAATTGACACCCGGAAAATGAAACACTTTGCTTAATTTTTGATAACATTGCATGTTGAGACATGACATGCCTGGCATTTCGATTGACACAAAAACTTGTTTTTCAATTCAAGCACACTTTAGACTTTCACACTTTTCTTTGCAATACGATTTCCCAAATTTTGGCTTGAATCCAGCTGATTTCAGAATATCACAGGTCCAGTTTATGTGGTTTTTTTTTATGCTATCTCCCCCCTCTGGCCCCACATTACCTGAACTTGAGTTTTGTTTTGGGCTGTGTAGAATAGCTCACCTGGTTAATATGCTTACTTTGACAGGCATGCAACCCAGGTTTGATCCCAGGCCCTACAACATTGTAGGAAGCTTTTGTTGGGCTGCATCACGGGGGATAGAGAGAAGGAATTGGAGTGGAACACAAATCTTTATTCATGTGGGCACCTCAGAGTTGGGGGAGAGCTCATCAGTTCAGGCCATGTGGAGCTAGCAAAATGGCCGCCTCCTGCTATGCACAGCACCCTTCTCTTTGTCTGGTCGCAGAGGTGAAAAGGGTCAAAGAGAGAGAGAGGTGGAAGCAGGAGGGCTTTATAGGGCAAAAACTGGAAGTGGCGAGCCATGATGGGACTGGCGGGGGAAAGGGGGTGGAGAGGAAAAGGCATGCTGGGAAGGTAGACACTAGGATGCTTCCACCTTCCCAGCATCCTAGCAACTGTTGCAATGGTTTTAACTAAGCTAGAAATACCCTGAGGGGATATCTGTACACAAAATGGTTTGTGGGCCCTGCCAATGTTCAACCACATCTGCACAATTTCCCAACAAGCTTTGCCACTGTTCTCTATCATGTATCTATATCTATCTGTCTGTCTATCTATCTATCTATCTATCTATCTATCTATCTATCTATCTATCACCTATCTTTGTATCTATCATCAATGTATCTATCTACCTATTTGTCTGTCATTTATCTATGTATCTATCTATGTATCTATCTACCTATTTATCTATCATCTATCAATCATCAATGTATATATCTACCTATTTATCTATCATCTATCAATCTATCTATCAGCTGTCATTTATCTATCTAAAACAAACAACAACAACAACAACAAAAATAAGTTGGCCCAGAGTGGTGCTGCCCAGGCAACAACAATAAAAACAAGAGTTTTATTGTTTTTCCTTTTATATTAAAGTCTAATACTATGACCTAGAATACTAAGTCCTCAAAATGTCAGCTCTCTATCCAAGAAAACCAACCTGCTTACAAACTGAAATTACAGCACAGGAGGTCACAGAGAGTTGTTGGGCAATATTTCACACAGTGCTCATATAATCTCTGACACTGGATAAACAAAATGTAAAGTGGAGAACATTTTACATTTTTTCTGATAGATTTTGGACAATCCAAACATGGCTTAGAAATAGCTTACAATTTCTATTTTAATATGGCCCCTGTCACATATGCAGGTTTCTCTAAACAAAGAAGCCCTGCAAATTTCAGCAGGTCTATAGTCTGAAAAGGCGCTATCCTCAGAGCGCTGAAATCAGCACCATTTGAACAAAGAAGCCTGTCCTTTTAAGAAAAAATCCCTCTATAGAAATGCTGTAATTTCCTGGTTACAAAGGAACCTTTTTCCAAGCACGTAAAGTGCCAGTTTGTTCAGCGTGACCTCTGCTTTCATTCTATCAAGGTTGTATCTGATTATAATATAAGACAGATGAAGGGGATGCTGTTCTTAGCAAAGAAGGAAAAAAAAGTTTTATTCTTGGGTCACTTGCAAAAGTGTTTTATCACTTTTTGTTGGTGATGTTTTCAATATCATTCCGGGCCAGGTCTCCTATGTCAGTCTGAGACCTGTCTGGGATATATTTTCAGGTACTTTGACATGCTTATTGGAAGATGATCCTGGGGGTGAACACTGGGTTGTATGACTACTTTCCTTACAGAAAACAAGGTGGCAGGACAGAAGGGAGTTTCAACAGATATGCCTGTAAGATTTCCTCACCTGCATCTATTATGGAGGGTGGGGGGCTGGTACTTGTTTCCCTAACATTTAAAAGGTTCGTCACACATTGTCTCAACAAAGAATTGAGGAGAGAGCATGGTTTTCGGAAATTTTAAATTTAATTTGGGAAAACTGAGAACGTTTATGTTAGGATGAGAGAGAGAGAGAGAGAGAGAGGGAGGAGAGAGAGAGGAGGAGAGAGAGAGAAGAAGAGATAAGGAGAGAGAGAAGGAGAGAGAGAGAAAGAGAGAGAGAGAGAGACAGAGACAGAGAGAAGAGCTTTTACTCATATGAAGACCTGGACAAAGAGCAAGGGAAGCCCACAGTTCTAGCTTTCAACACCTAAGCCCTGCCTCCACCTGTCTAAGCCACACCTGTCACCACTCCCATTTTCTGGGCGGTGTTCTCCAGGCACCTCCTGTCCTTCAACACATCAGTCTCCAGGTCATTCGATTCTTAGGCAAGGGCTGACCTATAGTTCAAATCCAAGAAGAGTTGATATGACTTCTGAAAGGGCACCCTAAAATATAAAGTAGGAAACAGAGAACCACTTTGGTGAAGCGTTTAATAGAGCTGAAATTAAAAATCTGGCTCTGCCAGTTACTCATCCTTACAAGCATTCTCTATTGCTTTGCATTTGTTCTTGTGATATGCTTCCTGAACCTCACTTCCCTCGTGTACCTCTGAGCTAAATAAGGTAGTGTTTCTCATTCTCTAGGCTCACTACACAGGGGACAGGAAGTGTTCAGGAAACGTTGGTGTTAATAGTTATAATGTTTATATGAAGGCATAAAATCCTAGGTGATCGCACTTGCTCAAGAATCATGGGAAGCCATACAGTTTGTTGTAACAGAGAAGTCATGGGGATTGGTGTTAGACAAGTATCCTGGTCCCAGTTCTGAGACCTAGGTTAGATCTCTTTATCTTTTGGTCATATCCCTTCCCAAGTACTAAAATGGAGATAACACTTTCTACTTTTGAGTGGCTGACAGATGTGATAGATGGTCTATAAATGTTTTAATTTTCTCTATTATTGGATAGAGACAAAGAGAAATTGAGAGGGGAGAGGGAGGGAGAGGGAGAAGGAGGGGAGAGGAGAGAGAGAGAGAAACTTGCAGCCCTGTGTCAACATTCCTGAAGCTTTCCCCCTGCCGGTGGGGACCAAGGACCTGAACCTGCATCCTTGCACACTGCTGCGTGTGCTCTTAACCAGGTGCACCATCCATCCCCTGGCCTGCTATAAAAGTTTTATAAATGCAAACTTGAAATAACAGATTTGAGCAGGTGCTCTAACAATGTCCCACTGTGTTTAGGGGTGGCATTGTCTCCCATATGAAGGAAAATTAAGTTCCTCTTGCTTCTTCCTCCAAAGCACAGCTGAATCTTACTACTATACCAAACCCTCAGTCCTTGTCGGGATTAGCAAATGCTTCCCAAATGTCACTGAAGCCTTTCAACACTGCCATCTGCCCCCCACCCCCGCAGAAATCTGGAAGGATCTTTCTATGAAAGTGAAGCAAGCCCCTATTGCTTCCCTGTTTGAACTGTTCTCCAACAGACTTCCACTACTCTTTTACTGAAGCCCCAGTCCCCAAGATGGCCTGCTCCCTGGCTGTTTTCAACACCATGATGTGTCCTTACTGTTCTCCTAACATATCGACGTTCAACTGTTCCTGTTGCCTGAACTTTTTCTTCACTAATACCTTTCCTGATTTCTTCTTCCTCTTCAATGAGATCTCAGTTAATTTTAGGTTTCTCTTCAAAGAAGCTGCTTAACCACTTAATTCCCACTTGACATTCATTCACTTCTCAATCATAATCACCTAGAGTCTCCAAGGAAGTTGATGCTGATACTCTCCTCCTCACTTTCTTTTTTCTTTATGAATTTTATTAGTAACTTTATATTGATTTGAAAAATTATAAGATAAGAGGTGTATAATTCTGCACTGTTCCCATCACCAGAGTCCTGTATCCACATTCTCTCCATTAGAAACTACAGTCATTCTCCCTGTTTGCAGATATAGGTTAAGTATTATTTCTATAACTATCTTTCTATATTTGTATATATTTGCCCACTTTTATTTAATAGTCTTGCCTTCTCTTTCTAAGTCATACATACACCTGTTACTACTTTTTCCCTTCTTTTTCCCTCTTCTCTCTCTGGTTTCTGATGGAATTGGAGGTCATAACTGTCTGGACATCTTCCCCCTATCATATCTCCCCCACTGGGAGTATGGGCTAAAATTCTTTATGGGGAACAGAAATGAGAAGTTGTGTATTTATTAATTGCTTCTCTGCAGGTGGATCCATACCCCCCAGCCTGTTTCTATATTTCCCTAGTGGGATAAGGGCTCTGGAGAGGTGAGGTTCCAGAATATATTGGTGAGATCTTCTCCCTAGGGAAGTCAGGATGGAATCATGATAAAATCTACAACTTGGTGGCTGAAAGGTGTTACAATATAAAGCAGAACAAAATGATTAATGAACACGAGCCAAAAAGCAGGAACAGAGCAGACAAGAGTAGGAATCTTACAGTGGAAAGAGTGAGGAAGTCTATTTTACATATGTTCCCAGGGACCTATGAATTTCATAGTTTTTGCTTGAATTTGATGACTAACATGAAGTTGGAAAAAAATATTGTCTGAGAAGATGGTATCAGATTATAGACTAGGGCTAGAAAGTTGGATTGGGGCAAAGAGTAGCTCCAAGCTTGAAGAAAATATGTGAATAAAATTAAATGTTTACCCCCATTCACCTGACCTTGGGCCCATATCCATATTTAGCACAGGAGCCAGTGTAACTCACTCTGCCAGTGAGTCCCTGTCAGTCTGAGATCACAGTCCATGGTCACAGCTGAGAACATTCTAGACTGCCCTCATTTCAGGATCTACCTTCCTTGAGTGGCAGAGCAGAATGACCCAACCTCCCTTTGGAGAGTGGGGCAGTCCCTACTGTTGTTACTTTATAGGGTCTCCTCCTTACTTGCTGCCTCATTATCTCTCCTGGGTGCTCAATCTCTCGGAAACCAGGAACTTTTCATGAGTTGTTTATCCTTGTATCACCAGAACAGGAGTTAGCCTTAAGTAGTTGCTCAGCCAATGTAGGTAGATAAATACTGATCGGTCACTATGTGACAGGCACTGATTAACGTGTCTGAGATTCATAGATGAGTGGCTTACATGTTTTTATAATGGATATATTCTAAGAGGTGGGGGACAAATTTTAGGAGATTATGAAAGAACAAAGGAAAGACAGTGGCATGTAAATAGAAATGTGGTAAAGATGAGGGTGGAAAAAACAACAAAAAATTGAATATTGAAGAACATATATCAAATTACGATGTCCTTCCCCTCAAATGCTTTTACCTGGTGAAAATGAATTACATATGAAGGTGCTTTATAAGGAGCCAGGTGGTGGTGCACCTCATTAAGTGCACATACTACAGTGAACAAGGACCCAGGTTCAAACCCCTGGGGACCACCTGTAAGGGGAGAAAGCTTCATGAGTGGTGAAGCCAAACTGCAGGTCTCTCTCTCTCACTCTCCTTTTCTATTGCCCCCTTCCCTCTCAATTTTTCTCCTTCTCTATACAATAGTAAACAAACAAACAAACAAAACAAAAAAATATATAAAGTGTTTTGCAAACAAATGCTTGCTGTTAATATCATTGTCTCTACCAACCTTTACAGACCTGTACGTTCTATGTATGTCTTTGTGTGTCTGAGCCACAGAATCTATTTCAGGATGTTTGTTTCTTTCCCTACCCATGCAAAGAAAGATCCAAATATTTTAACTTTAACCTCAGTCCCTAAATTCATAAGAGAACTACAAGCAGTGGGTTTAAAAGAGCAGAGAAGCTGACTGTGGGCACAGCCCTGGGAAATAGTTGCTGCTCCAAAAGAAAGATGATTCCTGCTGTCAGAGCTCTCCAGCCCCTCGCAGCATCATCAGGGGAGATGCTGGCAAGAGGCTCTCACAGAAAAACACAAGAAGAATTGCTGTTAAAAATATTGTGACAAGTTATATGAAGCACTGAGGGATACTCCTGTTTCTCCAGAGTGAGGCAATCGTTGTCAGTCATAAAAGTGCCTTGACAAGTAAGGACAGTAAATGTAATAAAAGGGGGGAAATGTTGTCTGAGCTCATAAAGAAGGAGGGTGATTGTGTAGTTACAGTCCTTCATAAAATCCTTGAGCACAGGAGAGGGAGAGGAATTGGGTCAGCAGACGATGTGTCCGTCATGCTTGCTAACATAGACAAGATAGGATAACTAGAAAACAACAGGACCACGCCATTGGTCTAGTGAAAAAATAAAGGTCGTCTGTGGAAAACTGACAGTAGCATGAGACATATTCCAAGGGTAGAAAGGTTAATAGACTCAAGAGTTCTGGGTTTGGGGCTTGTTTCTGAGTGGCTTGTGACAGTCACACTAAACGCTATACCAAGCAACTCCTTTGTCTTGGCATCCTAACAGAGAAAATTTCTTTCTGAGGATCTATGCAGCATGATTTGATTCTGGAGGAGGTTTTGGTCTGTGTAGTCATTCATGGATCCAGGCTAATGGTCAACCTAGATGGTAAGCCCCAACCTGCAGGTGAGACAGAGACAAAGGACATGGAAGGCCTTATGTTTTACAGTCTGGAGACTTAGATTCTCAGATGACACATAACTTCTTTCACTGCTGTGTACAATTAAAGAACAGAGACAGACATTCAATGGTAAAATCTCTCATCCAATAAAGGAAAGATAAAAGCTACTTAAAAAGTTCATGATCCATGACTCCGTGGGAACCATGGGAATGCAGACACTGTGAAACTTCCTTTCTCTAGTAGAGGGGACCTCACATTTTCCTCAGGGGCTCTGACTTTACTCCAAAGGACTTTTCCTTGATTATTATCCTCCATGACCACATCCGAAGGAAGTGTTTGAGGGAAGTTCTCCTGTGATGTCTTATGGTTTATGGAATTGGTGCTTGCTTGTGGAATAATTAAAAAAAATGAAAATATAATAAGGGCCAAGACTTGTTATAAATCTCAAATTGTCATGGATCTTCACTTTGAAATTGTCATTTCCCTAGGAATATAATTCTTCTCAACCCCTCATAGACTTCTGTCTTCTTACTTTATTTTTCTACTAGCTGATAGTCATACCTAAACTTATTTACTGGATGAGTATTCTAACTTTTTTGCATTCCTTTGCTTTCCTAGCATGTATCTGTACCTTTCTCAATATTATGGTACAACACTACTGGGGACAGTGAGAAGGGAAATTTTGTAAAAAATATTAATTATTTAGTAATGATTAAGAAGATTGTAAGATAACAGGTACAATTCCATACAGCTTCCACTACCAGAGTTCCATGTCCCATCCCCTCCACTGGAAACTTCTCTATTATTTATCCCTCTGGGAATATGGATAAAATTCTGGCTTCTGTAGTTGCTTCCTCACTGGACATGAACGTTGGGAGTTGGATCCATACCCCCAGTCTGTTTCTATCTTTCCCTAGTGGGATAAGGCTCTGGAGAGGTGAGTTTCCAGGACATTGGTGAGGTCATCTGGAAGGACAAATTCTTTTATTTATTTATATTTATTTATTTTCCCTTTTGTTGCCCTTGTTGTTTTTTATTGTTGTAGTTATTATTGTTGTTATTATTGATGTCGTCATTGTTAAATAAGACAGAGAGAAATGGAGAGAGGGGAAGACAGAGGGGGAGAGAAAGACAGACACCTTCAGATCTGCTTCACCACCTGTGAATCAACTCCCAGGTGGCAGGTGGGGAGCTAGGGGCTGGAACCAGGATCCTTATGAAGGTCCTTGTGCTTTGAGCCACATGCGCTTAACCCACTGTGCTGACTCCCCAGGGCACACTCTTAATCTGATTTTTGTTGAAAGGTTTATTTGTTTGCATTTTTAACACAAGGTTTTCTGAATTTTATTTTATATCTTATTATATCCGGATCAGCGATTTCTCTCTCTTTCTTTCTTTTTTGTTTTTGCTCATTCAAGATAACACATTTCTGAACTCTCCTTTTATTTTTACTTAAAAATACAGTGAGTGCATCTTATTTATATAATTACCTTGTCAAATGGCCACTATTAGGCAAATACTGCCAACCTCTGATTTTTCCTGTGCAGACAAGGTTGTTACCACCTTCACAGCTAACCTAAGTTAGATATCTTATTTCTTGAATCTTTTCCTGAACACAGTATGTTACAAGAAAAGAAAACCTCTCACCCTTAAGTCCCCTGAGTTGGAAAGGTTTATGTTAGGTAATGAAAATCTTGTTTAGTCATTGAAGGGCTAGGGAAAACAGATAAGGGAGTCTGCTGTACCCTCATCCACACCTTCAGAAAGAGAGAGATATATTAAACTGCAATTATATTTATTTACTTAACATAATGCCACATGTTATTTTAGGAGTGCCCTCATAGTACACAACTGAACAACATAGTAGTCAGAGTTCAGGAATAAATTCCTCTTAAATATTTCCTTTACTGAGTCTTCTGTAGCTTATAGGGACTAGCAGTTTTCCTTCATCAAGGTATTGTGAAATTGACAATAATCCATACTGATTGGATGCTGGGAAGAAAAACTATAGATAGCACTATAGCATTCTGACAGATGAAACAGATTTTAAGACGTATCTGGCTTCAAAATCAGTAAGTACAATTTTATTATTCTCCATTACTTTTCAGATAAATTTTGAATTTCTTGGTTTTGGGTAGAGGCAGAGAGATAGTGAAAGAAACCACAGCACCTGCTGTAGTGCAGTGGGGAACAGGCTTGAATCTGGGTTGAGCAAACGGCAACACAGCATAGTCCCAAGCAAGCTATTTCAGCAACCCCAAGTCAGAATTCTTTAGCATGCCAAGAGTTCATAGTCTGCCCTCTTTCCTGCCTCAGTCTTCCCTTTCATTGTGCAGCACTCTCACATCAGAAAATTTCATCTTTATTCCATGAATATGATATGTTCTCTCTTTCTTCCTTTCTAGGCTATATCCTTGACCCCAAATGCCTTTACTTTGTCTCCTCCTTTAACCTAAGGAGGAATAAAAAATATATTTGTTGAATTGAATTAAATTAAAGTAAATCTTATCAAAAATTTAATGTAGTGACAGCAGTCCTGTGAGATAAATTCATAGCATTATATACATTTGCTAGATATGAAGAAGAATTTAAAATCAATACTCTAAGTTTCCACCTTTGGAGTCTAAAAAATTTAAGCTTCAAGTACAAAAAAAATGTAGGACAGAAATCAATGAAATTGAAAGCAGAAAATAATATAAAAAATCTGGTTACCTGAAAACATAAAAATCAATAAATCTCAAACCGGATTAGACAAGAAAAAAAAAAGAAGACAAAACTACCAAGATTAGAAATAGTAACACTGTTACTGATCTCATGTGTATTAAAGAATGACAGGGAATACTATGAGTAATTTTCTTCAATGACACATGAAATAGAGCAAGTTCTTAGATACAAAGTGCCAAAACTCACAGAAAGAGGTGTAGATGATATGAATAGGTCTATATTTATTATAGATTTTGCATCAATGATTAATAACCTTTCAAAAAAAGGATGGAGCAGGATCCTGGCTGTGGCTTGCCAGGTTAAGCACACACACCTCCACGTGCAAAGTCCAGGGCTTGAGCCCCTGCTCCCACCTGCAGGGGGGACACTTCACAAGTGGTGAGGTGGGGCTGCAGGTGTCTATCTTTCTCCCTTTCTTTCTCTCTCTCTCTCTTAAATGTTTTTGTCATTTTTATTCATTTATTGGAGACAACCAGAAATCAAGAGAGAAGGGGGTGTGATAGAGAGACAGTCACCTGCACACTGCTTCACCACTTGCAAACTTTTCCTCCTGCAGTTGGGGGTGGGGGGACCAAAACCAGGTCCTTGAGCATTGTAACCTGCCCTCAGCCAGGTTGCCTCTACGGTACCCTAACTCTTCCTCTCTACCTCCCCTCCCTTTTCAATTTCTCTCTGTCCTCAAATAAAATAGAAACAAATAAATAAACAAACAACAAAGAGTAAAAGATGGCCATAGGTAACAGTGGATTCCTAGTGATGGAACCAGCCCCATAATAACCCAGGGGGAAAAAGAAAAACAAACAAACAAACAAAAACAAAACCAAAAAACAACCAAAGTCGGATGCTTTCACAGGTGAACTTCATAAACATTTAAGGAATGAATGATACCAATTTCCCATAATGTCTTCCAAGAAACAGGCAACATTTCCTAACTCATGAAGCTAACAATAACCAAATTTAAAATTAGATTAATAAATTACAACAAAAGAAGTTTATAGACCAACAATCCTCAATAACCTTTATGTAAAATTATTCAATACTGTACTATAAGCCAAATCCAAATATGTCTAATTGCTATTTTATAATAGACTTAAATCAGATGAATTGGATGTACAGCAGTGGCCCTACATTTCAAGAAATAATCTAAACAGCCATATCAGTAGACTTAAGAATAAAACTTACATAATTATATCAACTTACATGGAAAAAGCTTCTGACAATACTCAATGAGCTAGCAACAAAGGGGAACTTCCTAAACTTCATAAAGATTAATTTTTAAATACCTACAGTTAAAACTAAACTTTAATGTGTGAAACTAAATGATTTCCCTGTAAATCAGAAACAAAGCAAGATGTGCACTCTTCTATCCCTGGTCTATTTTATGCTAAAAACATTATCATAAGACAATTGAAAATCTTCCTCCTCAACAAGGACAGTGGGGAAAAGAATAGGGGAAAACCATTCAGCAAGTAACTTGTCGGTTACGTAGAAAATCTTAAAGAACAACTAAAAAATTCTTGAACTAATAAATGATTATAGTAAGGTCCAGAATACAAGATTAATTTAAAGGAAAATTCCTTTCTTTATGCCCACATGGTATCTATAAGACTAAAAGCAAATGAAAGTATATATTAGCATGGAATGGCAGTTGGTAAACTTGCTTGCTATGAGGGTATAACAGTCATAAATACTAGAAATTTAAAAATATGTGGATACTGGATGGAAGTTGCCAACTTTCTTATCGTTTAGTGGGAAGTTACAGAGAGAGAGAGAGACAGAGAATTGTGGGATGTCACAGTAATGGCCCACCACCCACTGAGTTTCTTTGGTGTTGTCCACAGTGCTGCAACTCTGAGACTTCCACAAAAGGCCTCTTTCATGGTAAGGTGTGTTCACTACCCACTGAGATATTTCCTTGCAACTCTCTGAAGTGTTTCTAGAGACTGATAATGACCACTCATTTACGAGAACAGCTTTTCTCAAGATCTAGAGATTGAGTCATGTTAGAAGCTCACATACATATTTACAAACCCATAACAACCAATAACACCCCCCAGCTGACTTCACAATTTAATCATTTATTCTTGCTAACACTGTTAAACTGTCAGAAATTTCAGAAATACCACGATTATCAAAAGAATATTATTCTTATTTTTTTTCGGGGTTATCTCTGGGGTCGGTGCCTGCACTATGAATCCACTGTTCCTGGAGGTCATTTTTTCCTTTTGTTGCCCTTGTTGTTTATTGATGTTGTTGTTATTCAATAGGACAGAGAGAAATTGAGAGAGGAGGGGAAGACAGAAAGGGGAGAGAAAGATAGACACCTGCAGACCTGCTTCACCACTTGTGAAACGACCCACCCCTGCAGATGGGGAGCTGGGGCCTCAAACCTGGATTCTTACACAGATCCTTGTGCTTTGTTCCATGTGCACTTAACCCACTGTGCTACCACCAGACCCCCAAAAGATTATTTTTGAGACAAGTTTTGTTTCTTCCCCACCCTGCAGATTTTATTAATGATTTCCTTATATAAGCTCTCATGTGTAATGAAATTACTTTTTTTCTTTTTCTTTTTCTAAAATTTTTATTTGTAAAATGGAAATATTGACAATACCATAGGATAAGAAGGGTCAATTCCACACAGTTCTCACCACCAGAGCTCCATCTCCCATACCCTTCTCTTCTAGGAAAGTTTTCCTATTCTTTATCCCTCTGGGAACATGGACCCAGGATCCATTATGGGGTGCAGAAGGTGGAAGGTCTGGGTTCTGTAATTGCTTCTCCTCTCGACATGGGCATTGACAGTCCTATCCATACTCCCAATCTGTCTCTCTCCAGGACACATTGGTGGGGTCATCTAACCAAAGAAGTCTGGTTGGCATCATGGTAGCATGTGGAACCTGGTGGCTGAAAGAAGAGCTAACATATAAAGCCAAACAAATTGTTGACTAATCATGAACCTAAATGTTGGAATATTGCAGATGAAGATAGTATGCAGTAAGTCAATATATGCAGCAAGCAAGTAGAAAGACAGCATAAATTTCCTAATGAAACAATGTTTACATAGACTTAAATACCCTCCTCATCTACTTCCTATTGCACTTCCCTAATCCACTCCAAAGCTAGCCTTAGCAAAGTAGGGACTACAAGAGCTGAATAAGGGCAAGAGACTGGCATACTTTAATGATGACTCTTTAGTCACTATCAGGCCACCCCATCAGCTGGGGCCCTCATCGGGGAGTCCTGAGATTCCCAAAAAGACATGATGGGCCTAGATCTCAAATAAATCCCTCTCTTCATAGTTAGTTACTGGTCATCTCTATCAGGAACAACACAATAAACCCCTCCATGGACCCCCATAGGACCTTTCCCTCAATATGGATCAACAATAGTAGAGAATGTTCCATCCTCCGAAGGGAGGCTGGACAACATACTCAATCTTCTACCTGAGGACAATGGGCTCTGAAACTGGGGCAACAGATATCCTTTCTAAAGAAATCTGTGTTATTTGTTATACTCTGGAATGTCCTACTGATATTTTATCAGAGTGACCCAATAGACTCTCACACTAGTCACAATCATCCTGGTAGTTCACTCTAAAATTCCCAACCACTTGACTCCAGTTAAGTATCCTCTGGACAGTTTCTGCATTGGCTTAATCTGCTTAGTATTTTCATAATACAGTTGATCTTTAACAATGCGGGAGCTAGGGACATCCCACCTGTGCAGTCAGAAATCTACATTTATTTCCCCTTTCAGTCAGCTACAAGGCATTATCACCACTACTATTCAACATTAACTTATAAGTTTTAGCCATAGAAATCAGAGAAAGAACTCAAAGAGATTCTGATTGGAAGAGAAGTTAAACTGTTTCTATTTGCAGATACTATGACTATATATATATATATATATATATATATATATATGTGTGTGTGTGTGTGTGTGTGTGTGTGTGTGTGTGTGTGTGTATATATATGTATATATATATATATATAACAACCCTGGAGAGTTCAGTAGAAAACTCCTTGATATTCTGAACAACGTAATAAAGTGCAGGCTACAAGATCAATATACAAAAGTCAATGGCATTCCTTTATGCAAATACTAATTTAAGGAGAAGAAAACATCTATAATTCAATCTCCTTCCCTATAGCAATAAAAATAATCAAATATCTAGGGATAAAGTTAACAAAATAAAGGGAGCCGGGTGGTAG
Source organism: Erinaceus europaeus (assembly GCF_950295315.1). Taxonomy (NCBI): domain Eukaryota; kingdom Metazoa; phylum Chordata; class Mammalia; order Eulipotyphla; family Erinaceidae; genus Erinaceus; species Erinaceus europaeus. The sequence continues at coordinate 199,538,061 of NC_080162.1, forward strand.
TGAAGCGAGTTAAGCATGCACATGGCACAAAGTGCAAGGACCTGTATAAGGGTCCCAGTTTGAGCCCCCAGCTCCCCAACTGCAGTGAAGTCTCTTCACAGGCAGTGAAGCAGGTCTGCACATGTCTGTCTTTCTCTCCCCCTCTCTGTCTCCCCCTTCTCTCTCCATGTCTCTCTGTCCTATACAACAACGATGACAACAACAATAATAATTACAATAAAATAAGGGCATGGCCGGGAGATGGAGCACCTGGTTGAGCGCACATGTTACAGTGCCCAAGGACTCAGATTTGAGTCCCCAGTCCCCACCTGCAGAGAGGAAAGCTTTGGGAGTGGTGAAGGTCTGTAGGTGTGTCTCTGTGTCTCTCTCCCTCTCTATCTCTCTTCCTGATTGTCGGGCTGAGCTTCACTGATGGGAGACAGACAACCAGGGACTCATGGTTGAGCTGTACGCAGTATCTCTTTATTCATGCAGGACTCAGTGCAATCTATACCAAGCTAGACTAAACTAACAACTAACTAAAACGAACAATGTTGTCTTTATATATACTTCCCAAGTAGGGTGTGAACAGGATGTGACGCAGAGAGGGTGGAGAGAAAAGTGACTGGTGAAAATCAGGGTGTGACAAGGAGAGGATCAGGGTGTGACAAGGAGAGGGGGTGGAGTAGGTGAGAATTCTACCACTAAACCACCAATGCCCTGGAGGGAAGGTGGTGCTTTATGTAAATGTAAAAGTGATTTATGTAAATAGAGGGCAGTGGTTATGTAAATAGAATACAGTGGTTATGTAAATAGAATGCAGTGTTAAGCAGGGGGGATTTAATCCAAATGAAACAGAAGGGGTTTTTAAAAGCAGAATTAGAAGATACCAACACTGATCTCAATTTCTGGCTGTCTCTATGAAATAAATAAATACAATTTAAAGATAAAATAAAACAAAAAAGGGCCACAAAAGGGAAAATAAATAATACAAAAGTAAATGAAGGACTTATACACTGAAAATTCATAAATTACTCTTCAAAGAAATGTAAAGAGATATAAAGAAATGTAAAGACACCCATGCTCATGAATTGGAAGAATTAATATCATCAAAAATGACCACCCTACCCAGGGATTCAATGAAATCCCAATCAAAGTACCAATGTAAAGGAATATAACAAACATTACAAATATTTATCTGGAACCAAAAAAATCCCCAGGATTGCCAAAGAAATCGTGAGAAAAAATAACATGACCAGAGGCATTATACTTCTTGACCTCAAACTATACTACAGAGCTACTAAAATCTAAACTTCCTGGTACAGTAACCAAAACTACACTCAGGCCACTGGAATTAAATTGAAGATCTAGAAATAGGCTCCCAAATCTTTGGGCAACTAACTTTTAACAAGGTTGGCCCAAACCATTAAATGGCAAAAGGAGAGTCTCTTCAACAATGGTGTAGGGAAAATTGGGTTGAAACATGCAAGCAAATGAATTTGAACCATCACATATCAAACACAAAAGTCAATTCTAAGTGGGTCCAGGACATGGAAATTAGGCCAGAAACTATCAAATACATAGATGAAAACATTGGCAGGACACTTCACAATCTATGCTTCAAAAAGCCTTCAAGGATTCAATTCCAAAAGAAAAACAAACAAACAAAAAACCAAGACTAGGTCAAAACTCTAATTCTTCTGCATAGCAAAGGATATCACCACCCAAACAGCAAGACATCCTACAAAATAGGAAAAGATCTTTACACAAAACACCTCAGAGAAAAGGCTAATAATCAAAACATATAAAGCTTAGCACCCAAAACAAACAAGTAATGCCATTAGAAAATGGGGCCAGCCCATAGGACCTTGCCCTTGCCCTTGCCCTCTATGAGGATCAACAATGGTAGAGACAGACCCATTCTCCAAAGGGAGGTTGGGCCAACATACTCTGCCACTTGAAGAAGATGGGACCTGACATTAGTTCAGCATAGAATGTTCCTATGCATGACCACAGAATGCATGTTCAGACCTATAGGCATGCAGAAGTTACACAGGCTTCTGTGACAAATATTTTCCCCAATCAAATCGATGAAGTTTACAGTTAACAATACTTAGATACTTTCCCCATATTTGGGAGCTACTCTCTTCCCTGATCCAGCTTTCTAGTCCTCTCCCCATCTCTGACACCATGTTACCAGACAATGACCTGGGTCTACCTGCATGTTAATTGTTGGGCTCAGGAAAAAATTAGTAAAGTCATGAGCCCCTTGGAATATACTTATAAAATAGACCTACTAGCTTTTCCAAAATGGAGACCCCCAAATCTCATCTGCTATATTCTTGCCTTTAGGCCCCTGATTATTTAACAATTTGTTCTGCTTTAGAACTTAATTCTTTTTCAACCAGCAAGTTGCAGATGCTACCATGATGCTAACGTGACTTCTCTGGGCAGACAACCTCACCAATGTGTCCTGGAACCCCACCTCTCCAGAAACATGCCTCACTAGGGAAAGGGAAATAAGCTGGAAGTATGGATCAAATTGCCAATGCCCATGTTCAGAGGAAAAGCAATTACAGAATCCAAACCTTCCACCTTCTGCATCCCATAATGATCCTGGGTTCATGCTCCCAGAGGGATAAAGAATAGGAAAACTTTCAAGAGAGGGCATGGGATATGGAGGTCTGGTAGTGGGAACTGTGTGGAATTAACCCCTCTTATCCTATGTTCTTGTTATTATTTCTATTTTATAACTAAATTAAAAAATACTCTAACATATATTCATAAGAAAATTACCCTAAATATAAAAAAGAAAGAAAGAAAGAAAATGGGGCCAGGACATTGATAGAAATTTCACTAATGAAGAGATCCAGAGGGTCAACAGATACATGAGAAGGTGCTCAAACTCACTGATCAGAGAAATGAAAATGAAGACAACAGTAAAATACCACTTTACACCTGTATGAATGTCATACATCATAAATGAAAAGTGTTGGAGAGGCTGTAGAGAAAAAAGACACTTTTGCACTGCTAATGGGAGTATAAAGTGGTCCAACCATTGTGGAAAGCCATCTGGAGATTTTCCAGGACACCATAAATTGACCTACCTTCTGACCCAAAAATTTCTTTCCTGAAGATTTACCCAAAGGAAACAAATAAAACTATCAGAATAAACCAATGTATACCTATGTTTATAGCAGCACAATTTGTAATTGCCAGAAACTGGAAATAATCCAGATGTCCAATGTCAGATGAGTGACTAACAAAACCTGTAGTATATATACATGATGGAATAATACTCAGCTATTAAAAATGATGAAGTCATCTCTCCTGTGTCATCTTGGATGTAACTTGAAGATATCATGTTCATTGAGATAAGCTACAAAGAGAAAAATGAGTACCAAATGATCTCACTAATATAGCATATGGTAGTCAATCCATATCTGTGACCTTGGGAGATCTACTTTAGTTTCCAAAGGAGAGAATAGGGACTCTGGTGGTGGGAACAGTGAGGAATTACACCCCTGTTATCTCATAATTTTGGAAGTCAATATCAAATCAGTAATAAAAATAAAAATTAAAAATAATTAATGTGTAGTTAGGCTCATATAATGCACACCTGTATTTTTCAAGTACCAGGTATAGTCAGTAACTACACAGAAAAGAAAAAGAACTCTGTAAATGTAAGCATTTGAGTTTTTTAGACTTCCATTCTGTTTATAGCATATCTCATTATAAGATTTCAACTAGTATGTGTGGGTGAACACATGTATGTATGCATGAAACACATCTGTGTAGGTGAAACTAAGTGAACCCAAAACCTAAAGCAGGCAGTGACAAACTTGCATTGTGCAAAATCATATGATAAATATATTTTTTAGATGATAAATATTTTAGGGTCTGTGAGCCACATGGTCATTAGCACGTGCACCCTACAGCAGAGTACACATATGCATAAATGTGATTGAGATTCAATCTTTACAGAACAGGCTATGGGCTGAATCTGGCCTAAGGATCATGGTTTATTGCCTTCCACCCCCAGTATATAGACCTTTTAGCAATTATTTATTTATTTATTTATTGCCTCTAGTGTTGTCTCTAAGTGTTGTCTCTAGGATTCGGTGGCAGCACTGTGAATCCACTCTTCCTAAGGACATTTTCCCCCATTTTTTGCCATGGTTATTGTTATTGTTGTTGTTGCTGGATGTGGCACAGAGAAATCGAGCAAGGGTGGGAAGACAGAGAGGGGGAGAGAAAAACACATGCAGATCTGCTTCACCACCACTTGTGAAGCAATTGACTCACTTGCAGGTGGAAATCGGAAGCTGGAACTGGGATCCTTATGCTGCTCCATGAGTTTCAAGCTGTATGAACTTAACCCGATGAGATACCACCTGGCCCCTGTCGTATGCTTTACATTGGTTTGTTCTAGCCCTCCCCCGCCAAGAGAATTGCATCAGTCCAGTTAATTTCGCGGGCCCGCTTGGCCCCGCCCCAAGGAACCCCAGGAGAGGGTTCCTGAGTTCCTGAGTTCGAGAGTGCGAGAGTTTCAGAGGGTTCCCCAGTACGAGAGTTCCAGAGTTCCAGAGTAAGGGAGAGGGTTCATGAGTTCGAGAGTAAAAGAAAGAGTGCTTGCGCCGCCGCAAAGAGACAGCAGAGTTCTGTTTGGTGATTAGTTTGTCTTAGTTTGTGAATCGTTGTTCCTGAATAAAGAAATACAGCTTCCCTGCCCAGCCATTGTCTCCACGTCTCTGTTCACCACCGCGAAGCTAGACCCGCCCGGCTGGAGCCATCCGAATTTTAACAACAAATGGCGCCCAAGGGTTCCTGAGTCCGAGAGTTCCTGAGTTCCTGAGTTCGAGAGTTTCAGAGTGCCAGAGTAAGAGAGAGTTCCTGAGTTCCAGAGTAAGGGAGAGGGTTCCTGAGTTCCAGAGTAAGAGAGAGAGTGCTTGTGCCGCTGCAAAGAGACAGCAGAGTTCTGTTTGGTGATTAGTTTGTCTTAGTTTGTGAATCGTTGTTCCTGAATAAAGAAATACAGCTTCCCTGCCCAGCCATTGTCTCCGCATCTCTGTTACCCGCCGTGAAGCAAGCCCGGCCAGCTGGAGCCTTCCGGAAATTTTAACAACAGGCCCCTCTTTTTAAAAATTTTTTATTTATAAAAAGGAAACATTGACAAAACCATAGGATAAGAGGGGTATGGATTCTCACAATTCCCACCACCAGACCTTCATATACCATCCCCTCCACTGAGAGCTTTCTTATTCTTTAACCCTCTGGAAGTATGGACCCAAGATCATTGTGGGATGCAGAAGGTAGAAGGTCTGGCTTCTGTAACTGCTTCCCAGCTGAACATGGGTGTTGACAGGTCAATCCATACTCCCAGTCTCTCTCTCTCTCTTTCCCTGGTGGGGAAGGGCTCTGGGGAAGCAGAGCTCTAAGGCACATTGGTGGGGTTGTGTGTCCAAGGAAGTCTGGTCGCATCCTGCTAGCATTTGGAACCTGGTGGCTGAAAAGAGAGTTACTATATAAAGCCAAATGAATTGTTAAGCAACCATAGACCTAAAGGCTGGAGTAGTACAGATGAGGTGTTGGGGGGGTACTCCATTTTGTAGACAGCTAGTAGGCATATTTTAGTTATATTTCAAAGGGCCTGTAGCTATACTAGTGTTTTTTTTCCCTGTGCCTGAAATCTGATATGCAGGTGGATCCTAATTATTGTTGCTTTGGAGTGAGTGAGAGAATTGTAATAGGAAGTAGGTGAGGAGGTTATCTAAGTCTTGAGTGGACACTATTTCATTATGAGCTTGATACTGACTCACTACAGACTATTGTGTATTTTGTTTTTAGGTATATATTTTGCCCTAATTTATGGATACATGTGAATATATCCTTATCTTACGGGACCTGGTCTATATCTAGGTTTTGGGACTTTGTTAGGAAGTAGAATAGAATTAGAATGGAATTAGCAAATACCATGAAAGGAAAGGTCTCACCCGAGTGATGAGGGTGAAGGGTTGGCAATCCATGCCTGACGTCTCTGTACACAGTCTGAGGTGAAGCATTCTGAGATGGTACTCGTTGCATTGATTAGGTTGAAATCGGTGGATGCAATATCACTTGGTATGAATTGAGAGAAGCATTCAGGGAAGTGAGCCTCACCCCAGAGCTTCCAGGATTGAGAGAAATATAGGCTCTATAGAGGAAGAAGGAGATTCCTGTTGTCTTAGGGTTTAAGAAGACAATAGATAGTTATTGCAACAATCACATTGTTTGTCAATTGGGTTAACTTTGAAAAATCCCTTTGTTAGGATTTGCTCTATCATACACACCCTCACCATATTTTATGTCCTTTGACATTATTTTCATATAGCTATGCTACCGGTTGCTTTTGTTCTCCCTGGACTAAGCTTTTAAGAGAGTCAACATATCAAAGACTCAGTCTATGTATTAAAAAGACTCAGTCTGTGATTTAAAAAATTTGAGACATTCAATTTTCCTCTCTCATATTAATTAAATAGTGATTTAAATGACTACAAATTGATAGGAGTGTACATAAACACCATTCCCACCACCAAAAGACTGTGTCCCAGCCCCCTGCCTCCCCTCCCATGAAGTTGAACATCCACCCTCACCCTCCACCCAGGGTTTTTACTTGGTGCCCTACTACAAATTTAGTCAGATCCTGCTTTGAGTTTCCCTTTCTGTTCTTCTTTCTCAACTTCTGTTTATGAGTGGGATTATCCCATACTCATCTTTGTCTTTCTGACTTAGCTCACTTAACATAATTTCTTCTAGCTCCATCCAAGATGGGTCAGAGAAGGTGGGTTCATTGTTCTTAATAGCTGCATAGTATTCCATTTATCAGCCACTCATCTATTGTTGGGCATCTGGGTTCCTTCCAGGTTTTAGCTATTACAAATTGTGTTGCTATGAACATAGGTGTACACACATCTTTTTGGTTGGGTGTTATGAAGTCCTTGGGGTAAACCTGGCCCCTCTTTTTGCAATTTATTTTTAAGATGTATTTTATGTTTGTTATCAAAGAAGAAGAGAGTGAGAAATCAGAGCACAGATCTGGTCATAAGAAATGTTAGAGCCTAGAATGTCCCCAGCTGTGACCATGCACTATGAGCTAAGACTGACAGATACTCAGGTCACACAGGCTCCTTTGATAAATATGAATAGATATGTACCTTATGTCAGATCAATGGGATTTACAGTTAATGGTATTTTCTTCATATTTGGTAGCTACTCTCTAATCTTTCTACTCCTATTCTCAACTTGACACCATCTTCCTAGACTTTTAATCCACCTGCATGATAGTTATAGGGCTCAGGCAATATTTACTAAAGCCGTGGGCCACATGGAACATACTTAAAATAGACTTCCTAGAGTCTTTACACATATACACCTCTAGTTTCAAAGGTAGTTTCCTACCTTTGGGTTGCAGTTTATTAATCACTTTGTCCTGCTTTTATCTTACTGCTTTTCAGTCACCAAGTTGCAGATGCTACCCTGATGCCAACCTGACTTCACTGGGCAGATGACCTCACTGCTGTATCCTGAAACCTCATCTCTCTAGAGCCCTGCCCCAGTAGGGATAAATAGAAATAGGTTGGAGGCATGGATCCACCAATGTCCAACATCTATGTCCAGAGGTAATTACAGAAGCAAGACCTTCTACCTTCTGTACCCCAGAATGTTGTTTTATCGGGGCTGGCTTCACGGGTGGGTAACAGAGACGACCAGAGACATGTGGCTGGGCTGGGAAGCTGTATTTCTTTATTCACGAACAACGATTCATAAACTAACCCAAACTAATACCAAACAGAACTCTCCTGTATCCTTCTCACATGGCGACGCCAAGAAGTCTCTAACTCTGTCAGGGTTCTTTGGGGCGGGGACAAGCGGGCCCGCGAAACTAGCAGGACTAAACCAATTTTCCTGGCAGCGGGAGAGCTAGAGAAAACCAATGTAAAACATACAACACCAGAAAGTATTTTAGTCCATACTCCCAGAGGAATAAAAAAAATAAGAAAGCTTCCAATGGAGGGGACAGGACATGGCACTCTGGTGGTGGGAACTGTCTGGAATTTTACCCCTGTTAACTTATAGTCTTGTCAATCATTATAAACTCACTAATAAAAAATTAAATTGAACCTGGAACTTCTGCATGTGAATCATATGCTCTACCCACTGAGACACTCCCCCAGCCACTGTCTCTATACTTTAGCAAATGATCTACTTTGGTTATTTTCTGTTTGTTTTGTTTTATGGGTTTTAGAGTATGCACCAGTCATTTGTCTAAATTAGTTAAGGTCTATAAGTATTCTGGGTAGAATTGATTTATTTGATGTTCTCTAAGGACAGAACTCACCTCTTACTGCTTCCTCCTGAAAAATAAATAAACAAATAGAAACAGTATCCTGTTCTCAACTGAAACTGAGACATTGGCCTTCCTCTTTAGCATCATCTTGGTTTGCCTTCCATTTCAGAGTCCTTCTATTCCTTCTTGCTTATATTCACACTCAGAGAAACCCAATTATTTTCTGATTTGTGATCCTGGCTCAGCCCACTCTTTCTGGTCATCAGAGGAGAGCTCAGGGGATTGTAGCTGAGTGGCACTGAGAGTAAATAAAAGGTGCTGGTAGTTCAATTCCAGTGGGTGCCTGTTGGTAGACAACCCTGTTCATACATAAGTACAGTGCCTGACTAAGCTAAGTGTTCTATCAGAAACTTTGTAATGAATATCATATGCTTTTCAAAAAGTTAAATTAACTGAACCGATGACTTTGTCCATCACACTTCTCATGTGGGGCATAAGAATATCTTATAAAATATGGTATTAATCAATAACAGAAAAATTATCATAGTTTAACATCTTCCTTGACAAACGACTTCTCAGTTTTCTCATCTGGATACAACCAGCTGTCTTTCACAATAAAATTCCTTATAAGTCATCATGATAGTCTCCATAGGAATCTTATACTATTGGCCAGAGTAAGAGCCTAATAATTAGTTTCAAAAACCTGGGGTCTTATAGTGAAAGTAGGAAGGAAGGGAGGGAAGAAGGAAGGAAGAGAAGAAGGGAGGAAGGAAGGAAGGAAGGAAGGAAGGAAGGAAGGAAGGAAAGAAGGGAAGGAGGGAGGAAGGAGGAAAGAACAGAAAAGAACAAGGAAGGAAAGGAAAGGAAAGGAGAGGAGAGCAGAGCAGAGCAGAGCAGAGCAGAGCAAGAGAAAAGAAATGTGACCATGAAGAAACCAGAAAAAATTGTGGACTACCCTTCCATGCAATAACTGATCTCCTAACTGGCTGGTATAAGGAAATAGAGTTTTTCCCCCTGGAAATATACCTAAAATAGACTTCTTCGCACATAGAGACCCCTAGTTTCATCTGCTCTATTTCTACCTTTGTGTTCCTGTTTATTAATCCTTTTGTCCTGCTTGTTATCTTACCGCCTTTCAGCCACCAAGTTGCAGATGCTACCATGATGCCAACCTGACTTCCCTGGGCAGAGGACTTCACCAATGTGTCCTGGAACCCCACCTCTCCAGAGCTCTACCCCACTAGGAAAAGACAGAAACAGGCTGGGAGTATGAATACACTTGCCAATGCCCATGTTCAGCAGAGAAGCAATTACAGAAACCAGAACTCCCACCTTCTGCAACCCATAAAGAGACAGAGAGCCAGCTACTATCCCAGATTCACTGGCTGCTGGGAGTAGTGGTTTATGGCCCTGGTGAATAGGATATAAAGGGAAGGCTGCTGGAGATCTCTGCAAACTCTCCCTCTCGCTCTCTTTCTTAATGAGAGGAGTATTCCCACTTAGAATCTTTTCCACTTCTTTTTATTGTCTTAATCTGTTGTGATGCCTGGGACTATGTCTGCCACTTTGTCATCATGAAAAGACAAGCACAGCAATGAAAAAACTAAAGGTAGGGAGGTGAAAGAATTTGGTCTCTGATGTCTTCTTTCTCTCTTTCTTCCTTTATTTATTTCTTGTTTGCTTACTATTGGATAGAAACAAAAAAATTGAAAAAGAGGGGGAGATGGGGAAAAAGACAGAGAGGCACCTGCAGCCCTGCTTCAGCACTCGTGAAGCTTTTCCCCTCCAGGTGGGGACCAGAGGCTTGTATCCAGGTCCTTGTGCATTGTAATGTGAGTGCTTAATCAGGTGCTTACCACCACCAGGTCCCCTCTAATGTTTTCTGTGGGCAACCAAGCCTAAGTCAGCCATCAAGTACCTTTAGCTGATCTAGAAAGCCTAGTTAGAGGCACTGGAGATGGCATGATCTGAAAAATCCCCAGACACGTTTTGTACATTCTGGCATTTGGAAAGGATTCAGTGAATACACAGTCAGCTGGCTAGGAGCTCTTTTGACCTCAGTCTGCTCCCAGTACTCAATTAAATCAAAACTTGCTTAGTTTTCTAGTTATTGAGGGATGCCCAGCATAACAGTATATTCACGGCAGAGCAGGAAACAGATTCCCTTTTTATTCTTGTGGGCCATAACTGTTCTTCCAGAGTTGTGTCCTTCTCTGGCTCTGACAGATAGGTTAGGTTGTAATGCACTGCTGCATTCTTCTCAAGGACCCAGAGTGCTTTGCTTTTTCCCAGTTATGAATGATAAGTTCACAAAGCACCAATGTCTCCTAAAAAAAAAAAAAAAAAAAAAAAAAACTCCCTGCTTGGGAGTATAAATTGGTGTGGCCAACTTTGCCAAGCTATTTGGCAGCTGCTAATAAAGCCCATATGTCATCAATTCCCAGGCAGTTCCTTTCAGATACATTCTCCAGAGAAACACTCCACTGTAGACTTAGAAGACATGCATGTAGAGAACTTCATTGTCAGCAAATTTCATTCAAAAACAACAACAAATAAAGAACTACCCTTTGCTAAGGGGCTACTTTAATAAGTAATGTTGTTGTGGTACAATGGAATACTACACCCAAGATAAAACGAGCACATGTGGGGAGATGCGTATATTTCAGAACACAGGGCTAAGAGATAAACACAAGTTTCAAAAAAAGACAGAAGAGGTCAGACTGCAGCACAGCCAGTCAGGTGTCCTGACAATAGGGATTGAATGGCTAAGCAACAGTAATGCAGTTCCGAAAAGTGGAAGCCTGAGATCAGGATGCCTGGTTATAAGACCTTCTTTGGGGGGTGGGGTGGTGGCACACCAGGTTAAGCACACACAGTGTGAAGCACAGAAACCAGTGCAAGGAGGTTGGAGCCCCAAGCTCCAAACCTGAAAGGAAGTCGCTTCCTTCTGCGGTGAAGCAGATCAGCAGGTGTCTATCTTTCTCCCTCTCTATCTTCCCCTCCTCTCTAAATTTCTCTCTGTCCTACCCAACAACAACAATAAAAATGGAAAAAAAAAAAAAAGGTCTTCAGGAGTACTGGATTCATAAGGCAGGCACCAAACCACAGCAATAACCCTGGAGGCAAAAAAGAAAAAAAATTTTCCTTCCTGGCCTTCTTCTTCTCCAGCACTAATTCCATCAGACCAGTGAGGCCCTGATGACCTCTAAAAGTTTTCATCTTCATGTACCTTTGCAGTGATGAGTAGGGCTTCAACATGGGAATTATGGAGGGGGACAATAATAAATTCATAGCAAGTGCCAATTTTGTACAGTGACCGCCACCACCATCACTCCCACTACACACACACACTTAGCAGATGGAAACACAAGACTATAGAGGAGGTCATAAGCATAAGCTTGCCATAGGTCATTCAACTTGTTAGTGATAGACCAGAGCTTTTTCCCCCACATCATGTCATCTCTGGTCTTTTGCAGCAATACTCACTCCTTTTTGCTGCCATTGTTATACTTGTAAGACTAAGTATGGTTATTACTATGATAATATCTCTGTCCATGGTATTGGCTCCTTTTCTGTTCCACCTCACACCACCTCCCTTGCCTAGGAGTCAGTTGGGCCACTCTTACTCTGTATCTCTCTCATTTTCTTGAGAAGGATCTTGCTTCATTTTACTTTTCATTGTGCCTCTGATTTCTTTTAAGAGCTCTAGCATGTGTATTTATTTCATCAAAAAGTGTATGTTGAATATATACTATGACATCTGCCAAGTAGGTTCAGACACCATTCCAGTGTGAATTAAAAAGCAAGATGTGGCATTTCTGTTTATCCTTTTCACTTTTTCTTTCTGACAGCTGAGAGTTCTTCCATTGTTTATATGTAACACACTTTCATTACTTAATCATCCACCAATGATCACTTAGGATGTCTTTATATATTGACTGTTGTGAATGATGTTACAGTGGATTCAGGAGTGAATAGAACTTTTAGTGTTTTTGTATTTTTTGAAATAAATACTCAGAACTAGAATTACTGGATCAAAGGGTAATTCTATTTTCAATTTTTTGAGAAATTTCCATATTGTTTTTATGATGGGTAAACCAATTTACATTTCTATCAGCAATGTGTGACAGTTTTCTTTTCTTTTTTTTTTTATTTAAATTTTTAATTTAAGAAAGGATTAGTGAACAGAAGCATAAGGTAGGAGGGGTACAACTCCACACAATTCCCACCACCCAATCCCCATAACCCACCCTCTCCCATGATAGCCTTCCCATTCTCTAGCCCTCTGGGAGAGTTTTCTTTTCTTTATACCCTTGCCAGCACATACTGGTTTTGTCTTTCTGATTTCACTGATAAGCACAAGAGAAAGAATCAAATCAGATGAACAAGTAAAAAAACAAAACAAACAACAACAACAACAAAACCCCAAAACACAGGCTCTCAGCTTCTGATAACAAAATGGCCAAACCAGAAGGGAAAGAGGTGGAGTATGGGTAGAACCTGGTAGAAGGGCCCATTGGGTAATAGCTAATGGAAACCAGACTTTTGGTGTAGGGTGGGCTGTGAAATACACAGATGACAAAGTATTAAACTATGCACCTAAAACATAAACAATACGGTAAGCTATTTACCATTAAAATGATTAATAATAATAATAATAATAATAATAATAATACAAGATGTGGTCTTAGCTCTGAAGGTGATATGACTTTATCCTTTTTTTTTTTGCCTCCAGGGTTATTGTTGGGGCTCAGTGCATGCACTACAAATCTACTGCTCCTGGTGGCCATCCCCCCCCATTTTGTTGCCCTTGTTGTTGTTGTTATTGTTGTTGGATAGGACAGAGAGAAATCAGGAGAGGAAGGGAAGACAGAGGGGATAGAGAAAGGTAGACACCCGCAGACCTGCTTCACCACCTGTGAGGCAACACACCTGCAGGTAGGGAGCCGGGGGCTCGAACCAGGATCCTTAAGCCGGTCTTAGCACTTGGTGCTGTGTGCAGTAAACCCGCTGCACTACCATCTGGCCCCCTAAAAGCTTTTCTATGTGCCAACCACTGTTCTTAATGTTTTACTTAAAGATTCCTTAGGTCCTCACATTATGGTTTTATTTTACAGTTATAAAAGCTGAGGCAAATAGGTTTATGTCAACTCTCAAGGTCACCTGGTTTTCAATAGGCAAGAGCAAGGATTCAAATTCAGGACTCCAGAATCTAATTTTGAAGAAACAGCACAGCTGTAATCAGTAAGCAAACAGAGACTGGGTGGGGGTGGGGGAGTGAGCTATCAGAGCCAAAGCTCAAAGAGTAGCGAGACCTAATGGAGGAAATGTTTGAGAATTGACCATCTGGCGAAAGTGATTGTGGAGCTGAACTGTTGGGTGTTAGAACTTAACCAGATAGACTTGGATGAATATTCTTTAGACAAGTGAAAAAATATATTTAGGGCACTAAGAGATGTTTGATGAGTCAGGAGCAGAAGGCTTAATAGCAGGAAAATGTGATTGATACATTTCAAAATCCATGTAAAATATATGTGTATGTACATATATGTATATATATTATAATTCATTTTATTTTATTTATTCTTTTTTTAGATAAAGAAAGAAACAGAAGAAAGGGGGAGAAAGAAAGGAAAATACATACCTGTAGCACTGCTTCCACCATGTGTGAAGCTTCCTCCTTGCAGGTGGGGACCAGGAGTTTGACCCAGGTCCTTGGACTCTATAACACACACTCTACTAGATACACCACCAGCAAGCCCCCTCCATGTTGAGTCATATATATATATCACCAGCAAGCCATTCCCATGTCTTGTCTTTAATACATATATAATTAGATTGAGACAGAGAGAAATTGAGAGGGAAGGAGGAGACAGAGAAGGAGAGAGACAGAGAGACACCTGCAGTCCTGCTTCACCACTTGTGAAGCTTTCCCCCTGCAGGTGGGGACCAGGGACTTAAACCTGGGTCCTTGTGCACTGTGATATGAGCACTTAACTAGGTGGGCCACCACCTGCTTTTTCCCCATCTTTTCTATATGACATCAGACTATGGTGTAGTGGCTAAGGGCCCATACTTTGTATCTTAGGAATGTTTGTGTTTAAATCTCAGCACCAAAGTTCCTTAGTTATTTGAACTTGAATTTTGTGGTGTCTGATTTTCTCATCTATAAAATGGGGATACTCATGTTCCTGCCTACATAGAGTTGGAGTGAGAATTAATACATATGAGACTTGCATAAGAGGGTAATTGTTAGGATTATCACCATCACCTACTTCATTTTTTTCTTTTATGCCACTAGAGTTATCACTCGTACTCCACTGTTCTCAGTGACCTTTTTTTTCTTTTGAAAAAGACTTTTTAAAATCTATTTATTTTTAATTTTTATTATCTTTATTGATTGGATAGAGACCGTCAGAAATTGAGAGGAAGAGGAGATAGAAAGGGAGAAAAACAGAGACACCTGCAGCCCAGCTTTACCTCTCACAAAGCTTTCCTCCTGCAGGTGGGGACCAGGGGTTTGAACCCTGGTCCTTGTGGACTTTAATGTTAGCGCTTAAAAAAGTAAACCACTGCCTGGTCCCTTTTTCCTTCTTCTTACAGAGAAATATAGAAATAGAGGATGGGTAAGGAGAGGAAGAGAGATCTTTAACATTATTCTAGCACTTGTGAAGCTTCTCCCTTGTAACTGGAGATTGGAGGCTTGAACCCAGATCCTCATTCATGGTGATGTGTGCACTATACCAGGAGTGACAGGACTCAGAACCCTGATTCATTCTGTCATTTGAATGACAGTTGTCATATACCTGTCATTTGGTGTATTACTGTGTTCAAGGGATGGATGGTGTGATGAAGGATAGTTATAAGGGTGTGTTAGAAAGTCCATGTTTAGACCTATTTTGCCAGAAAAGGATCCTAAAGCTTCCAAGGGGAGGAATGTGCTTCCAGCCTGTCACTTGGAGCAATGCAAAATATCCCCACATGTTCCTTTCTGATGACAGCAACCAAGGCCACTACTGAAAGACAAGGATTTCTATTAACAAATAACACAAAGAAGTTGGACATATTAACATCCGACATAGCTGAAAAAGCAACAAGGGCACTAAGTGGGTGTGAAAGAAAGATACTGCCTCAGAGGACTGTTGTGGGAACAAGGTCAGTACAGAACACTACCCCAGGACTCTCCTGCCTCAGTGGGCCCTGGAAACTGCAGAAATAACGGTGATTATCATGACCTCAGTGCTCCCCTCATCCCCGTTTTAGACTATCACATGCTAAGTCACACCTCTGTGGTGTTTTATGTTCAGTGGGCACTTTGGTCTACAAGTTTGTTTGACTCTCTTTCAGGACATGTCAGTCTTAATTGTCCTATGTCCTGTGCTGAGTTGTAAAATAGAATCAGGTGACTGGCCACTTTAGTGGCAAAACTGGAAACGTAATTGTGGCATTTCATCACTGAGCCTTCACTGCACCAAGCTGATTTTTGTCAGAGAGAGGCAGAGATGGAGAGATAGAGGAAGACAGCACCAAAGCTCCCTCCAACACTGAAGAACCAGCCTCATACTTGGGTTGTGTTCATGGCAGCCTTAACCCACATTTTCTATTTTAGAGAGAGAAGGGATACTATAGTTTCACCCCACCACCTACAGAGTGGCCCTGGTATTCTAACCTGGGTTCATTCTCGGAGCGCCTGTTCCACCATGTTGTGCCCTCAGGGCATTGTCTATTTCCCCACCATAGTTGAAGTGCTTTGGTTACTCCTCCCCCTTCCCATTCTCACGAAAGCTGCTCCTATAAAAGCCCTTCTTCTTCCGCACCTCGCTCTCTTGCCAGCGCTTCACTCCGGTGTTCAGACGCAGGAAAGGTTACTGCGTGAGGCGGCCATTTTTGCTACCTCCATGTGGCCCAACCTGCCTCTCTAGCACCCAACTCCGAGGTGCCAGCGCAAATAAAGATTTGTGTTTCCTCTTTGCTACGGACCCCCTCTCTCTCTTCTCTGTGGCCCACGCACAACAACATCTGGCGCCCAACGTGTCCCGCACTCACGCCCGGCCTTAGGTCCAGAAAAGCCGCCCAGACACAGGTAAGTGGCAGCCACCTGACGCTGTGGCCCTGCGTTTCCCCTCACCGTGGGATTTTTTTTGTTTTATGAGGAGGTGTCCCAGACATTATTTCCTTCTCTCCCAGGATAGGTTCTCGCTCTCAGAGACACTTTAATTTTCGCTACACAGTGGGTTCTTATAGCTATAATTGCCACTTACAAGATATGTACAACGTGCTCTGCAATGAGCATAAGCGACCTTGAGGCTGAGATACGAGAGTTAAAGCACATGTGCTTAATACTTAGACGCCCTAAGCGATCAGCAGCTAGACCCAAAAATTCAGTTCCCAAAGACACGTACACGTGTTCAGAAGCTCCTCCTCTGGCCCCACCCCCTGCCGCCCTGGGTTCAGCTTCTCATGAGGCTTCCACTTCTCTGGCCCCACCCCTGCTTCCTCTGAGGCTTCCGGTTCTCTGACCCCACCCCCTGGTGATACATCATCATTAAGAGAACTTGTGGCTGAGATACGAGAGTTAAAGGATATTTTTTCAGCATTTAAGTACTTTAAACCATGTGCAGTCCACCCCAAGAGCTCCAGCCCCATAGATAAGTGTTCAGTTTCCCCTGGCACTACAGCACCTTCCACTTCCGTAGATCTCTCCCCAGTGTCATCGAACCAAATCCACACCTTCCTGGTAAATGTGGCCCCAACTAGACAAAATCCTCAGGTGTGGCATCCATACTCCTCCAAAGAGCTCAGCGAACTCAGACAAGCCATGAAGGAGGATGCAATTCATGCTCCATGGACCAAGTCCATTTTAAGGAGTTTTTACCAGCACCTTAACACCCCCCAGGACTGGAAAGACCTGGCTTGTGCTGCACTCCCAGACACCCTCTACCTACAATGGAAGGCAAGCTTCCATGATGAATGCTCTATACAAACGCAGAAAAATAGTAATAAACAGGTAGTGTTATTGTGGCGATCTGGTGTCGGGCTGCACCACGGAGAAGAGAGCGGAGTCCAGAGCAAAGGGGTACACAAATCTCAGAGAGGGAGAGCTGAGAGCCCAGAGGGGGGGGGTGAGGGGGCTTTTTATAGGGCGACAACCAGGGATGACGTGTAGGACCAGGATTGGTTGAAGGGGGCACTGCTAGGATTTCGCGGGGTGTAGTAAAACCTGGGGGCGGAGACTGCATCAGAATAACTCCTCAGCAACAAGGTAGAATGGAATTTTGATGCTTTGTTTCGAGCAGGAGCGTTTGAATCTGGAACTCAGCAGGCAGAAGCTAAGTTTCCAACTGGTTATTTTGAACAGGTACGCATCTGCACAACACAAGCATGGGAAAGGGTGACCCCAACCACAGTAGAGGCCTCAGTCCCTATTAACTCTCTTCGCCAAAACACTGATGAAACCTTAGCAAATTCCGTCTCAAGGGTGAGGCAAACCTTAGAGAGAAAGGTTTATAATCCTGAAATCCTCTCTTTCCTCCTGCGTTCTATTGTCTGGGATGGCATGATACCACAACTCCGTCAGGCATGCCTTAGTCTTAAACACTTACACCCAGATAATTGGACTTTAGCAACACAGGAACTTACATCAGGCAATTATGGAGCACCCGCTACGACACAGGTTTATGCAGTTACCCCACGTAATCAAAATGAGGCCTGCTTTCAGTGCAGTCGCCAAGGACATTGGCGTAACCAATGTCCTGATAAGCTGCGACAACACCTCCAGTCAGGGCAACCCGGCCTCCATTCAGGGCAACCCTGCTTTCAGTTAGGGAGCCAGAAGCCACGTACAGTGTGTCCCAGATGCCGTAAAGGGTTTCACTGGAAGAGAGATTGTTGGTCCAAATTTCATAAAGATGGCACGCCCCTGAATGGTACAAATTCGGGGCCTGAGATTTTGTGGACCACCCCTGTTTTAGAACGTGGTCACCCTACTATGACAGTAAAGATTGACAATATTCCTTTTAAATTTTTGATAGACACAGGGGCAGAAAAGATGATTTTAAGGCAAGCAGAGGTTCCCCAAAATTGGGAATTCCTCCTGGGACCTCGTATACATGGCATTGGCGGGGTGACCCAATTCTTTCTCACATGAGATTCGCTCATGAGGGAAGACCCGGAAGTTCTATTGGACACTTCCACCCATTGGTAGCTGATATTAGCAACAACCTATTGGGCAGGGATCTTCTAGAATGTCTTGATGTTAGGATATCCACAGATGCCTCTGCAGAGTGTAACACCCGCTCCCGCTAGACGAGATGTAATCAGAACCCCCAATACTAAATGCCACTGTTCGTAGCCAAACACCTCACTTAAGCTGGCTTTCTAATGAGCCTGTCTGGGTGGAACAGTGGCCTTTACCTAGAGATAAACTAGAAATTTTAAAAGAGCTCGTCCATGAGCAGTTGTCCTTGGGACACATTCATCATTCTTGAAGCCCATGGAATACTCCTGTCTTTGTGATTAAAAAGCACTCGGGAAAATGGCGCCTCCTTCAAGATCTCCGTGTGGTTAATAAAACCATGCAGGTCTGGGGCTCCCCCCAAAGGGTTTGCCTCTTGCTTCTGCAATTCCCACGGAATTCCAATCATAGTTATTGATATACAAGATTGTTTTTTCTCTATTCCCTTGCATCTGCAAGACTGTAAATGTTTTGCCTTCTCTGTTCCTTCTATCAATAACGCAAGCCCTGCTGACAGATTTGAATGGGTGGTGCTGCCCCAGGGTATGGCCAATAGTCCTAAAATTTGTCAAAAGGCTGTTAAATCTGCCCTTTTTCCATATATCCATAAGGGCCTTAATGTTTTTCATTACATGGATGACATCTTAATATGGGGAAAATCAGATACAGATCTCTGTGCCCTCCGTGATTTTCTCATTCCTGCATTAAAGAAAAGCGGCCTTAATGTGGCTCCTGAGAAGATACAGCTAATTCCTCCAATATCTTTTTTAGGTTCAGAGATTCCTTTAACGCAAATTCGTCCCTTAAAACCTAATGTCACCTTTCCTTCTAACCTTACTCTTGCTTCTTTACAAAGTTTTCTTGGAAATTTAAATTGGCTTAGGCAGTATCTCTATCTGCTTCCAAGCTGCCTACAAGCACTGTTTGACCTGTGAAAATGAAACAAACAGCCCTCCTCAAAATGTAAGTTAACTCCTGAGGCCTCCTCAGCACTGGAAAGGGTTAACCAGGCCCTCCAGGACATGCACCTTGTTCTATTCTCCCCCTCCTCTCCGGTAAACCTTCTAATCTTTAACCCGACCCCCACAGTAGTAGGGGCATTGTGGCAGAGCCATGGGATTCTCGAGTGGCTTCACACACCAGTAGGCAGAGCTCCAAGACTCCACACTGAGATAGACGCATTAGCGTTCATGGTTCACCAAGGAAGAAATAGGTCTGTGCAGGTCTTAGGGAAATAACCAGATTTAATTATTCTGCCCTTTTCTCTCACAGATACAGAGTGGCTCATACACCATCATTCCCACTTTGCCATAAGCTTCATGGGGTTTCCAGGACAAATAGATAACCATTTCCCTTCCAATATATTGATAGCTTCTTTACCTCCTTTGCCTCTACTAGCACCTAAACTTTTCTCTCGAGATCCCATTCCTTCTGCTCCTACAGTCTTCACTGATAGTGGAAAAAGGGAGCTGCTGCCCTTATATATTACTCAGACAAACAACCGCCTAAACCTCTCTTTACTGAGCTTCCTGAGAATTCCCCTCAGTACAAAGAACTTTATGCTGTTTTCCTTGCATTAAAAGCTGTACCAGAATCCTTCAACCTTTTTTCTGACAGTGTGTATATTGTTAACTTACTTCCATGGCTTGCTCGTTCTTATGTGAAAATTGATGACAACCCACTTTCCCCTCTCTTGATTCAAATCACCTCTATGCTCTCTTCTCGAACCCAACCACTATATATTCAGCACCTTCATTCCCACAGCCCTCTTCCTGGTTCCCTGTCCAAAGGGAATGCTGCAGCTGACCGCCTGGCCTCCACAGTAGCTCTCCTATTCTCTGTCTCTGATCCTGCTGATTTCCATTCTCTAACCCATGTTAATCTTAAAGGCCTTCGAGCTCGATTTCCTGATGTTCCTTTACCACAGTTAAAACATATCCTAGCTACATGCTCTTCCTGTGAAAGTCTCATAAAAACACCTGCTATTCAGACTCTTGGTGTTAACCCCCAAGGCTTAAAAGCAAATGCTATTTGCCAAATTGATGTCACCCACATACCAAACGTTGGCAAACAAAAATATGTGTTTGTCTCAATTGATAACTTTTCTAAATTTATGTGGGCAACAGCTCAGACAGGAGAAAGCTCTAAAAAGCTTATAAGCCATATGCTCTCCTGTTTTGCTGTGATAGGCTTACATCTTCAACTGAAAACTGATAATGGACCTGTGTTTACCAGCAAACAATTTAAAGATTTTTGTTCCCTCTGGAACATTACTCATACCACAGGCATTCCCTATAATCCACAGGGACAAGGCATTGTCGAGAGGGCCCACCAAATCCTTAAGGGTCAATTAAGTAAAGATAAAGGAGGAATGTAACCCCCCAATATCCAGCTAGCAAAAGCCTTAACTACGTTAAATCTCTTTAATATTTACAATAACTCGGACTTACCTCCTATTATTCTTCACTGGCAAACACCATCTACTCTCCCATCTATTAAGGTCAAATGGAAAGACCCACTTGATAAAATTTGGAAAGGGCCTGACCCTCTATTGACCATGGGAAGAGGTTTTGCATGCATTTTCCCACATAATTACTCTAAACCTGTCTGGATTCCTGCCCGCCATGTCCAACAATACCCTCATGATGGCACTGTTATCCCTGAAGAACAAGAAATACAGGAGGACTAGCCACAGGATACATCCCAGGATCCATAATATGACATGGCAGAACCTACAAAAGTTGGCTCACAGAGCCCTCTCTCCTACCCTCTTATGCTACAGTCATAGCATAAGACATTCATTCGGGGGGGGGGGGGAGTTCTGTGAATCAGATTTTTTTTTTGATTCTGCCATGCTGTATTATGTATCCTGGGGTGCATCCTGTAGCCAGTCCTCTTGCAGCCAGTCTTCTTGCAGTGTTTCTTGTTCTTCAGGGATATCAGCGCCATCATGTGGGTATTGCCGGACATGGCGGGCAGGAACCCAAACAGGCTTGGAGTAATTTTGTGGAAAAATACATGCGAAACCCCTCCCCATAGTCAACAGGGGGTCAGGTCCTTTCCAAATTTTATCAAGTGGGTCTTTCCATTTGACTTTAATAGCTGGGAGGGTGGGTGGTGTTTGCCAATGAAGAATTATAGGAGGTTGGTCGGAGTTTTTGTAAATATTAAAGAGATTTAATGTAGTTAAGGCTTTTGCCAGCTGGATATACAGCCCCCAATACTCAGTTGGCTAAGGCACCAAACCTCTTTTTCTATAAAGCATTCAAATCAGATGCCCTGCTAACCACGAGAAGCAGATTGTTTGTGTTTCTTCCACAGGAATCCTGGAAAAAACCATCTGGACCCCTGCACACCCTGACGTCACCCACTAGATGGCATGACTACAGTGGCACACACCCCTGAAACCCTAGATGTCACCTGACACGATCTGAAGAACCTGATTCACGGACTCCAAGGACAAAACTTTTTTACTGCTTGTCTGCCTTTCCTGCTTCTGCTTTGCCTGTCACGTTTTGGTGGTTCCAGCTCATTCTTTACAGAAAAGCGGAATTCCAGAGGCTGACCATCCTCATGCAGCATTTCATCCCCTGACATTTCTCCCCCTAGTCACATAATTTGGACTGGGTCTTCTATCGGACTTGCTGTTATACCCTTTGGACACTTTAGACAATTTTACAGCAGCTTCCTTCCCTTCATGTTGCTGGTTTTTCATAGACTGATCCTGAGTAGTTCATAGACTTTACACACTGTTGCCCTGGGCATTAGATAAAATGAAAGGGGGAGATGCTGGGAAATTGTGCCGATGCAGTTACATCTGCCATGTTGTCTCTACAGGCTACTGCTAGCTCCCATGATTGTTGGGACATTCTCGGAGCACCTGTTCCACCATGTTGTGCCCTCAGGGCATTGTCTATTTCCCTGCCATAGTTGAAATGCTTTGGTTACTCCTCCTCCTTCCCATTCTCACAAGAGTTATTATCCTATCCTGGAGTGCTATGGTTACTCCTCCCCCTTCCCATTCTCATGAAAGCTACTCGTATAAAAGTCCTTCTTCTTCCACACCTCACTCTCTTGCCAGCGCTTCACTTTGGTGTTCAGACGCAGGAAAGGTTACTGCGTGAGGCGGCCATTTTCGCTACCTCCACGTGGCCCAACCTGCCTCTCTAGCATCCAACTCTGAGGTGCCAGCGCAAATAAAGATTTGTGTTTCCTCTTCGCTCCGGACCCCCTCTCTCTCTTCTCTGTGGCCCATGCAAAACAACATCCCTCCACTCTCAATTTCTCTCTGATTCTATCCAATAATAAACAAAATTATTAAAAAAATGTTTTTGATTCAAAAGTAGACTCAGTCCTAAGTCACAACCATTCACCTGTTTCTTACTCCATAGCAAACACAATGTTCAGTGCTAGATTTTTGTTTACTTAAAATTTCAAAGTAATCAGGGAGCAATGTGTCCATCAGTATTCTTGAACATTTGAGAGAAATTTCCAGAGTTTTATATGAATGGATCATAAATGCCTCTACTTAATGATATATGACCTTTACCCTGTAGCTTCTTCTTCCCTCCCAGTCTCAAGATAGGCTTAACTTGATGGATGTGACTCATTATGATCACTGGCATGGGAACTGGGCACCTGGTTAAACACACATAGTACTAACTGCAAGGACCCCCAAAGGAACCTAGGTTCAAACCCTGTGTTCCCCACCTGCAGGGCATGAGTGATGAAACAGATCTGCAGTTGTCTCCCTTTCTCTTGATCCTCCCTCCTGTCTCAAATTCTCTGTCCCATTAAATAAAATGGAGGGAAAGAAAAGAAAAAAATGGCCATCAGAAGCAATGGATTTGTAGTGCCATCACTTAGCCCCAATGATGACCTCGGAGGCAAAAGAGAGAAAGAGAAAAAAAAAATTTATGATGGCAAAGTTGTCACTGCCAGCTAGCTTTCTGAGGTGGGGGGGGGAAATAAGGAGAATGAAATTATACTAACTGAAAACAGAATTGGATGGGACCAATACTTGTTTGGGATATGAAAAGCTATAAAATTATTTTCTGCTTGTTTGATATAAATTTTTAATTGGTTTTCCTGTACTTTTCCGTTGTTGAATCTAGCAACTCTATCCAGATTTACAGTCTCCAAATGACATGAGTGAACTTGGCCAAGATTAGTAAGACCTGAAAACTCTGAACCCAGCTGCAAAGGTTCATGAGACAGTGTAAGTCATTGAATGTGGGGGTGATTTTTGTTAAATGCAGCTTTA
Source organism: Erinaceus europaeus (assembly GCF_950295315.1). Taxonomy (NCBI): domain Eukaryota; kingdom Metazoa; phylum Chordata; class Mammalia; order Eulipotyphla; family Erinaceidae; genus Erinaceus; species Erinaceus europaeus. The sequence goes on from NC_080162.1 coordinate 199,561,863, forward strand.
TGTACCAGTAAAGTCAGCATGGTACCTTAAGAAAAGTCATTTAAAGATATAAAGCAGAACATATTGTTGACTGATCATGAACCTAAAGGCAGCCACCAGGTTCCAAATGCTACCATGATGCCAACCAGACCTCCAGGGGCAGACGATCCCACCAATGTGTCCTGGAGCCCCACCTCCCCAGAGACCTGGCCCACAAGGGTAAGAGAGAGACAGGCTGGGAGTATGGATCAACTGATAAATGCCCATGTTCAGTGAGGAAGCAATTGCAGAAGCCAGACCTTCTACTTTCTGAACCCCATAATGTCCCTTGGCCCATATTCCCAGAGGGATAAAGAATAGGAAAGCTATCAGGGGAGGGGATGGAATATGGAGTTCTGGTGGTGGCAATTGTGTGGAGTTGTACCCCTCTTATCCTATAGTTTTTGTAAGTGTATTCACTTTATAAATAAAAATTTAAAAATAATGATAATAATAATAAAGAACATCTGTTAAAGATGGAGTGTGGGGAGTTGGGCATTACTGCAGTGGGTTAAGCACACGTGGTACAAAGAGCAAGGACTAGACTAAAGATCCTGGTTGGAGCTCCTGGCTTCCCACCTGCCAGGGAGTTTCCTCATAGGCGGTAATGCAGGTCTGCAGGTGTCTTTCTCTCCTGCTCTCTGTCTTCCCCTCCTCTCTCCATTTCTCTCTATCCTATCTAACAATGGCGACATCAGTAACAACAACAATAAAAACTATAATAATAAAAAACAAGGGCAACAAAAGGGAAAATAAACAAATATATATATATGTATATATATATATATTTTTTTTTAAGTAGTACCTGTAGGCATACATGGCTATGAAGAAGAGAGATGATAGTTTGCATGTTTAGAGTACTCCAGGCTCGTGAGAAAACAATCTTCTTATGTTCTCTGCATATCCCAGAGCAATGCAAGAATCAGCTTTGTAAAGAACCCTTTGTAAATTTTTCTCAAGAATGTCACCTTGTTACTTTATTCCTGTCTGGTGATAAAACAGATATTAACAAGAATGTAACTATTTTCTCTCTGATCCTTCATCTACCTAGATAGCCTGATGCAATAGGGTCTCTGGTTGAATTTGCCTGAGAAGAGTGGTGTTGCGACCTCTCAATATTGAGATCACCTAAGCGCTTACTCAGGCTGAAAATCCTCCATCACCAGTTTAGTTCCTCCACAGATAAGAATCTGCATGTCAACACACTTCACAGGTGACTCATTTGCTCATTAAATATAAAAAGCTTTGAGTCAGGTAATATATGTTCCAACTATAGTTGTGGCTACACAACTGGCTCTGACCATTAGAGATGGTCCTGCTGAATTGCTGATTGAAACAGTTCCCCATGGGGTATCAGACTTTGAGGGTTTTCCAGGCCTCTGTTGGGAAATGGGTGAGGTGGGAATGTGGGACTATGTGAAAGCTTGGTAGAGCTTAGGGGATGGAGGTCTGGAAAGCCATCCCTCTTGTTAGCCTCTTTCGTCATAGAGATGAGCCAAGAGGAATAAGTCTCCCAAACTAAGCTTACCTTGTTAGACTCTCAAGTTCACAGAGATCTCACAATTTCTCCCCTAACTATAGGCCACATGGCTGCCTGCTTTAAGGTTCATTTACTCAAAGTTCACCTCACCTTCTGATCGCAAAGGAGAACACACCTTATCACACACTCCTAACAGTGTCCTTGGATGTCCTTAATTTACATCAACCTTGTTTATCTTCTCTCTATATCACCCTAACTGGTTTAACTCCCATTCTTCCCCTCAAATGCCTTTGGGTAATTAAGTGCCTGCATCAGGAGACTAATTATCTTGACCTTTATGCATCTGCATCAATTGTTGTTATACCAGCCCCCTACCATAGGGGCAAGCTGACCTTTAAGAAACCTGTAATTTCTGATGTATTTGAAAAATGTTCTTTGTTTGAATCCCTATATAAACCTAAGCCCACCCCCAAATAAATGGGAGTGTTCCAATTCTCCCTGGTGTCTCTTGTCTATATCGCTGAGTCCTCAAGCTAGTGAGGGAGAACCGGTAGTTTACCTTCCTGTGTGAGAGTCACCCTGCATTAGCCCCAGCATGGGAAGGACTCTGGATTACTAAGGAGGGAGAGAAATTAGAGGATAATATCAAAGACCTTTGAGATGCTGTAGTTAGACTGGAAAGACTTCAGTCAGTGTTCAAGGGCTTACCGTGGAGATACAATAAAGAAAATGAGGTGGGGTGCTGGGTGACCCAAGCCAGCATGAAGAGAAAAGCAAAGCCAAGCAACACAGGGTGGACATCACTAATCTTACTCTGGAAACCTGATGACCATGAATGATGAAGAGTGGATGAGGGGGAAGGGAATGTCAGGTCAGGTGGAAAGAAACAAACTTTACTAAGTGTGGATAGTAATCTTGACTTTACCAGAAAAGCCTTGGGGGGTCTGTGGAGCAGGCTCTGCCATGTGAGCTGCTTGACATGGTACAAGCTTCACAGGAAGTTCAGCATGGCTGGACTCTCCAGGCCAAACTGTAACCATCCTGCCTTCTGCCATGTATAGGGCTTGGGATTAAACTCTGTGTGGTCTTAATAATCTTTACCTATGGTCAGGCTCAGAGCCTGATCAGTAACAAAAATAATGACAAAACCTGCACTGCACTTTGTAAGATTAATCATAATGGAACAAGCAATATCGTAATGCAGAATTTTTCAGGAGACTTCTAGAGGAAGAATTGCTTCCTTCTTTATTTATACAAAGTCCTTTAGTACTCCCCCTAAAATATAGGGAAAGATTGGTGCTTACCACAGTGGAGGGGCCACCTTGCATAGCATAATTAATAAATGGAAAGTTATGGTACCTGCCTAGGTACAATGTGCCTTTTAATATACCACCCACCACTATGCTTCCACTTCTTCATGGAGGAATAGTACATGAGAACCTAGCTAACATAGTGAACATATACAGAGGATGGATTCCAGCTAAAGAGCTTAACATTATGGAGAGGTTACCCAGGTCAGTACCACCTTGGTGCCTTCTCAGTAAGGAACAAAACAAAACTCCTTGATTAAACAATGGAACAGATTTTATGGAAAATGGGCTGCTCAATTTCTTTAAAGCCCCTAGAAACATAACAAGCTTGAACTTTCTATGAATCATTGGCTTCTGATACATAGGGGCAAGAGGATGTCATAAACATACAGGTAGAATATTAATCTTAATCAATAAGACATCTGCCTAGCACACAGGTACAGGAATAACAAAAGACATAGAAACTGTGATGTGATCTCTAGGGAGAAAAGTGCCTCTGGAATGGGAATGTTCCACAAAACAGGAGGTGTGCTTACCTGTGCTGTTCTTACTTGGTGATTTTTGTATTAGTGACCAAAGCCTTGGTGATTTCTATATTAATAAACAAAGCCTTGGTGATTTTTGTCTTAGTAACCTTGGTGATTTTTGTTTTAATGATCAAAGCCTTGGTGATTTCTGTATTAATAAGCAAAGCCTTGGTGATTTTTGTTTTAATAATCTATACCTTGGTGATTTTTGTTTTAATGATCTAAACCTTATAAAAAGACTATAAAAATAAAGTTCTGCTTGAGTATGACAGAGATGTCTGCTTGAGCTTGATTCAGCATCAACTCAGTCGTCTCTCATTCTTCCTCATTCTGTGCCGATGCCCCTCATCTTTCAGGATACCCTAATAACTTGCTGGGGCTGGCCCTCAGCAGATGTGTCCCCAGCATCTAACTCAATTCACTCCACTCAGGGCCTCTAACCCAGGGAAAGGTACCCTCCTATCCCCTGCTCCAAGTCACTTCCTTACTGAGTAAAACCTAGTCTTACTACATTTACCTCTTCGAAGCTGCAGGTGTTTGGTACATTGATTTTGGGATGACTGAGGGTTTTCCTCTGTCTCTTTTGCATCTTTCCTTCTACTTAGACTCTTGAGGGCTCTGCATGGAAGGCTGATACTCTGGGACGGCCCTAGTGTTCTCACACTGGTGGCAAGCCTATCCAATTCTTTATACTTCCACATCCCTGCCTGCCCCTTTCATGCCCCTTGGCTTTGGGTGAGGGACTCCTAGTTCTCATTCAGAAACTTCTGTAACCTCACTGTACAGATCCACAAGTTCTAATGCAATTGTGATGAAACTGCTATAATTCTGCACCAGTTTTTATTTCTTCATGAGCTCCAGACTTCCCTGAAGAAAAATATCATTTGGGGCTCCTGTGATACTCAATAAATGAGCAAATAATAATAATAATAATAAAACCTTGCAAACTTTGCAAAGCACATGATTAGTCTATGAGTCTAATGAGTAGTGTCAGGTGATTTTTTTCCCTCCAGCTTTTTAAAATTGATCAACAAGAGAGAAAGAGAGGGAAAGAGAGAGAGAGAGAGAGAGAGAGTTGGGGGGAGAACATTACATCTGACATCTGTGGTACTAGGGATGGAGCTCAGAGTCACATGCTTGAGGGTCTAGTGCTTTATCTACTGCATTGCCTCCAAGGTTGCCACCATAGGAGGTTTTTATTTCTGAGAGTTTGGAAAATACTGGATCCCAGCAGTTAAGAATGTGGATACCTGAAAGCAAGCTCAGGACTCAGACACAAGCTTCACCACTTTCAAACTCTATAACCCTGTATGAATTGAATATTTTTTTATTATCTTCATATATTTATTGGATAGAGACAGCCAGATATTGAGAGGAGGGGAGATACAAAGGGACAGAGACACACCTGCTGTCCAGCTTCATCAGTTGTGAAACATTCCCTCTTCAAGTGGTGACTGGGGGCTTGAACCTGGGTCCTTGCACACTGTAATGTGTGGGTGCTTAACCTGGTGAACTACCACTCTGACCCCAACCCTGTGTGAACTGTAGGACTAAACTAAGCATTAATTTCCTCCCCTGTAGAATGAGAATACATATAATTTTATTTCCCTTAGATTGTTTTGAAGATAAACTAAGTGTGTTCACATTTCTCGGTTTTCCACATAACAATTCAACCCCCTCTAGGTCCTTCTCTGCCATCATGTTCCAGGACATGAACCCTCCCCCTGCTACTCCAGAGTCCTATATTTTGGGGCAATATGCCAGACCAAATCCAAGTTCTGCTTTGTGTTTATTGTTCAACTATTTTTATTTATTTATTTGTAATTGGATTTGTTTCATTGAAGATGTCTTTTAAATTTAGATGGAAAAGAGTTCTGCTAATATTTTTCTAAAAGTATTTGATAGTTTCTGGTTATCATCTGCTTTCCATCTACACCATGCCTCGGCCTCGCGTGAGCTTAATGTGCAGCTTGGCAATACGAGAATCCGGCATGAAGCCCAGCCAGTCTATCTTGGCGTTACTCTTGATCGCACTCTGTCATTTCACAAACATCTCATCAAAACTGCAGCAAAGGTGGGTGCGAGGAATAACATCATTGCAAGACTGGCCAGCTCCTCATGGGGCGCGAGCGCTTCCACACTACGATCATCATCTCTGGCATTATGCTATTCCACTGCAGAATACTGTGCCCCAGTATGGTTCCGTAGCCCCCATGCCCACTTGGTCGATTCCAAATGATATTCCTCCATGAGGATAATTTCTGGAACCATCCATTCCACCCCGGTTCCATGGCTGCCAGTTCTTAGCAACATCGCCCTGCCAGATATTCGTCAGGATGCAGCATCATCTAAGTTCATTTCCCACATCTACGCTCGACCACAACTGCCAATATACGCGGATATCTTCGCCCACCCTGTCCAACGCTTGACGTCTCGTCACCCAATCTGGTCCCCTACGCCTACACTGAACTTCTCTGTTCCAGACTCTTGGAAACAGAGTTGGCAGTCAGCTGAGGTAAAGAACAAACACCTCATCACAGACCCCTGCAAGCGTCAACCCGGCTTTGACCTAGCACGTTATGATTGGGCCCTCCTCAATCGCTATCGAACAGGCCATGGCCAGTGCGCCGCTATGTTCCATCGCTGGGGAGCCAGAGACGACCCGAACTGCCCCTGCGGCTACAGACAGACTATGACCCACATAGTCAACTACTGCCACCTCTCCAGATTCAAAGGAGGTCTCGAAACTTTACATCAGGCTCAACCTGATGCTGTTGACTGGCTATGGAAGAAGGGCAAATGCTAGAAGAAGAAGTTTCTGGTTTAATATCCAAGGGGTGTTGAAATCCCCTACTATTACTGTGTTTCTGTTAATATATTGCTGTAGCCCTTTCATTTCAGTAGATGTCTTATGTATTTATATGGCCTGTCATTGGGTGCATAGATGTTAATAATTAAGACCTCTTGATTGACTGATCCTCTGAGCATTAAGTCATGTCCATCCCTATCTTTTTAAATTTTATTTATTTTAAGGTCTATCATGTCAGATTGAGGATAGCTATTCCTAACTTTTTTTGTGATCCTTTGGCTTGTATGATAATTTTCCATCCTTTCATTTTTGAGACCATGTGTAACTTGTTGATTTGGGTGGGATTCCTGCAGACAACATATGGTTGTACTGTGTTTTCTGATCCATCTTCCTACTCTGTGCCTTTTAATAGATGAATTCAGGCCATTGACATTTATTGGTATTACAGAATGAAAATATTTTAATGCCATTAATCTAAAATTCCACAGTGTTTTCATATATGGCATAGTTATGATGATGTGATTATTTATAAGAGAACTTTCAGAAACTTTGTTCTGTACAGGCTTTGTGATAGTTGATTCCTTCAATAGCTGCTTGTTTGAGAATGTTTTTATGCTTCCATCTAATTTGAATGACAGTCTAGCAGGATACAGTAGTCTTGGTTGAAAGCCTTTCTCATTGAGCACTCAATATGTATCCTGCCATTCTCTTCTGGCCTTTAGTGTTTCTGTAAAGAAATCTGCTGCTAATCTCATGGCTTTTCCTCTGTAGGTTACTCTTCATTTTTCTCTTGCAACTGTCAAGATCCTTTCCTTATCTTTATTCATTTTCATTCTAAATATGATGTGTCTTGGTGTCTTTAAGTCTGGGTTAATTCTGTTTGGGACCCTCTGGGCTTCTTGATCCTTTATGTCTTTTATCTTGTCTAAAGTAGGGAAGTTCTCAGCTATTATGACCTGTAGAATGCTTTCTTCCCCTGGCAAACAAAGAATGTGTATATTGCTTCTTTTGAAGTTGTCCCATATGTCTCTGTTTTTGTTTTCAATATCTCTTAATCTCTTTTTGAGATATCTCATTTCTTTATTAGTTTTCTATAATTCATCCTCAATATTGCTAATTTTGTTTTCTGCCTCACTTGTTCTATTCTCTTTCTCCTCTGTTTTTTTTTTTTCTCTCTATCTCAGCTATTTTGTTACTCTGTTCGGATACTGTATGAGCTTGCTCAGATAGTTGTGCTCTTAACTCAGTTTTCAGCTCTCTAATTACCTTGAGATAGTGTTTTCTTTCAGAGCCTCATTTTCTGTTTCTCCACTTCTGTTGATATTACTTTCAAACTCTTTCCTCACTCCTGTGACTAATGCCTTAATTAGTGTTTGGATCTTGTCCTCATTCTTATGTGCTCCTACCTTTGGGGAGGGCATGGGTTATCTGGGATTTTGCCTTGGTTCCTTTCTCCAATGTTTCTTCTGTTTAACCATTTTATATTGTATGTTATGAGGTCCCTCTCTCAGTACTATTCAATCTACTAATCACACTTGCCCAGATTTATGTTAAATGAATAAACACATAACATGATGGCAGATTTTATTCAGTGTCCTAATAGGGGAGAGATTCCAGATATACAGAGGTAAACTCAAACTAACAAAGGGTGATGGGGTTTTCATTTTAAATTTTTTATTATTATTTATTTATTGGTCAGAGACAGCCAAAAATCAAGAGGGGAAGGGAGATAGATAGATAGATAGATAGATAGATAGAGGAAAAGACATAGAGACAGACACTTGCATCCCTACTTCACCACTCACAAAACCTTTTCCCTGCAGGTGGGGACTGGGTGCTTGAGCCCAGGTCCTTGTGCAATGTGTGCTCAACCAGGTGCATCACCACTGGTCCCTACTTTTATTTTATTATTTTAGGCTAGAAGCAGAGACAGAAAGATCAAATGAGACCACAGCACTGAAGTCTTGTCCTTTGAAGCAGTACAGGTTGGGCTTGATCTTGGGTTTCTCACATGGCAAAGGAGCACACTATCCAAATGAGATGTTTCACTTACTCATGATGAGGATTTCAAAAGGGCAAGATGGAGATTGTAGGATGTGAAATCATGGAGAGAAAAAAAGGGGGGCTGCCAGGGGACATGAGGACATGAGTTAGAGAATTACTCATACAGATTGGGCTGTGTGGGTTAGGATGATGCACATTTTGTGATTTGGTAGCACTGACTCAGATGAGCACACAGTCAGGTGCTTAGACTTAGTGCTGGTGATGGAGGTTGGGAGGTATCTTGGTCCTTAGCAAGTCAAGCCTCTGGTGCTGCATGATAACTCTCAGTCAAACTAAACTTCCCTCCAATATTTTTTTTATGTATTTAGAGCTGAGAATAAAGCTGTTGCAAAGAATAGTCTGCCTGGCTTCTAGCAGAGACAGAATTGCAGGCAGGCTGGGTAATAAGGCACACTTAGGCAATGTGTCTGCAGTCACACCTCAACAAGACTCAGACACTCAACTAAGAAGAAAGAGCAGCCCCTTTCTGAATATGAACCGCCTTAGGCCATTGGAAAGGGAGCAGGTGGCAGGTTGTGAAGGGAGGAGGCTTGGAGGAGAGGTTTGAAGAAGTGGTACATGTTGCCTTCTTTTGAGTTCCACACCTGATGTTGCTGTAGGGTGTGTGTGTAAGGGAGGAGGTGGTTGTGGGGACTTCTTTCACTCTGATTTTCCATAGTGTACAACTGTCTCCAGCTACTGTGACTCGGGCCCACAATTCCCAGATTTGTTCCCTGAGGGATGAGATGAAAAATTGAGGTCGATGGTAGTAATTCTGCATGGCCTATTTTCATGATCATTGTACGACAGCTGTGGCACAGAAAATACTGTGGAAAATTAATCTTACCAATATCAGAGAATATCAGACTTCTGGGTCCAGGATGGCTAACGGACTATATCCTCTCAGTGTCTTCTTCCTTATCCTTATTTTCCTCTTTTGTTGTCTCTGAACTTGACTGCTTTCTCTTCCTCCTCTTTCCTTTTACTTTGCTTTCTCTTGCCTTTTCACTCCCATCTCCTTCTTCTTCACCTTTTCTTTTACTCCTCTCTTTGTCCCATCAAAATAGAGGTCCAAAATAAGTTAAATGATCAACCTAAGTTTAGAACTGGACACTAATATTTCTCCATCCCAGTCTAGAGTTTGTACATGTTATTTTTAGGTTTGCAATTTGAAAACGTTAAGAAGAATCACTTATAAAGGGATTTTTGAAACTCCTTTTGAAAAAAAAAATGTGTATTAAGCTAATATGCCTCTTTCCCCTCTTTTTATTTTTAATTTTTCAAAATATTTATTTTCCATTTTGTTGCCCTTGTTTCATTTTTGTAGTTATTATTGTTGTTATTGATGTTGTTGTAGTTGGATAGGACAGAGAGAACTGGAGAGAGGAGGGTAAGACAGAGAGGGGCAGAGAAAGACAGACACCTGCAGACCTGCTTCACCGCTTGTGAAAAACTCCCCTGCAGGTGGGGTGCCGGGGGCTCGAACCAGGATCCTTACTCTGATCCTTGTGCTTTGTGCCATGTGTGCTTAACCCACTGTGCTATCAACAGACTCCTGCCTCTTTTCTTCTTTGTTTCTTTCTTATTTTCTTCTTTCTTTCTTCCTTCCTTCCTTTCTCTGTCACCAATGTTATTATTACTGTGGATCAGTGCTTACAAGTCTTCACAGAACCTGGAGGCCAATTTTCCTCTTGCTTTCTTTCTTCTTTTTGGGAATGGGGGTGGGTAAAGGAGGGAAGGAAGAATGGGGAGACAGAGAGAGAGACAGAGAGACACAGAGAGAGAGGAAGTGAGACACTGGAAGTATTGCTCTTCAGCTCATGGAGCTTCCCCCCTACAGGTGGTGTTGGGGGCTTGAACCTGGGTACAGTTGCATGACAATATGTGTGCTCTAACAATGAGCCACCATGCAGCCCCCAATTAGCATCTTTAAGTTGCATTTCCATACATAGGTTTGATTCCAAGTGTTGTTCTCCGGGGCAAGTTTATATTTGGTGATGTTTAAACTTCTCACTGATGAGGCCAAGAAGATAGTTCAATTCCTGACCTGTGAGGGCTGTTTCATAGACAGTCATTCTGCTTGGTGAAGGTATTAACTATGTTTGATGTTTGTTAAAGTCATTTGTGTCACAGCTGCAGTTATCACTAAACAATCACGATTTCTGTGGGATCCAGAAAAAAAAAAATTGTGAAAGAAAGCTTTTAGTGAGTACATTAACTGTGTGTCTGTTAGGGGTTTGACCATCAAAGAAATACAATGACAACCTTTTCTTACCAGAAAATTGCTCTTTCTTTCAGTGAAGCCACTCCTGTTGTCCCTTCCAAAAACTCAGGAGAAGTGGTTTTATAGAAGATTCATGTTGTGATAGATGATGATTGATTGGTACTTCTTCACAGCACTTTGGACAGAGAGCCTGATGTAGGGATCAGGAGGTGCTGGGAAGTCAGGCAGACATAGTAGTGCCATCAACCTGCAGTGCAAACTTGGGTACCAGTCTCAACCTCAGTGCACTTACTTATCTCCCAGGGATGAGAAACCTTCCCTGGAGAGTTATTGTGGGAAGTGAGGCATGGAAGAGGTAGAGTCACTTATTTTAAAGTTGTTATATGTATGGGGAAAGAGAAAGAAAGGTATGGGGGGGCAGGCAGTGGTGCACCAGGTTAAGGGCTCACATTATAGTGCACAAGGACCCAGGTTCACGCCCCTGGTCTCCAGCTGCAGGTGGGAAGCTTCACAAGTGATGAAGCAGGGCTGCAGGTGTCTCTCTGTCTCTCTCTATCTCCTCCTCCCCTTTCAATTTCTCTCTGTCTCTATCCAATTCTAAATAAATAAAATATAATTAAAATGAGAGATATGGAGTGAGAGAAAGAGGGAGAGAAACAGGGAGAATATGCAGGATAATAGAAGGGAAAGAGAATCAGATCATTTTGACTCATGTAGTGAGAGGGATCCAACCTAGAGTCATGTAGATGCAAGTTCTGCTGAGCCAATTTTCAGGCCATATGAGGATCATTGAGGCATAGTGTTTAGGTGCAGACACAACCTTCACATCCTATGTAGTGAACACAGAGAAGTCAGTGTCAAAATCTACCATAACAGCCCCCAACCTAGCCCCAATATGCTTGCCTGTTTTACCCTTTGGCAAAACAACTCATTTTAATAGGGTGCTAATTTTCCATGAATGTGACCCAGGTCTGAGTCTTCATTCAAGGAAAATTCAGTCCTGTGGTACCCCTGCCCTTATCTCTGTCACTCTGTCTCCCTGTCTGTATCTTGAAAGTCATTCTGGAGTGATAAAGCACCAGAGATTACAGGAAAAAAAAATCAACTAAAAAAAAAAAAAAAGTACCTTTCAGTGGCTTCTTTGCTGGGGGTGAGGAATCTTTTATCCAAGACCATTTGAATATTTATAACATCATTCACAAGACATGCACAATTATCTATCAAGTTTAAAATTAGACTTCATATTGTTATGAAAAAAAAAAACTTCCATTACTGTTGCGACTATGTGTAAGCTTGATAGAGCTTAGGGAGAACTACCCCCATCCTTGGATGGAGGTCTGAGAAGATACCCTCTTGGTGAGTCTCTCTCAACTGAGGTGAGAAAAAAGGGGGAAACTCAGACTTAGTTCTTTCCTTCTTGACTCTCAGGCCCACAGAAACCCCAATACTCCCCATTAACTGCAGGCCACATGGCCGCCTACCTTAAGGTTCACTTACTCAAAGTTCACAGAGGAGAACACACCTTATCACACACTGCTAGCAGTGCCCTTTGATGTCCTCAATTTGCATCAAGCCTTGCTTATCTTCTCTCTATCTTGGCTTAACTGGTTCAACCCCTTTCCTCCCCTCAAACGCCTTTGGGTAATTAAATGCCTGCATCAGGAGACTAATTATTTAATTTTTTTTCCTCCAGGGTTATTGCTGGGCTTGGTGCCTGCACCATGAATCCACCGCTTCTGGAGGCCATTCCCCCCCCCCCTTTTTTTGTTGCCCTCGTTGTTGTAGCCTCGTTGTGGTTATTATTATTGCCATTGTTGATGTTGTTCGTTGTTGGATAGGACAGAGAGAAATGGAGAGAGGAGGGGAAGACAGAGAAGGGGAGAGAAAGATAGACACCTGCAGACCTGCTTCACCGCCTGTGAAGCGACTCCCCTGCAGGTGGGGAGCCAGGGGCTCGAACCGGGATCCTTACACCAGTCCTTGTGCCACATGGGCTTAACCCACTGCACCACCGCCCGACCCCCTCAGGAGACTAATTATCTTGACCTTTATGTATCTGCATCAATTCTTGTCATACCAGCCCCCTACCATAGCAGCAAGCCGACCTTTAAGAAACCTATAATTTCTGACATATTTCAATAATAATTCCCTTTGTTTGGTTTTCTATTTAACTCATGTCCACCTGCTAATAAATGAGTTCTGAGCATGCTGCAGGTCTCCCCGGTGTCTTTACTCTAGAAAGAACCAGTCCATTACCTTTCCCCTGGAGATCACCCAACCAGAGACCCTGACACATTACCTTGACTGGGTCAGAGCAATTATCTTTGTATGTAGTCCATGCAGACATTCCCCATTCCAGCCCAGGAACCAAAATTCTGCCTCATCATAAAGCTTGGTTTTTCCATACCTTAGCACATATAAACTTATTTTAAATTTTCTTTCTTTCTTTCTTTCTTTCTTTCTTTCTTTCTTTCTTTCTTTCTTTCTTTCTTGTTATTACTGGAGGCTAGACAGACCAGAGTTCTGCTCTGGCATATGTGGTGCCAGGACCTCACAAATGCAAGCAGTGTGTTTGATCTGCTGAGCCACCTCCCTGCCATTTTTCTTTTAATATATTTATTATTTTATTTTTCAGTGATTTGATCATGATTGAAAAGATTGTAAGGTAACAGGGGTAGAATTCCACAGTTCCCACCACCAGAGTTCCACAGCCCATCCCCTCCTTTGGAAGCTTCCCTATTCTTTATCCCATGGGAATATGGACCAAAATTCTTTATGGGGTGGAAGGTCTGGCTTTTGTAATAGCTCATCCACAGGACATAGATCTTTCTGTACCCCAGTCTCTTTCTATCTTTCCATTGTAGGGTAGGATTTGGGATGGGGGGAGGTTCTGGACACAATGGTGTGGTTGTCTGGCCGGGGAAATCAGGATGGCACCATAGTAGCATCTGTAATTTGGTGTCTTAAAGGCAGTAAGATATAAAGAAGGACAAAATGATTAATAAACATGAATCCAAAGGTAGGAACACAGCATATGCAACTAGGGTTCTTTGTGTGAGAAAAATCTAGGAATTTTATCTTGCCAAGGGGCTCATGACTTTAGTAGTTTTGGCCCTCAGCCTAATAGCTGACATACAGGTGGACTAAAATTTTGGTTGAAAAGATGATGTCAGAGTTGAGAGTAGGACTTGAAAGCTGGATTGGGGAAGAGAGTAGCTCCAAAATATGAGGAAAGTATATAAATATAATTTTCTATAAACTCCGTTTATCTGACATATGGTCCATATCTGTTCATATTTAGCACTAGAGCCTGTGTGGCTTCTGAGTCCCTGTCAGTCTGGGTTTGCAGTTCATGGTCACAGCTGGGAACATTCTAGGTTGCACTCATTTCAGAGCCAATCTTCCTTGAGTGGCAGAGGAGGTTGATATTAGAGATCTCAATCCCGAAGATGGAAAACTACCAACACAGTAAGCTAAGTGACTAACTTCTTGCTGGGCTAGCATGAGGGCGTTTCTTCCTAGGCACATGCTCTCTGGGTTGGAAAGAACTTGACCGGAGCCAACCTGGGCTGCTGTTTACTCAGAAACACAGGAGAGACACCAGGAACTCATGGCAAAGCAGGAACACAATGCGTCTTTATTGATCAGAGACAACCCTTTTATATCTTAGAAACCAGAAGTGGCAAGTCAGCATAGGAAATGGCTAAGAAAGGGGGTGGAGAAAAGGAAAGAGCTAACGGTAGAAACTCCCTTAGCAACTGTTGGGAAGGTTTTAACCAGTGGGATTAATTAATCATTAATTAATTAATTAATACCCTGAAGGCAGGGGGGGTCTCGAGGTAGAAAGAAGATAGATCAAGCAAAACAATGATTATGTAAATAGACCATATTGTCAGCAATGGAGCAGAGCGGAGTGGGGGCAGGGCTGGCTTTAAGGACCAACAACTTCTATTTCTTCACTAGCTAAATGTATGGTGTGAGTTGTAAATTGATATCCAGGTAACTACAACCTAGGAAAAGGTATCCTTAAATTCTTTTCCATTGCTCCCACTATGTGGTAGGTGTTCAAGGAGAGAAATGTACATTTATTGAACAATTGCTGTATTATAGTTACATTCTAAGTATTAGATAACTATGAATTCACTAATTATTAGAACAGGGACTAAGCAGTTGTGTGCTGAGCAGAACAGACAAATGTGCAAGGACCCAGATTCAAGTCCACAGCCCCACACCTGCAGGGGGTAAGGTTCATAAGTGATGACATAGTATTTCAGGTGCCTCTCTCTCTTTCCCGCTATATCTTTCTCCTCTCTTCTTTCTTTCTGACTCTGAAAAAGTCACCAGAAGTGTTAAAGTTATTGCTTAGGCACTGACTCCCAGTTATAACTTTGGTGGCAATTAATTTTTTTTCTCAACTTCTGACTATGAGTGGGATCATCCCATATACATCTTCTCTTTCTGATTTATCTCACTTAAAATTATTCTTTCAAGCTGTGTCTGAAATAAGGTATAGAAGGTGAATTCATTATTCTTAGTAGCTGAGTAGTATTCAAAAACATTTTCAGCTACTAATCTGTGAGTAGTAGTTGGACTAGTTTTGGTGTATTCAGTGGGGGTGTGGTACAGGTCTTGGTGCATAATGGTGAACATATTAATTCTTTTTGACTCTTGAAATAACACATTTTTATTGGGTCATTAATAGTTTATAGTCAATAGTAAACACCATTTTGGATACATGTGTAAAATTTCTCATTTTTCTGCAAAACACACATATACACACACATACACAGAGATATGGCATACATTTTTCATTTGATATTTAGTCCTATTTGGATTAATTCTGGAGAAAATAGAGTGACTCTTCATTAATTATAAGCCCATGCAGATCAGTGTGAATACCAAAGTTTAGCTCAGGGCTCTCAGTAATGTTGCAGAGTTTCAAGGTAGTCAGAGTGTTAAGATCATGAGTATTAACTATTCTTTGAAAGCTTCAGATTATATTGAAGATAAGCTCTGTATCATTGTTGCCCACAGATGGCATAGCACTCCACAGCTATTTGCATTTTTCCCTTAAAGTCACTCTTACTGTTTGAATAAAGTAAAAGAAATACCATCCAGAAAGCTGGATCAGGAAAGAGAGTAGCTACCAAATATGGGAAAGGTATATAAATATTGCTGATTGTAAAACCCATCGATCTGGGGCCCATATTCAGATTAGAAGCCTATGTGACCTCTGTATCCCTGTAGATCTGAGATCACATTCTGTGGTCATGAGTAGGTACTAGCTATCTACAAAATGGAAACACCCCCCCCCCATACACACATGCTTCATCTGCACTATTCTAGCCTTTACATTCATGATTAGTCAATTTGTCTGGCTTTGTATTTTAACTCTCTTTTCAACCACCAGGTTCCAGATGCTAGCATGATGTCAACCAGACTTCCCTGGACAGACAACCCCACCAATGTGTCCTGGAGCTCTGATTCCCCAGAACCCCACATCTCTAGGGAAAAAGAGAGACAGGCTGGGAGTATGAATCAACCTGTCAATGTCCATGTTCAGCAGGGAAGCAATTACAGAAGCCAGACCTTCAACCTCCTGCATCCCACAATGATCTTGGGTCCATACTCTCAGAGGGATAGAGAATAGGAAAGCTATCAGGGGAGGAGATGGGATATGGAGATCTGGTGGTGGGAACTGTGTGGAGTTGTACCTCTCTTATCCTATGGTTTTGTCAGTGTTTCCTTTTTATGAAGAAAAATAAATAAATAAAACTTTAAAAAATTAAAATAAAATACTATAAAAGAAAAAAAAAGAAATACCATACAACTACTCTCTATCTGGATACTTTCTTTTAAGAACCTTAAAAATAACCTTGTGACTGAAGAATAGGCTCAAGTATAATGTTGGCCTTTTATGACCTAGGCTCCCGCTTCTATCCCTGGCATTGCATGTACCAGAGTGTACTCTGGTTCTTTCTCTCTTTTCTTTGTGTCATGTGACACTCTTTCATCAAATAAATAAGTAAATCAATGGTGACTGTTAAATGGTGGTTGCAAAAGGAATCAGTACTGTAACAGAGAGACTGCCCACAAAGTGGAAGAAAATCTTTATGTGTCATATATCAAAGGGCTAATACCAAAGTATATAATGAATTCACCAAAGTCAACAATAAAATGATAACAACCCAACTGAAAAATGGGGGTAAAACATGGGCAGTGTCTTTTCCAAACAAGAAATCCAAAGGGCCAACAGACAGATGAAAAAAAAAATGCTTAAAGTCACTGATGATCAAGGAAATTCAAATTAAAACAAGGAGATAGCACTTTATATCTGTGAGAATGCTGTGTATTTGAAAAGATGGAAGCACCAGCTTTTGGGAGGTTTTTACTGGAAAGTGCTCTTTTGCATGTGTCTGGTGGTCATGTAGTTTGGACCAACCCTTGTGGAAAACAGTATGTAGAATCTTTAGAACAGTAGAAATGGACCTATGTTATCGCCTGGTGATCCTACTTCTGGGGATGTACCCAGAGAAAACAAATACACCTTAGAAGCTTGTAACCCAGAGGGTGAAGCCAAGATGACAACTTTGGAACAGCAGCTGTTGTGAGCTCCAACAAGCAGCAGTTTATGTCCTGGGATTTCTTGGCATAGAGTAGGACACTGGATTGTCTGTGGGAGGGTGGACAAGGGCTGCTCAGGGTGTCACCAAAATACAGTCCCATAACTCATTCTTGGACTGACAAATGGATGCCAGGGGGGGACAAAGAAAGGAAATATTTCAATTATTTCTGAGCTCACCCCTCCAGCCTCCATCCCAGAACCATCCCCCATGGGCTGAACAGCCGCTTCTAGTGTGCTTCCCACTGAGCTATTTTCTTTACCAAGATTCCTGCCTCACTAGGGGTGTCTCTCTAAGCCTTTTCCTTTCTTTTTAACTTCTCTCTCTCTTTTTTTAAGTGGCTGGAGCTCTATTTGAGTGACAAGATACCTGACCAATCATACCCTCATCCCTGTCTGGGAAAGACTACCTGGAGGGTTTTTTTTTTTTTTTTTTTTGGATACCTCTTACAATTGGCTGTCTTTGCTCCAGCTGCCTGAAGCCAATCCAGAGTGGTCAAAGATACAGACTGACTGTTAGGGTTTTTTCACTCTATTTTATTTTACTATTCTATTATTATATACACAAGAGTCCCTTTCCTTTCCTCCTTCTTCAGGTTGACCAAAATTAACTGTTGCTGTTTTTCTATTTCTAGGTGACTGGGTGTCCTATCCATTGTGAGAGGAACTTGTTTCTCTCTATCTCGTCCCTCCACTCTTTTTTTTCCTCCTCTTAGCTAATTAAAAAAAAAAAAAAAAACTTTCTTTTTACTGCACTTCCTTTTTTAAATTTTTTAAATTTTTTTATTTTATTCTTTTCTTCCTTCTTCTTTTGCTTTCTGAATTGACTGATACTCACTTGTGAATTATTTTGGGGAAGAAATCTGACTCAGAGTGGACTCTCTGCATATGTATGTGTGTGTCCCTCCTCTACTTCCCTCTCTCTTCTTCCTGTCCTTATAATTTATTTTGGACAGTAGATTTGCACAATTGTCTATTTTTGCTTTCCCTATTTTCCTTTCTCTTTCTTTTCCTTTTGTTTAGTTGCTACTTTTTTTGGACTTGAGGTGTTGTTTGCCTAACTGGTATTGGTTGAATTGTATCAATCCTTGCTTCAATTACTATTGTTGTAATTTCTCTTTAAAATTTTTTTATTTATAAAAAGGAAACATTGGCAAAACCATAGGATAAGAGAGGTACAACTTCCACACAATTCCCACCATCAGATTTCCCATCCCCTCCCCTGATAGCTTTCCTATTCTTTATCCCTCTGGGAGTATGGAATCAAGGTCATTGTGGGATGAAGGAAGTTGAAGGTCTGGCTTCTGTAATTGATTCCCCACTGAACATGTCTTCTTAAACCCTAAGAAAGCAGGAACCTCCTGCTTCCTCTATAGAGCCTATATTTCCCCCAGTCCTAGAACCTCTAGGCTGGAGCTCATTTTCCTGCATACTTCTCTCAATTCATACCAAATGATATTGCATGTGCTGATCCCAACTTAATTATTGCAATGAGTACCACCTTAGCATGCTTCACTTCAGACTGTGTCTACAGACGACAAGCATGGAATGTCAACCCTTCATCCTCATTAATCAGGTGAGACCTTTCCTTTCATAGTGTTCTCTAATTCCATTCCAGAAGGTTCACTTCCTAAGAAAGTCTCAAAACCTAGATATAGACCCGATCCCATAAGATAGAGCATATGTTCGCATGTATCCATAAATTAGGGCAAAATATATAACTGAAAGCAAAAGTCTGTAGTGAGTCAGTATCAAGTTCATAATGATATAGTATCTACTTAGATACCCTCCTCACCTACTTCCTATTACAGTTCTTTCACTCACTCCAAAGCTAACCTCATCAAAACAAGGACTGCAAAACATTAATAAGGGCAAGAGACTGGCATACTTTAATGATGACTCTCTAGTCACGACCAGGCCACCCTATCAGATGGGGCCCTATTTGGGGAGTCCTGAGATTCCCAAACAGACATGATGGGACTAGACATCAAATAAATCACTCTCTACCAGTCATCTCTATCAGGAACAATACAATAGACCCCTTTGTATGCCCCCCATAAGACCTTGCCCTCAACTTTGATCAACCACGGTAGAGAATGTTGCATTCTCTGGAGGGTGGACAACATACTCTATGCTAAACCTGAGGAAGATGGGTCCTGAAATTAGGGCAGCTTGAAATGTTCCTACTCATGACCACAGAATGTGAAATCAGATCTATAGGGATTCAGAGGTCACATAAGCTCCTAAGCTGAATATGGGCCCCAGACCAAATCAAATCAGTGTGGTTTAAAGTCAACAATATTTATACACCCTAACCATATTAGGGATCTACTCTCTTGCCTGGACCAGCTTTTGGTTCCTTTTCCAGCCATGACATCACCTCCCTAGACAATAACTTAGATCCACCTACATATCAATTTCAGGCTCAGGGGAAAAAAAAAAGCTAGTATAGCCAGAGACCCTTAGGAATATAACTAAAACATGCCTATTAGTTATTTACAAAACAGAGCCCCCCACAACTCTTCATCTGCACTATTCCAACCTTTAAATTCATGATTGCTCCACAATTTGTTTGACTTTGTATGGTAACTCTCTTTTCAGCCACGAGATTCCAGATGCTAGCATGAATCTGACCAGACTTCCCTGGACAGACAACCCCACCAATGAGTCCTGGAGCTCTGCTTTCCCATAGCCCCACCCTACTAGGGAAAGAGAGAGGTAGGCTGGGAGTATGGATTGACCTGTCAACACCCATGTTAAGCTAGGAAGCAATTATAGAATCCAGACCTTCCACCATCTGCATCCCACAATGACCCTGGGTCCATACTCCCAGAGGGATAAAGAATAGGAAAGCTATCAGGGGAGGGGATGTAATACAGAGATCTGGTGGTGAGAATTATGTGGAGTTGTACACCTATTGTCCTATAGTTTTGTCTATGCTTCCTTTTTATAAATAAAAAAGAAGCTTGTAATCAGTGTGAATCATAAATTAAAACAAAAGAGAGAATATTCAATGACATTCTTCTTACCTCCTTTTGTTGGCTAACATGAGTTATAGTATATTTTAAATCTGTGTCCAGGTAGGGACTTGTACAGGGTGAAAATATTGGGAGATGGAAATCATTAGGTGGGATCCTCATTGGAGACTTGCTATTATAGTGGGCATTGAATGTGTCCAGTGTAGCACTTTAGGAAGAAATTGTGAGGAAACTCTACATGGCAATGGTTCTCATGCAAGAGTTGGGGAGGTGGTGTAGCATGGTCTTCCAAACAAATACCACTGAGTTAGTATTACTACCAATACACACACACACACACACACACACATATACATACATACATATATATATATATGCCGCGGACCACTCAGTGGACGAGCAGCAGGAGGGTCAGGGGTCTTGAAGGCAACCTCCCAGGTGGGTCAGGAGTCGGCGAGGGAGAACAGATAGACACCACACTCTATTGGAGGGTGAATCTGGACTCATTTTAATAGTGAAACTGCATTAGCTTTTATACTTTTTTCAGGTTACATTCAGGTTGTCTAAGCAACCAGCTCATAAAGAAGTAACAATAGTCTTGTGACTTTGGCAGGCTACATGTTATTCCCCCATAACTGTAAAGAATGGGTACAATACTTTGTATCGTTCTGTTCCCAGGGGAGGTCATACCCAGAATTGTTTTAGACTTTTGTTGAGGGCTATCTCTACCATTAATCTTCTATGGGGGCATACAGATCTTTGACTAGTCGTGGACCACTGCTCATCTAGGTCTGGTACAGTTTAACTATTAATCTTTCTTTGTTTCAATATGTCAACTTGTACCTGGGAGGCCTCAATCTCTGTATTGTTTCTATGAGGGGCAAGTCATAACATGACTTGTTTTGTCCGTCTACGCTGACCCACCTTCTCCACTTTCATAATGTAACTTTCAAATATGCTCCTGTGTAAGGGAGAGGGGGTGCTTCTGACTCTCCATTTCCACCAGGCACTGCCAAAGCATTATTAATCAATTGTGACAGTATAATTGTTTGTAGCAATAACGGGGGGGGGGGAGAATGCGTCGACCCATTCCCGTCCTTCTGCCCAGCTTCTTTGAAGTCTGAATGCAGGTCCAGAGGAGATGACTTTGTCAGTCTCTCTGGTGGTCGTGACGGGGCGGCGTATATATATATATATATATATATATATAACCTTTGCTTTGTATCCATGGTAAAAGAATGTTTTGTGAAAAAAACTGATAACGACAACATATCAACTTTTAGTCCAGGGAGAAAATGACATCTGCCAAACATCTTCTAGGAACTATAGAATTTAAATCCATTATTTCATTTGATTCTCATCCTATGAATCAGGTATGTGTTGCAGGGGCAGGGAGAGGTAAAGTCCTGGAACATGATGGCAGAGGACCTAGTGGGGATTTTATCATTATGTGGAAAACTGGGAAATGTTATGCATGTACACATTATTGTATTTACTGTCAACTGCAAAACATTAATCCCCCAATAAATTAAGAAAGAATATCTGTTTCTACCTCTTTGCAATTACCTTATCACTTACCTCTTTATATCAATAACCCCAGATACATCTATGATTAATAGTCATCCATCTACCAAATAATTGGTATTTTGCTTATCTCTCTTAACCCAGTCTCAATTTCCCTCCCTACTTCTATCCTTTCCAGGACCCCTTGCTTTCTCTCTCTCTCTCAATCACCACCCTCCCCCCCCGTACCAAGGGAGACAGGAGTACTCATTTTAATTTGCTCCTGTATTCTGAGTACCCAGGATAATTCTTGGCAAGTAATAAACACTCCGCACATCATTGTGGGAAGAATGAATGAAGGAACCATGTACAGTACATCACACTGACTTTGAAGTTTTTTCTTGGATACTCTCCTGGATCAAATGAAAGCCAAGATCTTCTCTCTCTCTCTCTCTCTCCCACACACACACACTGAGGACAGAAAAGACAGAGCTCTATCCATGTGTGTAAAGTTCCATCTAGTTTTCCTTGTATAGAAGTGAATCCAAATGTTAATTTCAAGACTCAACTATGTGTCTCCACCTATGGAAAATTAATGTGTGCACCTAAGTAATAAGTTGTTTGCCAGCAGGAAGAGCAATGCAGAATTTCACAGTATGCGTTTCTGTTTGACTTTTTTTTATTCTTTATCCATCTCATTCCAGTTTATTTTTTTCTTGCCCAAGTTTTCTAATTTACTTTTATTTTTCATCTTACTGTGTTTTATGTAAACACTTCCTCAATTTTTTTTTAGAATGAAGCCAGGTTTAAACAAACACACAGCAAACAATATGTTTCCTTGTCCTTCTGAATTCTCAATGACACGTTTCGATATCTTGCTAGTTTTACTTAGCACTGTGATTCCTCCATCTCCTCCCCAGAGACATGAGTTAATTTACTTTTGTCATTCAAGATAAGTTACTTACACCAATTGTTTTTTTAAGGCATTATGGATGCCCTAGAAAATGGAAACAGAGAGTCTATGCTCCAAATTTCTAAAACTTCTAGATCCGGGTACCTGAATAAACTGTTAAGCTGTGACAGTAAACTAAGGGAATTAAAAAAAAAAACTTCTCTCAATCAAGAATTTGAAAATATTTTGAAATTCTTGGTAAACTTGTGAAATATGATCAGTCTTCTTTCTTAAATTTCCTTGGAATCAAAATAATACATATCATTCATGAAACCTAAACATTTTTAGAATATTTTTAAAAACATTTATTGACTTTGGTGAGAGAGACCAAAGTACCAATATTTATTGGTTTATGGTGGTCATAGGGATTGAACTTCAGCCCTCTGTGGTAAAAAAAAAAAAAAAAGAAATACAATTATGGATTATTTTGTTGTTTATTCTGTAAATTTGACCTTTCTACCTTCCCTCCTAGTCCCCTGCTCCAAGAATAGAGTTATATGAATAGAAGAATAGAAGAATAGAGTTGTATGTTACACAGTCAAACAGTGTCACTCTTGACCTGTTGGTAATATCATGAATTGAGAACTTTCCTTACTTCTCAGGAGATTAATTTCTCCTCCCTGAAGTCTATCCTTCCCCTTCTCCTGTTGTGGCCCTTTGTCTTTTTTAATCTCTTTGTTATTCCTAATCTCTTTCTATCCCCTAGGATGTGTGATTTCTAGGATGGATTGTTTTTTTTTAATCTTTTTTTTTAATTAATTAATTTACTTTCTTTTTTGTTGCCCTTGTTGTTTAACATTGTTGTGGTTATTAATGTCGTTGTTGGATAGGACAGAGAGAAATGGAGACAGGAAGGGAAGACAGACAGGAGGAGAGAAAGACAGACACCTGCAGACCTGCTTCACCGCTTGTGAAGCGACTCCCCTGCAGGTGGGGAGCCGGGGGCTCGAACTGGGATCCTTACGCAGGTCCTGGCGATTTGCACCACGTGCGCTTAACCCGCTGCACCACCGCCCGACTCCCGGATTGTTTTTTTTTATTATTATTAATTAGGTGAAGGTGGGCTAAAGGTGTCAAGTCCTCAAGTATAGGAGAGGGTACCTACCCCTCAATTTAGTTCTGTATTGATGAATTAAATGTAATTAGATTTTTAGATCACCAAAATTAACCTCATGCAGCTTTGTCCTTTACAATGCTGAAAATTCTCCTATTTCCTTTTGTTCTGATAGACATACAAACAGGAAATGGGGAGAGAGGATAAGAGAAGGGGAAAATTCATATTTAATATTTAATTTCCTTATCTCCTGTATTTTGTATATTACTGTGAGATTTTTAATTAAAAGCTCATCTTGGATTCAATTTCTTTATTAAATGAGGTGAAGGTAGATGGGAAGGATGAAAAATATGGCTTAACTTTATGAAGATCAGAGTTCCGTTAACTACCCCCCTCTTGGCTAAGAGATGGTAACGTTGCACAACAGATAACTGTAGTGCATTGGTTTTTAGGAGACCTCTCAGGAAGATACCAGCTTGGAACTGATTATTATTATTTTTTTGAACTGTGAAATACTTTGAATGGAGGGGTTGGGTTATGGCTGGTCCCCAACTGCAGGGGATAGCTTTACAAGTGGTGAAGCAGTGATACAGATGACTCTTTCTCTCTCTCTCTCTCTCTCCCTCCCTCCCTCCATCTCTGTCTTCCATTGTGGTTTCTCTTTGTCTCCATATAATAAATGAATAAATAAATAATAACAATATTCTATTTGAATAAATACTTTAGATGAGAAGAAATCTAAATCCCTGTTAATTCTGAAACCCCGACTGGAATAAAGGCTAATAATGGCTAGAATCCTCTGTTGCCTTTCCTAGTCTATTAAGTATGAGGCACATGGGCGTGTTCTCCCTTTGTAGTGCTGTATGCTTGGGGGAACCTTCTTACTTACACTTTCACTATAGCATGTTTCTACTGAGGACTGAAGTTTTGGATGCTCTAGGCTTTCTTGAAGAAAGGTCACAATTCCCTGTGATGTTTATCAGGACCCGCCTGCAGAACTGAATGACAAGGGAATAGAATTCACAGATACTTAGACTGGGTGAAACAAGTTTCAGATTCTCCAATTAGACATGGGCTTGAACCTGAGTCAAGAACATGACAATTCACCATCTTCAACTCCTCTTTGATGACACCTGAAGGAATAATGTTATGTGAGATAAGCCAGAAAGAGAAGAATGAATATGGGATGATCCCACTCATAGACAGGAGATTAAAAAATAAGAACAGAAGGGTAAACACAAAGCAGAGCTTGGACAGGGTTTGGTGTATGACACCAAAGTAAATAACTCTGGGATAGAGGGGGAGTGTTCAGGTCCTGGGACATGATGCCAGCAGAGGACATAGGTTTTGGGGGAGGTGTGGTGTGTATGTGGAAAACTGAGAAATGTTACACATGTACCAAATACTGTATTTGACAGTTTGATTGTTGATTGTCCCTCCAAAGAAGGAGGAGGAGGAGGAGGAGGAAGAGGAGGATGAGGAGGAGAAGGGGGAGGAGGAGGAGGAAGAGGAGGATGAGGAGGAGAAGGGGGAGGAGGAGGAAGAGGAGGATGAGGAGGAGAAGGGGGAGGAGGAGGAGGAGGAAGAGGAGGATGAGGAGGAGAAGGGGGAGGAGGAGGAGGAGGAAGAAGGAGAAGAAGAAGACAAAGAAGAAGAAGGAGGAGGAGAAGAAGAAGAAGAAAAAGAAGAAGGAGAAGGAGGAGGAGGAGAAGGAGGAAGAGGAGGAGGAGGAGAAGGAGGAGGAGGAGGAGGAGAAGGAGAAGGAGAAGGAGAAGGAGGAGAAGGAGAAGGAGAAGGAGAAGGAGAAGGAGAAGGAGAAGGAGAAGGAGAAGGAGAAGGAGAAGGAGAAGGAGAAGGAGAAGGAGAAGGAGAAGGAGAAGGAGAAGGAGAAGAAGAAGCACATTGTCCATGTGAGCTATCTTTCCCATACTGGGTCTAGAGCACTGTGATTCTCCATTCCCACTGGAAGGTAGTATCCATACAACTAAGGGTGATTTTCTCTAAAGTTAAGTTCAGTTGTCTCCCTTCTGTAACAGAGATCTCAAGGCTTTGGCAAATGACTTAATTGGAACTCATACATAGACTGATGCCTCTCCTCCCTAGTACATACTATAACCTCTGAAACATGAGACTTCCTCCCACGGACTGCTTTCTATCCCTTCCACTCACCCCACCCCTATCATTCCCTAGTGGCAATGTGTATGTGTAAGTGTGAATGAGAGAGTAAACTGGCTGTAAATTTCATCAAGCCTCCAGATGTTTCCAGAAATCTGTCATCACAGACTTGATTGAAAGACAGTTTCACCAAACACCTGCTTTTTGTTGTTTTATCATGTCAGGGTAAGATGTACCAACTTTCAGGAACTAAAAGGGAACAGGTTGGTTCTTAGCTTCTGAATGAACTTACCATCACTAGACCTCTACTCTTTCTACTATCAGTGATATTTATGTATTTATTTTTATTTTATTTTTTATTTTTTAATATTTATTTATTTATTCCTTTTTTGTTGCCCTTGTTTTATTGTTGTAGTTATTATTGTTATTGTTATTGATGTCATCATTGTTAGATAGGACAGAGAGAAATGGAGAGAGGAGGGAAAGACAGAGAGAAGGAGAGAAATATAGACACCTGCAGACCTGCTTCACAGCATGTGAAGTGACTCCCCTGCAGGTGGGGAGCCAGGGGCTCGAACTGGGATCATTATGCTGTTCCTTGTGCTTTGTGCCATGTGTACTTAATCCACTGCGCTACCTCTCGACTCCCTTATTTTAATTTTTATGAGAGGAAGAGAAAGGGGTAGAGACAACTAACTACTGCTTCATCACTTGTGGAGGCCCTCCTTTTTGCCATGTTTGAGCATGTGATGATCGGAGGCTGGCATACAGGTATCTGCATGACACAATATATTTCTGCCAGGAGAGCTATCTCCCAGCAATCTAGTCACTGGTAACTTTAATAGTGGGTACAGGCTGGGGGAGGGGCACTATTTTTCACTGCTTTAATGACACTAAAAGAAAATAACAGGGGGCTAGGCTGTGGCTACCCAGTTAAGTGCACACATCACCATGGCTAAGGAGCCAGGTTGAAGCCCTCACTCCTCACCTGTGGGGGTGGAAAGGGAAACTGTGTATAGCATTTCTTTTAATGATTATTAGGGAATGGTGATAATTATGATGCTATCAAAAGAGTTTAAGAAATGTATCTAGCTTTTTAAAATTATTATTATTTAATTTTTATTTATAAAAAGGAAGCACTGACGAAAAACATAGGAAAAGAGAGGTAGGACTCCATATAGTTCCCACCACCAAAACTCCGTATACTATCCCCTCAGCTGATAGCTTTCCTATTCTTTATCCCTCTGGGAATATGGACCCAGGGTCATTGTGGGATGCAGAAGGTGGAAGGTCTGGCTTCTGTAATTGCTTCCCTGCTGAACATGCACACTTATGTAATTAGTTGAAGTAGATGAGGTGATTGAGAGAGAGTGCTGCTGGGAAATTGTGCAGATGCAGTAACATCTGCCATGTTGTCCACTCAGGCTACTGCTAGTTCCCGTGAGAGTTGGGACATTCTCGGAGTGCCTGTTCAGCCATGTTGTGCCCTCAGGGCATTGTCTATTTGCCCGCAATATTTGGAGTGCTTTGGTCACTCCTCCCCCTTCACATTCTCATGAGAGTTATTATCCTATCCTGGAGTGCTATGGTTACTCCTCCCCCTTCCCATTCTCGCGAAAGCTGCTCCTATAAAATCCCTTTTTCTTCCACACCTCGCTCTCTTACCAGCGCTTCACTTCAGTGTTCAGATGCAGGAAAGGTTACTGCATGAGGTGGCCATTTTCGCTACCTCCACATGGCCCAACCTGTTTCTCTAGCACCCAACTCTGAGGTTCCAGTGCAAATAAAGATTTGTGTTCCCTCTTCGCTCCAGACCTCCTTTCTCTCTCTTCTCCACAGCCCACACAACAACATCTGGCGCCCAACGTGTCCTGCACTCACGCCCGGCCTGAGGTCCAGAAAAGCCTCCCACAGGTAAGTGGCAGCCGCCTGACTCTGTGACCCTGCATTTCCCCTCACCATGGGATTTTTTCGTTTTATGAGGAGGTGTCCCAGACATTATCTCCTTCTCTCCTGGGACAGGTTCTTGCTCTCAGAGACTGGATTCTCATAGCTATAATCACTACTTACAAGATATGTACAACGTGGTCTGCCATGAGGATAAGCGACCTTGAGGCTGAGATATGAGAATTAAAGCATATGTGTTTAAGACTTAGACGCCCTAAGCGATCAGCAGCTAGTCCCAAAACTTCCATCCCTACAGACACATACACATGTTCAGATGCTCCTCCTTTGACCCCACCCCCCATCTGCCATGGTTTAGGCTTCCTCTGAGGCTTCTGGTTCTCTAACTCCACCCCCTGCTGATACCTCACCATTAGGAGACCCTGAGGTTTCCGCTTCTTTGACCCTGCTCCCTGCTGATACCTCATCATTAAAAGACCCTGAGGTTTCCACTTTGACCCCTCCCCCTGCTGATACCTCATCATTAAGAGGCCTTGAGGCAGAGATACAGCAGTTAAAGGATATGTTTTCAGCATTTAGAGATCTTAAAACTTTTGCAGTCTGTCCCAAGAGTTCCGTCCCTGTAGATACGTGCTCAGTTTTCCCTGTAGCCACTATGGCAGCCTCCACTTCTGTAACTCTTTCCCCCACGTCATCAGACCAAGTCCACACCTTCCCAGTAAATGTGGACCCCAGTAGACAAAACCCTCAGGTGTGGCACCCATACTCCTCCAAAGTGCTCAGGGAACTCAGACAAGCTGTGAAGGAGGACGCAATTCATGATCCATGGACCAAGTCCATTTTAAGGAGTTTTTACCAGCATCTAAATACACCCCAGGACTGGAAAGACCTGGTTTGTGCTGCATTGCCAGACCCCCTCTATCTACAATGGAAGGCATGCTTCCGCGACGAATGCTCTAGACAATCGCAGGAAAATAGTAACAAACAGATAGCATGGAATTTTGATGCATTGTTTGGAGTAGGAGAGTTTGAAACTGGAACTCAGCAGGCAGAAGCCAAGTTTCCAACTGGTTATTTTGAACAGGTATGCATCTTCACAACACAAGCATGGGAAAGGTTAACCCCAACCACAGTAGAGGCCTCAGTCCCTATTAACTCTCTTCGCCAAAACACTGATGAATCCTTAGCGAACTTCATCTCAAGGGTGAGGCAAACCTTAGAGAGAAAGGTTAATAATCCTGAAATCCTCTCTTTCCTCCTACGTTCTATTGTCTGGGATGGCATGATACCACGGTTCCATCATGCATGCCTTAGTCTTAAACACCTACACCCAGATAATTGGATTTTAGTGACACAGGAACTTACATCAGGCAATTATGGGGCACTCGCTACAACACAGGTTTATGTAGTTACCCCACATAATCAAAATGGGGCCTGCTTTCAGTGTGGTCGCCAAGGGCACTGTCATAACCAATGTCCAGAAAAGCTGTGACCACGCCTCCAGTCAGGGCAACCCTGCCTCCAGTAAGGGCAACCCTGCTTTCAGTCAAGGAGTCAAAAACCTCGGATAATTTGTCCCAGATGTCGGAAGGGTTTTCATTGGAAGAGAGATTGTTGGTCCAAATTTAATAAAGATGGCATGCCCCTGAATGGTACAAATTCTTGGCCTGAGATTTTGTGGACCACTCCTGTTTTAGAACACAGTCACCCTACTATGACAGTAAGGATTGGCAATATTCCTTTTAAATTTTTGTTTGACATGGGGGCAGAAAAGATGATTTTAAGGCAAGCAGAGGTTCTCCAAAATTGGGAACTCCTCCTGGGACCCCATATACATGGCACTGGAGGGGTGACCCAATCATTTCTCACACGAGATTCGCTCATGTGGGAAGACCCGGAAGGTTCTCCCGGACAATTTCGCCCTCTGGTAGCTGATATTAGTACCAACCTACTGGGCAGAGATCTTCTAGGATGTCTTGATGTTAGGATATCCACAGATGCCTCTGCAGAGCATAACACCCGCTCCTGCGAGACCAGATCTAATCAGCACCCAAAATACTAACTGCCACTATTTGTAGCCAAACTCCCCACTTAGGCTGGCTTTAACCTCTCTGGGTGGAACAGTGGCCTTTACCTAAGGATAAGCTAGAAATTTTAAAGGAGCTCATCCAAGAGCAGTTGTCCTTGGGACACATTCGTCATTCTCGAAGCCCATAGAATACTCCTGTCTTTGTGATTAAAAAGTGCTCGGGAAAATGGTGCTTCCTCCAAGATCTCTGTGTGGTTAATAAAACCATGCAAGTCTGGGGCTCTCCCCAAAGGGGTTTGCCTCTTGCTTCTGCAATTCCCACGGAATTCCAATCATAGTTATTGATATACAAGATTTTTTTTTCTATTCCCTTGCATCCGCAAGATTGTAAACGTTTTGCCTTCTCTGTTCCTTCTATTAATAACGCCAGCCCTGCAAATAGATTTGAATGGGTTGTGCTGCCCCAGGGCATGGCCAATAGTCCTAAAATTTGTCAAAAGGCTGTTAAATCTGCCCTTTTCCCATATATCCATAAGGGCCTTAAGGTTTTTCATTACATGAGTGACATATTAATATGGGGAAAATCAGATACAGATCTCTGTGCCCTCCGTGATTTTCTCATTCCTGCATTAAAGAAAAGCAGCCTTAATGTGGCTCCTGAGAAGATACAGCTAATTCCTCCAATATCTTTTTTAGGTTCAGAGATTTCTCTAATGCAAATTCGTCCCTTAAAACCTAGTGTTACTTTTCCTTCTAACCTCACTCTTGCTTCTTTACAAAGTTTTCTTGGAAATTTAAATTGGCTTAGGCAGTATCTTTATCTGCCTACAAGCTTCCTCCAACCACTGTTTGACCTGTGAAAAGGAAACAAACAGCCGTCCTCAAAATGTAAGTTAACTCCTGAGGCCTCCTCAGCACTGGAAAGGGTTAACCAGGCCCTCCAGGACATGCACCTTGTTCTATTCTCCCCCTCCTCTCCGGTAAACCTTCTAATCTTTAACTCCACCCCCACAGTAGTAGGGGCATTGTGGTAGAACCATGGAGTTCTCGAGTGGCTTCACACACCAGGAGGCAGAGCTCCAAGTCTCCTCACTGAGATAGACGCATTAGCATTCATGGTTCTCCAAGGAAGAAATAGGTCTGTGCAGGTCTTAGGGAAAGAACCAGATTTAATTATTCTGCCCTTTTCTCTCACAGATACAGAGTGGCTCATATGCCATCCTTCCTGCTTTGCCATAAGCTTTGTGGGGTTTCCAGGACAAATAGATAACCATTTTCCTTCTAATAAATTGATAGCTTCTTTACCTCTTTTGCCTCTACTAGCACCTAAACTTTTCTCTCGAGATCCCATTCCTTCTGCTCCTACAGTCTTCACTGACGGTGGAAAAAAGGGAGCTGCTGCCCTTGTATATTACCTGGACAAACAACCTTCTAAACCTCTCTTTACTGAGCTTCCTGAGAATTTCCCTCAGTACAAAGAACTTTATGCTGTTTTCCTTGCATTAAAAGCTGTACCAGAATCCTTCAACTTTTTTTCTGACAGTGTGTATACTGTTAAAATATTAAAGAAGATCTTGGCCAACCGGATAAAGCAGCACATCAAAAAGATTGTTCATCACGACCAAGTGGGATTCATCCCAGGAATGCAAGGCTGGTTCAACATCCGTAAGTCAATCAATGTCATTCACCACATCAATAAAAGCAAAGCCAAAAACCACATGATTATCTCAATAGATGCAGAGAAATCCTTTGACAAAATCCAACACACATTCATGCTCAAAACTCTACAAAAATGGGAATAGATGGGAAATTCCTCAAGATAGTGGAATCTATATATAGCAAACCTACAGCCAACATCATACTCAATGGACAGAAGCTGACAGCATTCCCCCTCAGATTGGGGACTGTTGGTATTCTTTGTGTTGGTTTGGTCCCCTTCCCCCTATCTCTGAGAGAAATGGTTTGGTCCTTGCTAGTTTCACGCCCCTCTTTCTCCCCGCCCCGTATGCTAAGGATGTGCAGAGTCCCAGCAGCAGCTGAGAAAGAAACATGAGGAAGCACATGGTGTGGGGATTTGCCCGCTTGTGAATAAAGATATACAGCTTCCCAGCCCAGCCGTGTGTCCTTGAGTCTGTCTCTGTCTACCACCGTGACGCTAGCCTGGCCTGCTGGAGCCCACGAAACATTAACAACAAATGGTGCACATGTGGACCTGACCTGCGCATCTCTCAGATAAGTGACAATTTGGCTACCTATGCACTATGACCTTCTCTTCTGCTTGTGAAGAGATCTCCAAAGGCCTCTGCCCTTTCTTCACGAGACTGTTTCGCTGTTTCTGGAACATTTATCTCTGGACCGCTCTGTGGTTTCTGCCGAATGCCACCTCGCAGGAGCCCAACACCAGCCTGCATGACCCAGCTTTCCACCGCATAGCACGGAGCATTGGGCGTGGGCTCCCTCCACACTGCTCGGCCGCTGGGAGCAAGTCAGCAGACATGGCAGGGCCATGGGGCAGGGCCGCGGCAGCCTATCCTGGCCTCCACCCTGGGGCATCTTGTCCCGCACCTTCTGCATGGCTGGCCAGCCGGCCCTCATGCTATGAAGTCTGGACAGGTCCCGGACCACCCAGAGACCACGGGATCCCTACCGAAACTGGGCCCCCTGGCCGAGATCTCCAGCTTGGGTCTGAAGGCAGACAAGCTAGAACACACAGAGATTCATCCAGAGATCGCAACCTACAATTCCTAGAAGTGGAGCTGCGCAGGAAGCCACCTCTGGATGGTGACCCCCCAACAACAGCTAAGACAGTACAGATCTAAATTCGTGTTTAAAATGACATGTCTTCACAACAAAGGTTTCTCTCCTTGTGTATTAAAGATCATGCTTATGTGTGTGTTTAATGTTTGGTAAACAGTAACTTTTAGGTTAAAAATGTAACTTTAAGGCTAAATTCTTACCAGGCAAAGTTAAATGAAAAAGGTTTTCAACGTAATTCTCATAAAGATAAAATTAACTTACATTTAAAGTCTGAGGTAAAAAATTAGTTAAAAATCAATATATTTTAACCAATTTGGTCTAAACAAAACCTGTGCACACCTAGGGTGTGTCTCCATCTTGAATGAGTGTAACAAAAGGTTAAATAGACTTGTTGATATGTAAAACTCTCTAGTACCTTCTCTATTAGAAATGGTAGATTACACAATGGCTATGCTAATGATTCTCATGCCTGAGGCTTTCTTTCCTTGATTCTTATGTCTACCTTTTCACATTCTATTGTTTAAACTTTAAACAACCTTAAAATCATTCTAAAAAAGACTTCTAATTCTAATAGAGTTATCAATTGTGATAAACTTCTACCCTGCTACAAGTTTGTTTCATAGTAAGTAAATTGCAGCTATCAAGTTCTCTACAGAAAAGCAGAATTCTGATTGCTGACATTCCCCATTGAGACAGATGTACAACAATTCACCCCCTGGCAATTCTTCGGTGGTCATCTGCTTTGGACTCGCTTCTATCAGACTCACTCGGACACCTCGGACACTTTGCACAAAACTATCAGCTTCCTTTATGCTTCTGGGTTTCTCAAAGACTGACTGCAGCCATGCCTTGGGACTCTAGGCCTCACCCTCACCCCATGCTAGAAAATTCCCATCGAGAAAAGTATGTCCCCCAGAGGCAGGAAATATCTTTTTTTTTTAAGCTGATAAAGTTTTTCCCAGAGGCAAAAAATGGCCCCCTCAGGCCTTCCCTTGGCAGCACACTGGTTCTAGTTACTCGCTTACATGTTTCTCCATGTTTGTGCCAGTTTCTTTTTTGAAAATGCCTGTAGGATATAGGTTTCTGTTCACCCCACACCCCTGATACTGTGGTCATTTAAAAGGGGTAATATGTTGGTATTCTTCATGTTGGTTTGGTCCCCTTCCCCCTATCTCTGAGAGAAATGGTTTGGTCCTTGCTAGTTTCGCGCCCCTCTTTCTCCCCGCCCCGTATGCTAAGGACGCCCAGAGTCCCAGCAGCAGCTGAGAAAGAAACATGGGGGAGCACGTGGTGTGGGGATGTGCCCGCTCGTGAATAAAGATTAAACTGCAGCTTCTCAGCCCAGCCGTGTGTCCCCGAGTCTGTCTGTCTACCACCGTGACGCTAGCCTGGCCTGCTGGAGCCCCCGAAACATTAACAACAGGGGACTAGACAGGGGTGTCGACTGTCACCATTACGCTTCAGCATAGTATTGGAAGTTCTTGCCATAGCAATCAGGCAAGAGAAAGAAATCAGAGGAATACAGATTGGAAGGGAAGAAGTCAAGCTCTCACTATTCGCAGATGATGTGATAGTATACATAGAAAGACCTAAAGAATCCAGCAGAAAGCTACGGGAAGTTATTAGTCAACATAGCAAGGTTTCAGGCTACAAAATCAA
The DNA here is from genome assembly GCF_950295315.1 of Erinaceus europaeus. Classification (NCBI taxonomy): domain Eukaryota; kingdom Metazoa; phylum Chordata; class Mammalia; order Eulipotyphla; family Erinaceidae; genus Erinaceus; species Erinaceus europaeus. Next base: position 199,595,848 of record NC_080162.1, read on the forward strand.
TGTACAAAAATCAGTGGCATTTCTTTATGCAAACACTAAATCTGAAGAAGAAGACATCCAGAAAGCACTCCCATTCACTGTGGCAGCAAATCGATAAAAATCCTAGGAATAAAGTTGACCAAAGAAGTGAAAGACTTGTATACTGAAAACTATGAGTTGCTACGTAAGGAAATAAAAACTGATACCAAGAAATGGAAAGACATCCCATGCTCATGGATTGGAAGAATAAATAACATCAAAATGAATATTCTCCCCAGAGCCATATACAGATTTAATGCAATACCCATCAAAGTTCTACCAAGCTTCTTTAAGAGAATAGAACAAACACTACAACCATTTATCTGGAACCTGAAAACATCTAGAATTGCCAAAACCATCTTGAGGAAAAGAAACAGAAATGGAGGCATCACACTCCCAGATCTCACACTATATTATAAAGCCATCATCATCAAAACAGCATGGTACTGTAACAAAAATAGGCACACAGACCAGTGGAACAGAATTGAAAGCCCAGAAATAAATCCCCACACCTATGGACATCTAATCTTTGATAAGGGGGCCCAAAGCATTAAATGGAAGAAGGAGGCTCTCTTCAATAAATGGTGCTGGGAAAACTGGGTTGAAACATGCAGAAAAATGAAATTGAACCACTTATCTCACCAGAAACAAAAATCAACTCCAAATGGATCAAAGACCTGGGTGTTATACCAGAAACAGTCAAATACTTAGAAAAAAACTTTGCTAAAACACTTTCCCACCTACATATCAATGACATCTTTGATGAAATAAACCCAGTTGCAAGAAAGACTAAAGCAGAAACAAACCAATGGGACTACATCAAATTGAAAAGCTTCTGCACACCCAAAGAAACTATTAAACAAACAAAGAGACCCCTCACAGAATGGGAGAAGATCTTCACATGCCATACATCAGACAAGAAACTAATCACCAAAATATATAAAGAGCTCAGCAAACTGAGAACCAAAAAAGCAAATGACCCTATCCAAAAATGGGCAGAGTATATGAACAAAACATTCACCTCAGAGGAGATACAAAAGGCTAATAAACATATGAAAAACTGGTCTAGGTCACTGATTGTCAGATAAATGCAAATTAAGACAACATTGAGATACCACCTCACTCCTGTAAGAATGGCATACATCAAAAAGGACAGCAGCAACAATTGTTGGAGAGGCTGTTGGGACAGAGGAACCCTTTTGCATTGCTGGTGGGAATGTAAATTGGTACAGCCTCTGTGGAGAGCAGTCTGGAAAACTCTCAGAAGGCAAGACATGGATCTTCCATATGATCCAGTAATTCCTCTTCTGGGGTTATACGCCAAGGACTCCATAACACCCAACCAAAAAGAGGTGTGTATTCCTATGTTCATAGCAGCACAATTCATAATAGCTAAAACATGGAAGCATCCCAGGTGTCCAACAACAGATGAGTGGCTGAGAAAGCTGTGGTATATATACACAATGGAATACTATACAACTATCAAGAACAATAAACCCACCTTCTCTGACCCATCTTGGACAGAGCTAGAAGGAATTATGTTAAGTGAGCTAAGTCAGAAAGATAAAGATGAGTATGGGATGATCCCACTCATCAACAGAAGTTGACTAAGAAGATCTGAAAGGGAAACTAAAAGCAGGACCTGACCAAACTGTAAGTAGGGCACCAAAGTAAAAACCCTGTGGTGAGGGGTAGACATACAGCTTCCTGGGCCAGTGGGGGGGTGGAAGTGGGTGGGAGGGATGGGTCACAGTCTTTTGGTGGTGGGATTGGTGTTTATGTACACTCCTAGTAAAATGTAGTCATATAAATCACTAGTTAATTAATATGAGAGGGGGAAAATTAATTGTATGTCTCAAAGTTTTTTAAAACACAAACTGAATCTTTTTAATATATAGGTTGTGAATCTTTTTAATATATAGGTTGTGTATTTGATATGCAGACTCTCTCAAAAGCTTAGACCAAGTAGATCAGAAGAAACCAATAGCACAGTTATATACAAGATACTGGGTACTGTACAGCAAACCCTAACAAAAGGACTTTTCAAAGTTAACCCAATTACCAAATAATGTGATGATAACATTAACTATCGATTGTCTTTTGGAACCCTAAGACAGCAGGAACCTCACATCTCCACTATAGAGCCTCTACTTCCCCCAGTCCTGGAACCCTTGGATAGGGCCCACTTTCCTGTATGCCTCTCCCAATCCATATCAAATAATATTGCATCTGCCAATCACAACCTAATCAACTCAATGATTGCCACCTCAACATGCTTCACTTCAGACTGTGTCCAGAGACTTCACGTGTGGAATGACAACCCTTCAGCTTCATTACTTGGGTAAGACCTTTCCTTTCATAGTATACTCTAATTCCATCTCAGGTGGTTCACTTTCTAACAAAGTTCCAAAACCTAGATATAGACCAGGTTCTGTGAGAGAGAGCCTATGTTCACATGTGTCCATAAACAAGTGCAAAATATATACCTGAAAGCAGAAGTACACTAGTGTTTGCAGTGAGTACTCCCCCCCCCTAACACTTCCTCTCCACTATTCCAAGCTTTGGGTCCATGATTGCTCAACAATTTGTTTGGCTTTGTATGTTAACTCTCTTTTCAGCCACCAGGTTCCAGATGCCATCAGGATGCTTCCCTGGACTGAAGACTCCACCAATGTGTCCTGGAGCTCTGCTTACCCGGAGCCCCACCCTACTAGGGAAAGAGAGAGGCAGACTGGGAGTATGGACTGACCAGTCAATGCCCATGTTCAGCGGGGAAGCAATTACAGAAGCCAGACCTTCCACCTTCTACAACCCACAATGACCCTGGTTCCATACTCCCAGACAGATAGAGAGTGGGGAAGCTATCAGGGGAGGGGGTGGAATATGGAGATTGGGTGGTGGGAATTTTGTGGAGTTGTACCCCTCCTACCCTATGGTTTTGTTAATTTATCCTTTATTAAATAAATAAAAAAAAGATCATAGTGATTAACTAGTTATAGCACATGTCTAAGTTACATTGATAGCATGCTTCTTTAAAAAAATTTGGAGGGAGTTAGGCTGTAATGCAGCAGGTTGTGCACAGGTGGTGCAAAGTGCAAGGACCTATGTAAGGATCCTGGTTCGAGCCCTGGCTCCCCACCTGCAGGGGTGTCACTTCACAAGTGGTGAAACAGTCTGCAAGTAACTTTCTCTCCCCCTTTCTATCTTCCCCCTCCTCTCTCCATTTCTCTCTTTCCTATCCAACAACAATGACAACAATAATAACTACAACAATAAAACGACAAGGGCAACAAAAGGGAATAAGTAAATATAAAAAAATTTTTGATAGCATGCTTTTTATCTAAGAGACCAGATTACAAATGAATTTGTGACCACCGAAATTTTTTTTTCCTTCTCCTGGAAATATATAATGAGGGGAAATGAATCATTCTCAGGAATTTGGTGAACATTCATTACACTCATTCAACATATATTTCATCAGGAAACCTGCAGGTTGTCTGTGTGTGTGTGTGTGTGTCTGTGTGTGTGTCTGTGTGTGCATGTGTGCATATGCATGTGCATGTGAATGTGTATCTAGCACAGCCCATACCAGGATGACCAGGGCAGAACACCTACACTAAACTTACCTATACTCTAATAGGAATTGAGAACAACAATAAAAAGTGTTACAAGTAGGATCTGAACAAGTCAGAGAAGAAGTTGATTCCTTTCTCCCTTTTATAGGAACAGTATTTTTTGTTGGGAGTTAGTCATATCTGATTCTTAGTATAGTCCTTGGCCAGACGTGGTGGTGTTTATAGAAATCCAATAGAGAGCAATTTCCAATGAAGTAGTTAAAAATGTGATCTACTGGGAGGTCAGGTGGTAGCAGCAGGTTAAGCGCACGTGGTGTAAAGTGCAAGAACCAGCGAAAGGATCCCCAGTTCGAGTTCCCTGCTCTCCACCTGCAGGGGAGATGCTTCACAAGTGATGAGGCAGGTCTGCAGGTGTTAATCTTTCTCTCCCCCTCTTCTTCCCCTCCTCTCTCGATTTCTCTCTGTCCTAGCCAACAACAAAGACATCAGTAACAGCAATAATAACCAAAACAATGGTGAAACAATCAGGCAACAGAAGGGAAAAAATAGCCTTCAGGAGCAGTGGATTTTTGGTGAGAGTTCCAGCAATAACCCTGGAGGAAAAAAAATATGAACTACTTATGCTAGATGACTAATTTACTTTACCCCAATATAACCCCTATTGCCTTGGTTGGAGTGGCATAATAAAAATCATAAGTAGGGTGTTTGAATGATAGAAATTAAATTTTTTACAGTCCTTAGACTAGAAGTCTAAGGTAGAGGTGTTAGAAAACATGGAAACTTTTGGGGTCTTTGTCTTTGGATTGTAGATGGTAGCCTTCTCTCTGTATCCTCACAGAATCATTTCTGTCTTTGTGTGTGTGTATACCTTAACCTACTCTTTTTATAATGGTTAGAATCCATGAAAGTATTCTAATTTAATTTCATTTAACTTTTTGAAGATCTTATCTCAAAATACAATCAGGACCCTAGGTCCCAGGGTTAGAAATCCTATATATGATCTGTTTGGGAAACAGTTCAATTCATAAAGGATTTATATTATGTGCATGTTGAATTTGAGTTGGTAACTGGCAGGTATGACATGATCAGGTAAGATCACAGCCTTGACTCAACTGGACTCAGGACTATTGTGAAAAGAAAGCCACATTTATAGATAAATGGTGTCTTGATTGACAGATGTCTGGACTGTGAATTTCTTGAATGCTATAATATCCTACCTATATATACCATACTACATGCTGTCAAAGTTACACCACAATACGTCTCTAAGGCTCTCAAGTTCAGGGGAACAGTCAAGATGGAGAAGAGTTTATGTATTCATAAAAGGGCTTCATTTGGTGCAATATACACCATCTCTGGAGGCTAACTATCTTCTGGTATTTGCAGCATCTTTGGCAGAATAATATTTAGTTTATTCCTTCTACATCCCTTGATAAATGATGTAGATAACAGTCTTCCTCTAACTCCCAGTTATTAGCTATTGTTCTGTCACTTAGAAAAACTGGACTTCATTTTACCATTGATATCATCATGCTTTAAAATGTGATTTAAGGGGTCAGGTTAAGTACATGTATTACTATGTACAAGGACCCAGGTTGAAGTCCCCAGTCTATCTATATCTCCCACGCCCTCTCAATTTCTCTCTATTCTATCAAATAAAAAGCTTAAAGATAAATAAAAGCATGAGGGGGAGTCAGGCAGTAGTGCAGCGGGTGCGGGTTACGCACAAGTGACGCAAAGGGCAAGGACCGGCATAAGGATCCCGGTTCAAGCCCCTGGCTCCCCACCTGTAGGGGAGTCACTTCACAGGCGGTGAAGCAGGTCTTCACGTGTCTATTTTTCTCTCCCACTCTGTCTTCCCCTCCTCTCTCCATTTCTCTCTGTCTATCCAACAACATCAATAACAACAAAGGCAACAAAATGAAATAAATATTTTAAAAGAGAGAAAAAATAAAAGCATGAGGTACCAAGTTTGATACCCAATGTTGAATTTGTCTGAGTGATGCTCCTGTTTTTTTTATATATGATGTGTTTATATTTAGTAACCTTACTGTGAAGACCTTTCAAGGCTACTCATCCATTCCTCCCCTTTCCCTGTTATCTCTCCTCCCACCTATGATTGCTGCTTTATTTATTATACAACATTTATGTCATAAATTCTGACTGTAATGCCAAATAAAATTTTACCAAACTGGAAACTTAATGAGTGTAGAAGTCTAACTTGTTCAAGCCACTGTGCCTCACACACATAAAGGGATTTTGTTCATATTTTATATTGGAAGACAAGAAGGAAGGCAGATTGGAAGAGAAGCAGGTAGGCAGGGTATTTCTGCCCACGAAGATCTTGCTTTACACTAGAGAGATAGAAAGGGAATAGAAGGTTTCTATTCATTCAATGTGGTGCATCAAAAATGTAGCTACACAGGCAGCAAATTGGACACCTAAATCTAAGTCTTCAACACCACCATCCACCTGAAATAGTTGAGAAAGGTCTGGTACAGAAGATGATCCGTAAACATCTGTGATGATGGATAAAAATTTTCCTGCAGAAAAAGTTGGATTTCAGCTACAGAGAAGTAGCATATGGTAAGGGATAGAGACTTCCTAATGTATAATCTTGAATGGAAAGAATCTTTTTTCAAAAAAAAATCTCCTTATTGGGGGATTAATGGCTCACAGTCAACAGTAAAATACAATTGTTTGTACATGTGTAACATTCTACATAGCCATACATCCCCCACGAGGTTCTCCTATGCCATCATTTTCTATCATGTTCCACGACCTGAACCCACCCACTTCCCACAGTCTTTTATTCTGGTGCAGTACACCAACTCCAATCCAAGTTCTGCTTAGTATTTTCCCTTCTAGTCTTGTTTTTCAGCTTCTGTTTATGAGTGAGATCAATCCATATTCATCCTTTTGTTTCTGACTTATCTCACTTAACATGATTCCTTTAAGCTCCAGCCAAGATGCAGTAAAGAAGGTGAATTCATCACTTAAAATAGCTGAGTAGTATTCCATTTTGTATATATACCACAACTTACTCAGCAGGTGGAAAGAATCTTAACCAGTTGCCAGGGCCCTGAGATTAGACATATGTTAGGATACAGTGAGAATAACCACTGTGAGTCACCATGTATTTGATCAGAAGAAGTTAAATGGGACACACAGCAAATCCTGAGCTGAGACAGTATCAAGTATGTGCCAAGCTTCCAGGAGTATTATTTGTAAAATTATGTATTACATCAAAAGGGAGCAAGGGAGATCAAAGATGTTTTTAAGTAAAATATACATCAGGAGTAAATGTTAAGACACATGTAACAATTACTTATATATCACACAGATAAAGATCAGAATACATTTGTAAGAGGAAAAACATCAGGGTGAGGGTGCTTATAACTGTCATTGTCCAAATGTCATTATGCCAGGTACCTTCCTTTGATGCCATAAGATACTGGGTTTATCCCATGTACAGTCTCCAGATCCTCAGGGCAGTAGCCAGATAGAGTTATGGGTGTTCTCTATGTAGCGATATCACAACTATTTATCTTGTGGGCTAAGAAAAATCTAACTTTTTCACCTAAAGTAGGATACTTGTAATAAGGATCAGAGTATGAAAAAGAAGCCTCTTAGTATCATTATTCAAGGAATATAATTGACAAACAATTTATATTTTGCAAACATAGATGCAAAGGCAACTATCAGTAGGATTTCTTTCCTTTCCTTTCCTTTCCTTTCCTTTCCTTTCCTTTCCTTTCCTTTCCTTTCCTTTCCTTTCCTTTCCTTTTCTCTTCTCTTCTTTCCTTTTCTTTTCTCTTTACCAGAGCACTGCTCAGCTCTGGTTTATCATAGTGCAGGGGATTGAACCTGGAGCCTCAGGCATGAGAGTCTCTTCGCATAACCATTATGTTATCTAGCCTTCCCCTAGCAGGATTTCTAATAACAAGTATCAGCCAGTCTGGGGTCAGAAACTGATTCAGCAGCTCCTCCTCAAATTAGGAGGAAATTACTGACATGTCTGTCAGCAATCACTCTGCCTCTGTGATGTGGCAGCCATGCTCCCTGTGTTCCATATCTGAGATTATAGAATACTGCTGCTATATGAGTCTTTCTTTTAATTTCCAAAGCAACCGAGAATCAAGGAAATGCAAGTTGTATTCCCACCTGGACTTTGATTGGCTAATGACTTGTTATTCTTTATTCTTCCATCTTAAAAGGCACAGTCAACCACACAGTTACTGAGCAGTATATCATAAAAAAGGGAGTGAAAATATAATTACATGTTCCTGAAATTGCTTGGTGGTTATCCTTGAAATATCAAATAATTTCAATGAGTTACCTGGTAATGCAACTTTTCTTTTTTAATTTTATGATAATGTTCCAATTTACTAGTCACAAAACTCCTGACATCGCTCCAGTCCCAGCAGGGCGGATATTTTAAGCAGTTTTGGCAACATAATTATGGTTATTAGATGGATATTTGTTTCCCATCAAACTAAATAATAACACCTTGTTCTCAAAACCTAGGTTTCTTGGAAAATTTTCTAAATATTCTACCAACAGACATTATTTTTCAGGAAAGGTAGTTTAGAGCACCCAGGACTGAGGAGCTCACATTCCAGGCTAAGCATGAATCCAGTGGTGGCTACAAGAGATCTGGGCTTAGCCGCAGAATCATGCTGGGCAGGTGGAAATATTATAATTCAGTTCAAAGGCCCAATACCAGGAGGTGTATTTCTGGGATCAGAAGGCCTTGAGTCATGAAATTTATATTCAGATAGGCCAGGATTTAGTTTTCATCCAACTTCACAATTTCAGGCCAGAATTTTTTTTTCCAAATAGAATTTAGAAAGACGCAGAAGAAAAGATACCATAGCACCCCAAATTTCCTTTTTAAAAAGAATTTGTTTATTCGGGAGTTGGGAGGTAGCACAGCAGATTAAGCGCAAGTGGCACAAAGCACAAGGACCAGCATAAGGGTCCCGGTTTGAGCCCCCGGCTCCCCACCTGCAGGGAGTCGCTTCACAGGCGGTGAAACAGGTCTGCAGGTGTCTAGCTTCCTCTCCCCCTCTCTGTCTTCACCTCCTCTCTCCATTTCTCTCTGTCCTATCCAACAATGACGACATCAATAATAATTACAACAATAAAACAACAAGGACAACAAAAGGGAATATATGAATAAATATAAAAAATTAAAAATATATTTATTCATGAGAAAGATAGGAGGAAAGAGAGATATAGAAAGAACCAGGCATCACTCTAGTACATGTGCTGCTGGGGACTGAACTAGGGACCTTATGGTTGAGACTCCAGTGCTTTATCTACTGCACCTCCTGGACCACAGCACTGAAAGTTTCTTCAGTAAGATGGGGGCTGGGGTTGAACCTGAATTACGCATATGACAAAGCAAGTGCATGATTCAAGTGAGCTAGACTGCCAGCCTACCTCTGGAATTTATGTCCTTTATATTTCTGGGAGGTGGAATCTTGGAATCCAGTATAAATCCAGTGTAGTAGTAAGTCCCTCTAGGCCTCTTGTGGCCCAAGAGCTGAAGTTGAGGTGGAAGTGTATTCCTAATATATTACATTTACGATAAACATAATAGAGTGAGATACGAACAAGATAACCCCCAATGCACAGCTTTACAAGCAATTTCGCTAACTAAGTAAAAACAAGTTCTACTTTAGCACTAAACACTGACTGAATCACAGTAATAGACAAAAACTCTAAGGGATAAAAACAAATGAGTCTTTACATTGCTTGATCTTCCTAGAGAAAGTCAATAGGCAATCAGATTATAAAACTATTTTCTTTGACTTACACATTACCTAAAAGGAAATATAATAAATGAAGGTCTGGGTACATTTCACATTTAGTGGCCCAGAAAGGAAACTGTATCTCATTTCTTTTGAGCAATGCCTCAACCTATGCCCCACCCCCCAAAAAAACCAAACAAACAAACAAAAAAAAACTGAGTCATATGCTGGTACTGTTTATTAGGGCTAACCAGATGGCCAGTGGCTAGTATTTTACAATGTAACTGTTAACACCACACAGGCAGGATGAGGTCCACAGATCAAAAAATGACTGGGGAGTCAGTTATATTAGAGAGTTCTTTACTATCTTTAAGAACTGTCCAAGCTGGGGGCTGGGGGGCTGGGGGGCTGGGGGTGGCATCCCTTTAGGATTAGCAGAACTTCAGCTGTCAAAGCATCAGAAACACATGGTTAGGAGAGAGAGAGAGAGAGAGAGAGAGAGAGGTAAATTATGAAGAAGGGGGAAAAAAAGAACAAAGTGATACATTACTGAATGAACTGTAGCTTCACAAAACAGAAACAAAAAGCTGCTGCAGTTGAAGTTTTGGTTGTTAGAATATCTTGAGATATTACAGAGTGAAATGGCTTGTTGGGGATGGGGGAAATAAAAGTTTATTCGATTGGAAAAGTAGTTTAGTAGTGTCACCTACCGGGTATATATGAAGTCAGGGGTTCACCTTTGAGGCCATATGGCAGAGACAACCTCAAAGCAAGAGGGACTCAGTGAAATAGAGCAGCCTTTTGCATTTTCACTGTTTATCTCTATCTTACACTTATTAAAAAAAAATTGGGCCCCTGGGGTTTGGGTGATGGCATACCTGGTTGAGTACACATATTACAATGTGCAAGGACCCACGTTTAAGCCCCCAGCCCTTATTTGAGGGGGGGGGGATCAGGGCTACATGTGTCTCTTTATCTTTCTCTTTTTTAAAAAAATTATTTATTTACTCCCTTTTGTTGCCCTTGTTTTATTGTTGTAGTTATTGATATTGTCGTTGTTGGATAGGACAGAGAGAAATGGAGAGAAGAGTGGAAGACAGAGGGAGAAAAAGATGAAGTGACTCCCCTGTAGGTGGGGAGCGGGGGGACTCTAACTGAGATCCTTAAGCCGGTCCTTGCACTTCGTGCCACATGCACTTAACCCACTGCCCTACTGTCTGACTCCCTATCTTTCTCCTTCTCTGTCTCCCCCTGCACTCTCAATTTATGGCTGTCTCTACCCAATAAATATAATATATATTACATATATATATATATATATATATATATATATATTTTTTTTTTTTTAATGGGCTATGGAGTTGTTAGTAGAGTGGACGTGTGAGGGCCTGGGTATGGGACTATGTGAAAGTTTGGTAGAGCTTAGGGAAGCTCTCCCATCCTTGGATGGAGGTCTGGAAAGACACCCCACTTGTTAGCCTCTCTCCTATAGAGATGAGCCAAGAGGGAAAAGTCTCCCAAACTCAGTTTCTCCTTGTTAGTCTCTCAAGCTCACAGAAAACCTACAGGCCTCTCACACTTAGTTCTCCCTGCTAGCAGCAGGCCAAATGATTGCCTGCTTTAGGGTTCACTCAAAGTTCACACATCCACTTCACCTTTTGATCACAAAGGAGAACACACTTTATCATACACCCCTAGCACCAGACAGTGAAAAGCCTCCAAATCCTATTTCCTCAAGCTTTTTGGTATCTGTGATTTACATCAGTTTTTGTTTTTCTTTCTCTACCTCACATTACTGGTTTAACCCCTATGCTTCTCTCAAATGCCTTTGGATAATTAACCTGCCTGCATCATGGAGACTAATCATTTTGACCTTTATGTATCTGCATCAATTCTTGTCATACCAGCCCCCTACCATAGGGGCAAGCTGACCTATAAGAAACCTGTAATTTCTGACATATGTGAAAAGTGTTCTTTGTTTAACTCTCTATATAAACCTGTACCCATCTCCAAATAAATGAGTGTTCATACCAGAGTACTCCCTGGGTCCTCCTTTCTGTATCACGCAGTCACTATAACTGGTGAGGGAGGATCAGAGACTTACCCCCTGGCTGGATCCACTCCACATGAGTGCCAGCATCTGGGGTCAATTTTCTGAATCAGTTTCCCCACAATTTCCATCTTTCTCTCTCTCTCTCTTTTTAAAGATTTTATTTATTTATTTATTTATTTATTTATTTATTTATTTATTTATGAGAAAGATAGGGGGAGAAAGAAACAGACATCACTCTGGCACATGTGCTGCTGAGGACTGAACTAAGAACCTCGTGCTTGAGAGTCCAAAGCTTTATCACTGCACTATCTCCAGACCACACAATTTCCATCTCTTATGATCAATTATAATCATTATAAGTTTTTACCCTTTCATATCACACAAATTGGCACCAATGGGCAAAGGGAAAGAAACCAAGCCAGAGACATGTGGCATCTCCTATACATCTGAAAATTCAAAACTCAAGTCCCAAATAAGATGACATTTCTATGAATTATGTTTCTCCTTTCCAGAACCTCAGAATGACAAAACAACAACAACAACAAAACAAAAAATGAATAAGAAGTAGATGCCATCTACCAGTTCAGAAGAGAAGCATAAGAAAAAAAAAACTTGTCTGCATCTTGGTCTTGGAATTCTAGTCTCTGGAATTGGAAGAAATCACTACTACCCAAAACATTCAAGTTCCCATTCTCACCTGCGGGGGTGGGTTAGGGGAGGAGCTTCAAGATTGGTAAAGCAGTGCTACAGGTGTCTCTTTTTCTCTCTATCTCCCCATTCCCTCTCAATTTCTCTCTGACTTTATACTAATTAAAGTAAAAATAAACTTTAGAAAAAAGATTTGTTTATTTTATAATTTAAGAGATAGAAAGTTACAAAGGGGGGAGGGGTGCGGTAACGTAGCTTAAGCACACATAATGCAAAGCACAAGGATGAGCTTAAGGATCCCAGTTCCAGCCCCCAGCTCCCCACCCAAGGGGGTGAGGGTTTGTGTGTGTGTGGTGTGGCTTAGATTGGTGAAGCATATCTGCAGGTGTCTTTCTCTCCCCCTCTCTTGATTTCTCTCTGTCCTGTCAAACAACAACAGCAGTGACAAAAGTAACAGTAACAACAAGGGCAACAAAATGTGAAAAAAATGGCCTCCAGAAGTGGTGGATTTGTAGTGTACGCACCTGACAAAGGGAAGACAAGAGAGTCATAGTACCACTGGCACACACTCACTGCCCAGGTTTAACAACAGACAGGGCTTTAAACATGCAAATGCTGAGCTCATCTATTTAAAACCACCTTCTTGGCTGCTTTTTAATTAAAAATTATATAGAAGAAAAATTATGTTTAATTAGAACACGCCAACTTGTGGATCCTGCTTGTTCCTGTAAAAAGGTGAAAACTTCATTGTGCTGGGAGACAGCTCACCCAGGAGACTTCATGTCTTTTTTTTTTTAAACCATGCCTTTATTATTTTTTATAGGTTTCTTGACTTATTTTTTTAAATTTTCTTTATTGGGGAATTAATATTTTACATTTGACAGTAAATACAATAGTTTGTACAAGAATAACATTTCTCAGTTTTCCACATAACAATACAACCCCCACTAGGTCCTCTGTACAGACCCAAAAAGGATGACAGAGGACTTTATGTCTTAATATACATGAGGACTCAGGTTTGAACCCTGGCACCAACCACATAGGAACCACAGCCAGGGTAAGTACTACAGATGTTGGAGTATTGCTGTGATTTTTTTCTACTATCTATCTATCTAATCTATCTATCATCTATCTATCTATCATCTATTTATCCATCTATATATCCATCTATCATATATCACCTATCTGTTATCTATCATCTATGTATCTGAAATGAAAAAAAAATTACTCTAGGATTGGTGGAATTGCATATATGCAAGGACCCAAGGATGTCAAAAAATAATAAATAGATAAAAATAAAAAGAATAAGCAAAAAAAAAACCCTCAGCTTGTTGAAAATTCTAAAACAGGAGTCTGGTGGTGGCATACCTCATTGATCACACATGTTATATACAAGGACGTTGGTTTTAGTCCCTGATCAGCACCTGCTGGGGGAAAGCTTTGTGAGTGGTGAAGCAGTGTTGCAGGTGTCTCTCTGTTTCTCATCCTCTATATCTCTCCCTCTTGATTTTGGACTGTATCTATCCAATAAATCAATAAAATGAATAAATAAATATAATAAAAATATTTAAAAAGAAAGAAAATTTGAAGACTCCACCAGATATAACCAACAGAGTGTGTGTGTGTGTGTGTGTGTGTGTGTGTGTGTGAGAGAGAGAGAGAGAGAGAGAGAGACAGACCAGCATCATGGGAGGAATGGTAGCACATGCCTACTATAAATGATCTCTCAAGAACTATTTGGGTTTATTCTATGGTTCTGAGGAACCATACTCAAGTATTTGTACATTGGAATAAAACTAAATTCTATCTATGCTACTTATTAGCTACACAAAAAAGCAGGGAAAGCATTTCTCACTGTCTGACACAGATACATATGCTTCCTTGTTCAAGGCATATCTGGCCCTGGTTTTTAGATAAGACACATACACAGTTGTGCTAAATAACCAGCAGCCTTTTCATTAACTGAACTTTGTTCCTCATTTAGTTTTAGATTTTCCCTCTCAGGGACTAGGATTTCTCTTTACCAGACTTCTATTGTTTCCTGGTTGATATTATGCAGTTTAACTCATGTCTTCTGAACCAGAGTCACTAATGTAGAAACAAAAACACAAGGAACCTAAAATCTCTCCTAACTCTCACTTAAACTTGTTTCTTGAGTTTTCTAAAATCCAAAATTAGGATCTGTCGGGAAATTGTGAGGATGTGGTTGAGCTTGGCAGGGCTTGACTTGAGGGGACATCCATCCTGTCAGTCTCTCTCTCTCTACTGAGAGGTCGAGAAAGGAGGGACACCCCCCCCAAGGTTTGCCTCTTCTTATCAGACTCCCTGCCTCACAAAGTGCTGGGCTGGCTAGCTTTGCAGGCAGGAGACAGATGACCAGGGACTCATGGCTGAGCTGTACGCAGTATCTCTTTATTCATGTGGAACGCAGTGCAATCTAAGCTAAGCTATCTCTAATCACAATCCTGTCCTTATATATACTCGCCAAGTAGCATGGAAACAGGATGTGACATAGAGAGGGTGGAGTAAAAAGAAATTGGTGGAAATCAGGGTGTGACAAGGAGAGGGAGTGGATCAAAAGGAGAGTATGAACCAGCGGGATTAAACCAATGCCCTAGAGGCAGGGCAGTGCTTAGTTAACAGTGGTTTATGTAAATAGAATACAGTGTTAAGCAGGGGGGATTAAACCAATGAAACAGAAGGGGTCTTAGAAGCATACCAACAACAAAGCACCCTGCATTCCTGATATTATGGCCTGCTCCCTTATTATCTACATAATCATTGTTTTGCCTGAAAGATCCCCATCCACTCCATTCCTTTGATCTGTCTTCTTTCTATCCTCATGACCCTCCCTGTGTGCAGGGTATTATTTATCCTACCAGTTAAAACCCTAGCAACAGTTGCTAAGGAAGTTTCTACCTTTCCCAGCTCCTTTTGCCTTTCTCCACCCCCTTCCTAACCATTTCCATTTCCAACTTGCCACTTTTGGTCCGACTTTTAAAAGCCTTGGCTCTCTGATCAATAAAGGATTGAATTGCCTCACCACCACCAGCTATGTTCCTGGGTCATCTCTTGCATGGCTGAGTGAGTAGCATCCCAGGCTGGCTCCGGTCATGATCTCTCCAACCCAGAGATTTCACACTGAGAAGAGGCACCCCCATGCTAGCCTGGCAAGGATCATCATTTCTGTTGCCTTTTGCTGCTGGGAAGTTATTCCTCATGCGTGATTCTCATGTGTCAGGCACTAAAAAAGGCAAGCAATGTAAAATCATTATCTTCAATTTGCAGGGGAAGTTACAATTCTCCTTGTATTCTACACTGTATTTCTTCTTCTTACAAAAACTTATAGATTTATTTTTACCAAAGTACTGCTTAGCTGTGCCTTATATTGGTGTTGGGAACTGAAACTGGGACTGGGAGACTCAAGCATGAGTCTTTTGCATAGTCACTGCACTATCTCCCCAGCTTAAACTATACATTTTCCTGTTGGGTTCTGACCTGCCTGACTCTAACTTCAAGCTTTTTACAATGATGAGTGTGGTACCTGGCAAACCACTTCTGAGTACAGTGACTCCTTGTTGAATCAAATCAACCATAATCTCAGTGTATTCTTTATGAAATCTCTCCATTTCTCTTAATATTGTATTTATTTACATATTTCACAGAGGCAGAGATTGAGAGGAAAAGGGAAACAGAAAGGGAGAGAAAAAGAGATTCCTACAGTACTGCTTTTCCTTTGCAAGTAGAAACTGGAGCTTGAACCTGGGTCCTTGAGCATTATAACATGTGTGACCACCTGGTGTGCCACTGCCTGGCCCTTAATTATGAAAAAAAAATGTAAATGTGATTTCTTTTATTTTAAAAATATATTTCTTTTTTAATATGATTTTTCTTCATTTTTAAAATTTATGATTAACAGTATGTTACAAAATGTTAAGATTACACCACGCTTCTACCAATATTCTGTATCCTCTCCCTTTTACTTCCCAAAGGTCTATAGCCACTGTAGTTCTCACAAGTCTTGAGTTTCTCTGCATCTGTTTTTTTTTTTTACTCATTTTTTTTCTAGTTTATGTTGACCAGTATCTGCATCCCAAGAGTGAAACCACCTAGTAGTTATCTTTCATCTCTCATTTTTCTAAGTATAATCAGTTGCATATATTTTGTCCCAGTGGGCACAATATCATATTTTTATTATATATAACAGTCCATGGAATGTATGTATATATATCTGTCCATTACTTCTTTAGCCAGTCATCTCTTCATGGGCATCTAGTCTACTTTCTTTCTAAATAATTTTCTATTGTAAATAATGCAGCTATGAACTTCAGAGTGCAAATGTCTCTTTGAATTAGTGTTTGTTCTTTGGATACATGTCTTGTTTTATCATAAGGTAACTATTTTTAATTGATTAAGGACTCTCCAGTCTCCCAAAGAAGTTGTACTAGTTTGCATTCCCACCAAACATCGTAGTAGAGTCCCCTTTTTTCCATGACCTGTTCAACAACTATCATTTCCTGTTTATCATAGGTGCCATATATATATAGGCTCTAGATTCTTTTTCATTAGGCTAAGTGTCCATTTTAATATCAATATCATGCTGTTTTAATTACCACTGTTTTGTCGTATAATCTGAAATTGGGACATGTGATTTCTCCATTTTTCTCAGAAATGCTTTGCGTACTCAAGAATTTTGCGACTCCACACAAAATTTTAAACAAGTTTTCAATATTTCTTTAAAAAATGTTATTGGGACCTTGATAAAATTCACATTGAAACTGCAGATTGATTTTTTTTTTTTGTAGAATGGCTTTTTTCTTAAAAGTAGAGAAAATTTAATAAAGAAAATGTTAAACATGAAGTCTATATTCAACTCAGAGATTTTATGGTTCTATAACTGACTGAGATTCTCTAGATGTATTATCATGCTGTCATCAAATAGATATAATTTGATTTATTTCTTTCCAATCTGTATACCTTTGATATCTCTTTCTGGTCTGACTTCAGTGACTACAGTGTTTGATTTCTCTGTTTATATGTCTTGCTGGGAAAGGACAGATTCTATCACATGTGGCCAGGCCAGTTTTGTGCATCTTGAAGCTGTTTTCAACCTCTGAATGATAACAGCACAGAAACTGCTTTCTTTTGAGTCCTTGAAGTAAAAGATGGATTTATTTCCTCAGCTAGATGCCAGTCTTGATCAGCTCACATAGGTTTAGTTCTCATCCAGATTTTTTTTTCCCTTAAGTCCTGTTGATCCTTCAATATCCTGATGCTGCGAATTTCACAGGCTAAGTACCCCAAAATTCTCTGCCTTTCTTCCTCTAACAGTGTGCTCTGCTGTATAACTACCAAAATGGTGCTTGCGGCTACTAAACATGGCTTCTTAATTCGAGAATGTATCCCTCACCCCTTTTCCATCCACTGGCTATGTATGCATGCATGTATGACATGCACTTGTGGTTAATTCAATTTCTTAAAATTGTACACATGTAAATTAGTGAGTTTTCAGGTGATTTTAAATTTATTATTATTATTATTATTATTATTATTGGTGTTCCTTTAACTAGTTGGTCAGGGAAATGAAGTGATTCAGCTAATAATCCCCGGCTATGGGTATGAAAGTTGGTTAGGATTTAATTTCTTGGCCAACAGCAGGGACCTGAGCTGATCACAGAACTTTCATTTTTGACTGTTTTTACTTTAAACCTTGTTGGTTGGTAGCTCATTCTCCTGTTGCTCCTGAGTTCACAGGTTAAGAAACCCCAAATTCCCCCACCTTCCTGCCTCAAACAATGTGCTCCACTGCATAGTTACCAAGACGATACCTATGATACCTGTTACCCCTAAGGGTGGCTTCTTAAGTTTTGAATGTCTCTCCCTCACCATTTTATTTTATTTTATTATTTTATCCACTGAGCAATGTGTCTGCACACACCTGTGACAGTGAGTTTCTGAAGATATCCTACTTGTAATTTGGCAAATTTTCAGGAAATTTTTTTGTGCTTTATCTAGATGATCAGAGGATCAACATGACTCAGCTGCTACTCCATGGCAATGCCTTCAGAAGTCTCCTTAGGGGATTTATAATCAACCTACTGCATACATCACTGGGAAACCTCAGGTTTGTGCCCTGTCTAGGCATTCCTTTATTGATTCAGAAATTTCATAGCGAATTTTCAAATACCAGTTTCTACCCATACCCACATCAGCCAAATAATTTGGGGACTAGGAATTTACCAAAAGGTATATTGTACTGCTGTATGCCAGAGGGTCATGGGTAAATAAGGGTGAATTTACCTCCTGTCTGGCAAATACTTCATTGGATTGTCACATTCATTACCAGCACACAATACTGACAATGAGAGAGAAAAACAACAACAACAAACAAACCCCAGATGATTATCATGGTTATTTTCAATTCAGTTAGAGAATGTTAATTTCATTGAGAGCATCTGCAGTTCTAAAATCAAGACCTTTGCTGAGGCATCTTAGTGATGAGTAAGAGATATAGGGTCTAGCTCAGAGTCTGTTGCCTAGAAAAAAAGTGGAAATAAAGAAAAAGTTCTTTATTTATTACTCAGAGAGGAAAATGGAGGAAGAGCACCAGAGTCTTACTCTGTCCCATGTGATGCCAGGACTTCAACTTTGGATCTCTTACTTGAGAGTTTATCACTTTATTCACCGTATCATCTCATAGACCACTGGAAACCGTTTTTCCTCGTTCTGCTGTGATCACAGAAGGAATAATATATTATCCACATGTCACACTCAGCCTAAACTGAGAAGAAAATTAGTCCAGGATGTCACAGGTCTAAGACATAGGACCCAAAGAGACTGATTTAGCATGAACAAGGTAAGTCTCTCAAAGGTGCCTATAGCAATTAGATGGTGTTGAATGTTCTATTTTTGACATACAGTCCAATTATTCATACTATCATCTGGCCTGTCATCTCTATGGGTACACAAGTTGACAGTTTACTTGAACCTCTGCTTCATCTTTACTCTTCAGCACTTCAGACTGTGCATTCATTATTTTCTTCATTTGGCTCTCACAGTTCCCAAGAAGATAGCCCCATGCCTGGGAGCAACAATGAAATCTTTTATACACTTCACTATTCAGTTGCACTGCCTCATTTAAGTCTCCCACCCCTCTGATATCTGCATTCCTCCTCAACTCATTCACCATTCACACTTCATTTCTGAGAAAATGGAGATGTGAGAAGATGAGATCATCGCCAGAGGTTACACTACTTACACATATTAGAGATAGGACTTTTAGTCCAGGGCTCATGCTGTTATCATCTCCATAGCTACAATCTACATGCACACTGCAGAATTACTTTATGCAAGAATCTATGTGATATGCATTATACTCTTTTCTATGAAAGATCTGCCTAATATAATTGAGAGCCAAAGGACTGTTTTTTTTTCAATCACTACATTTTGCATAATTTATCATACAGGAAAACCTAACTGAATTGGTGAATTATATCATTAGTTTTTAACAAAAACTCAGCACTGTTGTTTATATTGGGATCATTTGTCTCAAATGAGGAATCTAAAATTCTATGAGGTAATGTGAGAGGCTTAGTTTTAAACAGATGGAAAATGCAGTGGTTAATCCATTTCTACTACTCCTGAGTGTGTGCGTGTGTGTATGTGTGTGCATGTGCATGTATTATTTCCAGAGTTAAGATTCCAGGTATAATTTAGATAGCTAATCAGTTGGCTTCATATAAAGAAATTAACCGAGTTTTTATTTTATTTTATATTTTATTTTATTTATTTATTATTGGATAGAGACAGAGAGAACTTGAAAGGGGAGGAGGAGGTAGTGAAGGAGAGAGACAGAGAGACACCTGCAGCACTGCTTCACCACTCCTCTTGCAGGTGGGGACCAGGGGCTTGAACCTAGGTCTTTGTGTACTTTAATGTGTGTGCTTAACCAGGTGTGCCACCTCCTGGACCCATTAACCAGATTTTTTTCAGGTTGACTCAGTAAAATATAGAATTTCCTTATGTCTTTAAAGAGGAGGTGAGGTAAAACAGGAGACTCAAATAAGGTCATTATAGTGAAAAGACAGAGAGAGATGTAACATGACCGACTTGATGGAAAATGTGTACTAGGAAGCAAGGAACATGGGTGGCCTTGATAAAAACACAAGGAGACAGATTTTTCCCTCACAGCTTCCAAAAAAGGAACTTAACCCTGCCAACAACCTGAATTTGGCCTAGTTTGACTTATGTCAGATTGCTAACCTCCAGAGCTATAAGACAGCAAATCTCTGTTGCTTAAAGTCATTACACTTGTGGCAATGTTACAGCAACCACAGGACACTAACACAATAGCTATATTCTGCACATAATTCACTTAGCTGTTCTCCCAGGCCTGAGCTACGTTCATGCTACCACCTTCAAGTTTTAGATGCAACATTGGGGAGAGGGGTTCAAAACAGCTCAGAAGCACTAAATGTAATCATCTACTGATTACATGCAGTATCTCAAGGACCAAGGTGAGCGTTTGATAATTAACTTTATCCACCCATGGTATGTAGTTCCATTATGCTAAAGTAGAAATTGAGGCCGAAGAGAGAGGTCAACACCTTATTCAAGACATATGGCTAAAAATCCAAAGCTAAGATGTGAATCTCTACTTGCTTGCTCCAAAACCTACCACTTGTTTATTAATTCATTTATGCCTTTTATTTATTTATTTTTAAAGTTTCTTTTTAATCTTGTTTATTTAATTTATTCATTATTGGATAGAGTCAGAGAGAAATTGAGAAGAGAGGAGAAGATAGGGAATGAAAGAGACAGAAAGACACCTGCAGTCTTGCTTCACCACTCATGAAGCTTTTCCTCTGCAGGTGGGGACCAGGGGCTTGAACCTGAGTCCTTGCACACTGTAATGTATGTACTTAACCAGACATGCCACTGGCTGTCCCCCCTTTTTTGCTTTGCTAGGGAGATGAATACCAGAACATTATTCTGGCATATGTGATGTTAATAATCAAGCTTGGTAGCTCATCCTAGTGAGTACAGAATTCTACCCACTCTACCACCTCCCGGACTACCAAAGCCACCCCTAGTTTATTCTGTTTTGCCAGAATCAATAATGTTATTTGTTTGAATTTTTTGGAAACACTTATAATGAGAACATTTCATTAATTTGGAGAAACAATAACTGGAGAACGATCTTCAGTTCCTCTCTCCTTTGCTCTCTACCCCCTCCCCTTTCACTAATATTCTTTCTTCTTTCCCTTTTTTACAATTTACTGGACACTTGTCATGAGAAGGTAAATAAAAAACATTTATATCTTGAGAAGCTCATATCTAAACAGTTATTTAAACACACACACACACACACACACACACACACACACACACACCAAGCACAGATTCAGTACTCTGTGAAGCAGTGTCTAAGCACTGCCACGAGAGAGATGGGAAGAGGAGGAGATTCCTGTTTAGAAAAAGTCTTTCTCAGTTTGGGAATCCATTGAAAGAGAGAAAGAAATTTAGTTTCTGAATCTGCAGGTGATTTCATCACTCACAGGCCACTGTCACTCAGACTGAAAAAGGGAGAGATACCTTTACAGCAGAGCTCCTCCCATGCTCCTCCATCCTTATCTTGTGAGCTATTTATCTGGCCTGCCCCATGTTCTAAGAATTATCCTGTAACTTCACAATTTAATAAAAAATATTTACTGACTTATTTAGATGCAGAGAGAAATTGAGAAGAAAGAGGGAGAAGGTGAGAGGAAAAAAGAAAAAAGAGACACCTGCAGTCCTGCTTCACCACTCGCAAAGTTAGCCCTGCAGGTGGGGACTGGCGGCTTCAATCCTGGTCCTTGAACAAGAGAAAATGAGTGTCCAACAAGGTGTCACTCAGGCTTCACAGTTTGTTTTAATTTCTGAGCTTCATTAACCAAAGAAAGTATTTTGAGTGTCCACTGTATCCCAGGCTGTGTGTGAGCAAGGTAGATGCAGTTCATCATATAAGAAGACAGGGTTATGGCAATCAGACAGCGGCTGTTGTGAAGCCTTGATCATTAAAGTGAGCTGTATATGTGCTTAGTACTAAGGTTTGATCGGTCAGCTAGACACTAGACAAGGGAGGGAGCTTGCTTATGGTTAAAGGACTTCCAGAAAGATAGAAAGCTTGGCAAAAAAAAAAAGAAAGAAAGAAAAAGAAACCTTTTATACTTGAGGACTGAAAAAAAATCGCTTAGGTAAAGGACTTAGGAACCAGACATTAGTAAAATGCAGTTAACAGTTCACTTCATGAAAATAGATTATCTAAGAGAATGTGCGAAACACATAGGCTTTCTTGATAACCTGTACAAACATCGAATTTAGCAGTTGTGAGATGCTAATTGTTATTACTATTTTTCTCCATTCACATGATATTTCTTGGAGGATGTACTAATTAGAGTGAAAAATTGTGCTGCTGCAGCAAATGAATTCAAAATCAACATGTGTCTGCCTCACACACAGTAGTGGTTCAGAAAGGAGCAGACCGGGGATCTAGGGGTCGAAGGGTACAGCTGTCCATGAATTACTCAGGGGGCTGAGGTCTTTTCATCTCAAACTGCTTTTCCCCCTACCTCACTGGTCTCTTGAAATGGCTCAAATGGAGTCACCGAGGATCAGCTAGTTGTAAGTAATCAGAGACAGATCATGACCAGGACTTGAATGTTAGTACTGTATCTGGGTGATTGAGAATACAGTTGTGGAAGCCTGGAGACAGACAGGGGTGGCATAGGAGGCAACATAAGGTATAATATTGACTCATCTTCCATCATGTTTAATGCAGTTATTCCCACTGGAGAACTCCTGTTGCTTACAGGAAACATATAAATTAGGGTTATTTCATACAAAGACCAAGGGAGCTGGAATATTAATATACTAGTTTCTTCTACTTACAGGGTGAAAGTTACTCCCTAGGCATTTAAATTACCTAGCAGGTTTGCCTTCAAAGCTAGCAGCAAAATTGGACCAGAAAAAAAAAATCCTTCAGAAAAAGAAATGCAGATGCTGGTAGTTGAAAGAAGCATGTGAACAGAAAATATAAAGAGAAAGAAATATGGGCGGGACCTTGACAATATGGAATTCTGGGTAACTAATAGTGCTTTCCAGAAACCAACTTCAAAATTATAGTCCTGTCCGCATGGTGGCTTACCCTGCAGAGTGTGCACAGTCCTTCCACATGGACCCAGGTTCAAGTTCTTGTTCCCCATTTTCAAGGAGAGGCTGCGTGAACTGGGGAGCAGTGCTGTAGGTTCTCTCCTTCTCTCTGTATTTCACCCTCTGTCAGAGGAGATTGGGCAGGTTCAGGGTGGTATGGCCATAGACGACCCCCCTCTTTCTATATCTATCTATCTATCTATCTATCTATCTATCTATCTATCTATCTATCTATCTATCTATCATATATCTACATAATCTATATATTTTTATCTTTATTAGTTAGAGACAGCCAGAAATCTAGAGGAAGAGGGAGATAGGACAGAGAGAGAGAGACAGAGAGACACTTGCATCCTTAATTTGCCACTTTTAAAGATTTGCCCCTGCAGGTGGGGACCAGGGAATGAACTCAAGGTTTTGCACTTTGTAAAATGTGTTTAACCAGGTGCATCACCACCTGTCCCTCCTCTTCCTGTCTATCTATATACCTATCTATCATCTATGTATCTATCTTTTATTCCTCTCTCTCTTTCTCCTCTCTCTTATTTTGCCAACTGGAAATGGTATAATTGTGTAAACAACATGCCCCAGCAATAACCTTGTTGGCAAAAAAAAAAAAGAAAGAAAGAAAAAAGAAAGAAAGAAAGAAATGTGGTCTCAACTTTATATTCCTGAACATCAGTCTATATTAAACTCAGTGTTTTTTAATTGGTTTTTGAAATACAGTGTTTACTGAGATCATGTTTGGGGGCATTTTGACTTAAAATTATTAATTCTTACAAAAATACAATGAGTTAACAGAATTGCTTCTGCTGTATAAATTCAATAGATTATGTAAAGTGAACCTTGGGTTTCAGAGAAGCAGTAAGAACTCAGGTTTTCTATTCTAAGTCCAGTGTTAATGCTCTTAGACAATTTCTTTGTTTCCTAATCAATTGTACTGATTTGCCATTGAATTATTATAATATTTGCAAGTCTAGGTTTACACCTCTATGTGTGGAATTCTCACCACACACACCACCAAAGTTCTTTTAAAAATTTATTATTATTATTAATTATAATTTAACCAGAACACTGCTCAGCTCTGGCTTACTGTGGTGTGGGGGATTGAACCTGGGAGCTTAGAGCCTCAGGTATTAGAGTCTGAGTCAAACTGAATATTCAAAAATGATGTATAATAAAGAAAAATCTGAGATTAGTAAATATACTAATACTTCCTATGGTGGTTTACCTACTTAAAAATATTTTTAATAGTTTATATATTTTGGTTAGAGACAGAGATAAATTGAGGTGGGGAGAAAAGGTCACAGAAAGAGACAAAGAGAGAAATGGGGGGCAGATGGTGATGCACCTGGTTAGATGCTCATGTTACAGCGTGCAAGGACTAGAATTCAAGCCTGGTCTCCATCTGCAAGGGCAACGCTTCATGAGTAGTGAAACAGGACTGTAGGTTCCCTCTCTCTCTCTCTCTCTCTCTCTCTCTCTCTCTCTCTCTCTCTTTCTCTCATTTCCTCTCTATTACCCCTTAATTCTCAGTTTCTCTCTGTGTCTATCCAATAATAAATACAAATATTCAAGAGAAGGAGAGACAGACAGACAGACAGACAGAGAGAGAGACCTGCAGCACCCTTTCACTGTTCCTAAAGCTTCCCTACTGGATTTGGGGACCAGAAGCTTAAACCTGAGTCCTTTCACACTGTCATATATGTGCTCAGCCAGATGTGCCACCTTCCTGACCTGATTTACCTACTTCTAAAATGGTGTCAACATGTATAGTCATATTTTTAGTGATTTCCATGCCATCTACATTAACATCTGTATTCATCATTTAGACAGAAATATAGATATATTTAGATTGGTGTTTGTGCATATATATATATATATGAATCTGTGGGACTGTTGCAGGCCCTATGCATTGCTTGTGTAAACATTCACAACACTGTGGAAAGTGAATTGCAATGACTGATATAAATGAAGGCAAAGCAAATCTAAGTGTCTTACAGGGTTGGTAAGGAAACAGCAGAACAACAGCTTTGTTGAAATATTAAGTAGTTATATTCATGACTGCATCTTTCCACATTCCCTTTCTGTACTACCTACCTACATTATCAAGGCTGTTGAGCTGACCTGAGTTTTGAGAAATTCTCTTTGAAAAGTCTTCACACCTGATATTTTTACAGAAACGTGGTAGAATGATGCTCACAATTGACATGTCAGCCTTGATAGATAGATGGTGCTTGCTGAAATCCCAAGTGAAAGGAAATAGACTATTTTATGGGCTGACTAAATTTCCAAACAGGGATCTAATTAAAATAGGCCAACAGCACAACTCCAATTAAAGAATGCAATATGAAATGAGTACAGTCTACTTGAATGATTCAGAAATAAATAAAGGGGATGCAGACTTACAGCAGAGGCAGGGGTGAGGAAGACAGAATTTGTTAGGAGAACAGGGTTGGCTGTTGGAGAGTTATTTATAAAGATATGTATTTTTATTGGATGACTTTTATTAAAAGATTTCAAAGTCTTAAAAATGCTGAATTCCTCTATAGATTATAAGAACAGGGCTAGGGAGACAGCATAATGGCTATGCAAAAGGACTTTCATGCCGAAGTCTCTGAGGTCCCAGGTTCAATCTCCAGCACCACCATAAACCAGATGGAGCAATGCTCTGGTCAGTCTCTCTCTCTCTCTCTCTCACTCTCTCTCTCTCTCTCTCTCTCTCTCTCTCTCTCTTTCTCTCCTTCTCTCTCCCTCTCCCTCTCCCTTTCCCTCCTCTCTCCCTCTCCCTTCTTCTCTCCCTCTCCCTTTCCCTCCTCTCTCCCTCTCCCTTCTTCTCTCCCTCTCCCTCATTCTCTCACTCCTCTCCCTCTCTCTCTTTCTCTCTTCTTTCCTCTCTCCCTCCCTACTTTCCCTCTCCCTCCTTCTCTCTCTCTTTCTCTGTGTATTTGTGTGTGTGTGTTTCTCTCTTTGTATAACTTTTTCTCTGCATCTCCCCATTAAAATAGATAATTATTTTAAAAGATTAAAGTATTAATCAACAATTTGTTTGGCTTTGTATGTTAACTCTCTTTCAGCCACCAGGTTCCAGATGCTAAAATGCTGCCAACCAGACTTCCCTGGACAGACAACCCTACCAATGTGTCCTGGAGTTCTGATTCCCCAGAACTCTGCCCTACTAGGGAGAGAGAGAGAAAGGCTGGGAGTATGGATTGATCTGTCAACTCCCATGTTCAGAGGAGAAGCAATTACAGAAGCCAGACCTTCCACCTTCTGCATCCCATAATGACCTTGGCTCCATACACCCAGAGGGTTAAAAAATAGGAGAGCTATCAAGGGAGGGGATGGGATATGGAGTTCTGATGGTGGGAACTGTGTGAAATTGTCTTATCCTATGGTTTTGTCAGTGTTTCCTTTTTATAAATAAAAATAAAAAAGATTGAAGTAGAATCATAGTGAAGCAATTTCTATGTGGTAAAATGAAACTGCAAAATTGTTTAGCGTAAGACTCAGAAAAATGAAGAATCTGGTTCACCATAGAGTCATATTGGGTATGTGTTAGAAACTGAAGACTTTTCCTGACTTCCAGACTATACTTTCTCAGCTGAAGGGGGGTCAGGAAGGATCGGCTGTGAAAGGAAAGCATTATAGGAGGATTTACCAACAGGGTATATTCACACAGATTGACCTGTACACTACATGAGAGGTTTACTATTCTGTTTCCATTTTCCAGATCTGATACCAAAATACTTTCAAATTCATAGTTTTATGTAATCATGATAGCAACCTTATCAGGTAAACATAATTACCTCAATTTTAAAGAAGTGGAAATTCAGAAAAATTGAATATTATGGTAGACTAAAAATAACCAAGTTTAATTTCTGGAACCTGTGAACATAACTTAGTACGTGAAGTCACACTAAAGCTATGATTAAATTAACGATTTTGGGATTGAGAGATTATCTTGGATTAATTTAAATGCAATGGCATAGATCCTTGTAAGAAGGAAACAGAGGGAGACTTGAACATTGAAGAAGCATAGTGCTGTGCGTCTCACTGGGAGCACAGAGAAAGGGGCCAGAGCAAAGAGAAGTAGGAAGTACAGCTCAAGAAGCTGGGAGAGGCCCAGAAACACTAGCTTCCCTAGCTTTGGGGTAGAGTGCAGAGGCATTTTGATTTTCAGCCCAGTAAGTTTATTTCTACCTTCTGACCCCCAGATCTATAAAATGTGAATTTGTGTAGGGTTGGGTGGTGGCGCAGCGGGTTAAGTGCACCTGGAGTAAAGTACAAGAACTGGTTGTAAGGTATCTGGGCTCAATCCCCTGGATCCCCACCTGCATGGGGTTTGCTTCACAGGCTGTGAAGCAGATTTTCAGGTGTCTATCTTTCTCTCCCCCTCTCTATCATCTCTTCCTCTCTCCATTTCTCTCTGTCCTATACAACAACAACAGTAATGACAACAACAATGATAAACAACAAGGGGAACAAAAGGGGGGGCATGTAGGAGCAGTGGACTTGTGCTGGGCTAGTGTGAGGGTGTTTCTTCCCGGGCACGTGCTCTCTGGGTTGGAGAGA
This sequence comes from Erinaceus europaeus, assembly GCF_950295315.1. Lineage (NCBI taxonomy): Eukaryota > Metazoa > Chordata > Mammalia > Eulipotyphla > Erinaceidae > Erinaceus > Erinaceus europaeus. Next base: position 199,623,663 of record NC_080162.1, read on the forward strand.
ACTCGACCAGAGCCAACCTGGGCTGCTGCTTACTCAGCAACGCAGGAGAGAGACCAGGAACTCATGGCAGAGCGGGAACACAATGCCTTTATTGATCAGAGTCCACACTTTTATATATTTAAAACTGGAAGTGGCAGGTCGGAAAAGGAAATGGCTAGGAAAGGGGATGGAGAAAAGAAAAGAACGGAAAGGTAGAAAGCTTCCATAGCAACAGTACTAGGGTTTTAACTGGCGGGATTAATGTACCCTGCAGGCAGGGAGGGTCTCCAGGTAGAAAGGAGATAGATCAGGCAAAACCATGATTATGTAAATAGGCCATAGTGTCAGCAATGGAGGAAGGAGCAGGGGGACTGCCGGACAGATTTGTAGTGCAGGTACCAAGTTCAAGCAATAACCCTGCAGGAAAAAAAAAAATGAACTTGTATCACTGTATGGCCGCCAGTATAAGGTAATCTGTTATGGCCACCATTGGAGACAAACTTAAGTGCCTGATCCAGTGACACACAGTCAGAAAGGAGAACTAGATCTTGAGCCCAGGTCTTTGACTCCAAATCTAATATCACTATTTCTGATACCACTACGTTTGCAACTTGTCACTTCTTTCTGCACATCCTTTCTCTTCTCTCTCTCCATATATATCACACTGGTGCCTCTCCGATTTCTACAGGCTTCTTTTCTTTCACAGGGACTCCTGGATTAGACTGTGCATTCAGTTTGCTGTGCCCTTATAATAAAATGTGGGGTCCTTAGGCCTGAAAGTCTGTTACTATTTTTTTTAAATAAATTTGATGCAAGCTTCACAATGCAACTTGGGAATCTCTGGTTTAGCATTATTTTATTTTTCATTTTTAATTTCTAAAGTGATTATATATATGAAAAAAGACAAAATATGCATTATCTTTTTTATGAACACTTGAAGGAAAAATAGGGATTTAGAGAAAGTTCAATATGGGAGATATTATACCTTTTAAACAGTCTTACTGAGGTAATGCTATATCCTATCACTAAGGAGGCATACTTTTGTGAAATAACTTGTGGAAAGACTTTTCTTACCAAAATCTGTACAAAATCTGTCCTTTGAACTTCCCTAAGTTCTGCTCTTCAAGTTAAATTTCAGCAAGAGTCATGGTAAGAATCCCCTACCCTTGATATCTTGTTATCCCTAATATCTAATCACCTTTATCAGCCCTTTCCACCCCCATCCCAGGTAATATCACTCTGGCCTGTTTTCGACAAAGATTTTGTTAAAAAATAACAGTTAGCAAGGGAGTATGGGTTGACTTATCAATGCCCATACCCAGTGGAGAAGCAATTACACAGAAGCCGAAAATCCTACCTTCCACAGCCCATAATGATCCTGGTTTCATACTTCCAGAGGGATAAAGAATAGGAAAGCTTAGGAAGTCAGGCGGTGGCACAAACGTGTTAAGCATACATGTTGCGAAGAGCAAGGGTTGGCTTAAGGATCCCGTTTTGAGCCCCTGGTTCCCCACCTGCAGGGGAGTCGCTTCACAGGCAGTGAAGCAGGTCTGCAGGTGTCTTTGTCTCCCCCTCTCTGTCTTCCCCTCCTCTCTCCATTTCTCTCTGCCCTATCCAACAACGATGATATCAATAAAAAAAAATAACTACAACAACAATAAAAAAAACAAGGGCAACAAAAGGAAAAATAAATAAATAAATAATATTTAAAAAAAGGAATAGGAAATCTTCCAATGGAGGGGATGGGATATGGAACTCTGGCAGTGAGAACTGTGTGGAATTGTACCCCTCTTATCCTATGGTCTTTATTAAATCTTTAAAAATATATAATATATAGCAAAAGCAAAAAAAAAAAAACCAGTTATCAACAATCATCTTTCCCTCTTGGTAGTTTTCCATCCACTAGACTGCTCCCTAAATATAAAAATCTCCACTTTTCCTTTTTTGTTTTCAGAAATTAACTCAATCTCTGCTAAAACTCTACTCCATGGTTTCTGGAAATATTGTCACATGAAGTCTGCCTTTCAGTTTTAATGAGTGTCATGCATAATTTGTCTGTATTCCCAGCTGTATTTATTTGAAGTTACAAAGTACTATAAACTGGATGTATTAAAACAACAAAATGTTATTAGTTCAAGGTTCTAGACAGAATTTGTAAACTGAGCTATCCACAGGGCACCCACAAAGAAGATTCCCCTATCTCTTCTAGTGCTAGTCTTTGTTGGAAATCTTGGGCATGCCTTGGCTTGCAGATGTCCCCCTCCAGTTTCTTCTGCTGCTGTTGCATGGATATATTTTTTTGCCATTTCTGATTTTGTGTATATTTTCCATCTTTTATAAGGATACCCATCATGTTAGATTAAGGGGTCATCCTGCTTCAGTGCAAGCTCATCTAATTTAACTACATATGCAACCAATCTCTTCAAATAAGTTCTGACTGAAGCATTTGAGGTTATATTGTCACCATATTTTTTGGGGGGAGACATAGTTCAATGCATAACTTTTGCAAGTTTATTTAACTAATAAGTGGATTTGGAGGGAGTCACATATTAAGACGGGGTTCTTAACTCTTAGCAGACTGGGTGGTATCTTGCACATGACTAAGTATGGGGATGAAGTTTATAGTTTCCCTATGCCTTCCTGTTTGTTTTTTTTTTTCACCAGAGCACTGCTCAGCTTTGGCTTAAGGTGGTTCAGGGGATTGAACCTGAGACTTTGAAGCCTCAGGCATGAGAGTCTCTTTGCATAACCATTATGCTATCTACCCCTGCCCTTCCTATGCCTTCCTAAGGTTTTCCAGTGGAGTTCTTATCTATTGAACTCAGTGCAATCATAAATTAACTTAAGTCAGAGGGAGTCCACATTTACAACTCCCTTTATCTTCAGTCCAAGACAGATGTTTTACTCTCATTCTGTTTAGCATAAAATATTTGGAAGATGGAGCTTTTCATTAAAATGTCATGGGAACAACTATGTCTACTCCTTCTTGTATAATTCCTGTTGTGATTTGAATATTATTATTTATTTCCACTAGGGCTATTTATATACTTTATGCCTGTACAGTAAATCCATCACTACTTGAAGTATTTTTTGCTTTTTTTAAAAAAAATTATTGGTGAATTAATTTTTTACATTCGACAGTAAATAGAATAATTTGCACATGCATATTTCCTAGTTTTCCATATAACAATACAACACCAATTAGGACCTCTGTCATCCTTTTTGGATCTGTATTCTCCCCCCCCACACCCACCCCAGAGTATTTTCCTTTGATGCAATACACCAATTCCAGTTCAGGTCCTACTTGTGTTTTCTCTTCTGATCTTGTTTTTCAACGTCTGCCTGAGAATGAGATCATCTCAGATTCATCCTTCTGTTTCTGACTTATCTCACTTAAACTAATTCCTTCAAGCTCCATCCAACATGGGCTGAAAACAATGAAATCACCATTTTTAATAGCTGAATAGTATTCCATTGTGTATATAGACCACAACTTGCTCAGCCACTCATCTGTTGTTGGACACATGGGTCGCTTCCAGGTTTTGGCTATTACAAATTGTGCTGCTATGAACATAGGTATACACAGATCTGTTTAGATGGGTGTGTTTGGTTCCTTAGGATATATCCCCAGGAGAGGAACTGCAGGGTCATAGAGTAGGTTCATTTCTAGCCTTCCAAGAGAGTTCTCCAGACCAAATTTGGATAAATGTAATTTGGATAAATGTAATTTGGATAAATTTGGATAAATGTAATTTGGATAAGACCAAATTACATTTCCACCAGCAGTGCAGGAGGGTCCCTTTGTCCCAGAAATCTCTCCAGCATTTGTTGTTGCTACCTTTTCTGATGTATGAGATTCTCACAGGAGTGAAGTGGTGTCTCATTGTTGCCTTTATTTGCATTTCTCTGATAATCAATGACTGGGAGCATTTTTTTTTTTCATATGTTTGTTGGCCTTTTGAATCTCTTCTATTGAGAATATTCTGTTCATATCCTTTTCCCATTTTTGGATGGGGTCACTTGTTTTCTAGCCTCTGAGTTTGGTGAACTCTTTATGTATTTTGGTTATTAGCCTCTTGTGCAGTGTTAGTTTCACCACCACAAGATTCCTCCTTGCAAGTGAAGAGTGGAGACTTGAACCTGGTTGTTGCACACTGTAACATGTGCATTCAAATGAGTGTGACACCACCTGGCCCCCCGTGATTTAAATATTCTTATCCCTTGTCTATTTTCTTCTACTGGATTCTTGGCATTTCTCATTAATTTGTAAAGGGTAGTTTATATTAGTCTCTATCTACCCAGGGGCTTTGCAAATATTTTCCAAATCTATGACTTGTCTTTTGACTTTGTTTTATACCTTTGTTCTTCAAAATATTTTTTTTTTTTTCTGGCCTACTTGCAGTTTTTTCTTTCTTACTGGTTTTCAGACTTTAAATCTTGATCAGGAAGATCTCAGACTTTGTGATGATTCATCTTTCCTTCTTGATCTGTCGTATTTTGCGTCTGGAGTTGTTTTACTGCTATGCTGATATGACATATGCAAATGATTAGCAATTTTATTATTTCACTCACCATATTAGTTGTGTAAAGTCTATTTCTTTGATCTGTACCACCTTGTACAATATCTGGATTTTACAGAATAGACTTCTACTTAATTGAATTTATAGTATTAAACATGTGGTTCTATCAAAACTCAGAAAATTGAAGTGAAATTTATCCCTATAGAAGAAAGATTCAACCGTATTTTTTCCTTTATACTCATATTTCCATTGGGAAAGCTTGAGATGTACTTATTGATGAGTCTATATAACTCTACACACACACACACACACACACACACACACACCCACACCCACACCCACACCAGACTCTACTATTTATTCACCAAAATATTAACTTCTCACACAACACAGAGGAAAAGAAAAACACCTAAAAAGTTCCTGAATGCCAAATTAATAGTGTTCTATCTATGTAATCAGCTAAGGCATGTTATTGCAACTTCATACAAATGGAATGTGAGCACAGTGTTGAATGGGGATTTGATCATGGACTACACACAGAGACAGACATAATTTGAAGGAGCAGTGATACATTAACTGTTTCATCAGACAATTAGAAAGAACATAATTAGAATATTAGAGGCAAGTAAACCTTGGGGACAGGTATGCAGATAGACATATATAAGTTGATGTGAAGAGTATTTGTCATGTTGTCCTACACTGTCTCATGACTTCAAGAAAACTTCTTTAGCATTTTATTAACATCCATATTTACATGTTTTGGATATTCTGAAGTGAATCTTTGTTTCTGAGGAGAGAGTTTCTGATTGATGATATATGAAATGTTATACTAATGCTAAAGTTTTTGCTTCCTGCCTGGTTATGTCAGACTCTACATGTCGATAGAGCAGAAGACAGCAACAACAGCATCAGTAGCAACAACAACAACAAAAAGGAGCTATACTACTTGCAAGAGGAAGTGGTGTGAGGCACCGATGCTACTGCTTATAATGGGAGCATTTCAGTGTAGTACAGAACTCACTAGATCCACTAGGGTTCATGTTGATATTTTCATGTCTAGTAGCAAGTGAATGGGAAATTCATCAGTATGGGAGAATTGTAACCAAGAGCTTAGATAGTTCAGTGATAAAGCTCTGAGTTGCTTTATTGAGAGAGAGACTTCCACTGATAGAAACATTGGCCAAAGCTGCCGAAATATTGATTGGTAGATGACGAATATTGTGAATATCCAAAAAAGAACAAACACCTCATCACAGACCCCTGCAAGCGTCAACCCAGCTTTGACCTAGCACGTTATGATTGGGCCCTCCTCAATCGCTATCGAACAGGCCATGGCCAGTGCACCGCTATGTTCCATCGCTGGGGAGCCAGAGACGACCCGAAATGCCCCTGCGGCTACAGACAGACTATGACCCATATAGTCAACGACTGCCACCTCTCCAGATTCAAAGGAGGTCTTGAAACTTTACATCAGGCTCAACCTGATGCTGTTGACTGGCTACGGAAGAAGGGCAAATGCTAGAAGAAGAAGGAGAGACAGGAAAAAGTTGATTTAACGTATGCTGATAAAGGATATGAGTGATGTAAAGGGTACACTGGAGCCAATTTTTAGCTCTTACTTCCTTAACTTAGAGGCCGTCTAGAGTTCTGCAACAGATATCATACATTTAAAAGTCTCCCCGAGTCTGGTGGTAGTGCAGCGGGTTAAGCACAGATGGCGAAAAGCGCAAGGACCAGCATAAGGATCACTGTTCGAGTTCCCAGCTCCCCAACTGGAAGGGGAGTTGCTTCACAGGCAGTGAAGCAGGTCTGCAGGTGTCTCTCTTTCTCTCCCCCTCTCTGTCTTCCCCTCCTCTCTCCATTTCCCTCTGTCCTATCTAACAACAATGACATCAATAATAACTACAACAAGAAAACAACAAGGGCAACAAAAGGGAATAAATAAATAAATAAATATATTTTTTAAAAGTTTCCTTCTCTCTTATGTGCATCTGTTTGGGAGTTTTCTCTAACTACGGAAAACTTACTGGGTTCAAACTGACTCTAAATATCTCAGGAAGTACATGACCGGGGCAGCCATTAAGTACTGATGTGCAGGAGTCAGTCAAATGTACTCTGTATAGTCTCTCAGTGTCATGAGTAATGCCTGTGGTAACAACCTACTCACTACATACCATTTATTGATTCTTTTAATAGGAGAATTAGTAATTTTCTGTGGATACAGTTGATACACGTATACAATTTGTCAGTTTTCTGTAAAACACTCTTACCTCCAGCATTCTTTTTCTCTTTAATATTTATTATATTTATAAATATTTATAAATATTTATATATAATTTTATATATACATATCTATCAGTGAACATGAGGATCTCCTTTTTCTTATTTATTTTAAAATGTATGTTCTTATTTTATTAGGAGGTTAATGGTTTATAGTACAATTGCCTACATATGGGATCCATCTTCCAGCTTTGCATCACACATGATAAATACTCTCACCCCCAACCCAGGATCCCAACCTCCCTCCAAGCTCCTCTCTTCCATTCCTTCCCTAGAGGTCCTTACTTTGGTGCAGAACCCCCTCCCCCAGTCCAAGTTTTACCCTCTGTTCTGCCTTTCTGCTTCTGTCTCCCTAGTTACACCTACCTGTGTGTCAGCCTGCATTCCTCTCTCTTTCTTCCTGACTCATCCCATCCAACACCTTTCCTTCAGGTCCCAACCAAAGTGAAACCAAGATTGGAATTTTAAAGCTTCTGGTCTACTATTTGACCCTTTGATAGTTGACCTTGGCTCACCAGCATTGTTCATTATCACTCTGACCATTTCGTATCTTCCTTTTCTGATGTATTTCTTTTGTAGCTGTTGTTTGTGTTTCTAAATGTATTCTAACACCGATGAACTCATTAGAGTTGGAGGTTGTTTGCTTCTTTTCATATAGGATTCCTTTCAGTAATTCTTGCAAGTCAGGGCTGATGGTTTTCCTTCAGTTTCTATATGTTTGGGAAAGTTTTAATTTTTTTCTCCATAGTTGAAAGATGGTTAGGCAGGGTATAGTATTCATGGCTCATAATCTTTATCCTTTAGTCCAGTGAATATGTCATTCTATTCTCTTTTCGTTTCTAGCATTTATGGTAAGAAATATAAAGATATTTCTTTGTATGTCAAAATCTTTTTTTTCCCCTCAGTAGTCTGCACTAGCTTTCTTTGTGTTTGCTTTTGGATAGTTTTACAATGATGTGTCACGGTGTGTGCTATTTTTTGTTAAGGTATGTGCTCTTTTGAGTTAACCAGGATCTCCTTCGGTATATAGTGTGTGTGCCAAATTCTTATCTTTAGGTATGCTTTGGGGTAAGTCTCAACTAAGATGCTTAGTCAATGGAAAGATGATGTAAGTTCTCCTCATACATATTATAGAGACATTCATTTAATCTCACTTATGATTGGAAAAGACAAGTTGATTACATTTCAGATTCATCCAAGTTCCAAACCACAGTGAATACTGAATAAGCTAAAATAAAAGAGATGAATGCAAATTTATGGAAGAAAATGAGATATTTAATGTAGATAAATGTAAGATAATACAGTTGGGGAAAGTCATAATCAACATTAACTTAAAGTGGGAGTCTATAATTTATTTTTAAAATTTCTTTATTAGGGAATTAATGGTTTACAGTATACAGTAAATACAGTAATTTTTACATAAATAACATTCCCAGTTATCCACATAACAATACGACCGCCACTAGGTCCTCCTCTGCCATCATGTTCCAGGACCTGAACCCTCTCTCACCCACTCCCCACTCCGGCATCTTTTACTTTGGTGCAATACACTAACTTCAGTCCAAGTTCTGCTTTGTGTTTTCCTTTTTGACCTTATTTTTCAACTCCTGCCTATGAGTGAGATCATCCCATATTCATCCTTTTGTTTCTGGCCTATCTTACTTAACATGATTCCTTCAAAAGGAGCCTACATTTTCTGAAACAATAACACCAACAAAAGACTGAGAATACTAATGTACAGTAAGTTATGAATCAAGATATGTGGTGCTTATTAGAAAAGTAAACTCCACCAGCTTGTGCAGTGTATATAGACTATGGCTGGGGATGCTCAAATCAGTCACTCCAGGATAATTCTTGAGACATATTTAGAAATCAAAGGTAGGTTGTCCAAGATACAATAGAGAAATAGAGATATGAACAAAACATGGAAGGACTGAGGAGGTTAAATAGCAGTAGAGCTTCTACCTCACCTATGTGAGACTCTGGCTTTGATCCCTGGTACCACATGAAAACAAGAAAGACAACAACAAAGAGTCCATCATAGATGGTAGGGTATTTGCTCTGCTCTCTGCCTCTCATTCTCAGTTCTCTCTTCCTCTCTCTTCCATAAAAAAAAAAAAAACACAAATAATTGACCTAGCAATTCCTCTCCTGGGGATATATCCTAAGGAACCAAACACACCCATCCAAAAAGGTTTGTGTACACCTGTGTTCATAGCAGCACAACTTGTAATAGCCAAAACCTGGAAGCAACCCATGTGTCCAACAACAGGTGAGTGGCTGAGCAGGTTGTGGTCTATATACATGGGGAGAGGTTTCAGGTCCTGGAACATGATGGCAGAGGACCTAGTGGAGGCTGAATTGTGATGTGGAAATGTTACACATGTAGAAACTATTGTGTTTTACTATCAGCTGTAAACCATTAATCCACCAATAAAGACATAAACAAAAAATAAATAAAGTTAATGGCTGCTGGCAAAAAAAAAAAAAAATCAGAGTAAGACATGAAAGTCAACTGAGTCTCTCTCTTTCTCTCTCTCTCTCTGTGTAGGGGGAGAGAGAGATGATAGAGTGAGTTCCAAGCATAGGAAGTTGAGATCAAATTTGGGGGAAGCAGTACAATATCATTCAAGGCATGCTGACTCACTTCTGAATCAGCAAGGGCTCCGGGTAGCAGACATAGGGTGTCATGGATAGAGTCCTTGAATCTGAGGTGCCTCTGATGTCACATTGACAAGCAGCATTTTGATTTTGATTGATAATTTTGATTGTAAAATAACTAAGATTTTTGTTGTTGCAACATTCTTAAAAGTAGTAAACTTTATATCGTGACTCATGGTGGACACTCAATCGGAAACTGAATTTACTATCTGACACTTGTAAAATGTTGCAACTTGTTTTCAGAGTGACGGGGAGGGGATCAAAAGGTATGCACTTCCAGTAAGAAAAAAATACAGTGGAAAGCATGGTGAATACACTCAATTTCACCCTACTGCATATTTGAAAGTTGCTAAGGGATTCCATCTTAAAACACACACACACACACACACACACACACACACACACACACACACACACTCACACACAATGTAGCTACATGTGGTGATGAATAGTAATAATTTCACTCTATCTACCTATCATCTATCTATCTAGCATCTATGGATGGATCATTTATCATCTATCATCTATCTATCTAGCATCGATTTATCTATCCTCTAACTGTCTTATATTATGTATCTTACACCCTACCCGAGTCTCACTTAATGTTTAATATTAATGTCAGTTATACCTTACTTAAAAAAATATGCAGGGGGATGGATAGTGGGGCACCTGGTAAGGTGACCACATTGCTATGCAAAAGACCAGGGTTCAAGACTGATCAACTACAGGGCAGAAACTGCATGAGTGGCAGAGCAGTGCTGCAAATGTCTCTCATCTCTGTCTTCTGCTCTTCCTCTCTTTCTTGCTTTGTCTCATATCCTTTGTCAAAAGAAAAGAAAATCAAAGCAACAAAATGACCATAGAGAGAAGTAGTGGAGTCCTAGAGGCACAAAGTTCCATCAATAACCATGGTGGCTAAAGGAAAAAAACAAAAAACAAACAAACAAACAAACAAAAAACAACCTTTCTGTGGCCAGTAAGACAGCTCATGTAGGAGAGCAACTGCCTTGCTGTTCATATGACATAGGGTTGGTGCCCTGGTACTTCACAAGAGGGTTATAGTGCCTCTTTCCCTGTTTTTAAAAATCTATTTCTCTCCGAAAAGATGAGTTTACAGCAGTGAAGCATAAGTAATGCTAAAATAAATAAATAAATGACCCATGCTGTCTCCATTTTATTTTTGTAACAGTAGTTTCAGACTCCCTCCCTGAAGGCATGTGGATTAGGAATTGTTTTTGAGAATACATCCTCAGAAGAAGAAGTCAGGCTGATAGAATTCCACAGAATAACAAAAGCTTGGTTCACGGAAGACAGGAATAGTTGGTCCCCCAGCTGGGCATCCATTAGAGTCATTTCTGAGCCATATGGAATCAGAGTAACTCTTTGATAAAGTGCTGTAAGAGTACTTTCATTAAAGTCCTGCAAACCATTAAGACACAGTAGTGTTGCCATGGTATCTTCTAAAAGGGTTTAATCCTGGGGATTGAGAGGAGGGTGTTATTTTCTTCTTACAGGGAATCAGAAATCAGCTTTGTTATTTCAAGGGATCCAGTATTCAGATAAACAGGAGACAACAGTACCTGGAGAGTTCCCAGGGGAACAGGTGTGCTGCCAGGGATAGCGTGCCTGGAAAATTTTGGGGCAGTAAGAGAGGTGGAGTTTTATAAAGTCTTTCCGGAGCATTCTGGGGAAGATTTCTGGAACTGAAATTTTGCTTAAGCAGGTCACAGAAAGAATGTACAAAACTTGCAGTATTAATCCTTAGATTCTTAGTGATGAACAGGTAGAAACTGAGGATATATTATTGTATCAATCTGTGCCCTTACTATGTATCTATCTACAGGGGGTCTTGCCGCAGTGCTGGGTGAAAGTACTATGATTCTCTTCTTATATTTTAAACATTTTGTCTAATAATTACTACTTAAATTCATATAATTAAGGTTTATTTATTTACTTATGGGAAAGAGATATTATTCTGACACATGTGTTGCAGATGTCCTCACACAGCCCAGCCCTGCATTCCATTACAGAGTCACCACTTTGGCCACACAAGAAAATACTAGTTTAAAAATAAATGTTATTTTTGATATATTGTTTATTTATGTGTTTATATTTTGAAAGAGACCAAAGTTCCACTCTGCCATATGTGGTACTAAGGACTGAATCTACAACCCTACACATGCCTGGAATATACTCTACCCAGTGAATTGTCTGCCTAGCCTCCAAAATATTGTATCATTGCATTTGGGGAAATGCGTTAACTGGTAGAGCATTGACTTATATGACTGAACTTGCTGGCTTGATCCTATGTAAGGCAAGTACAGGAAAGTTCCTTCTCTGTCTGTATTTTATGTGGAATCCCTCCCCCCTCATACGTAATAAAAATAAATTTTAATAAGATTACATCAAGGCTAGGGTAAATAGCTCAACTTGTTGGACCACAGTGTTCGTAGACCTGAGGTCCTGAGGGCTCAGGTTCAAGCCTCTGCAATACCATAAATCAGAGCTGAACAGTACTCTGGTATCTCTCTCTCTCTCTCTCTTTTTCTCTCTCTCTCTCTGTGTGTGTGTGTGTGTGTGTGTCTCATTAAGATCAATACATATTTTTAAGATTATGCCATAATTCATTGTATCTATAGAACTGCTATGTCTTACAGTACCTGTGAGTTAAGGTATTTATTTCTATGCAATCCCCTATAGATCTATAACTTGTCAGAAAAATAGTTCTACTGGTGATAGTAATAGTAAAATGATACTTTATTGTTACATAAAATAGAACAATATATGTGATGAATAATAACTCTTAAGTAATATATCTTAAGTATGTATAGTTCTTTAGAACATGTAGAATACTTCACACTATTTCATTTGTTTATTGTGCCAATACTGTACTGGGGATAAATACATTTATTACATGAGAAAACCTGCTTACAAGATGGGCAAGATGTATAAAACCTCTTGTAAGTTAGTGCCAGAGCTAGGACTCAAACCAGGATAAAATTGCTCAGTTCAGGCCTCTCCTCCTTAAAGTATTAAATGTCAATTGAGAAGATCATTAGATGACTCATTTACGTTACTTTTACTATTCTCTCTCTGATGTTTCATCTACTCTGAACAGGGAATGAAAAAGACTCAATAAATATGTGTAGGTTCATTATAGATGGTTAAAACAAATAACCAACCCAACTTTTCATAATTTGCAAACTAAGTTCTGCTCCTTATTCATAAAATAGCCTTGAGCAAATTGTTTATTCCCTAAGCCCCAGTTTCTTCGTCTGTACATCAGGGATAATTCCCAGTGCTCCACCAATATCAAAAACTTATGAAAGTGCTTATAGATTTCAGGCAGTTCTAGTCTCCAGACTTTTCTGTGAATCTCCTCTCTGTGAGGAAAAACTTGCCCTTCTACTTGGCACTAACTCGATATCAATTAGACCCATTCAAATACACCCTCTGAGTAGAATTAATTAGTCCTTTACTTGCACTACTGTTGCATGTTATTCTTAACCTGATTACAGAATTTTCCATTCCCAATAATATATGCTTCCTAAATATACCATAGCATTTGAATAAAGTGGGTAGTCATTAATTCATTTACAAAGCAGTATTTATTATACTCTGTGTTCTAGGCCTGGGATATGATTTGCACTTTGATCAAATACTGAGCCGAGATGCTTGGGAGACTATCAAAATTCTTCCTCACTTGCCAACACTGTAGGAGGAATCAGAATGCATATTCAGAGAATAAAGTGTTTTATATTGGGGGTTCAACTAAGTTAATAGCTTTGATGAGACCCATATGGATTGTGGTATCTACAGGAAGTGCTTCTTAGCACATAGATTCTGGCATAAGGCATGGTCTGTGGTGTTCGAATAGAGGTATTTTTTTCCAATTTATTTATTTATAAAATAGAAACACTGACAAGGCCATAGGATGAGAGGGGTACAATTACCACCACCAGAGCTCTGTATCCCATCCCCTCTCATAATAGCTTTCCTATTCTTTATCCCTCTGGGAATATGGATCCAGGGTCATTATGGGGTGCAGAAGGTGGAAGGTCTGGCTTCTGTACTTGCTTCCCTGCTGAAAAGGGGTGTTGGCGGGTCAATATATACTCTCAGCCTGTCTCTCTCTTTCCATAGTGGAGCAGGGTTCTGAGAACATTGGTGGGGTCATCTGTGCAGGGAAGTCTTAGGCCACTCCATCAGCTGGGGTCTTAGTTGGGGAAGTCCTGGGATTCCCACACAGACACGATGAACCTAGACCTTGAATAGATTCTCCTCTCCATTGTCACTGGTTATCTCCATCAGTAACAACACAATGGACCTCTTTGGGGTCCCAGAACCTTGCCCTCAATGTGGATCAACAGTGGTAGAGAACGTTCCATCCTCCAAAGGGAGGTTGGATAACATACTCTATCTACCACCTGAAGAAGATGGGTTCTGAAATTGAGGCAGTAGAGTTTTGTAGTCAGGTAGACCAAAGGCAATGCATGCTTAGTGAGATCACCATGTAGGAACAGAGAAACAGTAGGTTTTTTTTGTTAGTTTGTTTTTGTTTTTTAGATTGTGTGCTGGTGAAGACCTATATAATATCGAGATTATACTCTGGAACTGTTTCTTGGGTAGCAAAGATGGGATTGTTACAGCATGCAGGATTCTGTAGGAGACAAAAAGTGTTGCAGTGATACAAGACAAGGTCCTAGGTCAGAATGGCCTAGATTGGGGCTGGTTCAGTCCTTTCCTTTATTCCTTTCACCTGTACCCAGTATTCATAAATTCTGACTGACGTTGACTAAAACTAACAAGAACTTGCTAGCAAGTATAGTAAGTATACAAAAAAAGCAGTGATTTCAGATAAGGATAATTATCACCAAGAGAGGGAAACATAATACTGGCACTGAAAGTAGATGGGTCTCAGAAGAGACTTTATTCACTGAGTAGCTGGGAAAAGATCTTTGAGCTGAAATTGGAATGACAAGAAGAACAGCACTATGCACACACTTTGAAGAATTACATTCAAAGCCAGAAAGCCAGAAAGCCTCAAGTGTTTAAAGTAGCATTAGCAAAGTCTTGAATGTGGAAACAAACCTTGTCTTTTGATGAGCAGCAAGAGGACCAGCATCATTGGGGGAAGACGAACAAGTGGTGAAGTGATAGGAAGTGAGTGAGGTGGTAAGTTTAGATAGGATTGACTATAGATTTTATGGTGTCCAGTCCAAAATAAAGATGCTGTGCTCTTTATTAAAGACAATCTGAGGAATTCCAAGGAATTGCTAGTGTAGCATGAATCTAATCACAGGGTCTATTAGATGACTACACAGATCATCCACCTGCAAGACATGGACCTGAAAAGTCAGTACTGCCTACTCTTTGGTCTACTCCATGAAACGTCATGGAAGAGTTGAAATCAAGTGATTCAGTCCATTATTTCATTTGAATTATTGAGTGTCCTTGGCAGGTGTGGCAGGGGAAGGATAGAAACAGGGAGACCAGCTTGAGAATAACAATGTCATACAAAGAAGGCATTTGACATAGTGATCTGGCAGTAGCATTTTGTCATATTAAGAGACAGACACATCAGGATATTCAGGCACATTCAGTGGAGCTTGCATCACAGAAAGAAAGAGAGGTCATGTTCTAAAGTTTTGGCCTGTATCCAGAGAGGTATCTCAATGCATAAGAACATAGGATTTGCATGCTGAGGGCACAGGTTTGATTCTTAGCAGAGTAACAGGCCAGAGATGAGCAGTGTACTGATTGGTCTCTCTCTCTCTCTCTCATAAAAATAAAATGAATTATAAATTAAAGAAATAAGTAAATAAATAGAAAATCTGCTCTAAGTTTTTAAATGGATGCAGATGTCAAGATAGACTAGGGAAGACAGTTTGTGACTTAAAATAGTTCTCTGGGAACTCATGTTCAATCTGGGAAATGTATCAGACGTTTAAGTGAGCACGGCAAACAGATAGTGCAGAATGGAAGAAGATAGCAAGGACTAGAGATGTCACTTTGATCTATGGGTGGAATGAAAAACTTTATTCAGGAAGGAATGACTACATGTGGATTGATATTTACCACAAATAGGCAAAACCATGATGTTGTGTTGGGTACCATCTCTACTACTTTGCTTCTTTGTACTCTACTGTCTCCGAAAATAATCATGCAGGTTAAAAATGATGGTAATTGTAATGTGGAATGTGGTGTCCAACAAGTAGGAAGCAATTAGTAATATTAATGCTAATTAGCTTATCTATGAGACGAGTTGGGTTAACTTGAATATATTATGCTTGGGGAAAAGCTGTTTGATAATTTATTTTTATTTATTATTGGATAGAGACAAAGAAAAAATGAGAAAGGAGAGGGAGATAGAGACAGAAAGAGAGGGGGCCAGTCAGTGGAACACTAAGTTAAGTGCACATAGGACCAAGCATGTAGACATGCTCAATTATTTCAGTTTGAGTCTCTGCTCTCCACCCACGGGGATGTAATTTCACAACCTGTAAAGCAGATCTGCAGCTGTATATTTTTCTCTCTCTTTCTCCCAGTCTCTCAATATTGTTCTGTTCTATTCAACAAATTGAAAAAAAATGGCCACCAGGAGAATAGGTTCATAATTCTGGCTCTGAACCCCATTCTGGAGGAAAAGATATATATATATATGTATTATATACATATACATGAATATATATGTATTTTATACATATATGTATATATGTATTTTATACATATATATGTATATATATGTATTTTATACATATATGTGTATATATATGTATTTTATACATATATATGTATATATATGCACACACACACACATATATATATATATAGAGAGAGAGACAGACAGACAGACAGACAGGCAGGCAGGCAGGCAGACAGAGAGAGACAGAGAAACACCATGCTTCATTACTTGTGATGCTTTCCCTCTGCAGGTGGGACCCAGAGGCTTGAACCTAGGACACTGTGCACTGTAAATGTGTGCATTTAACCAGGTGCACCGCTGCCTGGTCTTGCTTGGGGAAATTTCATATTAGCAGATACAGCTCTGCATACTGACAGTGGGTATTCATGACTCCCCCCACCAAATATCAAGAATCTGATTTAATTCAAAGATAAAATAGGTTGAGCTCATGCAATTGCTTATAAAATTTTCCCATAGAGAATTTTCCTTTTTTTCTGTTTCTCTTTCACACATTGCTATGAGATGCTTCTTCAATACTCTTATTTTTTGTTCATGTACAGTCTCTGGAGTTCTTGGCTAAGACTTCAAGTCACCTAGTCTAGAGAAGATAAGTAAAAATGAGCTGCATGCCTGACGCCCATAGCACATTATAAACCAATGTTACTTTAATAATATTTTTTTTAAAAAGTGGATCCGGGTTTGAGTCCCCAGCTCCCCACCTGCCATGGCGGTGCTTCAAAAGCAGCAAAGCAGATCATAATCCTAGAGGGGAAAAATGTGGGAAATGATCAGTAGTTGCATGTAGGTCAGTAGTAGCTGCTGATTATATCTGAAATCTGAAAGATGAGACCAGATCAAAAATACCTTATCAGCCAGGGGAGATGTCAAGCCTGCTTCCTGGGAGGTGACTGGAGGTATAGACCTCTGCCAGCTGGGGCACGTGTGTACACAGAGAGGTGGAGAGAGAATGAGAGACACTGGCAGCACCGCTTCACTGCTTATGAAACTTGAACCCAGACCCTTGTGCATTATAACATGCATTCTCCATGGGGTGTACTACCACCCAAACCCCATTTTACTTCCAGTAAAACAGCAGCTTCTTTTTCCTTTTTTTTTCTTTCTTTCGTTCTTTGTTTCTTTCCTTCTTTCTTTCTTTCTTCCTTCCTTTCTTTCATTCTATTCATTGTTGTAATCTGTGTTGGCTTGGCCATCTGGGCCATAGCTTCTTGCCTTTTTACCCACCAACCACCCTCCAGGGCACCTGGCCTGTGAAAATGCAAAATAGTATTCAGTTGCTTTACTAAATAGTTTCTTTCTCTCATTCATTCATTCATTCATTCATTCATTCATTCTTTCTTTCTTTCATCTTTCTTTCTTCCTTTCTTTCTCTTTCTTTCTCTCTCTTCCTCCTTTCTTTTTCTTTCATCTTTCTTTTTTTCTCTTTCTTTCTTTCTTTCTTTCTTTCTCTGTATCTCTCTTTCTCCTTTCTTTCTCTCTCTTTCTTTCTTTCTTTCTTTCTTTCTTTCTTTCTTTCTTTCTTTCTCTCTTCTCCTTCCACCCCCTCCTCCCACCCCTCCCATCCCCCCAGCATTGCTTGATAGAACCTGGACCTTGGAGCCTCAGGCATGAGAGAGTCTCTTTGAATAACCATTATGCTATCTACTCCCACCCACTTAAGTGGTTTCTTTACTTACATCATCACTAGTAAATGATTCATTGTTCCACAAACTTGAACATTACTAACCTGTTCAATGAGATTGTGTCATATTGTCCTAATTCTATTCTGATTTTTGGTGGGAGGTGCCCCCTTTCTATCCTGTTTAGCAAGTCATGGGCTTTAATTACGTGCAGCTAAATGTCATTGGCAATGCAGGTAGATGTGTTTGATCAATATTACTGGCTTACTTGTAATTATTTGGATCTTGTAAAGAAGCTGGTAATGGGGAGGCTTAGGGTTAAAAAAAAAGGCAGTGGGGGGAGACAGTGGATGTTTTTCATGAACAATTACGTTTATTCCCAGGGGTGCTATGGAATCTTCAAATTCAATTTAATACTTATTTTTTCACCAACTTTAAGAAAATGATTAGAAATTTAATAGTTATTTACAAAATTATAAGATAATAGGGGTATAGTTCCACACCACCAGAGTTCTGTGTCCCACCCCACCCCCCACCTCCAGTGGAAATTGAAATAGTTCTCCCAAGGTCACAGATAGGAGTTGACATTACCAGGATGTTCCTTGTGGCTCAGTGCCTGCATGGTCAATTCACTTTGTGGCTATTTTTCTTTTTTTTTTTACTAAAAGTGGGGAGCAGGGACTTGAACCTGTGTCCCAGTACTTGGTAATGTGTATGCTCTGTTACGTGCAACACTGCCCAGCCTTTTGATACTTCATTGTTAAAGATGAAAACCTAACAAATCTCTCCCTCTCTAAATTTGAATCTACTCTCCTTCTGACATGACATTCCCTCTGAGCACTTGCCTCTAGGTGGGGTACTGGGAGGAAGTCTCTGAGCTTGGGTGTCTTACCCATGACTTCTAGAAAGCAAAAGATCTCTATGCAGCTCAATTTTGCAAATAGCGTGTACTAATCACTACTCACTATTTGTGCTCTCAAATAAGACTTTTTTCCCTTTGAGAGCCAATTGACAAAGTGATTAAAAGGAGAAAAGTTGTGTCACTGCCCACCTTCCTCTCATGAGAAACCCCAAATCTCAAAAAAGTGACAGCTTATTCTCAGCTCGCTGACCTTAAATTCCCATCCGCAGAGGTCCCAGACTGCTTCCTTTTGCCCTAAACACCTGACCACATTTTCACCTGGGATCCCCCTCAGGTGTCATCTTGACATTCTCCACATCATCAGGAGAGCACCCACCATGGGCTTCAGCCACGTTTGGATGTTTAAAACAAAAGACAAAAACACAGATGGCATTGTGGTTCCAGGCTAATTGCAGCATATTTACCTGATAAGCGATTCTCATTATGTGCTCATCAAATGATTATGGAAACAAGTGGTAGTTCCATCCTTGTGCCTGTTGGGTCTGGTTAATAAAAATGGAAACATTTTAAAAACTAAGGAGAGGAAAATTGTTGAGTGGTCTTGGGACCAAGAGGCTGGAGGTAAGTAGGAAGGAAAACTTCCAAGAAATTAGGATGGCTCCAGGCCTGACTGGAATCCAAGGTGTAGCAAAACCTTCCCTCTGTTCAAAAATGGAGTCTCCCAAATGTAGGTATACTGGCAGAGAGGAGCTGACTGTCCAGTGCAAGGCCATTCCTTGCCTTACCCTTCATTCTTTGCTGTAGTGAAACTCCTCAGGTGAGCTTTGCTCTTGTGTCTCTGTACATTGCAGATATTATTGCACTTGGATTTCCCCCATGTGAGACCCAATACAAATCCACAGGTTAAGAACATAGACTGAAGACAGACCACACAGGTTCAAGTCCAGCCCACTACCTGTTAACTTTTGCTTTACACTGTTGGCCCAACCCTGGTCAGACTCGGTGTGTATATCAACAGGACAAGAAAGGGCAGGAGAGTGGCCAGGCTGTGGTGCATTCAGTTGAATGCACACATTATCATGCACAAGAAGCAAGGTTCAAGCCCCTGGCTCCCACCTGCAGAGGGGAAGCTTCACAAGTGGTGAATCAGGTTTGCAGGTGTCTATCTGTCTCTTTCCCTCCCTATCTCCCCCACCCTTCTCAATTTCTATCTGTCTTATCAAAGAAGAAAATAATAAAAGACAATAGAACTAGGGCTATGTGCCTCTTGTGAGGCTGCAATGAGGTACTGCACACAGAGCCCTAAAACCGTGTCCAATTCAGCAAACATTTTCACTCAATATTGACTTCACCTTGGCCATAGCTAAGGAGTCATTGTCTCATTGCCTGCTTGTTGTTGACCTTGATTTCTTGCCTAGAAAGCACCATGGGATGCAATTAGAAAATTAGTATATAATTTTGGGGTAACAGAAACTATTACACATACACACACACACACACACAAACATCTGGAGAAAGCTTTAGTGGCCAGTGGGACAGGGCTGAAAAAATATCAGAAATAAAAATCTGTGTCTAAAATAAAAATCTTGTGGTCTGGGAGGTAGTGCAATCAACACAGCACTGGATTCTCAAGCATGATGTCCTCAGTTCAATCCCGTGCAGCACATGTACCAGAGTGAAGTTTGGTTCTTTTTTTTTTTTTCTTGGAAGAAAGGAAGCTTTAATATTGATATAAATGTACACAGGTGATTTGTACTACATGTGTTTTTTGCCTTTGATTTAAGATCATTCTTTTCTTTTAAATTCTAATGAATGATTTAATAATTATTTACAAGATTATGAGATAATAGAGGTTTAGTTCTGTGTCACTCTTACCACAAAAGCTCTATGGTCACTGTATCTCTAGCCTAGGGAAACACTGACCTTCAGCTTCCTGACAGCTCTGGAAAATGGGAGTCTCTCTCTCTCCCTCTCTCTCTCTCTCTCTCCTCTCTCTCTCCTCTCTCTCTCTCTCTCTCTCTCTCTCTTTCTCTCTCTTTAGTGGAAGTTCTTGGCTCTCCCTTGTCACTTAGTCCACCCACCATGGCTTAGCAGCAGATTACAGTCTATAAGATTTAGAGATGCTCTTTCCTGCGTTACTTTTGCATTAATCTTTTTTTTATTCCACAATATTCCAATAAAGGGCTCATAATCATATCTTTTTTACCTGGCACCCCATCACAGGAGGCAGGCAGGTGGTGGGGGCCATTATCATATTTGTAGGTTGTGGATTTTTTTTCTTGCCTTATCTTCAATCACCTGTGTGATCCAACCTACCTCCAGTGTCTCTTAATGTGGGACCTTGTCTTTGAATGATTGAATTTCTTTTTTCACCTCTATTTACCCCTTAGTCCCTTTCCCTATCCTTATTCCACTGTTCTTTTTTTAAATCTCGTGCTTCCCCCACCGCTCTCTCTAGCTCTCTCCCCGCCCACACACTTCTTAGAAGTGAAATGTTACTCCTGTCCCCATGTTTGCCTATGCCTGAGCTTTCTCCAGTGATATGGCAGGTCTTCACTTCAACTGGAGCCTTATAGTCTAGTGCCAAGTTCTTATAGGTTGAATGATCAATGTATGGGTGCATTAATTCGTTTCTTCATCCATCAATAATTTATTGCTCACTGTTAATATCATTATTTCCAGACTAGAGGTTAGAAATCTGAAATATTAGTGATAACTGAAAGTTGTGACATGAGTAAGAATCCTAAAACAAGTGCAAGAGAGAAAAAAATTCACAAAGAGAACTAATACAGCTCTAAAACTTGAGAATTCTTTTTCAAAATTTATTTTCAGTAATAATTTAATAATGATTAACAATATTGTAGTATAAGAGGGCCACAATTCTACACAGTTTCCACCACCAGAGTCCTTTGTCCCATCCCCTCCATTGGAAACTTCATTATTATTTATCCCTCTGGGAGTATGGACCAAAATTCTTTATGGAGTGCAGAAATTAGGAGATCTTCCTTCTATAATTGCTTTTCCTCTAAACATGGGCAGATGTTGGGCATTATGCTATCCCCCCCACACACACTCCATTGCTTAATGCCGTGGTCTATTTACATAATCATTGTTTTGCCTGAGACCCGCTCTGCCTGTAGGGTATTGGTTTAATCCCTACGGGTTAGATGGAAGCTTGCTCCTTTTACACTCTTTTCTTCTCCCAACCCCCTATCCTACCCACTTCCTTTTCTGCCCTGCCGCTTCTGCTTCAGAAGATAAAAGGCAGATCAATAAAGGCAGCATTGCATTGTGTTCCCGCTCAGCCACGAGAGTTCCTGGTTCCTCTCCCATGTCGCTGAGTAAGCAGCAGCCTAGGTTGGCTCTGGCTGAGTTCTCTCCAACCCAGAGAACATGTGCCTGGGAAGAAACACCCTCAGGCTAGCCCGGCAGGCATTGACAGGTCAACCCATAACCCCAGCCTATCTCTATATTTCACTAGTGGGATAAGACTCTGGAGAGGTGAGGTTCCAGAACACACTGGTGAAGCCATCTGCCCAGGGAAGTCAGGATAGTTTCATAGTAGCATCTGCAATTTGGTGGCTGAAAGGTGGTAAGATATAAAGCAGGACAAATTGTTTAATAACCAGGAACCGAAAGGTAAGAACAGGGCAGATGGAACTGAGAGAAAAATAGGAAGTCCATTTTAAGTATATTGTAAGAGGCCCATGACTTTAGTAATTTTTGCCTGAGCCCAATAACTAACATGAAGGTGGACTAAAAGTATTGTCTGGGAAGATGATGTCAGAGTTGAGAATAGGACTAGAAAGCTGGATTAGGGCAGAGAGCAGTTCCCAAATATGAGGAAAGTATATAAATACCATTAACTATATACCCTATTGCTCTGACCTAAGGCCCATCTATTCATATTTAAGCACAGGATCCTGTCTAATCTGCATTTCTGTCAGTCTGAGTTTACAGTCCATGGTAACAGCTAAGGACATTCCAAAATGTACCCATTTCAGGATCCATCTTCCTTGAGTGTGAGCATATGTTTTCCCAGCCTCCCTTTGGAGAGTGGGACAGTCCCTACCATTGCTGTTCTACATTGAGGGCAAGGTCCTGGGAAGGCCCATAAGAGTGTTTATGATATTGTTCCTGATGTGTTGTGACCTCAACAGGAGTTTGGGAGTATTAGCATATGAGTGACATCAGCCTGAGGAGGTGCCACAGAGAAAGGAATGTATAAAAAGCAGGACTTGGAGCAGGCTCTCTGTGGCTGCTGCTTCTTCTCCTGGTCAGAAGCATCTCGACAGAGGTGCTCCAGGTATCTGCCATGGCTACTTCTCCTCGGAACTGAACACGTGTGACTCTGCTAGCTGGTAAACTTTTAGACCCCTTTACAACCGTGAGCAAACTATACCTCAGCTGATAATTGTTTATCTTATGGGACTAGACTTTTTATGACTATACTCAGACTTTATGGACCTAGCATACTCTTAAACCTTGATGATAATTGCTTCTTTTTCCTTTTACCTGTTTTACCCTAAGAAAACCTTCTATTGTTTAAACCTGTTCTCAGCTCCCCGCTGTGAATTTTTTATGTGCTGCAGCTCCTTGAACTCCTTTAAGTTACAGTTTAAACACAGATGGAGATGGCCAGGGATGTTGGAGAGAGGGATCTGTTAGAGGTCTAGGCCCATCATGTCTATGTGGGAATCCCAGGACTCCCTGACTAGGGACCCAGGTGATGGGTTGGTCTGTTAGTGACCAAAAAGACCAATATTAAAGTGTGCCAGTCTCTTGCCCTTATCCAGATTTTGTAGTCCTTACTTTATCTGACAAGGTTAGACTTAAAGTAGTTGAGGGATGTGAAGTAGGGTATCAGAGATGAGGTTATCTAGCCCTAAGTAGTAAATATTTGATTAAGTACTTTATGGTGTTGTTTTTAGGTCTATCTACCTACTTGCTACACTTATTGAGTCTAAGTCTACTCACTGCAGACTAGTCCATATTAACTTATTTACACAAGGTAATTTAGCACACTTTAATATTAAAGCAAATTAAATATTTAATATTAAATATTTTAATATTAATATTAAAGTACTTTAATATTAAAGTAAATCTAAATGATTTACTTTAATATTATTGAATTATTATTGTGTTTTCTCAACACCTCAGAGGTTGGAAGTGTTTTTGCATGACCAGTATATTCTCTCTCCAACCCAAGATGCTCTCGTGGTTGAAGTGTAATGGATGAGACACCTCATATTCAGAGATGTTAGATAAACTTTCCAGGACTACACAGGGTTTCTTTAGTTAACAGAAGCAGGACTTACACTTTGGAACTTTGAACTTTAAGTGCCTGCTGCCTTTTCATTAAAAGATGTGTTTACAGTTGGAAACATGGAGGCCATTCATAGGTTAGCAGGAATGCTTGTTGCCATTTGAAAAGGGCAAAGCCACAAAAAACCTTAAAGTAAACTAGGTCCCTTTTGTTCTCCCCTTTCCCATTAGGTGGAGTTCAAAGTCCAGCAGGTCTTATAGCCTTTAGACAATTTCTCGGGCATGTATATTGATTTAAGAAGTCCCTGGAGGGCATGGCTTCCCCAGAGCTTACAGGCACTTTTCTGAGCACATTGATAAGTGATAAGTGAAGAGATTTTACCACTTGCAAGTCACAGTTAGGCCAGGCAGTGCAGGAAACTCAGGCACAGAAGGAAAGTCCAAGCGGAGACTCTGAGGTCTCCCAGGTGCTGGATACAGCCCTTTCAGGCAGTCTGAACAATTCCAGACCTGTGGTCCTCTTTCTGCTTCCTTCCTTTCTACTTCATTAGGAGTGTAATCATGGGAAATGACTCATCTTGCCTGTCCCCATGGATGCTAGGCATAGGGATCTGTTGGTCCTATCTGAGAGGTTCCTATTAGAGAGGATAGAGAATTGTCAGTATCCCAGAACCATCCCTTAGTCCACCCAGGCCCCAGACTTAGTCGGCCTCCCTCCAGTGTCCACACAGATAAACCTGAGGTCGGTTTCTTCTGTCAATTCCAGAAGCCATTTCAGTGTAGTAGCAGGATGGCAGTGCCCCCCCCTCTCCAGGACAAGTTTTCCACTCAACTATTTTCCACTGCTGGATCCAAAGACTGGACCACAGACACAGATTCCAGATTCTAAGGCCTCACTTCATTTTTTTCTTTTCTTTTCTTTCTTTCTTCTCCTTCTCCTTCTCCTTCTCCTTCTCCTTCTCCTTCTTCTTCTTCTTCTTTTTGCCTTTAAGGTTATTGCTGGGCCTCAGGTCTGGCACTACCAATCCACTGCTCTTGGCAGCTATATTTTCCATTTTAATAGATGGGAAAGAGAGAAATTGAGAGAGGAGGGGGACATAGAGAAGGAGAGAGAAAGAGAGACACCTACAAACCTGCTTCACCACTTATGAAGTGTCCCCCTGCAAGTGGGAAGCCCAGGGCTTGAACTGGGATTCTTGTGCAGGTTCCTGTGTTTCGTACTATGTGTGCTTAACTGGGTGTGGGTGTGCTACCACCTAGTCCCCAGGACCTCAGGGCTTAATGAAGAAAGAAGGGTGTGGGAATGAGTAGAAATGCGTAACTGGGAGGGGTGAGCATTTCAGGTGGAACCCCATGATTTAGATTGGTGGTGTTGACCTTGCCAGACAGCAAACACCAGTCAAAATCCTCCTGAAAGTATTTGTGTCCTGAAAGCAAAGTTAGGGGTCACTAACAGGGATGGATAAGGAACTCCAAGTTCCAATTCCAGGTGATGAGAAACATGCCAAGTGCAGGGAATACCCAGGACTTAAAGACCTCTGGTCTATTCTCAAGCTTTCAAAGTCTGAGGAGCTGAAGCTGATTTTCAGGAGGAACAATGCAGCAGGCTTGTCAGTTCCACCTCACAATCTCTATTTGCCTTCTCCTGAAGATACACCGCTCTTAATCATCAAAACCCCAAGTATAAGTAGCAGTACCAGACAGAGAAAGCATCACAGATCCATTTATTTGCCAAATGACCCAGGCTATGATGTAAACATCTTATTTTGGTGTCCAAGGAAACAGTTGTGATAGAGAAGGGAGATAGAGAATGTTGGGAAGGGACTATGTGGTGTATCAGTAAGCTGCTGAAATTGAATCTCAAGGAGGACTGGAAGACAGCACCAGATACACCTTAGAATGTTTTCTCTCTCTGGAGTAGAGAGAGCTGGGGGCATTTATCCCTTTCTCAGCAGGTTATATCCAATTCCTAGAGCCATTCTCTTTGACCTTTCCAGTCTGTCCTCTGTAGAGAGGAGCCATGCTTAAGGGCCAGAAGAAGGAACGATGAAGAGTTCTGCATGTCTAGACCAAAATATTACAAAGCAAAAACAAACAAACAAACAAAAACCCAAGTAAACAAAACATGAAGCTGTGCATGGGGACTGTGAGTGGGGAGTGAATAGTTAGATGGACATGCTGAGGTAGGGTCTATAGTAGTCTCCACTCACATCAGAAATTCTGGGGATGTCACAGTGCCCTGCAAAAGGGGAAAGGCTCAGAGAAGCTCTAGTCTTATCTTGGTTCTACTGTGAACAGACTTATGCCTTTGCCTGACACTTTTTACTTTTCTCATCTTTGCACTGTCTCATGCAGTCATAGTACAAAAGAGTCCCTACATGGTTATCATGATATTGAAAGGGCAAAGTTGTGTATGTAAGGTAACCAACTCCTAGAGAGTATTCGGTAGGTGATAACAATTGAAATGACCATTTTTAATCAAGGATCAGATCATGTCATACCCACCATAAATCTCCCAGGAATTCAGAAAAGCCAGAGCGTGTATTGCCTGGCAAATTATCATGATAAGAATCAGATGAAAGCTGGAACTGGTGTCCACTTAATAAATCAATGTTACAGCAAATCTGTAGGCATCGAATAGTCTAGCTCCCTGCCAGATACTGTAGATACAACTCCAGAATCTTTCACAAGTTTGTTTTTGTTTTGTTGTTTTGTTTTTACCAACTTTAAACTAGGATCATGTGTATGTATTGCTACATTTAACTTTCCCTTTAGCCATTTTGACTGTTTGAAATTATTATTATAAACAACATCAAAATGAACACCTTCATGTATCTCACTGATTTTTATTTTCTTGTAATGATTGGATATGTCATTCTGTGTCTCTGTGTCTTTGTGCCTATATGACTCCATTCTCTCTCTCTCTCTCTCTTGTTCTTTTCCCCTTTTCCAGATAGAGGGTAAAGGACAGAGGAGGGCAAAGAGACAGAGAGAGAAGGTGGGGGAGACACCACAGTATATATTACAGTGTGCAAAGACCTGGGTTCAAGTCACTGGATCCCACCTGCATGGAAATATGCTGGGAAATTGTGCCAATGCAGTCACATCTGCCATGTTGTCCCCTCAGGCTACTGCTAGTTACCTGGAGAGTTGGGACATTCTCGGAGTGCCTGTTCAGCCATGTTGTGCCCTCAGGACATTGTCTATATCCCTGCGATATCTGGAGTGCTCTGGTTACTCCTCCCCCCTCCCATTCTCACGAGAGTTATCATCCTACCCTGGAGTGCTATGGTTACTCCTCCCCCTTCCCATTCTCGCGAAAGCTACTCCTATAAAAACCCTTGGTTTTCCGCACCTCGCTCTCTTGCCGGAGCTCCACTCTGGTGTTCAGACGCAGGAAAGGTTACTGTGTGAGGCGGCCATTTTCTCTACCTCCACGTGGCCCAACCTGCTTCTCTAACACCCAACTCTGAGGTGCCAGCGCGAATAAAGATTTGTGTTTCCTCTTCGCTCCGGACCCTCTCTCTCTCTTCTCTGCGGCCCGCGCACAACAACATCTGGCTCTACAACAGAAATAGCTTTACGAGAGAGAGAGAGAGAGAGAGAGAGAGGCACTGCATATGTTTCTCTTTACCTATCTCCTCCTTCCCTCTCCATTTCTTTCTGTCTCTGTCCCAAATAAATAAATGAAGAAAGAAAGGAAGGAAGGAAGGAAGGAAGGAAGAAAGAAGGAAAGAAAGAAAGAAAGAAAGAAAGAAAGAAAGAAAGAAAGAAAGAAAGAAAGAAAGAAAGAAGCTTATTTATAATAGGGAAAAAGAAAGTTGAGACAGAAGGCAGAAACAACCAGTGCCTTACTCTGGCACATGCAACGCTAGAGACTGAACTCAGGACTTCATGATTCTAAGTCCAAAGCTGCCACCTGCCAGTCCACAAGAGGAACAGTTCTATTTGGAAGTATTCACAAGGAAAGTTGGTGGTAGAGTGAGGAAGAGGGACAGCAGCAGAGTGGGGAAAGGGAAGAAAACCATCAGGTGAGAGGCTTCAAACAAGATCAAGGTGTAAGGGCTTGGAAATAAACAGAGGTGCACCTGGGAAGAGAGTAGGGTAAACATTTCCAGATCAGCAGCAACAGCGGAAGCAGCTGAAGAACTGACATGTTTGGATCAAGGGCTGAGTGTGCTCCCTGGGGAGCTATAAATCCCAATGCCCTTCCAAGCTCTTCTGGGAGTCCCTACAGATGCCTCTGGAGCCCCAGGCAGCCTGCTAAGGAACTCCGGTACTGGCTCTTACAAGTGAAAGCAAACCCATGAAGCTGAGGAATAAAAACTGACCCAGGAACCTGATCTGAGGGAAGATGAGCAGGGAGTGTACCTGCTGCAGACAGGCAGCCCAGGGAATACTCTTCAGAGGAGGGGGCATTCAGAGATGGGGAAGAAGGAGGAGAATCCAACCAACAGGCATGTGCAAGCCATCCGGTGGAAAGTGCTTAGGATTCCCCAGAAACAGAAGGAGTCAGGATGCATCAACAGTTTAGTGTAGGGGCCAGGTGGTGTCACACCTGCTGGAGCTCTCGCACTGCAGTGCAAGGACCCAGGTTCAAGACCCTGGTCCCCACCTTCAGGGGGAAAGCTTGATAAATGATGAAGCAGGGCTACAGGTCTCTCTCTCTCCCTCCCCCACCCTCCCCCTCTCTCCCTCCCCCTCTTCTCTCTCCCCTCCCCTCTCTCCCTCCTCCTCCCCGTCTCTCCCTCCTCCTGCCCCTCTCTCCCTCCCCATCTCTCCCTCCTCCTGCCCCTCTCTCCCTCCCCCTCTCTCCCTCCACCTCCCCTCCTCCACCCCCTCTCTCCCTCCCCCTTTCTTCTTCCCCACCCTCCCCCTCCCCTCCCCCTCCCCTTCCCCTCCCCTCTCTCTCCCTCTCACTCTCCACCCCCTCCCCCTCCTCCTGCCCCTCCCCCTCTCTCCCTCTTCCCTGCTGCCTCCCTCTCCCTCTTGCTCTCACTTTTCCTCTCCCTCTCTCCCTTTTCAACTTCTTTCTGTCTCTATCCAAAATAAATAAAATATATTTAATAAAAATAGTTTGGTGTATTGCACCACAGTAAAGAACTCAGGGGACATGGGAAGGCAAATTCAGGTACTGGGTGCATGACATGACGGTGAAGGAGAAGCTAGGTGGGGTTGAGAGCGTTTTGCAGAAAATTGAGAATTTGGGGGTCTGGATGATGACGCATCACATTACCTACACATAGTACTAAGTGCAAAGTCCCACTCAAGGATTGAGTTTGAGCCCCAGCTCCCCACCTGCAGGTGGGGATGCTTCACAAGTAGTGAAGCAAGTCTGAAGGTGTCTCTCTTTCTCTCTCCCTCTCTGTTTCTTCCTCCCTTCTCAATTTCTCTCTGTCATATTGAATAAAGTGATGGAAAAATATGGCCACCCCAGGAGCAGTGGATTCATAGTGCAGAAACCCCAGCAAGAACCCTGGAGACAAATAAATAAATAAGAAAATTGAGAAATTTTAAATATGTATCAAAAACTGTATTTACTGTAAACCATTAGCATCCCCCTCCAAAAAAAAAAAAAAAAAGAGTGGTGGAATTAGAAAGGAACCTTTCAGTAGAGGGAGGGTATATGGAAATCTGGTGATGGGAATTGTATGGAATTGTACCCCTCTTATCCCACAATCTTGTTGATCATTATTAAATCACTACTACTACTAATAATAATAGCCTTTATTTTTGCCTTCATAGTTATTCCTGAGGCTTGTTGCCAGCACTATGAATCCACAGCTTTTGTGGCCATTTTCTTTTGGATAGAACAGAGAGAAACTGAGAGGTGCAGGAAGGGATAGAAAGACACCTGCAGACCTGCTTTACCGCTTATGAAGTACCCCCCCACCCCCTCCAACCCGTATCTTTGCATGGGTTCTTGCACTTTATACTATATGATAAAATCAGTTTTGCCCTTGTTTTACAAAGGGCACAGGAAAGGGACGGGGGAGGCTTAGAGACCCTGAGTCACTCACCCATGGCTACGTAGCCATCAAAGATACAGAAAGCCAGTGGCAGACCTCAGTTCAAAGGTACATAAGCCGTTACGGGATGCATGCTTTTGTTAAGCTCACTCTGCCTAAGGGTTGTTGGAGTTCTGGAGAAGCAACTCAGAGGATAGTGAAAGAAAAGGAGCAGGCACACACTGACCTCCCAGCCCCCTGCCTCAGGAGCCTCCTGTTCTAGCTCTAGTTCATTTCTATAGCAGAAAAGCCTCTCAAATCAACGGAAGCAACCAAACAGACAAGAGTTATAAATAAAGTGACAGATACCATAGCAACAGGGAAAGCAAAGTGAAACGCATCATCTTATTGTAAAGGGCACAACCTACGCTATATATACAGCAAGTAAGCACCTCCTTCCTCTTTCCATCGCTTTTCTACGCAAACATTTCAGAATTCATATGCAACCGGCCTCTCTCTTCCACCCAAGCAATTCTGATATCCAATTTATGCTGAGCTTTGTGCATGTCTATTTGTGGGCTCAAGTGTTTAGTTATATAAAGGGAGCCTACAGCCCAGTGGATAGAGCTATATGCAGGCAATGAGACAACTACACCTGAACAAAAGTATACAAGAAGAAGAGAAAGGTGCAGCAGCAAATGAAATAAGATCTCATATCCCACACCTGTCTACACTGAGACTTCAGTGTCCTTCCCCTTGACACAGAGGGTTTATTATCACCTCCCACCAAGGAATGTGGTAAAAGTGAAGCCATGTAGCTGCTTCAGATTAGTTAGACAAGGTTGGGCAGCTCCTACCAGTATTTTTTTGAGATGTCGGAACTAGGGAAATGCTGCCCCCATGGGAAAAGTACAGTTAACCTAAGGCTGCCAAGCTGGAAGGAACTGGAGGTTATATTCAGTGCAGCAAGGAAGAAGGTGAAGGACAACTTCAGTGCAGCAAGGAAGGAGGTGAAGAATGTTTTCACTCATATGTGGAATATAGAGAACTGAGTATATGAATATGAAAAAGGAAAATGTCAACCTATAGCTAAGACTATAGGAGAACTATAGTGGTTATCTATGAGGATGGGGATGTGGACATATGCCTTTGGTGATGGGAGTAGGCAGTGAAAAAAAAATCCTGCCATTGTGAAGTAATAAAATGAGTTTGCTGAATTTAAATATAAATAAAAAAAGAATCTCAGAAGAGCTCAGCAAAAAGAGAAAAAAGAGAAGCATGACTATGGGGTAGAGTAGCAGCAGCTGTGTTTTGCTCTCCCTGATCAATTAGAAAAAGCAATGAAAATCACCTGAAAACTCAACAAAGTATGAGTAGGACCTCGTCAAAAACTCACCAAGCTACAAGGACAAAAATGGATGGAGCTGGAGGTGGTTCTGCTTAGTGGGGTATGTATGGAGACTAAGGACTATCAGGTAGCTTCACTCATCTACTGAAACACATGAACTTTCAACTAATAATAAAAGAATAAAGAAGTAGGAAACGAAGAAGAAGAGGAGGAGGAAGAGGAAAAGGAAGAGAAGGAGGAAAGGAGAAGGAGAAGAAGAAGAAGAGGAAGAAGAAAAGGAAGAAGAAGAAGAGGAAGAGGAAGAGGAAGAAGAGGAAGAGGAAGAAAAAGAAAAAGAAGAAGAAGGAGGAGGAGGAGAAGAAGAAGACGAAAAGGGAAAGTAGTTACCAAATTGCCTGCAATACTTTCTGAGAGCTATGATGCTTATCATAGAGGGGAGTGAAGGTCGGGAGGCACAGAAGGTGGTGGGTGCTGTGTGAAAGATACCCCTGTAATCTTATAAACCATTATTGTTACCAATTTAAATTAAAACAAGCAAATAAAATAAAATTTAAAAACAAAAGAGGAAACCCAAACAAAATCTACACAGCCTACCCACCCTAGAGACTCACTGAATCTGTATGACATAATAAAAAAGTCATTATTAAAGCCACTACTTTTTAGTACTTTGTTATAGCACACAAGATAACTGGCACAAGAGCCCACAAAGATGTTAAAATAGCCACCATCTGCCATATGTCCAGCTCTGCCACACTCTATGCTGAAACTTCATGCTCACCATCTAATTCTCAAGTAAATACCATAAAGCAAGAATCTTAATTAAGCTCTACTCTCCAAGGAAAGAAAGGCAAACTGATAGGTGTAGGAACTTGCCTAAATTCCCCAGTAAAAGTCAAGAAATGTGAACTATGCCTCTTGACCTTGAAGTCCCCACTCCTAACCCTTGGTCTAAACTGCCTCACTATGAAGATTTTACTGCCATGTTTTCTTAGTCTTTTCTCATGTAGGCTCAGACTTTTACATTTTTTTTCAAAGGGATAGGATTCTCTTATGTACATTCATATGTAACTTGCTATTTTCATTTAGCACATTTCCTAGTCAATGCATAGATCTTTGTTATCACTGTAAGTGTCCACAGCCTAGTGCACTATATGGATTTACTCCAATTAGTTTAACCAATGCATATTATCTAGGAATGTGTATTTAGGTTGCTTAAATTATTTTTCTTTTATTTTTATAAGAGTTACAAAGAACAGTTTGTCATATAGGTCTCTGTGCTTTAGTATAATTATTTTTCTTGAACAAAGTCCAACACATCAAGAAACTGTTCTGTGCTTCATTTTTAATTTATATTATGAGAGAGAGAGAGAGAATAAACAGAGCTCTACTGATCTCTGGCTTATGGTACTACAGGCATTATAGGGGATTGGATCTAGGACCTTGGAGCCTCAGGCATGGATGTCTTTTAGAATAACCATTAGAATAACCATTGTGGTATTTCCACTGCATTGTGCTCTGAATTCCACAACACTATACAGGAGCTCCTGTTTATCCACATCCTTGATCAGGCAAAGAGGTTTCCCCATGAGCACCCTTTCAATGTTGTTGAAAGTCCTTGGAAGGTTAGTTTTTCTTTTTTTTTTTTTTTTTTTTTTTTTGCCTCCAGGGTTTTGCTGGGGCTCAGTGCTTACACCATGAATCCTCTGCTCCTGGAGGCCATTTTTCCCATTTTTGCTGCCCTTGTTGTTGAACTTGTTGTTATTTTTATTGTTATTCTTGTTATAGCTCTTGCTGTTGGATAGGACAAAGAGAAATGGAGAGAGGAGGTGAAGGCAGACAGGGGGAGAGAAAGACACCTAAAGATATGGGCTCTCCTTAGTGATTAGATTTAGAGTTATAAGCCTGGCAATCTAGTAGAATGGCCTAAAGAAGGCATCATACATTCTTTAATCATATGTTTATTACTTAGATATTGACACCTTTCTCTCCTACACCAGACATCATTTCCCTCAATAACTCTACCTACTCAATTAGCTATATAGAATAAAGATTTTGTAGACAGCTAATAGTCCTATGACTATACTAGGTTTTTTTTGTTGTTGTTGTTTTTCCTGAGCCTGACATCTGATATGCAGGTGGGTCCAGGTTATTGTCTGGGAAGATGATAATAGTCTACAGTGAGTCAGTATATGCAGCAAGCAAGTAGAAAGACCTAAAAAGACACCATAAAGTTCCTAGTGAAATAGTGTCTACTTAGACTTAGATACTCTCCTCACCTACTTCCTATTATACTTCCCTCAATCATTCCAAAGCTAACCTTATCAAAGTAAGGACTGCAAAATCTGAATAAGGGCAAGAGACTGGCATTATTAATGATGACTCTTTAGTCACTATCAGCACTATCAGGTCACCGTATCACCTGGTGCCCTTGTTGGGGGGTCCTGAGATTCCTAAACAGACATGATGGGCCTAGACCTCGAATAGATCCCTCTTTCCATTGTTACTAGTCATCTATATCAGGAAAAACACAATAGACCCCTTTGTGGGCACCCATAGGACTTGGCCCTCAATGTGGATCAACAACAGTAGAGAATGTACCATCCTCCAAAGGGAGGCTGGACAACATACGCTAAGTTCCACCTGAGGAAGATGGGTCCTGAAATTGGGGTAGCTTGGAACATTCCTACTCATAACCACAGAATATGAGCTCAGAACTGCATGGATGCAGAGGTCAGATATGCTCCTAAGCTGAATATGGGCCCCAGAGCAGATAAAATTGATGGGGTTTACAGTCAACAATATTTATACACCTTTCCCACGTTTGGGAGCTGTTCTCTTGCCTGATCCAGCTTTCTGGTACTTAAAAACAGTGACCTCCCAACTCCTCATATGAACTTTTCCAGTCTTTGGGTTTATGATTAGTCAACAATTTATTTGGCACTAATATGCTAACTTTTTTTTCAGCCACCAGGTTCCAGATGCTAACATGATGCTAACAGGACCTCCCTGGACAGACTACCTTAGCAATGTTTACTGGAGCCTTGCTTCCCCAGAGCTCTGCCCCACTAGGGAAAGAGAGAGACAGGCTGGGGATATGGATCATCCAGTCAATGCCCATGTTCAGCAGGGAAGCAATTACAGAAGCCAGACCTTACACTTTCTGCACTCCATAATGATCCTGGGTCCATACTCCCAGAAGGATAAAGACTAGGTGTCAGACTAGCTTCGCGGGTGGAGACAGACAACCAGGGACTCATAGTTGAGCTGTACAAAATATCTCTTTATTCATGCAGAAAGCAGCACAATATAAGCCAAGCTAAGCTAAACTAAACTAAACTAAAACTCACAATCCGGTTTTTATATATACTTGCCAAGTAGGGTGTAAACAGGATGTGGCGTAGAGAGGGTGGAGCAAAAAGAGATTGGTGAAAATCAGGGTGTGACAAGGAGAAGGGGTGGAGTAGGCGAGAATTCTACCACTGAACCACTAATGCCCTGGAGGGAGGGTGGTGCTTAGTTAACAGTGGTTTATGTAAATAGACCGCAGCTTTAAGTGGGATCAAACCAATGCCATGCAGGCACGCTGGTGCTTAGTTAACAGTGGTTATGTATATAGAATACAGTGTTAAGCAGGGGGGATTAAAACAAATGAAACAGAAGGGGGTTTTAGAAGCAGAATTAGATGCATACCAACAACTAGGAAAACTATCAGGAGAGGGGATGAGATACTGAGTATCACACATAGGAGTACACACCTCTTTTTGGTTGGGTGTTATGGAGTCCTTGGGGTATAACCCCAGGAGAGGAATTACTGGATCATATGGAAGGTCCATGTCTTGCTGGTGAGAGTTTTCCAGACTGCTCTCGACAGAGGTTGGACCAATTTACATTCCCATCAGCAGTGCAAAAGGGTTCCTCTGTCCCCACAGCCTCTCCAGCATTTGTTGCTGCTGTCCTTTTTGATGTATGCCATTCTTACAGGAGTGAGGTGGTATCTCAATGTTGTCTTAATTTGCATTTCTTAATTTCTTAATTTGCATTAATTTGACAATCAGTAACTTGGAGCAGTTTTTCTATATGTTTGTTAGTCTTTTGGATCTCCTCTGAGGTGAATGTTTTGTTCATATCCTCTGCCTATTTTTGGATGGGATCATTTGCTTTTTTGGTGCTAAGTTTGCTGAGCTCTTTATATATTTTGGTGATTAGTTTCTTGTCTGATGTATGGCATGTGAAGATCTTCTCCCATTCTGTGAGGGGTCTCTTTGTTTGTTTAATAGTTTATTTGAGTGTGCAGAAGCTTTTCAACTTGATGTAGTCCCATTGGTTTGTTTCTCCTTTAGTCTTTCTTGCAACTGGGTTTATTTCATCAAAGATGCCCTTGATGAAATAAACCCAGGTGGGTGGGAAAGTATCTTAGCAATGTTCTCCTCTAAGTATTTGATTGTTTCTGGTCTAACACACAGGTCTTTGATCCATTTGGAGTTGATTTTTGTTTCTGGCCAGATAAAGTGGTTCAATTTCATTCTTCTGCATGTTTCAACCCAGTTTTCCCAGCACCATTTATTGAAGACAGCCTCCTTCTTCCATTTAATGCTTTGGGCCCCCTTATCAAAGATTAGATGTCTATAGGTGTGGGGACTTATTTCTGGGATTTCAATTCTGTTCCACTGGTCTGTGTGCCTATTTTTGTTCCAGTACCATGCTGTTTTGATGATGATGGCTTTATAATATAGTGTGAGATCTGAGAGTGTGATGCCTCCATTTCTGTTTCTTTTCCTCAAGATGGCTTTGGCAATTCTAGGTGTTTTTGGGTTCCAGATAAATGGTTGTAGTGTTTGTTCTATTCTCTTAAATAAGCTTGGTAGAACTTTGATGGGCATTGCATTAAATTTGTATATGGCTCTGGGGAGAATATTCATTTTGATGATATTTATTCTTCCAATCCATGAGCATGGGATGTCTTTCCATTTCTTGGTATCAGTTCCTATTTCCTTGAGTAGCGACTCATAGTTTTCAGTATACAAGTCTTTCACTTCTTTGGTCAACTTTATTCCTAGGAATTTTATTGATTTGCTGCAACAGTGAATGGGAGTGCTTTCTGTATGTCTTCTTCTTCAGATTTAGTGTTTGCATAAAGAAATGCCACTGATTTTTGTACATTGATTTTTTTTAGTCTGACACCATGCTATATTGCCTAATACCTTCCAGTAGCTTTCTGCTGGATTCTTTAGGTTTTTCTATGTATATTATCATATCATCTGCAAATAGTGAGAGCTTGACTTCTTCCCTTCCAATCTGTATTCCTCTGATTTATTTCTCTTGCCTGATTGCTATGGCAAGAACTTCCAATACTATGTTGAAGAGTAATGGTGACAGTGGACAGCCCTGTCTAGTCCCCGATCTGAGTGGGAATGCTATCAGCTTCTGTCCATTGAGTATGATGTTGGCTGTAGGTTTGCTATATATAGATTCCACTATCTTGAGGAATTTTCCATTTATTCCCATTTTTTCTAGAGTTTTGAGCATGAATGGGTGTTGGATTTTTTTCAAAGGCTTTCTATGAATTTATTGAGATAATCATGTGGTTTTTGGCCTCGTTTTTATTGATGTGGTGAATGACATTGATTGACTTATGGATGTTGAACCAGCCTTGCATTCCTGGGATGGATCCCACTTGGTCGTGATGAACAATCTTTTTGATGTGTTGCTTTATCCGGTTGGCCAAGATCTTCTTTAATATTTTGACATCTATGTTCATCAGAGATATTGGTCTGTAGTTTTCCTTTTTTGTTCTGTCCCTATCAGCTTTTGGTATCAGGGTGATGTTGGCTTCGTAGAAGGTGGAAGGGAGTATTCCTGTTTCTTCAATCTTATGGAAAAGCTTAAGAAATATGGGTACTAACTGTTTCCTGAAAGTTCTGTAGAATTTGTTTGTGAAGCCATCTGGTCCAAGACTTTTGTTGTTGGGGAGATTCTTAATAACAGTTTCGATTTCTTTGTCTGTGATTGGTGCATTTAGGTTTTGTAGTTCTTCTTGGTTTCAGTTTGGGAAGGGCATATTCTTCTAGGAATGTCCAAGAGGTCTAGTCTGTCAAGATCTTCATTTAATTCTCTTGTATCTTTGTTGATTCTCTGCTTTGTTGATCTGTCTAAGTGTGAGAGTGGGGTATTAAAGACTCCCACTATCATTGTATTACTATTGATATATTTTTGAAATTCTTTCAGTAGGTGCTTGATGTATTTAGATGGTCCCTCAGTGGGTGCATAAATGTTAATAATTGTTAAGTCTTCTTGGCTGATCCTCTAATAATTATGTAATGTCCTTGCCTATCTTTTATTACTTTATTTAATTTAAAATCTATTGTGTCTGAGATGAGAATGGCTGTTCTTGCCCTTTTTTTGTGGTCTGTTAGCCTGTATGATATTTTTCCATCCTTTCACTATAAGCTGTGTTTATCTTGTTGTGTCATATGGGATTCTTGCAAGCAGCATATGGTTGGGTTATGTTTTCTGATCCATCCCCCCACTCTGCCTTTAGATGGGCGAGTTTAAGCCATTGACATTTATTGATATTATGGATTTAATGTATTGTAGTGCCATTATTAAACAAATTTTTGTTTGCTCTGATATATTGCAAGTATTATAGTGATGTTCTTGTTTATAAGAGGTCTTTTAGAACCTCTTTCAGGGCAGGTTTGGCGATGGTTGCCTCCTTTAACTGTTGTTTGTCTAAGAAGGTTTTGATCCCTCCATCTAGTTTGAATGAACATCTAGCGGGATATATTATCCTTGGTTGAAAGCCTTTTTCATTCAGGGGTTGATAGATATCTTGCCATTCTCTTCTGGCTTTTAGAGTTTGAGTGGAGAAATCTGCTGATAGTCTTATGGGTTTTCCCCTGTATGTGACTTTTTGTTTCTCTCTTGCAGCCTTTAGGATCCTTTCTTTATACTTACTTCTTCTCATTGTGACTATGATGTGTCTTGGTGTCTTCAGGTCTGGGTTGATTCTGTTTGGAACTCTCTGGACCTCTTGAACCTTGATGTCCTTTCTGCTATTCAGGTCTTTGGAAGTTTTCTTCTATTATTTCCTCTAGAATGTTTCCTTCCCCTTCTTCTCTTTCTTCCTCTGGCAGGCCAATTATATGAATGTTACTTCTTTTGAGATCATCCCATATGTCTCTGTTGCTGTCTTTAGTGTCTCTCAATCTCTTTTTAAGCTCTTTCATCTCTTTCTTAGTTTTCTCTAACTCATCCTCTGTCTGACTAATTCTGTTTTCTGCTTCTGTTAGTCTGCTTTCCCTTCCCCCATCTTCTTTCCTCAGTTCAGCTATTTCAGCTTTCAATTCTCTAATTGCCTCAAGATAATCAGTATTTTCTTTGGGGGTCTCAACTGTTGTTTCCCTAATACTGTTATTCCTTTCTGCCAATGT
This sequence comes from Erinaceus europaeus, assembly GCF_950295315.1. Taxonomy (NCBI): domain Eukaryota; kingdom Metazoa; phylum Chordata; class Mammalia; order Eulipotyphla; family Erinaceidae; genus Erinaceus; species Erinaceus europaeus. Next base: position 199,662,278 of record NC_080162.1, read on the forward strand.
TGTTTTCATTTTTGTGATTAATAAGTTTATTATTGCTTGCATCCTTTCTTATATATGGTTACTTCTGGCTGATTTGTAGTTTCTTCTGGGCTCTTGTCTTCATTCATTGGAGTAGCAGTTTTATTTGTTTTTGATCTACCCATTTTTTGATTTTTGTGTTTCTTATTTTTATGTTCTGTTGTTCCTCAGTTGTTGTGTTTTGAGTACAAGCAACACTGTACTAAATACCTTTATGACAAATGCAATCACCAACCTCAGGAATTACAATAACAACTGAAGCAAGGATTGAAGCAGTTTAATCACTACCAGTTAGCCAAACAATGTCTCCAGTCTTTGAAAAAATAGCAAGCAGGTCCAAGTGAAGAATAAAGAGAAAGGAAAGAAGGGATAGCAAGAATAGACAATTATGCAAATCTACTATCCACTGTATATTCTAGGGGTAGCAAGAGGTGAAAGGGAACTTGAGCAGAGATACACACATAGAGAGTCCACACTGAGTCAGATTTCTTCCCCAAAATAATTCCCAAATGTGTACAGTGAATTCAGAAAGCTTAAGGCGGAAGGAAGAAAGGATGACAAGAATGAGAAAAAGAAGAAAAAAAAAAGAGAGGAAAAAAAGAAAAAGATAAGAAAAAGAACAGTAATTAAAGGGCAGTGAAAGGAAAGTTATTTATTTATTTATTTATTTATTTATTATTTAATTAGCTATGCGGGGGGGGTGAGAGAATGGGTAGGGGCAGTAGGAAGAGTGAAACAAGTTTTTTTTTTTAGCAGTGAATAAGACACCCAGTCTCGTAGCAATGGAAAATATATTAAGAGTTAATTCTGGTGAACCTGAAGGGGAGGGGAAAAGCGGTATGCGTTTATCTTGTATTGATAATAAAATAAAACAGAGTAAAAAATCTGTCCTGTCTTCAGCTTGGATGGTTCCAGATTGCCTCAGGCCCCCTGAGCAGAGGCAGCTGATTGTCTACTTAGAAAGAAAAAAGGTCAAAGGTTTCAGAAGGGAATAGAATTAGAATGAATGACACCCCCTGCTGAGACAGGAATCTTGGTAAAGAAAGAAGCTCAGCAGTGGAGCCTGCTAGGAGTAGATCTCTGGTCCCCAGGGACTGGTTATGGGGGTAGGGTGTGGGGAGGGGGTGTACTTCGGGAATAATAATTTAAAAAATATTTTCCCCTTTCTTTTTACTCTATTTTCTAACCCAAACTGAGTTATAGTCACCTTCTTGGTGTCACCGCTAGGACCCCTTATTGACTGTCCTACTAAAGGCAAAAAATTCTACCATTTCCAGTAGATGTAGTCGGAGCTCAAGCCACTAGCAGCTTCTCATTCAGCCATCTTCCAGAATCCACCCTAATCCTGCCTTTTAAAAAAGATTTTACTTACTAATTAATGAGAAAGATAGGAATAGGGAGGGAGGGAGGGAGAGAGAACCAAACATCACTCTGGTACGTGTGCTGCCAGGGATTGAACTCAGGACCCCATGCTTGAGAGTCCAGTGCTTTATGCACTGAGCCATCTCCCAGACCAACATAATCCTTCTGCCTTTAAACCAAGCCAGAATCATCCCCAGCTGTCAAACAGGTTATTCCACAGGGGCAGAAGGTTCCCCTTATGTGCCTCTTCCCAGTGTTCCCAGTTGAATATAGAGAAGTCTCTTTCCCTGTCTTGGAAAATGGAGGAGAAGATGGGAAGCAACTAAAAGTGGAACCCTGAGAGGAGAGCAAGAAAGTTACTTCTCACACTCATTAGGGGCTTCTCTTCAGCTCCATCCAATGAAGGGTGAGACCAGGGGTAAAGATCTTTAGAAGGTGGTAACTATGGGGAGTTCTCTGCTCACCTTTGGAAGTGCCCTTCAAAGATCTCCACCTCCTTATTCCTCCTGGGACCGTAAATACTATTTAACTTTGACAAATGAAGACCCCACATAAAGCATCCTGAGCTCTAAGAGAAAAATACCTCACCCTGTTCTTTATTCCATGTGGGGAAGGGCCCACTTACTGTCTAGAAAATCCAGGCCATTATCTCCATGGGAATCTGAAAGGGCCACCCCGAGCTCCCTCCTCACAGGAGGTGCAGTAGACAAGTCCCCACTCAACCCCATGGCTAGCGATGGGATTTTCCAGACGGGAAACCTTCTTGCACATACTTCTATGTTCCTTTTTAACAAAGGCCATAAATTACCATATATGGCCAACTGAAACCCATCCCAAATATCCTGGTTTTGCTTAACTGCCCCCTTCCCCTTTGCCCTGAGGTGCTCGTAATTCACCTTTAGAGAGAAGCCTTCCTATGCATGGTGAGCTCATGACCATTTATTTATTTATTTATTTATTTATTTGTTATTGGATAGAGAAGAGATAAATTGAGAGAGAAATGGGAGATAGAGAGGAAGAGAGAAAGATAGACACCTGCAGACCTGCTTCACCATCTATGAAGCGACTCCCCTGCAGGTGGGGAGCCCGGGGCTTGAACTGGGATCCTAACCTGTCCTTGTGCTTTGCACCACATGCACTTAACCTGAGCGACCAGACCTTATAGGGTAACTTCCCAGTAAGGAACAAACACCTGATAGGTCAAGATTTAACCCTGCATTGTGTGGGGCTTAATGATTACCTTGGCACTTACCTAATCTTTGAGTATATCCACATGCTTGTACACCCAATAAATGAGATGTCTCCCTGAAGTTCTACCTGGTTTACTCCACACACTCGCCCTCTTCAACAGTCTCCCCAGGACCCTCAGGGTGGCCCATCTCCCCCTCCTCTGTGATTGCTGGCTGACTGGTGGAGGAGAACCGGCCCCCACAATTCCAGATTTCTATTTACCCTCAATGCTTTATTCACTAGAAATTCCCACAGAGCCTGCAGTGAGACCAGATAAACTCATAAAGGTAACTCATGAAATCCTAGAACCAGCCTGCCTGGACTTTCTTTCTAGGTCTCCTTTACTACAAAATTCATAGTTACTTTTTAAAAAAGAAATATTTACTTGTTTTTTTAATATTTATTCACTATTCATTTGATAGGGCAAAGAGAGCTTGAGCTGCGGAAGGAGGGAGAGGTAGAGGTAGAGGTAGAGGGAGAGGGAGAGGGAGAGGGAGAGAGAGAGAGAGAGAGAGAGAGAGAGAGAGAGAGAGAGAGAGCTGCAGTATTGCTTCACCACTCTTGAACCCCTTCCCTCCAGTCCCCCATGAAGGTCAGGGAATGGAGCTTGGGCTTGAATCTTTATTAATGGTGAGATGTTCATTCAGCTGGATGTGCCACCATCCACCCCTTGCTCATAGTTTCTTAAAGAACTCTAAATTAATTCAAACCCAAGAATCTTACCAGGATGCTTTTCATTTAAAAAGACTAAATAGTTAATTATAGTAATACGGTGCTAGTCTTTATCAGTTCACCTCTCTAACCAATATAGAAACTACACCCCCCTGTATGGGGAAAGTGATGTTCTTAGAAAGTGAGTTTCTAATTGAAACCGATGACACTGAAATTAAAGACAAGAACAGAATCCCAAGGTCATCTCAGGGAATGCAGAGAAGCATTTGATTTCTGGATGCCAGCGAGTCTACATCAGTTGTCTGGATTCCTCAACAGTGAATGAACTATGTTCACATCAGGAGGCTAATTTTGGTGCTTTTTTCACCATATATCCTACACAGCACCTCCATTTTCAGAAGGTGGCATTTGAGCTATTTCCATATCCTTGTAAAGTTGAGATATTGCAGTAGTGACTGTGTAATACATTCCCTCTATTTTTCTCTCTCTCCCTTGTGTTGCCTCCAGACACTCTTAAAATCCATGTTTTGTGCTGGTCGTGGAGTGACATCAGATCTCCCTTCCAAGACAATTGTATCTCTGTCCTATAAAACAGACTCAAATGTTGGTGGTTACTCCCCATGCTTCTAGTTACAAAATCATTTAAATCTGTGTTGTCAAACTTTTGTTGCCTCTAAAGAAATATCTTTGATAGATTCCTATGTTGAGAAGTACATGAATTTCTGAACCACCCACTTGTGAATTTTGATATCTTCTCCATGGTTTAATTCACAGAGCTTTGTTTTTCCTCAGCTATGCAATTGCTCTGGTGTAGCTCTACTCAGTTCTATCTTGTGGTGCTGCTAGCATTGAACCCGTGACCTCTGGCCTTCAAGAAAGAAAGTATGATGCCTTTAAATAGATTATTTTCCCTTTTGTGCCTTTCTTTCTTCTTTCTTTCTTTCTTTTTTCCCATTTTAGCTATTATTTTTCTTTCTTGACAAGGGAAATCTTTTTCAAACACTGCATAGATTTATCTTGTGTGACTAGCACAGAGAAATAGAGTCAAGAGCTAAGTCTTCCATAATCACCCTTCATCAAGACAATTTTTTTTAAATTTTTTATTTAAGAAAGGATTAGTGAACAAAAGCATAAGGTAGGAGGGGTACAACTCCACACAATTCCCAACACCCAATCCCCATAACCCACCCCGTCCCCTGATAGCTTTCCCATTCTCTATCCCTCTGGGAGCATGGACCCAGGGTCGTTGAGGGATGCAGAAGGTAGAAGGTCTGGCTTCTGTAATTGCTTCCCCGCTGAACATAGGCGTTGACTGGTCGGTCCATACCCCCAGTCTGCCTCTCTCTTTCCCTAGTAGGGTGTGACTCTGGGGAAGCTGAGCTCCAGGACACATTGGTGGGGTCTTCAATCCAGGGAAGCCTAGCCAGCATCCTGGTGGCATCTGGAACCTGGTGATTGAAAAGAGAGTTAACATATGAAGCCAAACAATTTGTTGAGCAATCATGGATCCCAAGCTTGGAATAGTGGAGAGGAAGTGTTAGGGAGGTACTCACTGCAAACTCTAGTGTAGTCCTGCTTTCAGGTATATATTTTGCAGTAGTTTATGGACACGTGTGTACATAAGCTCTCTCTCACAGAAACTGGTGTATATCTAGGTTATGGGACTTTGTTAGAAAGTGAACTACCTGAGATGAAATTAGAGTGTACTATTAAAGGAAAGGTCTCACCCGAGTAATGAAGCTGAAGGGTTGTCATTCCACACGTGAAGTCTCTGGATACATTCTGAGGTGAAGCATGCTGAGGTAGCAATCGTTGCCTTGGTTAGGTTGTGATCAGCAGATGCAATGTTATTTGGTTTGGATTGGGAGATGCATACGGGAAAGTGGGCCCTATCCAAGGGTTCCAGGACTGGGGGAAGTAGGGGCTCTATAGTGAAGATGTGAGGTTCCTGCTGTCTTAGGGTTCAAAAAGACACTCAATAGTTAATATTATCATCACATTATTTGTTAATTGGGTTAACTTTGAAAAGTCCCTTTGTTATGGTTTGCTGGACAGTACCCAGTATCTTGTATATAGCTGTGCTATTGGAAGCTTCTAATCTACTTGGTCTAGGCTTTTGAGAGAGTCCGCATATCAAATACATAGCCTATATATTAAAAAGATTCAGTTTGTCTTTTGAGAAACTTTGAGACATACAATTGATTTCCCCCTCTCATATTAATTAGCTACTGATTTATATGTCTACATTTTGCTAGGAGTGTACATAAACACCATTCCCACCACCAAAGGACTGTGACCCATCCCTCCCGCCCACTCCCACCCCCCACTGGCCCAGGAAGCTACATGCCTACCCCTCACCACTGGGTTTTTACTTTGGTGCCCTACTTACAATTTGATCAGGTCCTGCTTTTAGTTTCCCTTTCAGATATTCTTAGTCAGCTTCTGTTGATGAGTGGGATCATCCCATACTCATCTTTATCTTTCTGACTTAGTTCACTTAACATAATTCCTTCTAGCTCTGTCCAAGATGCGTCAGAGAAGGTGGGTTCATTGTTCTTGATAGCTGCATAGTATTCCATTGTGTATATATACCACAGCTTTCTCAGCCACTCATCTGTTGTTGGGCACCTGGGTTGCTTCCAGGTTTTAGCTATTATGAATTGTGCTGCTATGAACATAGGAGTACACACCTCTTTTTGGTTGGGTGTTATGGAGTCCTTGGGGTATAACCCCAGGAGAGGAATTATTGGGTCATATGGAAGGTCCATGTCTAGCCTTCTGAGAGTTTTCCAGACTGCTCTCCACAGAGGCTGTACCAATTTACATTCCCACCAGCAATGTAAAAGGGTTCCTCTGTCCCCACATCCTCTCCAGCATTTGTTGCTGCTGTCCTTTTTGATGTATGCCATTCTTACAGGAGTGAGGTGGTATCTTAGTGTTGTCTTGATTTGCATTTCTCTGATAATCAGTGACCTAGAGCAGTTTTTCATATGTTTGTTAGCCTTTTGGATCTCCTCTGTGGTGAATGTTTTGTTCATTTCCTCTGCCCATTTTTGGATGGGGTCATTTGCTTTTTTGCGGCTAAGTTTGCTGAGCTCATTATATATTTTGGTGATTAGTTTCTTGTCTGATGTCTGGCATGTGAAGATCTTCTCCCATTCTGTGAGGGGTCTCTCTGTTTGTTTAATAGTTTCTTTGGATGTGCAGAAGCTTTTCAATTTGATGTAGTCCCATTGGTTTGTTTCTGCTTTGGTCTTCCTTGCAATTGGGTTTGATTCATCAAAGATGTCCTTGAGGTGTATGTGGGAAAGTGTTTTACCAATGTTTTCCTCTAAGTATTTGATTGTTTCTGGTCTGACATCTAGGTCTTTGATCCATTTGGAGTTGATTTTTGTTTCTGGTGAGATAAAGTGGTTCAATTTCATTCTTCTGCATGTTTCAACCCAGTTTTTCCAGCACCATTTATTGAAGAGAGCCTCCTTTTTCCATTTAATCCTTTGGGCCCCCTTATCAAAGATTAGATGCCCATAGGTGTTGGGATTTACTTCTGGGCTTTCAATTCTGTTCCACTGGTCTGTATGCCTATTTTTGTTCCAGTACCATGCTGTTTTGATGATGATGGCTTTATAATATAGTTTAAGGTCTGGGCGTGTGATGCCTCCATTTCTGTTTCTTTTCCTTAAGATGGTTTTGGCAATTCTAGGTGTTTTCAGGTTCCAGATAAATGACTGTAGCGTTTGTTCTATTCTCTTAAAGAAGCCTGGTGGAACTTTGATGGGTATTGCATTAAATTTGTATATGGCTCTGGGGAGAAGATTCATTTTGATGATATTTATTCTTCCAATCCATGAGCATGGGATATCTTTCCATTTCTTGGTATCAGTTTCTATCTCCTTGAGTAGCGACTCATAGTTTTCAGTATACAAGTCTTTCACTTCTTTGGTCAACTTTATTCCTAGGTATTTGATTGATTTTGCTGAAACAGTAAATGGGATTTCTGGATGTCTTCTTCTTCAGATTTAGTGTTTGCATAAAGAAATGCCACTGATTTTTGTACATTGATTTTGTAGCCTGATAACTTGCTATATTGCCTAACAACTTCCAGTAATTTTCTACTGGATTCTTTAGGTCTTTCTATGTATACTATCATATCATCTGCAAATAGTGAGAGCTTGACTTCTTCCCTTCCAATCTGTATCCCTTTGATTTCTTTCTCTTGCCTGATTGCTATGGCAAGAACTTCCAATACTATGTTGAAGAGTAACGGTGACAGTGGACAGCCCTGTCTAGTCCCCGATCTGAGGGGGAATGCTTTCAGCTTCTCTCCATTGAGTATGATGTTGGCTGTAGGTTTGCTATATATAGACTCCACTATCTTGAGGAATTTCCCATCTATTCCCATTTTCTGTAGAGTTTTGAGCATGAATGGGTGTTGGATTTTGTCAAAGGCTTTCTCTGCATCTATTGAGATAATCATGTGGTTTTTGGCTTTGCTTTTATTGATGTGATGAATGACATTGATTGATTTACAGATGTTGAACCAGCCTTGCATTCCTGGGATGAATCCCACTTGGTCATGATGAACAATCTTTTTGATGTGTTGCTGTATCCGGTTGGCCAAGATCTTGTTTAATATTTTGGCATCTATGTTCATCAGAGACATTGGTCTGTAGTTTTCCTTTTTTGTTCTGTCCCTATCAGCTTTTGGTATCAGGGTGATGTTGGCTTCATAAAAGGTGGAAGGGAGTATTCCTGTTTCTTCAATCTTATGGAATAGCTTAAGAAGTATGGGTATTAACTGTTTCCTGAAAGTTTTGTAGAATTCATTTGTGAAGCCATCTGGTCCAGGACTTTTGTTGTTGGGGAGATTCTTAATAACGGTTTCAATTTCTTTGTCTGTGATTGGTGCATTTAGATTTTGTAGTTCTTCTTGGTTCAGTTTTGGAAGTGCATAGGTTTCTAGGAATTGTTCCATTTCTTCCAGATTCTCTAGCTTGGTGGCATATAGTTCTTTATAGAAGTTTCGCAGAATTCTCTGGATTTCTGTGGTGTCAGTTGTGATATCTCCTGCATCGTTTACAATTCTATTAATTTGAGTCTTCTCTCTTTTTTGTTTGGTGAGTCTGGCTAGGGGTTTGTCAATTTTGTTTAATCTTTCAAAGAACCAACATTTGGCTTCATTGATCTTTTGTATGGTTCTTTTATTTTCGATGTTGTTTATTTCTGCTCTAACTTTAGTGATTTCTGTCCTTCTGGTTGCTTTAGGGTTCCTTTGTTCCTCTTCCTCTAAGTCCTTGAGGTGTCTAGTAAGGTCGTTCATTTGGGCTTCTTCTTGGTGTTTAATATGTGATTGTATGGCTATAAGTTTCCCTCTCAGTACTGCTTTCGCTGTGTCCCAAATATTTTGATAGGTTGTGTCTTCATTTTCATTAGTTTCCAGGAACATTTGAATTTCCTGTTTGAGTGAGTCTCTGACCCAGTGGTTCTTAAGGAGCATGTTGTTTAGTTTCCAAATTCTATGTCTTTTAATAATTTTCCGTTTGTTGTTAAAAGTTAGTTTTACTCCACCGTGGTCTGAGAAGATACTTGGGATGATTTCAATGCTCTTGAATTTATTGATGCTGTCTTTGTGGCCTAACATGTGGTCTATCCTTGAGTATGTGTTATGTGGATTTGAAAAGAAGGTGTATTCCAGTTTTTTGGGGTGGAGGAGTCTGAAAATGTCCAAGAGGTCTAGTCTGTCAATCTCTTCATTCAATTCTCTTGTATCTTTATTGGTTCTCTGCTTTGTTGATCTGTCTAAGTGTGAGAGTGGGGTATTGAAGTCTCCCACTATTATTGTATTACTATTGATGTATTTTTGAAATTCTTTCAGTAGGTGTTTAATGTATTTAGATGGTCCCTCGTTGGGTGCATAGATGTTAATAATTGTTAAGTCTTCTTGGCTGATTGATCCTCTAATCATTATGTAATGTCCTTGCCTATCTTTTATTACTTTATTTAATTTAAAATCTATCGTGTCTGAGATGAGAATGGCTGTTCCTGCCCTTTTTTGTGGACCGTTAGCCTGTATGATAGTTTTCCATCCTTTCACTTTAAGTCTGTGTTTATCTTGTTGTGACAGATGGGATTCTTGCAAGCAGCATATGGTTGGGTTATGTTTTCTGATCCATCCCCCCACCCTGTGCCTTTTGATGGGTGAGTTTAAGCCATTGACATTTATTGATATTATGGATTTAATGTATTGTAGTGCCATTGTTCTAAAAAACGATTTGTTTACTCTGATATATTACAAGTATTATAGTGATGTTCTTGTTTATAAGAGGTCTTTTAGTACCTCTTTCAGGGCTGGCTTGGTGATAGTTGCCTCCTTTAACTGTTGTTTTTCTAAGAAGGTTTTGATCCCTCCATCTAGCTTGAATGAAAGTCTAGCAGGATATATTATCCTTGGTTGAAACCCTTTTTCATTCAGGGCTCGATAGATATCTTGCCACTCCCTTCTGGCTTTTAGAGTTTGAGTGGAGAAATCTGCAGAAAGTCTTATGGGTTTTCCCCTGTATGTGACTTTTTGTTTCTCTCTTGCAGCCTTTAGGATCCTTTCTTTATCCTTACTTCTTCTCATTGTGACTATGATGTGTCTTGGTGTTTTCAGTTCTGGGTTGATTCTGTTTGGTACTCTCTGGGCCTCTTGCACCTTGATATCCTTTCTGTTATTCAGGTCTGGGAAATTTTCTTGTATTATTTCCTCTAGAATGTTTGCTTCCCCTTGCTCTCTTTCTTCCTCTGGCAGGCCAATTATACGAATGTTACTTCTTTTGAGATCATCCCATATGTCTCTGTTGTTGTTTTCAGTGTCTCTCAATCTCTTTTTAAGCTCTTTCACCTCTTTCTTAGTTTTCTATAACTCATCCTCTGTCTGACTAATTCTGTTTTCTGCTTCTGTTAGTCTGCTTTCCCTTGCCTCAGCTTCTTTCTTCATTACAGCTATTTCAGCTTTCAGTTCTCTAATTGTCTCAAGATATTCAGTATTTTCCTTGGGTGTCTCAACTGTTGTTTCCCTAATACTGCCATTCCTTTCCTCCAATGTTGTTTTCATTTCTGTGATTAATAAGTTTATTATTGCTTGCATACTTTTCTTATCTATGGTTACTTCTGATTGATTTATGGTTTCTTCTGGGCTCTTGTCTTCATTCATTGGGGTAGCAGTTTTATTTGTTTTTAATCTACCCATATTTTTTTTATTTATGTGTTTCTCTCTCTCTCTCTCTTTTTTTTTTAATGCTCTGTTGTTCCTCAGTTGTTGTGTTGTGAGCACAAGTAGCACTGTACTAAATACCTTTATGACAGTTGCACTCACCAACCTCCGGAATTACAGTAGCAACTGAAGTAAGTATTGAAGGAGTTTAATCATTACCAGTTAGCCAAAAAATTTCTGCAGTCCGTGAAAAAATAGTAACCAAATCCCAGTGAAGAAAGAGAAAAGAAAGAGAGGATAGCAAGAATAGACAGTTATGCAAATCTACTATCCAGTGTATATTCTAGGGGTAACAAGAGTGTAAAGGGAACTAGAGCAGAGATACACACATAGAAAGTCCACTCTGGGTCAGATTTCTTCCCCAAAGTAATTCACAAATTCAGAAAGGCAAAGAAGAAAGAAGTGTGTGACAGGATAAAAAAAAATAGTAATAATAAAAAATAAAAAAAGAGATAAGAGAGAGAAAAGGGAGAATATAAGAAGAAGGGTTGTAATTAAAGAGCAGTGCGAGGAACTTCCCAAATGTGTATCAGTGAGTTAAAAAAAAAAAAAAAAAAAAAACCCTGTTTGGTGGTATGGGGTATCCTGCTAGTAGCTGGTCCCAGGCACTGTTTATGGTGGGGCGGGGGGGAGCAGCGGGAAGGATGTATGCTTGAAAATTAAAAGGAAGAAAAAAGAATTTTTTTCCCCTATTCTAATTCTTAACCCAAATTAAGTTATAGACACCTTGGTATGACCGCTGTGGCCCCTTATTGGCTGGCCTGCTAAAGGCAGAAAATCCTATTGTTTACACGAGATGTGTCCGGAGCTCAAAGGCTAGCCGCTTCTCCGTAGTCCGCCATCTTCCGGGAAACCCCCCCCTCCAGACTTTTTTAAAGGATTTCTCAAAAATGAAAACTAGCTCCAAATCCTTTGATCCAATGAGAGCTATACTCAAGAAGTCTTTGGATCTGCTCTCAGGGTCGCGGTGGACCCTGGATTCTCCCAAGAGGAAGCCCCCGAGCTAAAGTGCTCTCTCCAGGTCCTCTGCCCACCGCGCTCTGCAACCGGCAGAGGAGCCGCCTTCCTGGGCGGGCGGAGGACAATGCCCGGCGCACTCTCCTTGCCCGGCGCCCTGGGAATTCTGGAGCCCCGCTAGTCCGTGTCACCTTTACTCTAATTCTTAACCCAAATTAAATTGTACCCACTCTTTGGTGTCACCCCTTATTAACTGGCCTGCTAAAGGCAGAAAATCCTACCGTTGCCGACGATGCGGTCAGAGCGCTCGCTGTCAGCAACTTCTCAGGCCGCCATCTTCCTCTCCCTCCATCAAGACAATTTTTAAAATCATTTTAATGGAGAAGTGGTTAATAGTTTACAGTGCAGTCATTGACAATTTCTTGTCTCCCTGTGAAAGTTCTTTGAAGAGAAGTCTCACCCACAATCTAAGTCCTTTAACATCATTGTGCACCAGGACATCAAGGTTCTCTTCCCCTGAATCCTTTGCTTTAATTCAATGCATCATGCTCAGTACAAGTTTCACTTTGTGTTCTGTCTCACTGTCCATATTTATTAAGTGAGGTCCACCTATAAGTGAGGTCATTCAGTAGTTTCCCTTCTCTTTTTACTTTATGTCACATAATATGATGTCTTCGAATTCCATTCAAGATGATGCAAAGGAAATGACTTCATTATTTTTAATAGCTGAGTAGAATTCCATTGTGTATATATACCACATTTCTGAGCTACACATCTGTCATCAGACATGTGGGTTGCTTCCAAGTTTGGGCTATTACAAATTGTGCTGCTATAAACATATGTATACACAGATCTCTTCTGATAGAGGTCTCTGTTGTTTCCTTGGGGTGAGTTATTAGCAGGGAAATTTCTGGCCATAGGGTAGGTCCCTTTTAGTATTCTGAGAAAACTCCAGACTGTTTTATACAAACATGTCTGTATGATGTTTATTTATGTCTCATTATCTTTTGTAATAGACCACTTTAGACTCCTTCCAGCAGTGAAGAAGGCCCCTTTCCCCCACACCATCTCCAACATTTGTCATTACTGTCCTGTAAAATATTATCACTGGTGTAAAGTGTTATCTCATTGTTGTCTTTATTTGCATTTAACTGATTATCTGTTGTGGGGCAAGCTCTGGAAGGCCTTCCTGTTCACCCCATGCCCGCCACTCCATTGGCCACCTGAGAGGTGTTGTAGAGGAGAAGAACAGACCATGGCGGGGGTGAGAGCACAGAGTGATTACTCTGGACACTATGGCAGAGGATAGTGCATTTATTGGATTCACAGAGGTATTCTTATACTTGAGCAAGCAGACAGAAAAAAAGAAGTATTGTCAGACTAATCATTTTAAAGGTCAGTATTGGTAAGTGGGAACAAGCTGGGGACAGGGAAGTTGTGGTCTTATCAAGAATGGGCTGGGGCAAAGGCTTATGCAATCTCAATGGTTAATCAATTTGTGGAATCTCCACACCCTTTTGCCTGCGGGAAGTGGAAACTTAACTATAATCTGTGCAGCAGTTTCAGTTAACAGCTCCTGCCCTTGGGCCAGGTGTAGAATGCTGGCAACAAGGACATCTGAGAAGGAGGAGGGTCAGGGAGGCTTTTTTGTGTGTGAATTTCTACCAATCTCAAAGAGATGATCTGGGTCTCAACCCTGCTTGATCTAACATATCCCCACAATCTGTGACTCTGAGTACTTTCTCATATGTCTCCTCACTCTGTGTCTCTTCCTGGTAATGTTTCTGCTCATAGATACTTGCCCCATTTTCTTATGGGTTGCTTTTTTTTTTTTGAGCTAAGTTTACTGAGTTTTTTTTTTTTAATGTATTTTGGTTAATAGTCCTTTATATGAAGCATATTGTATAAAAAAAGATCAGCCCCACTCCATAGGGTGTCTTTCTGTTTAGGTGATAGTACCCTTTTTGTGAAGAAGCTTTGCTGCTTGTTGTTTGACTTGTTTTTGCAAAACTAATTGAACACTGACTTGTTTTCGTAAATTTTTTTAAAGCATGCTGAGATAGTGCTTGTTGCATTGATTAGGTTGTACTCAGCGGATGCAATATCATTTGGCCTGACATGAGAGAAGCATGTATGGAAGTGAGCCCCACCCCAGAGGTTCCAGGATTGGGAGAAACATAGGCTCTATAGACTAAGTGGGAGATTCCTGTCGTCTTAAGGTTTAAGAAGACAGTAGATAGTTATTGCAATAATCACATTGTTTGGCAATAGATAGTTACTGCAATAATCACATTGTTTGGTGATTGGGTTAACTTTGAAGAATCCCTTTGTTAGGATTTGCTGTACCATACACACTTTCACCATATTTCATGTCCTTTGACATTGTTTGCATATAGCTATGCCACCAGTTGCTTTTGTTCTCTCTGGACTAAGTGTTTAAGAGAGTCAACATATCAAAGACTCAGCCTATATATTAAAAAGACTCAGTCTGTGCTTTAAAAAGTTTGAGATATTCAATCAGTTTTTCCCCTCTCATATTAATTAAATAGTGATTTATATGACAGCAAATTGATAGGAGTGTACATAAACACCATTTCCACCACCAAAAGACGATGTCCCATCCCTTCTCCCTGCTCCCCCCCCCCACCTCACCCTCCAACCAAAGTTTTTTCTTTGGTGCCCTACTCCAAATTCAGTCAACTTCTGCTTTGAATTTCCCCTTCTGTTTTTCTGTTCTTCTTTCTCAGGAAAGAAGAAATGTATAATTGTAACCAGTCACATCACTCCAAACTGTACACTCCCCTAGGAATGACTCCACCATTAGGCCAACTTCTAGACCAAGCATTGGCATTTCTCTTAATTTGCCTATACCCTTATAACATCCACACTTTCTCTGGATCTTAATAATGTAAATTATTGGGGTGTGCACTTGCAGTGATATTTCTTCTTATTATTACTTTTATTATTTATCATCACAGGGACTTATGGTATCAGTTTTTTTCCCAGATATACAGAAAGTGGCAAAGACAGAGAGAGAGAGAGAGAGAGAGAGAGAGAGAGAGAGAGAAAGACACCACAGTACAGAAGCTTACTCCATATGATGAAGGCTAGGTTCAATCTTGGGTGGTGTTTCTGACAACGAAGGTGTCCTCTGCAGGTGAATTACCCTGCCAGCCTGGAGAGCCTATTTTGCTATAGCATTTCACTTGGGAATTTAACACTGCCAAAATTCACAGGTTACCCCTTTAATATCTGTCTATACATGTGTGACCTCATGACAACTGTTCTGGAGTTCAGGATGGGGGTGCCTAGCTATTACATTTGTGATATTTATACTTCTGGAGTTTAGGATGAGGTCTACATCCTTTCTGGTCCTTGATTCTTTTCTGGGAGACACTGTAATTTGCTCTTTCTCTCTGTACGATGTTTACTTAGCCATCTTTTATAATTCAATCACAGTTAAGCACTTCTTTCTACTGTCTTTCTCTGTAAGGAGGACAGTTGAACCTGCATCTTTCTTTGTTTCCTTTTCATATGTGCTCAATTAATTCTTTAGGATCTCATGTACTCTCAGCTGCTTGAACTTGACCCATACTGCATTCCATCCCTGTCCTGTCCAGAGAAAACCTGCTTTCTCTCATGTTTTATAACCTAACCTTCAATATTCCCTGGATTTCGTGATAAATTGGAGATATATTTTCTTTTTAAAATGAAAACTTTTTTTCTCTTTTAATATTTACTTAAATTTAAATTTAAATAAATTTAAAGACGGGTGCTGTCTTTGTTGATCTTACAGCAGCCTATGACACGGTCTGGCACCGTGGTGTCCTAGTCAAGATCTCAAGATGCCTGCCTCCATGGGTGGCCAACACTATATCGTTTCTTCTCCAAAACAGAAGATTGCATCTGGGTGACAAGTCTAGCAGATGGAGACTTGTCTCAAGTGGCCTCCCCTGGATCCTACGCTATTTAATATTTACATCAATGACCTCCCAGAAACTTCTTCAAGGAAGTTAATCTACGCCGATGACATCTGCTGTGCTACTAAGGCATCCAAGTTTGACATCCTCGAGGAAACACTCACGAAAGACATGTCTTTGATATCTGATTACT
This sequence comes from Erinaceus europaeus, assembly GCF_950295315.1. Classification (NCBI taxonomy): domain Eukaryota; kingdom Metazoa; phylum Chordata; class Mammalia; order Eulipotyphla; family Erinaceidae; genus Erinaceus; species Erinaceus europaeus. Next base: position 199,677,885 of record NC_080162.1, read on the forward strand.
GTAAAAAATGGCGACTAATCCCTAGCACTGCAAAAATGGTATCATCTGTTTTCCATCTACACTATGCCTCGGCCTTGTGTGAGCTTAATGTGCAGCTTGACGATATGAGAATCCGGCATGAAGCCCAGCCAGTCTATCTTGGCGTTACTCTTGATTGCACCCTGTCATTTCACGAACATCTCATAAAAACTGCAGCAAAGGTGGGCGCGAGGAATCACATCATTGCAAGACGGGCCAGTTCCTCATGGGGTGCGAGCGCTTCCACACTACGATCATCATCTCTGGCATTATGCTATTCCACTGCAGAATACTGTGCCCCAGTATGGTTCCGTAGCCCTCACGTCCACTTGGTCAATTCCAAATTATATTCCTCCATGAGGATAATTTCTGGAACCATCCGTTCCACCCCAGTTCCATGGCTGCCAGTTCTTAGCAACATCGCCCCGCCAGATATTCGTTGGGATGCGGCATCATCTAAGTTCATTTCCCACGTCTACGCTCGACCGGACCTGCCAATATACACGGATATCTTCGCCCACCTTGTCCAACGCTTGACGTCTCGTCATCCAATCTGGTCTCCTACGCCTACACTGAACTTCTCTGTTCCAGACTCTTGGAAACAGAGTTGGCAGTCAGCTGAGGTAAAGAACAAACACCTCTTCACAGATTCAAAGGAGGTCTCGAACCTTTACATCAGGCTCAACCTGACGCTGTTGTCTGTCTATGGAAGAAGGGCAAACGCTAGAAGAAGAAGATTTATTTATTTATTTGATAAAGACGGAGAGAAATTGAGAGGGAACTGGAGGAGAGAGAGGCAGAGAGAGAAGGAGAGAGAGAAGTTGTAGTAATGCTTCACCACTCTGGAAGCTTCCCCTGTGAAAGCGAGGACCTCTGGCTTGCATCCATGTCCTTGGATGTTATAAAATGTATTTCTATAAGGTTCTCTACTGCATATCCCCAGAAGACATATTTCCTTTTTAAGAAATAAGTTTACTTATATATTATTGGATAGAGACAGAGAGAAATTGAGAGTGGATGGTGAGATAGAAAGGGAGAGAGACAGAGAGACACCTGTAGCCCTGCTTCACCACTTGTGAAGCATTCTTCTGCTGGTGGGGACCAAGGGTTTTGAACCTGGGTCTTTGTGCACTTAACCAGGTGCGTCACCACCTGGCCCTGACATATTTTCAGCCAGTTTAATTCTGTGATTTTGAAGCAAATACTGACTAAGAAAGAAAGGGTTCTATTTTTAGAATATTTATTTATTTATTTTACCTACAGAGATATTGTTGGGGCTTGGTGCCTGCACTATGAATTCACTGCTCCTGGAGGCCATTTTTCCCATTTTGTTGCCTTTGTTGTAGTTGTTATTGTTGGATAGGACAGAGAGAAATAGAGAGAGGAGGGGAAGACAGAGAGGGGGAGAGACACCTGCAGACCTGCTTCACCACTTGTGGAGCAACTCGGCTGTAGGTGGGGAGCCAAGAGCTTGAACAGGGATCCTAATGTCAGCCCTTGCACTTTGCAACACGTGTGCTTAACCCACTATGCTACTGCCCAGCCCCATTTAGAGTCTTTAAATATCATTTTTGTCTAAACAAACTTGTAAATCTTCCATTACACTGTTTTCTAAGTTAATATTGGAAACTAGCATAAAACGTATCACAGGAGAGCCTAATTCTCTCTTTGTCCTTGTTGACATCCACCATCTTGTAGTAGATGGAGCAACAATCTAGATCTTCTGGTTGGTGCCTCAGTGTGTGGACTGACATTAATGCCCCTAAGGTCTATGTGGAACTTATTTATTTATTATGTTTTGTTGGCTAGGATAGAGTGAAACTGAGAGAGGAAGGGAGATAGAGAAGGAGAGAATAAAACAGATACCTGCAGACCTGCTTCATGGCAGAAGTGTCCCAGCTGCAAATGGGGAGACAGAGGGCTCGAACCTGGGCCCTTGAGAGAGTCTTTCCTCCTAGTACTATGCGCACTTAACCAGGTGCGCCACTGCCCTGCCCCCTCATGTGGAATTTAACCACATTTCCAGTGTTAAGTTCTAGTTTATAATCCATGCAAAGAAACACAGAATACAAAGCAAAGGAAAACAGATTTCTTCCTTTCAGCAGCTATTTGCTCCAGTGTTACTTGCTTAAGTCAGAATCAGGTAGTAAGACCAGAAGATCCTGACTTGCGCATGGTTTGGCCCCAGTATTATTAAGCAATAATATGAGCTACCACAACGGGATATGCTGCAAAGTGTAGATAAAAACTATGCAAGATGGGGACTTCCCAAAGCACCTTAGCCAAGCCCTAAGCAATGTCTTTGCACAGTTCTGGTGTCTGAATGACAACATCAGTGTCTCTGAAAACTCCAGGCAAACACGTCAATAGATGGGATCTTTTTAAAAATTATGCTTCCACTTGAAGAAGACTGGTCCTGAAATGAGTGCAAGCTAGAATGTCCCTACCTGTGACCATGGACTATGAGCTCAGACTGACAGGGATTTAGAGGTCACACAGGCTCCTGTGCTAAATAGGAATAGATACGGGCCCTGGGTCAGATCCATGGCATTAACAGTTAATGGTATTTACATATTTTCCTCATATTTGGGAGCTACTCTTTGGCCTTATCCAGCTTCCTAAACCTATTCTCAACTCGGAGGCCATTTTCCTAGACAATATTTTTAGTCCACTAGCATGTTAGCTATAGGGCTCAGGCAAAAATTACTGAAGTCATGGGCCTCTTGGAATATATCTAAAAGAGTCTTCCTAGTTTATTCCCACACAAAGATCCCAATTTTTTTTGTTGTATTCTTACCCTTAGGTTCCTGATTATTAAACAACTTGTCCTGCTTTACATATCATTGCCTTCAGCCACCAAGCTGCACATGCTACCATGACACCATCCTGACTTCCCTGGGAAGATGACTTCATCATTGTGTCCTGGAACCTCACCTCCCCAGAGCCCTAAACTGTAGGGAAGATGCCTACTGCTTCTCAGGGTTCCTCACATGAATAAGCAGAAGACAAAAGTCTCCCAAGACTGCTGGAAGGCTCAAATTATTTCTTACATCTTACTTATCTGATCACTGACTTCCCCTCCTGAGCTCCCAAGAAGAAGGGTTCAGGGTTGGACAAGGGTCAGAAAAATATTTCAAGCAGAGACTTCAACAGTGAGAGTAAATGTTCCTCAACATCCACCCTAAGGGACTACTGTTCTGTTGACGATTTTCAGTACTTTCATCTATGCCTGAGTCAAATTCCAGCTCTGTGTTCAGAGCTCAGCACTCATCTGAGACACAACAGATGTTACAAAAAAAAAAAAAAAAAAAAACTCCCATAAGTAGTAAGTTGAGCAAGAAGCAAAGAAACAAAAAGAATTAGGAAAGTATTTGAAAACTTAATGACTCACAAAACTCCAACTTTTTATATTTTTCCCTTTTGTTGCCCTTGTTGCTTATCGTCATTGTTGTTATTATTGGTGTTATTATTGCTGTTGTTGTTGTTGTTAGATATGAAAGAGAGGAGTTGAGAGAGGAGAGGAGGACAGAGAGGGGAGAGAAAGATAGACACCTGCAGACCTGCTTCACCACCTGTGAAGCGAAACTCTTGCAGGTGAGGAACTGGGGCTCAAACCAGGATCTTAGTCCAGTCCTTATGCTTTGCACTATGTGCGCTTAACCTGCTGCACCACTGCCCAGCTCCCCACAAAACTCCAACTTCTACTCAAACTGTGGCACTCTTCATCCTGCTGCATTTGATCAGAGAAGTGCTTCCACACTAACTCCAAAGAGTTGGTGTATATTCCTGGAAGAATGAAGAGAACAGAGAAACATGTAGGATAAAGATCAATAATTAGGACATGGTAAGATGATGTCCAGATCAAAGAACCTGGGAAAATTCAAGTGGGTATGAACAGGGGTAGTTTAAGAATGGGTGAAGGACTTTAGACTGAGGCTCACAATTCTGTTGTAACAAAGGGCTTGACTTCATTGAAAAAGAGGGGCATAACCATGGGATTACTGGACACATTTAAGGATATTTTCTGTATAAATAAACTAGAAACTTGTAGAGGTAAAAAGAAGTAGATCAGGGTCACAGGCTGGCAGAACACATGTCTCCCAATTCCTAAATAGTGAGAATTATTTAAAATGTTTACTATTTTATCTATTTCATGAGACAGGTAATAGGTAGATTATATAGACAGACGGATAGATGGATAGATAGGTAAGTAGGTAGATAGATAGATAGATAGACAGGCAATAGATAGATAGATAGATAGATAGATAGATAGATAGATAGATAGATAGATAGATAGATGATAGATAGACAGACAGATGATAGATAGACAGATGATAGATAAACAGGTGAGAGAGAGACCAGAGCAGTGTACTGACATATGCAATTCCTGGCATGATATTTTGGACCTAATGTTTGTAAATTCAAAGTTTTACATCTAGACTACCTCCTGTGCTTAAGAGGCACCTTTAAGTCAAACTTAACAAAAGTGTCTGTGACTCTCTGATTGTCTATATCCTATCACACAGAGAGATGGTGGTTGCAGACACGATTTTCTGAATTGCTCCACAGTTCATGTGCAAATCATCTCCTACCCCAGCCCTGTGCTTTAATGAGCAAACACATGTATACACAAATACTCCCCCATGTTTGGAGTAGGTAAAATATTCTTCTGGCACAAACTAAAAGGGAATAAACAAATATATGACATATAACACAATCAGTAATGAGAAAACAAATTCTAAGTTGGACTGAAGAGCAAAATCTTAGAACAAAAAGCAAAATCCACTTGAAGAAAATGTCATAAAAACAGCATCCACCCACCCACTGATTGTGGCTTCTACTCTCTTTCCTTGTCAGCTCTGGCCAGCTGGTCTCTCTCAGCTCCACCTGCCAGTTTCGGGGCCCTGTTTGCTATTCTTTCTCAAATTCTCTACTTCCTCTTTTATGTGCCTGGGAAACTTCAACTGTAGTCTTTCCCTTCATATATCCACTTTGTCATTCATATGTTGAGTTTAAATATCAATGCATTTGAGCAAAGAACACCCTTCCTTCCTTCCTTCCTTCCTTCCTTCCTTCCTTCCTTCCTTCCTTCCTTCCTGCCTCCCTTCCTCCCTTCCTCTCTTCCCTCCTTCCTTCCTTCTCTCCTTCCCCCCCTGGCCTTTGTCCTCCCTGGCCCTCATCTTTCTTCTTATTTTTGGCTCCAGGGTTATTTCTGGGCATCAGTGCTGGTTTTATGAATCCACTACTCCTGGTGGCCATCCCCCCCCCCCCATTTTATTGAACAGGACAGAGAGAAACTGAGGGAACAAGGGAAGATAGAGGAGAGAGAAAGCTATACATCTGAAGCCTTGCTTTGCCACTTGTGAAGTGTTCCCCCTGCAAGTGGGGAGCTGGGGCTCAAATCTTTTACTGGGTCCTTGTGTTCAGTACTATGTGTGCACCACTGTCTGGCTTCCAACAACACCACATTTCCAAAAACAGCCTATGGAAGAGTATTCTATGAATCGAGAAGGAGTGCAAATAGCAGAAGTGGTAATCTCCAGTCTCCAAGGTAATCCCCATGTCAATTTGATTCCCACTATTTACATTGCTGCTGAAAATTTGTGGAGGGGATGACCATAGACATTTTTCAAAGATGCCTTTATGACTGTTCATGAGTCATGATGCACTGGCATAGGTTTAGAATTTATTGAACATTTGTGTTCATGAGCTGTAATGATTTCACTGCAATCTAGAGAGGGGCTTCCTGTGGTTTTCTCCAACTATGAGCCTGAGAGATACTCAGAAGATCTTAGTTTTGAGCCAGTGTTAGGAGTGGAGAGGTTCTATGCTTGATGGCTGCAGATAAAATCAAAGAAAATAGTATATTGCATAGGTAGTAGACAGTGAAGATTTAGATTAATGGTAACTTACATATAAAATAAATGAAAAGAATGTAGACATTGGAAAAAATAATTTTCCCCATAAATTTTAGCATGGGAGTTACACAATTAATACTTCTTTGGGAAAGAGGGTACCAGGTTTGGTCCCTATCATCACTAATAGCCAGAGAAGATTTAAAAAAAACTAATACTGTACAGTTTCAGGACCTTTTTGACCTCTTAGTTTACTTCTAGAACTTACCCCTAAGTAAATAATAATAGTTTTTACAGAGATTTGTGATTATGACAGTATTGAATTAAAGCATCATTAAAGTTGTAAAAATGGAAATACTTATAATTTCCAATAATAGAAACATTCAGTGAATGTTATGCATTCATTAAATGTCATATCTTCAAAGAATACTGAATGAAAACATTTCACAGTGAGGTCTTTCTAACTCAAGTTGTGCCTCTAATGACAGTATTTAGTCTTGAAGAAACAACAGAGAAAATTAGGGAATAAATCACACTGTCAATCAATCCCTTTCTTAGTCTCTGTATGAGGTCATCTCTGAAGTGTCCTAATATCTCTGAAGAAGCTAAGGATGAAGAAAGGGCACTTGAGGCTAGAGAGTCCTAAACCAAATCTCAGTTTCCTGAGTACAACACCAACTTTCTCTTTTCCATGGTCAGTTTTTCCCAGGGGAAAATACTCTGATTTATTGTCTCCTTTCATATGCATTCCTCGATTTTCCACAATACAGACATACCTTAAGCTAGTTTCAGTTTTCTCAATACTATTATTTGTAGTGTGCAGATTGCATTAATAAAGCAGTGATCTTGTGCCTCTCCCTGCCTCAATAACCAATACCAGTTCAGATAAATCTGTTCCTTCTTGTCTTTCCCATGATTATTTGCAGACCTACTTTTGTGAGAAAGGGCTAAGATTAAAAACTGCAGTTGTTCCAGCAGAGAAGCAATTACAGAAGCAAGACCTTCCACCTTCTGCACCCCATAATCATCTTGGGTCCATCCTCCCAGAAGGATAAAGAATAGGAAAGCTTCCAGTGGAGGGATGGGATACAAAACTCCAGTTACTTCTTCTGCACCATCTCCTAAGCATGTAATATGAATAGAGTTCCAGAAGGTGTCAAACCTCCAATAAAGAATCCCAGCACATTTCTGATGTAGAGTCAGTTAAGAAATTCATTCAGTTGTGGGCCCAGTAGTGGCACACTTGGTTGAACACATCTTACAATGTGCAAGGACCTCGTTTTGAGCCCCAAGTCCCCAACTGCAGGGGGAAAGCTTTTTGAGTGGTGAAACAGTGTTTCAGGTGTTTCTCTGTCTCTTTCTCCCTTTCCTCTCAATTTCTGGTTGTCTCTATTAAATAATTAAATAGAGATAATAAGAAATCTTAAAAAATAAATACTAGAAAAAACATTCAATTGTAGAATCATACAATAAATAGAAATAGACATGGGGTTAGGCTAGCATTTGTTTAAATTCAAGCTCTGCCACTCATCTGTGACTTATCTTAGATAAGAGTTTGAGTGATCTGCTCCTTGAGTTTATTTTAATAGTATCATGCACATAAACCAGTATCTACCTACTAGTGACATAGGCAGGATTAACTGAGGTTATGCATACAAATGTTGAGGTATAAGCTTGTCAGTTTATTAATTAATAACTGGAAGTCCTTTTCCTGTGAAGAAAGAAGTTGTATAATTTTTAAAATTAACTAAAATTGTGTTCACATTCTTTTTATTTTATTTTATTTTTATTTCCCCCCTTTTGTTGCCCTTGTTGCTTATCGTCATTATTATTGTTGTTGTTATTGCTGTTGTTGTTATTGGATAAGACAGAGAGAAATCAAGAGAGTAGGGGAAGACAGAGAGGAGGAGAGAAAGATAGACATTTGAAGACCTATTTCACCGCCTGTGAAACTACCCACCTGCAGGTGGGGAGCCAGGGGCTCGAACCGGGATCCTTAAGCTAGCCCTTGTACTTTGCGCCATGTGTGCTTAATTTGCTGTGCCACCAACCGGCTCCTATGTTCACATTCTTATTCTACTTATTAGGGTTTATTTTTCTAGTTTGTGCAACATATTGAATTCCATGAATCTTGTTTTCTCACCTGTGAAATAGGGATAAAATAATTTTTATACTTGTTTAGGAGTTAGTTGGGTACTAGCACTGAGAAATGAGACCAGGAATCAGCACAAGTTCATTATCTGTCTTTAGATGAGAATCCACTGAGACTATCACCGTGCTATTATTTTATGCTAGTTTTTACACTAGAATTGTTTGCTAGTGAGTGGAGTTGTTTAAAGTTGGACCCTAATTTATTTATACAAAACACACTACTTAAGGGTGTTATTATTACCATTTTCATGTTTTATGGAGAAATGAGCAGTAGGGCACATAAAACATTAGTGTGAACCACAGTGACATAATTGTTCAAGTCAAAATCCTTTTTTAATTTTAGTTTTTTTCCTTTTCCCTCATTCCCTAACACTCTGGTACAATCATAATCACCCAACTTAATGTTTAATATAAGTTTAATTGTGTTTGCCATAGTGTTTGACTGTGTTATTAAAAAATAAATACACTTTAGTATACATATTAAAAATATAAATGATACTGTGGGGGACCGGGTGGTGGTATGCATGGTTGAATGCACATGTTACAATATGCAAGGACCTGAGTTTGAGCCCCCAGTTCCCACCTGTGGGGGGATGCTTTGCAAGTGGTGAAGCAGGGCTGCAGATATCTCTCTGTCTCTCCTATTATTGCCTTCCCTCTCAATTTCTGGCTGTCTCTATCCAATAAATAAATGAAGATTATAAAAAATGTAAATAATATTGTGGTGTAAGTCACATTTTCCTTTTGATATCTTTATATATTATTCAAACCATCTATGTTACTGTAAGTCCATCAAGTGTATATATACTTAGTACTACATATTATTTCAAAGTTTGAATATACGATATTAATTAAATCCCTTAGTAATAGATATATACTAATGTTGACTTCAGTTTATCATTAGCACAAAAATTGCCAAAATAATGATGAGTCATGCAGCAAAGGCATGTTGAACTCTGACAGATATTTTAAGATTGCTAAATCACAGTTAAGTTACAGATATTATCATAAACAACCAAACCAAAAACATAATTTTCAAGAGATAAGAGCAGCATATTGATTGACAGTCCAGAAGGAAAACCTTCATTTAAAAAAATTAATTAATTAATTTCACCTCCAGGCTTATGGCCAGGGCTTACTTCCAGCACTAAATCTGCTGCTTCCAGCAGCCATTGCTACCATTTTATTGGATAGGGCAGAGAGAAATTGAGAGAGGAAGGGGAGATAGAGAGGGAGAGAGAAGGAGAGACACCTGCGGACCTACTTCACTGCTTGTGAAGCAACTCCCCTGCAGGTGGGAAGAGGGGGCTCAAACCCAGACCTTTGTGTGTCCTTGTGCTTCTTACTATTAGCATTGTGCACCATTGTCCAGCTCACAAAAGCCTCCATTTTAGTGGGAGTACTTTAATTCTTCCATCAGCAGAGTACTTTCATGTTGCCCTTTCTTTGGCTATGGAGCTACTTTCATCAGCAAACACTTACTCCAAGGACCGCTACTTTTCTGTCCATCTTCCTGAACACACATATCTGTTTTGTATCCCACTCCTTCAGAGTCTTGACTACTTGTAAGAGCTAATAAATCATTAATTTATTATTCATTCATCAGACAAGACAAGTATTGAATATCTAACATATGCTTGGCCATGCTCAGTGCTGCGGAGATAATGTGAATCCAGCATACTTCCTTGTCTCTGCAGTCTTACAGCTATGTAAACAAAAACTTTTTTTTTGTAAAAAAAAAAGTCACAATCTAGAAAGTAAATCACAAGGATGTCTCTGTCCCCAGAAAAATTCTATATTCCCCAGAGGAAACACACATGTTTGTCTTGTTCAACAGTCTGTCCCTAATGCCTGGTACATACCTTGACATATAGCAGATCTCCAATAACATTTTAATCTATGAATATATTAACTTTTGAATACAATAGAGATATTTTCAAATCCAGAGAGAAAAAGAAGACAAGGTAAAGGTCATTTCATGCAGAAAGAGGATTTTTTTTTTTCAAAAGCATAAGGAAGCCCTGGAGGAAAATTAGGAATTTTTTAGTTCAAGATAACCTAACAATGAGTATGAAGCAAGTGGAAAAACAACCAGGGGCTAGTTTGCTGAGGGATTCCTAAATTATATGTCGAAGTGATTTGATTTTATTCCCAGCACAGTGGTATTTATGGACAAATTTTAAGAAGAGAGTGGAATGAATAAATACTCATTTTTATAAAGAAGCACAAAGATAGCAGGCCACTTTTATGTAAGAAACAGGACAAATTTAAGATAATAAAGCATTTTAAGAGGACACTGAAATAGAGGTTTAGTTAGAATATGGTGAGAGTCTTAATAGTGGCAACCATGTGCCTTGCACTATATTAGAGGTTTACTGCATTTAAATTTTTAAAAATTATTTATTTATTCCATTTTGTTACCCTTGATGTTTTATTGTTGTAGTTATTATTGATGTTGTTATTGATGTCATTGTTGTTGGATAGGGAAGAGAGAAATGGAGGGGAAGACAGAGAGGGGGAGAGAAAGATGTAGACACCTGAAGACCTGCTTCACTGCTTGTGAAGTGATTCTCTGGCAGATGGGGAGCTGGGGCTCGAACCAGGATCCTCAAGCTGGTCCTTGCACTTTGTGCCACCTGAGCTTAACCTGCTGTACTACTGCTAGACTTCCCATTAAAAAAAATAGTGATTTTATAATGACTAATAAGATTGTAATACAATAGGGATACAATTCCAAACATTTCCCACCACCAGAGTTCTGTATCCCATACCCTCTATTGGAAGCTTTCCTATTTATCCTCTGGGAGTATGGACCAAAATTCTCTATGAGGTGCACAAGATGGGAGGTCTAGCTTCTGTAATTGCTTCTCCACTGGACATGGTTATTGGTAAATGGATCCATATTCCCAGCCTTTTTCTATCTTTCCATACTGGGTAGGGCTCTGGAGAAGTGAGACTTGGGATATATTGGTGAGGTCACCTGCCCAAGGAAGTCAGGATGGTGTCATGGTAGCAACATCTGCAACTTGGTAGACGAAAGGCAGATAAAGCAGAACAAATTGTTTAGTAAACAGGAATCCAAAGACAAGAATAGAGCAGATGAAACTAGGGATCTTTGGGTGGGAAGAAGCTAGGAAGTCTCTTTTAGGTATGCTCCAAAGAACCATGTCTTTAGTAATTTGTGCCTGAGCCTGATAGCTAACAGGCAGGTAGACTAAAAGTATTGTCTGGGAGAACTGTGTCAGAGTTGAGAATAGGCCTAGAAAGCTGGATTAAGGCAGAGAGTAGCTCCTAAATATGAGGAAAGTATATAAATGCAGTTGACTAAATTTAAATCCCCTGTGGCATTACGAGGTTAGGAGCACCCTTTCAGTCGTTCAGCAACCTTGTTGAAGGGTCATTGGATAGACAGATCACCTGTGAGGATGGCTGATTTTCTGTGCATGCCACCCTGAGTCAGCTCCCTGGTTTTACCAGACAATAGTGCTATAGAACTGAAAGAAACTCCCATGTTGCGGTATTTCACTCTTTTTGCCTCTCCCTCTTCCTATCTGAAAAAGTTGACCTAGAACAGTGAAACCAAATAGAAAAAATTCTGTTGAATTTTTACTTGTTGAGTACATACCTCTTGAAGATTGCTGTCTAGTCCAGGCTTCAGCCAGAAGCAGTAGATGTCTACAAAGTCCTATAGAACAGAAGACAGGGGGTATTAAGCAATTAGCAAACCTAAAAAATTAAAATTGCTCTAGGAAATAGAACTGATTCTGTAACATTAAAGAAAAAATATCCAGTATTAGAAGTGTTGGAAAAAAGAAAACATGACACACATGTTCATAGCTACAAAAAAACAAGGAAGATTGTGGGCCATTAGAGAAACTAAAAGCCAGGAAAATAGCTCAGCTGGATAGTGGACCTACTTTTCCATTTACTGACCTAGGTTTGAGTTTGGTCCTCACTGAATTGGAGAAAGCTTTGATATTGTTCTCTCTCGCTCTCTCTCTCTCTCTCCCACCCCTCTTTCTATCTGAAAAGTAAGTCTGGAACAGTAAAACCTTATTGAAGACACACACACACACACATTGAAAGACATCAAATAATCATAGAATTTCCAGTGTTGAGTGGAACTGAAGAGAATTGGAGCTGTAGACAAATGGAGACTATTCCTTAAGGATATTTCTTGAACTTAAACTTCATCCTTATTTTAGAAAGTAGTTGTTTAAAAAGCTTGGGAGAAAAAGAGTGGCATGACTAGATTTGCATCTCAGATGAATTACTGCTGAGAAAGAGGTATTTTAGCATTCCAAAACAGGACTGGTGGTTGCTATTGTTCTTGGTGTTTTAAAACAGTCATTTTGACTTAGTATAATGACAAAGATATTGCACAGAAATGGAGGAATATTTCCACCATGTCATCACTTGAAACTGACAATCAATTTGTTGTAGTGAAAAGGTAAATGACCCAAGGATGGGGACCAAAAGTTTAGGCAGGGATATTGTGAGGCAGTGGTGACTTTCTCTAACTGAGTCACTCTGGAAGAAGAGCAAGTTCTGTCACTGGGAGTGTCTATATATGCAGCATATATGTATGTACTGACTAGGAACACCATGGTGATTTGTTGAGATCATAGTCAAGTTGAAGCAAGCAGGTAGCCTGAATCAGAAACCAGCTAAAGTGGAATGAGAGTGAAGAACCTGGAACTACAGAAATGAGGTTTTAAGTAAGGAGGGGAAGGGCAACTACAGAATGGTTTCACTTATATGCAGAATATGGACAACTGAATATGCAAATGTGGAAACAAAAAGAAAGTATCAGCCTATTTTCAAGACTGTGGGAGAAATATAGTTGCTATCTATGAGGGTGAGGATAGAAAAATAGACCTTTGGTGATGTGAGTGGTGAAAAAAGGAGGGAGTTGCATATTGAGAAAGAGAGAGATAGACAGAGAGTGAGAGAGAGAAAGAGAGAGAAGAAAGATGTAGGTTGTGACTAGAGCAGTGAAGAATCTGGAATTCCTCACATTTGGCTTTTCTCTTGATCACATCTATTATTGTATCTTTAGTGGAACTAGTAATCTCTTGTCCCCAACTTTGATAGCACTGAGGAAGAAAACAAAAGTTTGAGCAGAGAGTGTAAATTGGTTAGAAGAGTTATTTTTACAATGCTTCAAAAGATGAGTTTCAGAGCCTTGCATCACTTCTTCACAGCAGAACAGCAGGCACTACTACTTTCAAGGGTCACATCTGAGACCAAGACTCATATGAAGGTTGCTGTCCTTCCCCCTGGCTCTCAACTGTGGTCTTTATGATACATTTAGAGTTGGGTTGTGGAATTATAAGGAGGAATGACTCAAAGGAAACACATAGACAAATGGCACCAGACTGAAAGTCTAGGAAGAAAGTTCTTGAGAAAAGTTCGATTCTTGGCTCTGCTTCCTGCTTATTGGGTATGACTCAATTATGGTGAGAAATAAGTGTTTGGCTGCTCCCCAAGAACAAAGCCTGTTGTCAATGAGGACTTGGGACAGCATGATCTTCTCACTGAAGACCCGCTGTCCTCTCTCCCCAAATCTGTCTGCTCTGGCTCAGGAAGGAACACTAAGCCCAACAAGTATGTGTCAGAGATATGGCACTGTGTCTATAAACGCTGAGCCATCTGAAAGAGACCAGATCTGCCAACTTGTCACCAGGAAGGGAAATCCACTTCACAGCCTCCCCCACTTAACAGTTGGAAAGACTCTTTTCTCTGATATTTAAGCTTTCTGGATGTTTAGGACCAAAAGATTGATATTTGTAAAAGTTAAAGTTAAAATTCTTATTTCAAAAATTAGTCCATTTTGTAACAGTTCAGTATTGGTTGAGGATAACATACACAGATCCAGGAGAAGAAGACATTTTCAAGCTTTCAAACTTGAAGTTTAAAAAATTAATGCAGTCTGATTCTGTTCTCTGAAACTCTGTTATAATTGTTTTTTTTTTTTTTTTAGACCAGTCAAGTGCAGCAGTGAGGAGGGTAGAAAATTGTTAAGAGGTATGACATGAGCAACAAGATTTTAAAAAGGTCAGGAGATCATCAGGGACCACAACAAGACAGGAATAGAATGATTTCAGGATCCCATTGAATCACTGCTGAGAGCAAACACCTGTGGCTTCTGGACAGAGAGGGGCCTAGGCAGAGATTAAGGCTGGTAACAGTCCAGCAGTTTACCAGTTGAGACACAACCTCCAGTCAGTTTCACTAACAAAAAGACTGCTTAAGGGGGAAGAGGACTTCCCTAAGACTCACCAAAGGCAACTGTGAGTCTCCATTACTACTTCCATTAGCATATGGAGCAGCAGGGGTGAGGCCCTGTGTTGACACCAGGGGACAGAGAACTAACCAGGAAACTCAGAAGATCTATACTTCAGTGGCCTACCAGTGGGGCCGTGAGAGTCTCTTTGCATAACCACTAGATTATCTCTGCCCCACCCTGCTTTATCTCTTGGTCAGGAGTGAGGAATTAAGCTAAGAACCCTACATATAGTTTAAAAGCCCTCAGGATCCCATAGCTTACAGGGAGGAAAAAGAATAAAAGAGGATTTTAAGCCACTGTGCTCCAATTCAGGGATTGAAATAATATTGAAACAACTGTCAATTTCCTCAACTGTGAACCCTGTAAGTACCTTATATAGACACAAGTTGATCCAGGCAAGAGTGATCAGTAATGTGAAAAGTACTGAGAGAGGAACTTTATAGCATACTTTATAGAATAGTTAAACCAACAAGAAGAAGTATTGGAGAAATGAACCAGGACAAGAGTCCAGCTAAAAGCCTCCCAAAGTTTGAAGCACAAAATAAGGAGGTCAACATCCAAACACTAATTAAGGAAATAATCACAGGAGTGAGCAAAGAGTTTGAAATAATTGTCATCATAAATGCAGAAACAACATAAGAGACCCTGGAAGAAAACACTAATTATCTCAAGAGAGCTGAAAGCTGAAATAGCTGAGCTAAAAACACAACTAGCTGAACAAGCTAAAACAGTTTAAGAACAGGATATCCTGAGCTGGTGGGGGGTTGGGAGTAGGGGTGGATGGGTGGGATGGGACACAATACTTTGGTGATGGGAATGGAGTTTATGTCCACACCTATTAAATTGTAGTCATATAAATCATTATTTAATTAATATGGGAGGGGGAAAAATTGTATGTCTAACAAAGAGACTTTTCAAAGTTAACCCAATTATCAAATAATGTGATGATAACAATAAATATCCATTGTCTTCTTGAACCCTAAGACAGCAGGAATCTCACATTTCCACTATAGAGCCTAAACTTCCCCCAGTCCTGGGACCCTAGCATAGGGCCTACTTTTCTGTATGCTTCTCCCAATTCTTATCAAATAAGATTGTATCCACTGATCGCAACCTAATCAATGCAACAAGTGCCACCCCAGCATGCTTCACTTCAGACTGTGTCCAGAGACTTCAGGTGTGGAATGACAACCCATCAGCTTCATCACTCGGGTGAGATCTTTCCTTTCATAGTATTCTCTAATTCCATCCCAGGTGGTTCACTTCCTAACAAAGTCCCAAAACCTAGATATAGACTAGGTTCCAGGAGATAGAGCATATGTTCACATGTATCCACAAACTAAGGCAAATATATACCTGAAAGCAGTAGTACACTAGAGTTTGCAGTGAGTACCCCCCAAAATTTCATCTCCACTATTCCAACCTTTGGGTCCATGATTGCTCAACAGTTTATTTGGCTTTGTATGTTAACTCTCATTTCAGCCCCCAGGTTCCAGATGCCATCAGGATGCCAGGAGGCTTTCCTGGACTGAAGACCATACCAATGCGTCCTGGAGCTCCGCTTCCCCAGAGACTCACTCTACTAGGGAAAGATAGAGGCAGACTGGGGGTATGGACCAACCAGTCGACACCCATGTTCAGTGGGGAAGCAATTACAGAAGCCAGACCTTCCATCTTCTGCAACCCACAATGACCCTGGGTCCATACTCCCAGAGGGGTAGAGAATGGGAAAGTTATCAGGGGAGGGGATGAGATATGGATATTGGGTGGCAGGAATTGTGTGGAGTTGTAACCCCCCATCCTATGATTTTGTTAATGTCTCCTTTCTTAAATAATAATAATAAAAAGAAGAGGATAACAAAATAGATTAAATCCAGAAAACAGTAGAGGGGAGAGAGAATAGAATAAAAGGGGCCGAACACAGAATTAGTAAGATTGAGGATGAATTAAAGACAACAAAAAAAGAAGTAAGAGATCTCAAAAAGAGATTAAGAGATACTTAAAACAACAACAGAGACCTATGAGATGACTTGAAGTGAAATTATATACACATTATTCGCTTACCAGAGGAAGAAAGGGAGGGGAAGAAAGCATTCTTCAGGACAAAATAGCTGAGAACTTCTACAGAAGTTCTAGACAACATCAAAGACATAAAGGTTCAAGAAGCCCAGAGGGTCCCAAACAGAATTAACCCAGACTTAAAGACACATAATATTTAGACTGGAAAGGAATAAGCATAAAGAAAGGATCCTGAAGGCTGCAAGAGAAAAACAAAGATTCACCTACAGAGGAAAACCTGTATGATTAGCAGCAGACTTCTCCACACAAACACTACAGGCCAGAAGAGAATGACAAGATATCTACTGACTGCTAAATGAGAAAGGCTTTCAATCAAGACTAATGTACCCTTCTAGTCCATCATTCAGACTAGATAAGGGCATAAAAACCCTCTCAGACCAGCAGCAGTTGAAAGAATGAAGTATCACCAAGCCTTCCCTGAAAGGAGTTCTGAAAGGGCTCTTATAAACAGTCAGACCACCATAAATATACCATATATCAGAACACTCTAAAAATCTGCAAGAATGATGTTAGAATATCTTCAATGTTTGATATTAATTAATGTCAATAGGCTATATTCGCCTATTGAAAGGCACAGAGTAGGAAGATGAATCAGAAAACACAGCCCAACAATATGCTGTCTACAGGAAAACCCAACAAACTCAACAAGACAAAGACAGACTTAAAGTGAAAGGATGGAAAACTATCATACAAGCCAATGGCCCACAAAAAAGGGCAGGGAATGCTCTTCTCATATCTGACTCAATAGACTTTAAAATACGTAAAATCAAAAAAGACAGAGGTTGGCATTACTTAATGCTCAGAGGATCAATCAATCAAGAGGGCTTAACAATTACTAACATTTATACATCCAATGAGAAGCCACCTAATACATCAACCTGTGTTGAAAGAGCTACAACAATATATTAACAGCAAAACAGTCATGGTAGGGGACTTCAACACCCCACTCTCTCAACTTGAGAGATCACCCAGGCAAAAAATCAATAAAGACATGAGGGAGCTAAATGAGGAAATAGATAAACTAGAACTATTGGACATATTCAGAGTTCATTCATCCCAAGAAACTGGAATACACATTTTACTCAAGTCCACATGGGTCATTCTCAAGGAAAGACCTTATGTTAGGCCATAAAGACAGCATCAGCAAATTCAAGAGCATTGAAATCATCTCAAGCTTCTTCTCAGACCACAGTGGAATTACACACTTAACAATCAACAAAAGATTAGTAATAGTCACAAAATGTGCAAGCTCAACAGTACACTACCTAACAACTACTGGGTCAACGAGAGAAAAAAGGAAGAAATCCAAATATTTTGAGCGTTCAATGAAAATGAAGACACAACCTATCAAAATATTTGGGACACAGCTAAAGCAGTACTGAGAGGGAAGTTCATAGCCATACAAGCACACATTAGAAAACAAGAAAAAGCACAAATAAACAACCTGATTTCACACCTTTAAGACCTAGATAAAGAAGAACAACGGATCCCTAGAGCAACCAGAAGGGCAGAAAACTAAAATTAGGGTAGAAATAAATAACATTGAAAATAAGAAAACCATAATAAAGACCAACATAATTAAATGTTGGTTCTTTGAAAGAGTGAACAAAATCTACAAACCTTTAGCCAGACTCACAAAAAAAAGGGTGGGAAGTAGAACCAAATAAATCAGATCATAAGTGAAAGAGCAGATATCACAATAGACACCACAGATATTCAACATCTTATGTGAAACTTCTATGAACAACTATATGCCACCAAGCTAGAGAACCTGGAAGAAATGGAAAATTTCCTAGATACTTATGAACTTCCAAAATTAAATAAAAAACAACTAGATAATATGAACAGGGCCATCACAGCTAAAGAAATTGAAACAGTTATCAAAAACCTTCCCATGAATAAAAGTCCTAGACCAGATGGTTTTACAAAGGAATTCTACAAAACCTTCAAAGAAGAACTAATTCTTCTACTTTTAAAAGTCCTCCAGAAGACTGAATAAACTGGAATACTCCCTCCCAGCTTCTATCAAGCCAACATCACTTTTACACCAAAAGCACACAGGGACACAACCAAAAAACAATCAAATATCTAGGAATAAACCTAACTAAATAAGTGAAAGACTTGTATACTGAAAATTATGAGTCACTACTCACTTACATGGTGTTGGAGGGTTGACTCAAGCATTCCTCACATGAGATTCCCTTGTGTGGGAAGATCCAGAAGGGACTACTGGATGCTTTTGTCCTTTAATAGCTGATATAAGCACCAATTTATTGGGGAGAGACTTGCTGGAATCTCTGGATGTAGTAATATCCTCAGACACCTCTGCAGGGTACCACACTCATTCCTGTGAGACCACTAGACCTGACATGGACCCCCAATACTAACTGCCACTGTTTGTAACAGAACTCCCCACTTTCTAATGAACCTGTCTGGTTGGAACAGTGGCCTTTGCCTAGGTAGAAACCAGAAATTTTAAAAGAGCTCGTCCAGGAGCAGTTGTTCTTGGGACACATTCATCATTCCCAAAGCCCATGGAATACTCCTGTTTTTGTGATTAAAAAGCGCTTGGGAAAATGGTACCCCCTCCAAGATCTTTGTGCAGTTAATAAAACCATGCAGGTTTGGGGCTCCCCCAAAAGGGGTTTGCCTCTTGCTTCTTCAATTCCCATGGGAATTCCAATCATAGCTATTGATATACAGGATTGTTTTTCTCAATTCCCTTGCAACCACAAGATTGTAAGTGTTTTGCCTTCTCTGTTCCTTCTATTAATAACACCATCCCTACTGGTAGATATTAATGGGTGGTACTGCCCCAAGGCATGGCCAATAGTCCTACTATTTGTCAAGAGGCTGTTAAATCTGCCCTTTCTCCATATATTCGTAAGGGCCTTAAGGTTCTTAATTATATAGATGATGTATTAATATGGGGAGAATTAGATTCAGATCTCTCCACCCTACATGATTTTCTTATCCCTGTCTTAAAGAAAAGCAGCCTTAATGTAGCTCCTGAGAAGATACAGCTGTCTTTGTTGATCTTACAGCAGCCTATGATACGGTCTGGCACCATGGTCTCCTAGTCAAGATCTCAAAATGCCTGCCTCCATGGGTGGCCAACACTATATCGTTTCTTCTCCAAAACAGAAGATTCCGGGTGC